>NC_133435.1:19622895-20322816 GCF_011762505.2 Arvicanthis niloticus
GCTGCCTGCAAGCTTCATCTCCTTTACAGATGAAGATGAAATTGGCTCCTTGATTAAGCTTTCCGAATTCATTTGCAGACAGCATCTGAAATGTTGGTGGATCCAGGCTTAAAGCCTTTTATTCCAGGATTAGAGGGAAAGACTTAAAATATAAAATGCAAATGCCGATTGGGATTTAACATTACCGGTTAGTCCCACCTGGTACGATCAGATGAGGACCCAGGAGGTATCATTGCATCCTTTCTGGTTTTAATTCATAGAGCTGAGGGCAGGGGGGTCTAATATTCTCTGTTTATGGACCAACTTGCCTACCCTCAAATGAAGATGGTGGGGGGAGCTAAAAAAAACTTTAGATCTAGAAAACCACATGCTTCTTTTCTTTTTAGTTGATCTTGCTTTATAAAATCTATGTATTTAAAATAATTAGGTGAAATCGTTGTTATGGATGTATCCTTTTTAGGATAGGGCCTCCCCTCCCCGGCTTCCCCGTCCCCTCGTTTTATTGCCGTTTGCTATGGATTTTAAACTTAAAAAAAATATGTTTTTTTGCCTGATCCTGCTATGCCAACAGAAATTCCTCTCTAGATCCAGAATTATAGAAATTTATTTTCACTGTACCGAAGTACGTGGCCAAAACCACTTGACGGAGAAGGATGAATTTGGGTTCTCCGTTTCAGGGGTTTTCGGATCGTCATCTTAGAGGAGACATGCAGAAATGGTCTTAAGGAAACGGTTCCCATCTGTGGGTGACGCTTGAGCCGGTTATGGGACCTTTGGAGCTTAGCCGGCACAAGCAGGCCAGTGAGGGCAAGCGGGACATGATTACACCTGTCTCCCTTCTAGCCCAGCTGGAGGCTCTCTAGTTTGCCTAAGCTGGATCCAATTTGTATCTTTTTGTCTCGGCCACACGAACAGCTGGTATCACCTTCCTGCACCAAGTCACCCAGTTTATGGCTAAATTTCATATACATTTTGAAGATTCTGGAAGCTTTGGGATGCCCTAGAAAAAAAGAGTTCAGGGAACTATCTTAAAATATTCCCTTGCTCTCTTTTCCTACATTTCCAACGACTTTACTGAAGACTTGGTTTATCTCACCAGTTTTTATTAGTAATTGTGGTTAACACTCAGTACTTAGTTCAATCACTTCCTTATTTTGCAGACACAAGCTGTTTTGCATACATTTTCCAGGGCATAAGGTAAAACCGATAGGAATAGATATAAAACCTGGGATACTCCCAGCACAGAGGATGGATACAGGGACGCACAGAAGGGATGCTCTGCAGGGTCAGGGCGCGTGCCCGCGGGCTCGCTCCTCAAGGAGGCAACTGAAACTGCATTTCCCAGAGTGCCGCGCGCAGACCGCAAGTGCCTCGCCGCCCCGCCCCTCCCCGCCCCCGCTATTCTCAGGCGCGCTCCGCTGAGTCGGGCACGAGCGAGCGAGCGGGCGGGCGAGCGCGTCCGCCGGGTGTCCGAGCGGGGTTGGCGCGGCGCCGGCGCGGAGCGGGTGTGGCGGCTCGGCCTGCGCGGTGGCCGCGGACAGAGGTAACCGCTGCGTCGTCCGGCGCGCGGGACTCAGCCTGGAGCGGCCACCCCCGCGCTCGCGTCGGTGAGGAGCTGCCCGGCGGCGCCGGCGCCGGCGCCATCCCTCGGGGAACCGATGGGTTCCGGGCGGGCCTCGCGGGCCGCGCTGCCCCGAGCGGCGGCGCAGGTGCTCGGGGTCCGGGGCGGGTGGCTGCAGGGGTGTCCCCTCCTGGGGATCCCGGGGCTCCTGCAAAATCCGTGCCCGGCCGGGCGGCGCCGCTCCAGGCTGAGCTCGTAGCTTTCGCTAGGGAGGGTCCCTGATCTGTGGACACAGTTTGGGGTTCCTAGCTATCTCCCGGGCTTGCACGGCCCTGATGTTACGGTTTGGGAAGCTTGTTACCTTCTTTTTCCTCCAGGCAGTATTTATCTTATCATCATGCATTCCGTGGAGATCCTGTCATTTTTGAATATTCCTGTTAACCTGCTTTAATTGCCTACTTTTATATTTTGCTTCTTACCTTAAGGTATTAGCGTAGGCGGATACTTTGGGCAAAAGGTCTTATTAGAACCTGGGTTGCCACAAGTAATTAACCTGCCAGGTGCACGTGGTTTTTTTTTTTTTTTCTTCTTCTTCTTTTTAATGCTGTTTTTTCTTTCTATTACATAAGTCAATTGTTTTCAGTCTTGTTTCTTCATCTTTCGTGAGCCCTGCCTCTGCTAAGGGGCAGGTGGAGTACGTTTAGCTGAGGGGAGTGCTACCGGAGCCTGGGAATTGCGTACAGGTAGTTTGCCATCAGCCTTTGCTTTTTCTCTGCCTGCTTTCTCCTGGCACCTAGTTTTTGGTTTGTCAGTCAAACTGACTGACCTACTTAAAACTTTAGTCATGTTGCCTTGAAAATACCAAATAGGAGCACAAGTATAAAAAGAAGTCACAAGATGCTGTATTCAGCTGTATGCACTTGGATTTATAGTCATCTTCTACCCCTTCCCCCACCCCATACACAGGGCCGTGTACATGCCGGGAGAACCACTGACTACGTCCCCAGTCTGAAGTTTTACATTTAAACTATTTTTTTTGGCACTGTTAATGCTATGAATTTGTAACGTTACACATTCTGTAATAAGTTCCAAATCCTAATTTGAAGTCACAGCGAATAACCATATATAACTATATATATAATTTTCCCATTCCTATAGAAACCCAATCTCCCGAGTCCCTCATGGGATCAGAGCCTACACTGATGGCTCATCAGCTCCCCAAATTTTGTCCTTTACCTGAGGGCTCAAGTAGCGCTAGGAGTGGTGACTGTAACTTAGTTGACAGAGCGCTTGCCTAACCTGGGTTTCATGGCCCACACTGAGGGTGGGTACCTGTGACCCCAGTACTTAGGAGACAGGCAGGAGAGCCAGAAGTTCAAAGTCATCCTCAACCACACTGAGTTTGAGGTCTGCCTGGGCCCAGCGAGACTCTCAAAACAACAGCAGCAAAAGGCCAAAAATGGGTATTTAAACTTTCCCCCCTCCTTCCTTTCCTCCCTCCCTCTCTTTCAGTTTTTTGAGACAGGGTTTTTCTGTATAGCCTTGGCTGTCCTAGAACTAGCTAGCTCTATAGACCAAGCTGGCCATGAGCTCACAATAGAGATCCTGCATCTACCACCCGAGTCAGCACTGGTGTGTGTTACCACCACCCAGCTTAAGCTTTCCATTTCTTACATTTGGATTTTCGAAAAATAATTTATTTTCGTATATAAAGTGTTAAAGACATGAGCAGGAACAAATGTTACATTAAAAAAAAAAAAGCCATGTTTTTCAGTGGTAGGCTTTTTAGTATAATTGTATTTTTCTCTGGAAAAAGTTTTATATTAAGTAATGAAGCAAGAGGAAATTGGATATTTAAATCTTTTAATTAAAAAAAAAAACCATTTTTTGCATTGCTGGAGATCAAACTCAGTTGACTAAAATACAATAATTACTGTTTACTGCTTCAGTGGCCAACATCTCATGTGTGGCCGGCCAGCCTGTTTGCTCTGCTCTGAGGAGGTATAATAGTGGACTGAGCTCACGTCTGCAATTAGTTCTGGGTTAAAATCCCTGCTCTTCACTCATTGGCTGTTTAATAGTGGCAAGTTGTTATCTGAACCTGTTTCCTTAGCTGGAGAAGAGGGATAAAAATACCATCTGCCCCGTCTTCCCGGAATTGTGAGGATTAGTCGTTATTGTATGTGGGGGCATTTTACACTGCATACTCTTCAAGCCGGGAGTTCAGTTTCCTCCCTGGTGGCCAGTGCTGTGTAAACAGTGTTGCCTTTGCTTTGTTGCTTCGTTGCTGAGGGGCTGGTTGTATTACTTGACTGTGTCTCTGCCTCATTATTTGCTTATGATTTATTTAATTGGTCCCTGCAACCTAGAGCTAGAATTACGAAGGACTGGCGACACCGTGGGACCTCTTCCCCGGCGCCCCCCCCCCACCCCCCCAAACTCTGAACTCTGGTCTTCCAGAGAACTTAATATAGAATGAATTCTGTGTCTGTCTGTGTTTGTTGGAGAGTAGACTCGATTCAACAGATTCTTACTCAAAGGGGGTTCGAAGTCCTCTTCCCCTCAAAGGTTCTTTTGTTACTTTGTGTATTTTTGAGACAAAATATTGCTATGTAGCCTGGGAGGATTCTAAACTTCACATCCTCCTGCCTCAGTTTCCCAAGTCCCTGGGATTACAGGTACTCACAACCACACCTCATAAAGTGACTGCAATTGGTGAGAGTGTTGACTGTTGAATTTGGGGCTTCGGGTGGATAAGCCCTGTGCTGTTAAGCTACACCACACTTTGACACTTAGGATTGTTGGTTTGGAAAGAACATTCGATGTATGATTTACAGAAAAATAGAACTGTCTTACATAGATCTAGTAGTAGATTGTAATTTATGGTTTTAGTTTAACAGTTTAAATTAATCTTGGGAATTCTAGCATTACTATATTTCTAAGTTTGAATTCACTCTTACAGTAGAGTTTAGAAGCAACTACATGTAAATGTACCATTTCCTGAGGGCAGACAGAGAGCGGGGCTTTGCACAGCTTTCCGGTGTGGAGCAGCACATGGAAGGAGAGTATGGGGGATGCTATACAGACTTATGAATGATGCTCTCCACAGGGGAACATCTTTTTTCTTGAGCTTTCCCCCTTGAGCTTTTTGATATTGGGCAGATTTATTGGAAATCTGAATGCTTTACACAGCTGAAGGTTCATAATCTTGCAATACTCGGGAACCTGTGGAGCAATGAGCAGAACAGTGACTCTGCAGACTGGCTTTTCATAAATATAACCTGAGAGCAAACGTCACACGAGAGGGCAGTGCTGGTGTTTGTGGGGAGCTTCTTGTATATAAGATCCCTCCACTGCTTCGTTTTAATAAAGAATCATTTACTTCAGTTGTGAGAGTTTGAGTTAAATTAGCTGTGTGTAAAAAAAAAAAACAAATGGTCATCATCTTTGAAAAAAAAAAAAAAAAACAACTCCTAATAGGAATAGTACTATTTTAAGATCAGTGATTTTCATGGGTGCTGTCCTTCTTTCTTTGGAGCTCTAAGAAGTTGGAAAGTATTTGTTGTGTGGAGAGAACGTTATTGATACTATTTTGGTGCTCATTAAAGACATGTATAGGCACTGCTACAGAGTTAGGCCCAGTGCGGTATCTGGATAGTCATGAGGTTTGTCAGGCTGACTGATGTTGACTCCTAGGCACTCTTGCCTTGTACCTCTGTGGTGTTGGATGGGCTTTCCTACCCTCTCTGAGCCTCGTTATCCACTACAGTTAAAAGTAGTTTCTCTTTAGATGTCATTGAGATGGATATCCATATAAAGTATTTTGGTCACAATATCACTGTGTGCATATACGTGTCTGTGTGTGTCTGTCTGTGTAAGAAAAGGATGACAGGGTGATATAATTAGCCCTTGTCTGTGGAGGGTTCTCTGCATTCGCACCCAAAATGCTGTTGATGTTTATTTCTCTGCTGTAAAAAATTATTAGAATTGTGTTCATTCCCAAAAACCTCTGGCCTAATACTTAATCATAGTAAAAAAAAAAAAAAAAAAAAAAATTCATTTCTTGGCTGCCTTGTGTATACTAAATCCAGAGCCAAATACTTTCTGTCATATCAGTTCATTTAAATTTCACAAGCATCTTAAAGGAAAGCATCAGGTTGAGTGATTCTGTGTGACTCGCCTAAGCCTCCACAGCTAATAGACTCCAGACTCTGTGCCTCAAGGCTCAGCTGTGAGCCACTAGTGTTAGACATGGCTAACATATTTCTCCAAAAGATAGAGGACAACAGCTTTCTGTAACGCTGTGTGGCAGGTAGATCTAGAAACAAACTGACTTAAACCCAGGGTCAAACCATTGCCTATAGACTAGAGCCAACTCGTTGCCTGCAGCCGTGGCTGCAGATGTATTAGGACACACGTGCTCTTTCATGTCTGTACTGTCCACAGTGAACAGTTTTCATGGAGACCGTATAGTCCACGAATCCTAAGACATTTCCTGTCTGGCCATTATACCCTAAAGATTGCTTGCTCCCAAGCAATAACCAGTCCTGTTCCTTTATAAATGAGAACAACTCAGGGAGTTCAAGGCACCCTGGGAATAACACCTCACCACTATCATATCACCAAGGATGTGGTCTCTGAGCACAGGACCTGAGGGTAACCCACTTACTATGCCAGCTGGAATAATAACATTTAGTCACTCTCCTTTCTGAGAGTTACTTTGAAGTGCTTTGGGGAAATGGCTCATAGGACCCATACCCACAGTCCTGTGGCCTGGTTTGAAATTCCACTCCATATTCTCTGTAGTAAACAGCTTTTGGAATCGGTTCAGTGTGTGAGTCCAGATCAGCAGTTGTATAAATCAGTTGTGTTTTCTTTTCATTTTAAAGTGAGCTTGTGTAGTTTGTTGGCAAGTTTTTAAAGCAGTGAGTGTCATTAGACCCCGTGAGGAGTGATGGGGAGGACCACCGATGAGCAGAAGAAGAGGCTTTAATAATCCAGGTCTGATGATGGGAGGTGACGAGAGAGACAGCCCCAATGGTGGAGAAAGGCAGGAAGCAGAATGTCTAAGGCTTGCCCTTGCTGGGATAGAATGGGAGCTTGAGGACGGACGGGCAGAGATGCCACAGTTAACAGTCTTTACATCCCAGCTAGAGCTGCTTCTCTTGCACTAGTCTGTATGTCTGTCTGTGCCTTGACCACATTGGTATTACTGCTGTCCGTTTGTGGCCCTCTCTGCATGGTCTGGCTTCTTCATAGCAGGGGTTGTTGCTTGTCTTGATCATTCATTGGGGTTTACTTTAGTTTTTAAATAAGATTACTTTTGCATACTTTGAGGGGAATGATTATGAGGATCTCACTATTTAGCTCTGGCTGTTCTGAAACCTGTTTTGTAGGCCAGGCTGGCCCCAAACTCACAGAGATCTGCCTGGCTCTGCCTCCTGAGAGATGGGAGTAACATTTTTAAAAAAAGAAAATATGAGCTAGATTGGTTAAGATAGTCCAAAACTTTCTTCACAATTAGAATTGGACTGTTTTGTTTTGTTTTCTTTCTTTCTTTCTTTCTTTTTTTTTTTTTTTTTTTTTTTTTTTTTTTTTTTTTTGAGTCAGGGTCTCTCTATGAAGCCCAGACCTGGAACTTGTTATATAGCAAATTTGACCTTGAACTGGTAATTCTCCTATCGTAGCCTCTTGGGTGCTAGAGTATAAGACCGTCCTACCATGCCTGACTCTGGTTCTTTTGCAGCAGTTTTTCTGAGTCATTTGTTTTTCTGGGTCTGTCTAGACTAGAGGATCGGGTTGGGCATTAAGTGTTCTTTAGCATGCATGATTTGCTTTGGTGACTGATTCATACCACTCTTGCGTATGTCTTGGTGGTAAAGCATAACCAGAGTCTTTCTCCTTGAGCACCAGGGATTGGAGCTTCTCAAAGTCTTTGTGCTCAGAGACCCAGTAGGACAGTGTTTTTTTTATAAAAGACATGGAAATGAAAAGAAAAGGGCACATAGCTTATAGCTGATTAGTAAGTAAATAAAAAAGTGTTCTTCTAAGTATCGGTTTACTGTAGAGACTTCTAAAGCCTCCATCTTTAAACTTACATGGCTTACATCATTACCAACCACAGAGTCTGCATTTTCTGTTCATTTTTGCATCCTCAAAATCCTCAGTACAACTGGTGATGACTGGCTGACTGACCGAATGGTAGTGTGTAGTTATAAGCCCACATGGTGACTGTGTGCCATCAGTATGTTTGTTTTATTGTGTGTGTGCTCAAACTAAGTTTGGTTTGTGTGTGCGTGCTGTAAAAATGAAAAAGCTTTCAGATGCCTATGTTCTTTGTGGACACATCTGTCATTCAGCTTTCTGTTACTATAGCAGAATCGTGATGATAGTTCATAAAAAGAAAGGGCACATTTGAGCTCCCAGTGTTGGAGGTTGTAGGTCAGTTTAGTTGGCTCATTGCTTTGGGCCAGTGATGAGGTAGAAGATCATGGTGAGAGCTTGTCCAAAACAAAGAGGGAACACGGCCTGCCGAGACCCCTCTAAGAGCATGCCTTTGTTGCTCTAAGACAGTGGTTCTCAACCTGTGGGTTGTGACCCTTTTGGGGGGCTGAATGACCCTTTCACGGGGAAAACACAGACATTTACGTGATGATTCATCACAGTAGCAAAACTACAGTTATCATAGCAACAAAAGTAACTGATCGTGGGGCACCACCGCACGAGGAACTGTGTGTATTAAAGGGGCACCACCGCACGAGGAACTGTGTGTATTAAAGGGGCACCACCGCACGAGGAACTGTGTGTATTAAAGGGGCACCACCGCACGAGGAACTGTGTGTATTAAAGGGTCACCACCGCACAAGGAACTGTGTGTATTAAAGGGGCGCATCACTAGGAAGGGTGAGAGCCGCTGCTCTGAGGTTTCCTACTCATCTTCCACCCCTAAAGTCGCCACCATTTCCCAACAGTGCTGAGGGAGCAAGACTTCAAGATCCAGGCTTTTAATCACCGTGACTAGTTTAAACCTGCTTACTCTAAATGATAGTTCATGAGAATTGATTTTAAACCATTCAGTTTGGGCTCTCTCTCTCTCTCTCTCTCTCTCTCTCTCTCTCTCTCTCTCTGTCTCTCTCTCTGTCTCTCTCTGTCTCTCTCTGTCTCTCTCTGTCTCTCTCTTTCTCTCTCTCATATTAGCGGGAAATATCCTATTCTTTGATCCTTGGCAACAAATTCTGGCAAATTTATTTTTTGCTTGGCTTTATATTCAAACAGCAATCATATGCCTGCCTTACAGCCTTATGCCATTCTCAGAAGCAACAAGCAATGTAGGTTTCTTCTGAAAAAAACATGGTTCACATGTGTAATGCACATATTTAGATAAAATCCATGACCTAACAATACTATGTATTAGTTTCAGACCATCCTGACTAATAAACTAGGGGGTCCAGTTCAAGCAAAGACGTAATTTCCATGTTGCATCCTTTGAATGCCTTTTTAATAAAATAGACCCCTGAACAGAACTGTCATATAAAGTCTTTATTACTGTAATAATACTGCTTATAGAACATGTAAAACATTATTATTAAAATAATAATAACATCTAATATATCCTAATGCTTCTGAAGCCATGAGCCGAAATAAATAGCCCTTGTCTTTTTCGTGTTATCAGTAATTTTTCACAGCTACTTGAAAAGTAGCTAGTAACATTTATTACATTATTTAAATCTGCCCAAAAGTGACATAACCTACTTTGTGGTGAATGCAATGAAGAGATAAATTAGATTGTGAGAGACACACAGAAGTCGTTTACCCAGACCAGCTTAGGAATCAGGAGATTGTGAAGACGAGAATAGTTATAGTTTTGTAAAGATTTATTCTGTGTGTGTGTGTGTGTGTGTGTGCACGCGCGCGTGCGCATGCACACATGTATGCATGTGAAAACAGGTATCCACAGATGCCAGAGGTGTTGGACCTCCCTGGAGCTGGAACTGAAGTTGTGAGCTGCTTGTGGTGGGTGCTCAGATCCTCTGGAAGCTGTATGTGTTCTTACTCCTGGGCCATCACTCTAACCTTGATTTTTAAGTATGTTTGGTTCTTTGAGTTTGTTTTGTTTTTGAAATGGGGCCTCATACTGTAGCCCCTGTTGTCATGGAACTGACTGTGTAACTCAAGCTGGCTTAAACTTGTGGCAGTTCTCCTTGGTCTCCTGGTATTTCGATGACAGGTTGGAAAAGGCTTGAGTCCTAAAAAGGAGTCAGGGCGGATGAGGGCACTGGTGAAGGAGGGCGTTTCAGAAAGTCGATAGTTAAATAGCAGCAGCTATGTGCAGCAGTGCATGTAGTCAGCTGTGGTTCTACACAAAGATGGTCTTGTCCTCTTCATAAGCATGTAAGGTGGCAATGCATGCACATGCATCACCAGCTTACAGGTATAATTCCTAAATTAGCCAGATGCTGATAACATTTTCCCCCTGCCTTTGTAACAGCTAAAATCTTCACCTAACTGAATCGTAAGTAGTACAAACTGAAGTTTTTTTAAACACTGTATGTATAATTAGGACTGTTGCTTCTTTAAATAAGTGTAACAGCAGTGACCGTGTGTAGTGCTGAGTCTTGTCTCACTTGGTGTTGCAGTGCTGGGACTGAGTGCAAGGCCCTGAGCGTGCTAGGCGGGCACTCACATGGAACTGCACCCCAGCCCTACAGCACTAGTTAAGTGGTGCTTCAGTCACAGTGCCATTTGGAATTTCATTTTGTTTGATTTGTAAGATAGGATTCTCCTTGCAAAGGACCTGCGTGCAATCCCCAGTACCCACATGGGGGCTCACAACCATTCCTAACTCCAGTTCTGGCTATCTCAACACCCCCCTTCTGACCTGGCACTGGGGAAACAAGCACTTGGTGCACATTTATGCATGCAGGCAGATAGACTGATCAATCAATCAATCACATAAAATGAAAGACAATGTTTCACACTGTACCTGAGAGTGGCCTGTATTTCACTGTGTTACTTAGACTGGCCCAGAGCTCAAGGTAGTCTTTCTGCTTCAGCTTCCGAGTTCTAGGATTATACACATATAGCTTCTACTCTCACCCAGAGCTCTTTCTACTCAACACTTTGCTCACTAATGTGTGCTATAAAGTAGAGCTGCTGCTTGTTGGCGTGTGTGCGCTATGCAGTAGCACTACCGGTTGACGGTACAGCCAGGATGGTGAGGATAAGAATAAGCTAGAACAGGTGGGCTATTGTTTGAGCAGGTGCCCTCCGTTTTCTGTAATTCATTAGACAGTTATTTGCATGTTAGAAACATCGGTTTGTTACACCATGACTACCTCAGTGCGTTAGGACCTGTCTACTACTTTTGAGTACTTTGTGTTCACCCCTTCAAGATTTGATGGTGGATATTGGCCTGTGGAGAGGGTGGAGGGAAAACAACAGGCCTCCGCTGCGATTTGTTACTGTGATGTTTCAGAGTGTCTGGAGATAGACTTCTGAGGCCTTTTCTCCTGTTTCCTGCTGCTTTTTCTTTTTAAATCAGCTAAATGTACTGTGAGAAAGGGGGAGTTGTTCAATTCTCACTCTTTATGGGGCAGGGCTCTTAGATGGAGTTGAAAAAATTTCTTTCTGTTTTTAGGTTCTGGAGCTTAGGCTCAGTTATACCGTTACCGAACACTAATGCACAGACCCGCGTGTTGTGCAGGTTCTGGTGTGTGCAGCTGCGTGTGTGTGTGTGTGTGTGTGTGTGTGTGTGCGTGCGCGTGCTTGCTTGCTTGTGAAGGATAAAAGTGGACCTTACATGTTGTTCCTCAGAAGTCCACCTTGTCCATTGAAGACAGAGTTTCTCACCAAGACCAGGAGTTGAGGGGACTCAGCTAGGTTGGTGGGGAGACCCTCGGGGACCCAGATACGTATGCGTCCCCATCACACACACAGCTTTTTATGCAGCTGTTGGGGATCAAACTTGGGACCTTATGTTCAGGCACTCTTCCTACTGAGCCATCCCCCCAGCCCTTACAGTTACACTGAGTTCTTTGGGCAGATTGAAGAATATATTTTCCTAACTTTTGCCTTCCTGAGACAAATGTGAGAGTTTCTTCCTGGAATGCAGGCCAGATGTGGACCACTGTTAAAAGCACAGTTGAACCTGGCTAAAACTCAGTATCGATATAGTGGTAAGTTCCTCTGTAGGTAATCCTCCTGAAGGTTGTTTTTATATAAATGAAAATGTTTGCAGTGGGATGATTGGAGGCCTTAACTGGTGGCTGCTAGACTCTTTTTCCCTTAAGAAAGGACAGTCAAACAGGCAACTGGACAGCCTTTATGTCACTTTGAATGTTCCTTGGGACCTCCGAGGAAGTTACACAACAGTTGAAGCCACTTGATGCTGAAGCACAGCGTGGCTTCTAAAGAGGTGGCTCCAGCAAGACTCTTTAAAGAACTACTCCAGACCTTCCATGTAACCGTTTCCTGGCCAGAGAGGGAGCAGTGTCCCCTGGAGATCTGATAGGGAGATTGTGCAGAAGGGACAGCCAAAGTTGGTGTAAGCACAGTTGATCATTTGCCTGAAGGTCTGAAACGATTGGTGCAAACGTCTTTTTCTGTTTCCATAAAGCATGTTATTATACTTCATGGTGAATGGACTGGAAATGCATTCCTGTTGGCCTTCTCTGGTCTTCAGATACTAGGTTCAATTAAAAGAATCTCCCCAGTGTTCTATTGTTGTTGTTTATGTACACCCATCATTTGTAGCGTGGACTGAGCTGTTAAATGTTAAGAGAGTTAGACACTGGAACACATGGAGCAGCCGCAAAGGGTAGCTGGCAGCTGAGCCGCACAGTGATGGAGCCAGATTATGTATGGCAGGGGCTGTGACCTCTGGGAAAGGAGCAGAGGAGTGGAAAGCAGCCAGTAACTCTAACAGCCACAGAAGAGATCCACATAGAGAGGCCTGTGGCCTCCACCACAGCGGAGGTAGCCCTTCAAGAGTGACACGTGGCTAAACAGCAGAAGGGGAACTCAACCAGAAAGCAACCTGTGGCTTTGAAGCCATGGGAGAGGCAGAGCCGCAAGACCAGCGCAGAGCTGACATGGAAGTAGAATGAGAAGGGCAGGGGAGGCTGCTGCCCCAGGAACAGTCCTTACAGCAGTCACAGCAACAAGATGCCGCAGTACAGCCAGGAAGAGTGCCCAGGGAGGAGTAAGGACACCAGAGGCAAGAGATGTAGAGACCAGAAACTGAGAAAGGAAGAAGACTGATCCAGAGGGGAAAAACTGCAGACCTGAGAGTCTCAGACCTGGGAGCTTGAGGCACTGTGGAGGCTCCAGCGATCTTCTTGCTTAGGAATGGTAGTGCTAGCTGTTGTCAAAGACTACACAGGCCCAGAAGCTACAGTGCTAGCTGCTGTCAGAGTCTGAGTGTCTAAAGTGTCCTAGGTCTACAAAGGTCCTGGTGCCTGCGGCCTGCACGAGAACTGTAACACTAGAGGCCACCCCTGCTGCTGTGCACGTATGCATTTGCAGGCCAGAAGTCACGCCTCAGGAGCCTTCTCCTTGCTTTTGAGACAGGCTCCCTCACTGCAGCTTGACAGGTCAGACTGGATGGACAGGGAGCTCCAGGGACCTACTGTCTTTGCCTTTATCACGGTGACTACAAGTTTGCACTACCAGAATCAGCTGTACTGGTGCATATATTGGTATACACATGTGTCAGTGTGTGTGGAAGCCAGAAGTGAATGTTGTCTTCCTCAGTTGTGCTCCACCTCATTTTTCTGAGACAGTACCTCACTCTGAATATCTTATATGGGTGTTGGATATCAAAGTTGTTCATCTTGTGTGGCAAGCATTCTACCGATTGACATCTCTCTCTCTCTCTCTCTCTCTCTCACACACACACACACACACCTTATAGAGACATTTTTAACCTCTTGGGTCTAGTCCAAATATAACTTCAAATTTAAAATAATTTTAGAATAATGAATATCCTAATACTTGATGTAGAAGTGCTTAAATTTACACATGAAGATAGTGCAGTGATCCCTGCTACTGTAATATTCAGATACTAAGAGCAGTATCTTCCAATCACCTACCTATTTACCTATCAATCTCTAGCTCTATTAACTTCCTGTCTATATCTACATATCTTTGCATCTATCATCTGTATCTATCATGTATCTATATCAATCATCTACATCTATCATATATATATATATATATATATAGTATCTAATCTATCATATATCTGTATATTCACTCTGTCTGTCACCTATGACACAAGTACTGTAGGAAAGAAGAATTGCTGAACTAATTGTTGTTACTGGAAGAGTTAGCCAAGTTTTTATGTCGGGTATCCTGGCCCACAAAAGTCCATGGTAGTTAGTCACTTAGGACTCAGGTGCCTACGTAGATGTTAAAATATCTTTCTGGGTTGGGCACATAGCTCTTCGGCATAGTAAATACATGCAAGCACAAGACCCTGGATTGAATCCTCACCTCCATCCCTGAAACAGTGTATCACTGCTGTCTTATAAGATGTTAATGTGTGTTATTCAAGTCAATCTACAACACAAACTAAAGACCAAATCAGAGATGTGCACAGCCTCACAGAAGGAAGAGCTCCTGTGTCACCATCACCGGGAGGTTAGATAGGGCTTCTTAAAGACGTGTTGTTTGCGCCTGGCCATGGTATTATCCTCACAGCAAATGGCTCAAGCACTTGCACATTTATTCTGCAAAACTGAATAAGGAAGAATGGGCCTAGTGAGAAGGATTGAGCCTCTGGCTCCTCCCATTTTCTAGAGGGATGACCCCAGGTGTGGTAGGGATGGGTCAGCCTTCTGTACTGAATGAGAGCACCTGTGTGGTGCATGTAGTTATTTAGTGAGGGCTCTTTGCATCTAGGGAAGGTGAGGACCTCAGTTTCCATGTTTGCCTCTGTAGCTCTCTTACTTGCAGTGTCCTGCACAGGAGGATGGTGGGAAATGGTAGAAATTGCCAGCTCCGCTGCCTGCTCTGAATCTTGCCACCACCATGGTGGTGGGTTCCACTCTCGGTGTTCTCAGTTTCATGTATAAATAGGGCAGAAGTAGCTGCCTCATGGCTCCTGGAGGTGCAGTGAGTGCTAAGTATGCATGAAGTACCTAGGACAGTGGCCAGATAGTGTCTCTGTGCTGCTGCTGCTGCTGCTGCTGCTGCTGCTGGCAGTTTACACAACCATTTGATTTCTGTGGTGATGGTGTTGGTCAGCCTTCATACGCTATTCTGTGAGCTGACTTATCCACTCAGCAGAAGAGTGGCCTGTGAATACACACACACACACACACACACACACACGATTGTGTCATGGGTATGTTGGAATGCTACTGTCTTTCTTCTGTTTTAGTTTTTTATCCTATCGTTGACATTTTTGGTGTACACATCTGCACCTATGTAACAGTTGGGGTACATGACAGTTCCATCTCTAAAACCTCCTTGTGACCCTTTAGCCACACCCTCTCCCACTCCAGTTTTAGACTACTCAACTGTGGCTGGCTGCTAACTGTGCTCTTTTGAGAATTTATAAGTGGGCTGGTAAGGTGTGGTGGGTTCCTTTCTTGTGGACCCAGGTCCTACCCTGTAGGTGTGTCGCCATGGGGTTACACACGTCCCAAGACCATTCAGCTTGTTTCTAGGTCTTACCTGTTGTGATAGAGCAGCTGTCAAACTTTATAACAAGTTTTTAAAGCAAATGTGCATTTTCCTATTTTCCTTTCCTCGAGGGTAAATTGGTTTGACTGATCATATTATATGTTTATTTAAAAATTGTCAAAAACACATTAACCTGACCTGTCTTGTATTCCCACCTGTAATATTTAAAAGGTTCAGGCATTTCTTATCTTTATCTGCACTTGCTAATTTTTAAAATAATTTTTGCTAGCATACAGATGAGTGGGTTTCATTATGTCAGTTCAGTTCATACCCCTGCTCCCCGCCCTGTTGATTGGTTTACTTAGGGTTTTGTTATTTAGAACTCTTTATAAGATTCCAGGTAATAATCCTCTATCAGACCGTGGTTGGCAGATGGCCTTGGTGTCTTTAGCTGCTCCTTCATTCTGTTATGTCCTTGCCTTGCAGAAGCTGTTTAACTCCAGGCAGCCTCAGTTGTCGATTCCTGGGATTGTTCTCTGACTTTTCAGTAAGTTCTAAACTATGCTAATATTGTTAATATTTTTATCTTAGCAATTCTGATAGGTGTGTGATGGCATTTTATTCGTGGTTTTATTTCCTTAACAATAGTGATGCTGAATATCACTGTTTTGAATATTTTTAATATTTTATGTGGTATTTGCAATATTCACTGGTAATATGTCCTGAGTGCATATTCTAATTTGAATTTTTGGTTTATTTTTTTAATTGAGTTTATAAGTTCTTTATCTATTTGAAATACATGTTTGTGAAGTAATTCACAGACATTTTTTCATGCTAAAAAGTGTCTTTTTTTTTTTCTTCATAATGTAAGGTTTACTTACTGTTGTTGTCATACCCCAAACCTGAAACCTAGGGTATTGTATGTATAGGCAGGCACTGACCACTGAGCAACACACCCAGACCACAGGTTCTCTTTACATTTTAATGGAGTCCATTTCAACAATTTTTGGAGTCCACTTAAGCAATTTTTCTTTTGTATGTCTAAGAACTTTTGTATCTCAGAGCTGTAACTTGAGGTTACCTGTTCATGAAGCTATTCTCCTAGGTTTTCTTCTGAAAGTTCTAGAATTTTATTTGTAATTACATTTATGCAACATAGTATTTGATGTACTATATAAGATAGATCATGACTATATAAAGCTTTATATGTGTGTGGTATATAATGTATAGTGCGTGTGTTTAGTTTCATCAAATTTTTTGATCCACTGTTAATTTTCATATTAACATGAGCTTAACACTTGGCCACGTTTGTACAGGTCTGTGTCACTGGCTGTGTTCACAGGTCTGTTTCTGAATCTCCTGTGTTATTGATGTCTCCCTGTTAACTTTCACCATCTGTCCCTTTTGTTTCAGAAGGTAACATTGTTAAACTACTGTGCTATCATGGACCCCTAAGCCAGCCTCTCCTTTTGCTGACATGTTAGTTTGGTGTGATCCTTTCAACTAACCAATTTACTTTTATTAGTACACAGTTATCAGTTAAGGCTGTCATTAATTATTCTTTGTTTTTGTTGCTGTGGTAACACCATGACCAAAGGGTTTGTTGCATCTAACAGGTGTAGTCCTGTATGTCCTCCACGTCTAGGGAAGCTGAGGCAGGAGGTAGAAGGAGAAACTGGAGGATCTCGGCTTTCTGCTTGCTTCCTCTAGCTTGCTCAGTGACTTCTTACACAGCTCAGGCTTACCTGTTTAGGGCATCAACAGTGAGCTGGACCCTGCTATGTAAATTATCAATTAAGATAATCCCCTCACAGACATGCCCACATATTAATGTGATGGAGGCAGTTTCTCAATCTTCTCATCTTCCCTCTAGTTTATGTCAAGTTGACAAAAAAAAAAACCTAACATGCACAAATGCTTACACTTTATTCTAGTCTCCTCTTTACTTTTTTCTTTTCTTTTTCTATTGCAGGATCCCATTTAGGATGCTGCAGTAATCTTAGTATCTGTGTCTCCTTGGGCTCCTCCTGGCTGCCACGGTAACCAGACGTCTCTCATTTCTGATGACTGGGATGAGTATTGGTTAATGATTTTCTCAAAGCCAAACCTGGGCTGTGGACTTCCAGGAGTAGAGCAGAGTGCTGCTCACTGCAGCTCGCTCAATCAGGGCTCCGTAAGTCTGTGGCATCAGTCAGTGTTGCTCTTGATCAGTCCCTGATCAAACGTTGACCTGGCTGAAGGACAGTGCGTCAGATCCCACCCCTGGGAACTTACTCTCTAGTTTATCCTGTTTCATGCTGTGCTCTTCAGAGTGACATCACTGAGCCACCGTATGCTGACCATACCCGGGTAGTAAAGTATCTTAAGGCTGGGAAGATGAAGCATTTGCCTCGAAAGCACGAGAACTGAGCTCACGTTTTTCAGGACTCACATACAATCTGAGTGTGTTGAAATGCACATGTCATCCCAACAGCAACGGTGAGCTCCATGATGAAGGTGGGGGAGCCAACAGAAGCCCACTGGCCAGTTAGCCAAGCCTTGGCAGAGTTCTAGGGCACAGGAGACTGTCTCAAACAAAAGGTAGAAGGCACCTAAGAACTCACACCAGGCCTGTCCTTAGAGCACCACATGCATACCACGCACACACGCACATGTATGCACACATGTATGAGCGAAAAGCCTGCATAATGTATTTGGAAATGTTTCTGTGAGCACACTTCCCCTCCTCCTCTTCTCTCTGGACTGAAGCAAAGGCTGTGCTCACAGTAGACAGCCATTCTCCCCCACGCTCTCCCAGCAGCTGGAGATGGTTATTCACAGGGAATCTGTGTACGCTACTCCATTTGTGTGCTGGCCCCGTCATTTTTTTTACGCATGGTATGGACCAAGGTTCTCTCTCATGTGCCTGGTTATGTTATCTGACAGCGTTGCCAAAGGCATAGAGGGGTTTTAAATTGAATGTAGTGATTCCGAAAACCTTGTTTCTAAAGTGTCTTATGTATTCTGGCTCCTTTGCCTTTCCATTATAAAATTTAGACTCTGCTTGTCTGTGTCTTTATTATAAAAACTTCTTGTGTGATTTCTGTTGGAACTGATTTACATCAGAATCAGTCGTGTTTACGATGTTGAGTCTAGCCTGGGAACTTCTGGCAGCTTTTCCATTTCTTTAGCTTTTCTTTGCTTTGCTTCAACAGTATTTCAGAGTGTGGGTCCTGTACATGTTTTACTGGAATTATACCTGAGTGTCTCCCTCTCCCGAACCATTTGGAAGCAGTGAACTTCTCAAAGTTCTCTTTCCAGTTGTGCATTGGTAGTACATAGAAATAGAGTGGATATCTTCATGTTTACCTTGTATTTTGTGACCTTGTAAACTTACTACTGCTAGATGCCCCTTAGAAGTGTTACGAGACATAAGTGGACCTCACTGGGGACAAAGGGCATGTGCATCTCAGAACCTTAGCCACTGAAGCATGACATGTTCTCTCCTACCCCACCACCTTTTCAGTGTTATCAGCCTTAATATCAGATGTGCCATTAAACTAGGATGTCTGTACCACAATGTCTGTACAGCTAAACTAGATAAGATAGAGGGGTGGGGGATGGGAGGGAAGAGGAGGAGGAGGAGGCGGCGGCTGCAAAGATGGATCTGATTCTGAATCTGGATCCTACAGGCTCCTGGCCACTTTACTTACTTCTTGTTAAGTGCAAATGTACACACTTCTGCTTTCTATGTGTTGACCAATGTGGTGGCCCGATCTTATCACACAGCATCAGATGGGATACACTCCTTGCTTCCTCCTCAAGGCCAGGAGAACATAGAGAGCATGACATCTGATATCCTGTCCATCACAGTGAAGGACATACGGACAGCCTCCTGTAAACTGGGTTCCTTGTCTACATGTCTGATTTTTCTCACCCAGCATTGTTCCCAGCATCCTTTCCTTCCCTTCAGTTAGTCTTTAGCCTCTCTTTGGTTCGGTATGGTTTGCTACTTCTGCCAGGAGATTGCACATGCACAGTTACACTAATGCAGACAGTTCTGTTTCCTTCCAGTTTGGGCCTTTTCGTTTCTCCCATTATTGCATCAAAGACAGCTTACATTTCCTAAGTGTTCTCCTTCTCTTCCTTACTCCTCCCCTCCTTTCCCAAGTGCCAGGATTACAGCCTGCCCTGTTCCCTAGTAGTTTTCTGTGTCAGGATTATATTTATGTCCCAACTTCATTTTTAGTTAATGTTCATCAGTAACAGAAGGTAAGGGACCAACTTCATTCTTTTGCACTTAATATTCAGGGTTTTTGTTTGTTTGTTTGGTGGTTCTTTTCCTCTGGTGTTGGGGATTGAACACATGCTAGGCAAGTGCCCAGCCACTAGCCCGCACCCCTAACTTGAGGTTTTACTAAGATCAGGTCTTGCTATGTAGCACAGGCTAAGCTTGAACTTCTAGGCAAGCCAAGGCTGTCCTCAAGCTTGTAATCCTCCTGCCCTGCTGATGTCCTGTCTCTGTAGCTTCTCCTTTTAAGTCTCTAGTGACCTCTTTGCATTGAAGTCTATCTTTTAGTGACCTAGCTGTTTCTGTGTATTTAAAACAAACAAACAAACAAACACCCAGCCTGGTTACATCTCATTTCTGTCTGGTGTATTTGTGTCTTGAGACTTAAATGGGTTTTTCTTATATGCAGCTTATACTTGGAATTTGCTTTTTCATCCAATCTATGAATGCTTGTCTAATTTCAAAGACATTATTTAAGATACCAGTAGATTTGTTTGCATTAGTCACAAATAGTGAACCCCATGTACTCTTCAGTTCCCACGGGGTTAACATTGTGTGTGGCTTCAGCACTAGGGATTTGTAGTGATAATTCACATTTCACCTGTCTTTGGCCCTAGGTGGCGTGTGTGTGTGTGTGTGTGTGTGTGTGTGTGTGTGTGTGTTTTCTCATGCACACTACCACATACTACAGTGAGAACATAGGATGTTCCTGTCACAACAGCTTAGATCTCTTCTGTTCCCTCTTTGAAGCCACAGCCCCGCCTCCTCAATATTCCCTTTCCTACAGAACCCCCTCTCTGTTATCCTGTCATTTGAGACTGTTACAGTGATGCTCTTGGGCAATATGTCTTCGGACGTCCAATAGATACCTCAGACTATATATTGAATTTAGCCCCAAGCAGACAGTGTTTGTGTGTACGTACTTACTATAAAGTGTGCACCTGACAAGATGATGTGGTAGGGCAAAGCGCTTGCCAGACAAGCCTGACAGTGTGTGTGTGTGTGTGTGTGTGTGTGTGTGTGTTCTCCCAAATCCACATAAAGGTGCAAGGAGAGAGCTAACCTTACAGAGTTGTCCTCTGATTTCTGAGGCTGTGCCATAGCACATGCTAGACTTCTGTACCGTACACACCACCACCATCATCAGTGGAATTACTTATAATAAACTAATATCATTTAATAGAATGCAGTAACTATATGCGCATGCTATAATCAGAGTGCACGGATGCAGTCTCTTTCTTTCTCTCAGAATGTCTTGTACCATGCTCATGTGATGACAGTACTGCGGCACGCAGGCAAGTTCTGTAGGACCTGGACATAGTGTTAGGCTACTGCATGTGGGTTACCCAGGATATGTGCACTGCGATCCCACAACACCCACTAAGTAAGGGCCGTGGGTGGAATATGTCTACAGATTGGCTACACTAAACAAACACAGGATTCAAATCCCGAGCAGGGGGAGCAGAACTGGGTAAGAGGTTATCCTGCTTCTTAGAATCGCAGTTTCTGTTTAAAGCCTCTGATTTATTTGTTTCTGGTAAATTTCTTTCAGTATTTTCAGACTAGGGTTTACTTAGCTTAAATTAAAGATGGTTATCTTACAAAGTATATACAAACTGTGCTCAACCAAATTGTAACCACCAAATGCACTTTAAGCTTTTGTTGGGACACATGTGTTCCTTTGTTTATTTCATGTGGGGCCACTCTTTCCCTCCAAAGGCAGAACTGAGTGAGTAGTGGTGATTGAATACAAACAGCCCTCAAAGTCAGCGTCACATACTCAGTGACTCTTGCAGAAAGGAGATTTTGACTGTAATACTTGTTTTCTCTTTGTTCCTTGTCAGTTTCTGTTTCTTATGATTGTGCCTCACCATGCAGCTTGCCTCGGTCTCCAGAGTGCGTGGATTATAACTGTGCACCACATGACCTGGCTCTAGGATTTTGAAATAGGGATAGGAACTTATGAGAGTGGCCATAGGGAGCTGGGGAGCTGGGTAGTTAGTAAATTGCTTTTTGCTCAAGCACGAGGACCTAAGCTTCCTTCCTCAGAGCCCATGTAAAGACCAGGGGCTGTGGTGCCAAGGACAGAGACAGCCTAGTTGTCACTGTGAACTTCACGTTCATTGGGAGTCCTCTCTCAGAAATGAAGTGGAAGGCATTCAGATGCCTGATGAAGACTTCTATCTATACACACACACACACACCATTGTTATTGTTGTTGATACATGTTAGGATATTGATAAATGTTTCCCTATGATAAGACTTTAAACCTGACAGAAAGTTTCTGTGGTAGCTTTTGGTGTGAACAAAACACCAACTTTAAGAAGTAAATTCGGATTTTTGGCTCACAGTTTCAGAGACTTCAGTCCATACTTGTTTGATCCTGCAGCCTTTGGGCCTCTCAGGAGGCAAGCATACCCTGGTGGAAGTGTAGAGTGGAAACGCTCTCTTTATAGTGGTCAGGAAACAAGGAGAAAAAATGTCTGGGGTTCTAGTAGCCCAGCGTCATCTTCAGAGGTGTGCCTCACCAATCTAACTCCCCCTGTGAGGCCTCACCTCTTTTAAAAGGTTTTGTCACCTCCCGATAGTACCTAAGTCTGTCAGCCTGACCATTTAATGCATGGGTTGGATGGTATCTGAGATCCAGACTGTAGTTGTGCCTGTTGTATATAACCAATTACAGAAACCTAATGACTTAAAACAACACATTTCTTATCTCACAGTGAGTCTGTCTGCAGCTATGTTAAAAGTGGTCAGACTGCATTCTCCCACGTCTCAGCCATGGAGATTCCTTGCTTCTAGAATTTATTTCTTCTTAGCTGCGTGCCTGAGGGCCCTAGCTTTTCCCTGTCAAGTGGAGGCCTCCCCCAGGTCCTAGGGGTTGCTTTATATGCTGACTTCATGGATGCAGGAGGTCTTTCTCTTACACCGTTCTCTGAAATCTCTGTAATCAAGAGCGCAGTATCCCGTTACCTTCCCACTTTCTGTAGCTGGAGGTTGGTTACAGCAAGGGGTCATGGGAAGAGTGGCCTGGTCACCATCACACATATTAGTAACTACAGTCCGTAATCTCACGTCACCTGCTTTGGCGTCTGACAAAGCTGAGAGAAGAAATGAACAACAGTAAAGACCCTCGTAGACCTGGTGCTCCGGTTAAGGCATGTCTCATTGTCAAAGGCTGCGTGTTAGTCCAAGTTTCCATTCTCACACAAACGTACGCAACAGAGTTTACCATTTTGTACATACCTCTGAAGTCCAGTACTGCACTTCCTGCAACCCTCAGGTAGTCCTGTTTATGGATAGAGAAACTGAGGGTCAGGAAAACCTTCAAGAGAGATCCCAGCCAATAAGTGGTAGCCGATAGTTTAACTTAAAATCCTTTGCTTCCATCACCTAGACAGAATTGTAGAATATATTTGTTAATGATATGAATATTCATCAAATGTGCTTGTTAATGAAGTGTGATCTTATGTATAAATAATAAGTTGTATGTGGAAATGCAGATACAGTAAGGTCTGTATGCTATATTTCAGCTGTTTCTGTTTCTGGTTGTGTATCTTTAATTCTTGAAATATTCCTCTAAGTGATATACCCATTTCCCAGAAGAACGAACTAAGGCTTAAGCAATTTGTAAGTGATGTAATCAGCCTAACACAGAATCTAAAAGAACTTAATTCAGTAAAATAACCTTTGATTTTTTGCTTTGAGTCCACAAAGAAAGTTTCTAGACCTAAACTTTTTAGCTTCTTATTTTTGAAGCCAGTGGATTCTGTGTTTTTGAAGTGATACCCTTTAGTTGTTTTTGCTTGAATTTTATTTTATTTTTATATTTATTTATTTATTTATTTTGGTTTTTTTCGAGACAGAGTTTCTCTGTGTAGCCCTGGCTGTCCTGGAACTCACTCTGTAGACAGGGCTGTCCTCGAACTCAGAAATCCCCCCTGCCTCTGCCTCCCAAGTGCTGGGAGGATTAAAGGCGTGCGCCACCACTGCCCGGCTTTGCTTGAATTGTAAAGGTGTAATTTCACTTGTGTAGCTAAATGAAGTGACTCAGGCAATGTTTGGTGTAAAGCTACAGGATTTCTCCAGTGATAACCAGTGTGGATACATATATTGTATCGATAATTATAACCAACAATAACATCTTTTATCTTTGTGTTTTGCTGCTTTTTTTTTTTTTGATATTTCAGCAAAACTGTATCATGAAATTGAAGGAATTTTGAAAGATGTCTGAAGTTTCGTGGCCACATCTATCGTCTGTCTTCTCTCACTTTTAAAAAAAACAATAGATGGGATGTTTCAGAAGAGAGCTGTATAAAAAGAAGAGTGTTGCAGATGGCTTCAGAATCTACCAATGGGAAACAAGCTAGGAGTCATGTGACAAGGGGGCGGCGTCAGCAGCAGCAGCAGCCGGTGAGGAGCAGGTCCTCCGTCAGTGAATGCGATGGCGATGATTCCTTCATCTTCGAAGCCAACGAAGCCTGGAAGGACTTTCACGGCTCTCTCCTGGGCTTCTATGAAAACGGGGAGCTCTGTGACGTCACATTAAAGGTGAGACCAATCTTTTCTTTTTCCAGCTCCTTTGGTGTACTATGAAAAATGAGACTTTCTGAACTTACATAAAACTCGTGTCATACGTATTTGTTATGTGAGGATGACTTTAATGTCAATTTCTTATGATGGAGTGTCTCCGGTGTGGTCCAAGTTAGCTTCGGGATCATGTTTGGCCTCATGTCTCCTGAATGTTGGGATTACAGGCGTGTGCTGCACTGTACCTGGATCCATCTTTTTTGTTGAAGAAATAGACACATTGTTATACTAATTTACTGAGGTTCCTTATTTTAATTGAAAAATTTTTCATGCAATGTATTCTGATCATGATTTTCACTCCCTACTTCTCCCAGCTCTTCCACCCCCACCCCAAACAAACAGGCAAGCAAAAACACAAAAACTCAATCAGGGGGACAAAAACAAACAGAACTATGAGACACACACAATCACAAAAAAATCAGAAATTATAATACACAAGCAAAAGACCAGTCATCTCTCCAGCTCCAGCCCTATAGCAACTTTAATGTTGCCAGAAGGTTTAGTATTTATAATATTTGGCCTAAAATAAAAAGAATGCTTGATTTTTTTTTTTTAGACAATGTTCATAGGCTCTATTAATATTTTTCCAAGATTTTAAGTAGTGTTATTTGTTGTCAAAACGTTCAACTAACCAGGTAAGAACAGTCATTCTGAAAGACTATAGGGAGACAGTATGTAAACCGCATTGTAATAATTCTTCCTAAAAGATGGGGAAAGGTGAACTGGTTACATTGTAACTATGGACTCCTGACCAAAAGAAGGTTGCTATTTGTTTGTTACAGTTCTGAGGGCAGAGGAATTCAAAATAAAGATACAGCAGGTTTGGTATCTGTTGAGAGCCACTCTCTGCTTCTGAGATGGCACCATGTTGCTATCTCAGGAAGATGAGTCTGTGAGGGCATAGTGACTGGGTCACAGCCGGTGGAAGGCAGAAGGGTACAGAGGCCTACGCTAGTTGGAACTAGTCCTCTCTAAGCCACATCTCATGATATTAGAGCCCGTTGATTTCTTCATTTCTCAAAACCCCACCACATAGGGCTGGGGGAGGGAACGTCAGACCATATCCCAGTTGTAAGGTAATACAGAAGGAGGGGTAATGAAGAAAGCCCCCTTTCCTCATAACGGAGAAGATCCCTTGACTCTTGATGGAGAAGGACCCTTTACTCAATGTTTAATCATTCTGAGATATTAAGGTGTCTTCAGATCTGTGACAGTCTCAGTTTGTCCATTCCACCAGTAACTCGGGTTCTTTGAGTCTGTTTTCTGTTACTCAGACGGATTATTTAAATATTTGTATTGTTTATTTCAACCCTTAAATGCTATCTGAATTGTCTCCATTATATAGTTTAAAAGTGAACCAGAGTGAGGTTAATTATTGTAGAACAGTGACTAGCTGCTGTCATGTGTTTAGTATACGTTAAGATTAATTTGAGACTGGTATATCTATCTAAACTCTTCCATTTTAGATCTTGACAATAAAACACTTTTTGGGTGACTAAGTAATTTCAATTAATCTTTAAAATGTAGTCTAATTAAAAGAGCAAAACTTATATCAGATCTTAAATTGAAAACTCAGAATATTCCTTACAAAGGATGCAAAAAGAAGTTTGGATACAGGTTTCTTTTTATTATTTTGTGTACAAAAAGAATAGTTTCAGAATAATCATTATTGAAAACTGTTATATAGTTAAGGAATAAAAGGGAAAGAAGTTCGCTTTGAACATACTAATCAGAACACCAGAACCTTGCTTTAAATTTTGCTGAGATAAAAAAAAAAAATTCACACGCTGGGTGTGTACATTGTCTTGTGTTCTTGACAGGTAGTTTGGCAGAGTGTAGCAAGCTATAAAAAAAAAGTGGGGGTCCTCCAAATCCACCCCCAAATTAGAAAAAACACTCACTTTTTTCTGTAAGATATCATTTATGTGTAAACCAATGAAACATCCAAACGTCCTAACTGGCTAATTTCACATGATGAGATAATGTGGTACAGCTACTGGAACCATACTGTAGAAAGATTGCAAAGGCTTCAGAAACATGAAAAATAATTACGTATTTTAAGAAACTTACTTCTCTTTCAACTTGCATAAACACTTTTGAAGCACACGTATTAGCAAGTTGGTAGTCAAATTGGGAGTAAGCACTTTCACCGTGCTCACTGGGCATATCAGACTTGGGAACAACTGTTTTTGTAGGTCAGTAGATGAGCTACCTTCTAAGAACTGACAGTAAATGGGATTATAACTGTTTCCTTTCGACAGCTGAGTACTTCACCTCCTTTGTTAGAGTTGTCAGCTCATGGGTCTGATGCTGAATCAGCAGTAGGGGTGAGAGCTGTGCCCTCAGTCCTCTCCCCATGTCGCCATGGTGACAAAAAAGCACTATCCAGAAGCTTTCGTTTTGCTGTGTTTTGATCCATAATGACCAATTTTAAGTATTTCAATTTTTTTAAAGAAAGAAATAATTTCGACAATGTCAGTATTTTACTAATATTGACAGGAATTTCTTCTTATGATCTTAAATTATTCATATATTTGTTCATTAATCTAACAAAATGTAAACAAGAAATTTTACTAGTATTGAGGATACATACATGTGTCATATATATCATACATATATATTTTATGGTACTTATTTCTATGACTAAATCATACAGTTATTTTGTAGTTTATATGTTTTTTAGTTTAGTTTGAAGTACCAAGTTTATATATTTCTAATTTCTGAATTTTTTTTGGTAACTGATAATTTTGTTTATGTACCAAAAAGAAAAATGCAGAAATAAACTCTACAGAATATGTTGTAATATATAACTTCAAAGAAGAGTGTGTATAGTAAAAGGCCATATATAGTGGCCCAAGATCTTTAGACCTTAGAATGGATAGTTACCCCAAAAGAGTGCATTTTGGGTTGGGAAGTCTTGGCCACATTTTAAGTTGCTTTTTGTTTTTAATCAAGAAATTGAAATAGAGTTGTAGAAAGACAGTGTTTTATTATAATTTACATGAAAATAATTAGCTGTCAGTCTTAGTTACTGTTTTATTGCTCTGAAGAGATACTATAACCAAGCAACTTATGAAAGAGTTTATTGGGGCTTACAGTATCAGAGGCTGAGTCCATGACCAGTGTGGCAGGCAGACAGGCGGGCTACTGCTGTAGCAGTAGCTGGGGGCACACATACAGAGAGAGCGCTAGCTGGGAATGAATAGCTCAGAGCCTGCCTGGAGTGCCAAGCCTCCTCCAACAAGGTCACACCTCCTAATCCTTCTCAAACAGACCCAAATGGGAACCAAACATTCAAATATGTTAGATATGGGGGCCCTTCGCATTCACATCACCACTCTGGCAATTGATTTTTATTCCTTGGGTGGGAAGTTAATATTAAATTAGTGATTATCTGGAAGTTGTGTGACTCTACTGTGTGGTTCTAGTATGTAATAGTTATGTCATCTTTTCTTTTGGGGGAGAGGGAGGGCTTGGGAATTGGACTTTCAGTCTCACGCATGCAAGGCAAACCCACCAACATTAAGCTACACAGTCCCAGCCCTCAGACAGTCGTTAAGATGTTATTTTTAGGCTGCTTGAAAATGTTTACTATCTCACAACACGATCTTCAAGTATGAGGTAATGTAGAAAATTATAGTTCAGTGTGGCTAATTTAGGAGATGAAAATTATCTGACTTTGAGAAACTGGTCTAGATTGAAGGCTAAGCAGTCAAAGGATTTCAGTATTCACGTGAGTTCAAGTTGTCTAGAGCATTGTCCGTGGCACGTGTTCTCTGATATGCATCCAACTCGGTGTGTGTGTTGATTTGGACAGGTTGGCTCAAAGCTGATCTCTTGTCACAAGCTGGTACTGGCTTGTGTGATCCCCTACTTCAGAGCCATGTTTCTTTCCGAAATGTCCGAAGCCAAGCAGGCACTAATTGAGATCCGAGACTTTGATGGCGATGCCGTGGAGGACTTGGTGAAGTTTGTCTACTCTTCACGGCTCACTTTGACAGTAGACAATGTCCAGCCTCTGCTGTATGCAGCGTGTATTCTGCAGGTTGAACTGGTGGCCAGAGCTTGTTGTGAGTACATGAAGTTGCATTTTCATCCCTCCAACTGCCTGGCAGTGCGAGCCTTTGCGGAGAGCCACAACCGGATAGACCTGATGGACATGGCGGACCAGTATGCCTGTGAGCACTTTACTGAGGTGGTGGAGTGCGAAGACTTCGTGAGCGTGTCCCCGCAGCACCTCCACAAGCTCCTCTCCTCCAGTGACCTCAACATTGACAGCGAGAAGCAGGTCTACAGTGCCGCCATCAAGTGGCTTCTTGCCAATCCGCAGCATCATCCTAAATGGCTGGACGAGACACTTGCACAGGTAGGACTCAGGTAGGACTGTGTGTGTGCCATTGCTGCATGGTGATGTCACTTGTCTGAAGGAGTGTAAAACTTGGGAGTTAAGTCTTCACAGCCTGGGCAATTTCTACACTGATACATCTGATCATTACGTAAAAAGCTTAAATATTTAAAATATTCATATGAGGTGGATAGTGTTTCTGTTAGTTGAAAATGGCTCTAGGAAAACAGCCATTTATAACTTATTGTATAATGGAGTTTCCAAGGTTTAATAAATCACTTTTCTAATGACAGTATAGTTATTCCTAATGACTGTAGACCTCCTCTGGAAAGAACCAAATGGCATAACCTTGCATGTTAACATTTATTTTTTAACCTCGGAAATGTGTTTGTTATGATTGTTGATGCTGTTAACTGTTGTCAGAGTGGGCATCTTGGATAAGCAACTGGGAAACGGGCCTTCCGGGGTCTGCACCCTGTGTTCCCCTTCCTTTCTGTTTCCTCCTGTCCTCCCTCCTTCCTCTTTCTCTTGTTTACTTACTGAGAAGTGATGCTCCTCAGAGAGAAGTAGTTCCATTTACTTACTTTTCTGAAATGAATGCCTTGTTCCGTTTTCTGATTGGCAAAAGCATTGGATGGGTAGGGTTTACTTCAGTGGCTAGAATGCTTGTCTGCCACACCTAAAGCCCAGGGGGGTGGGTCCTCAGCATAGCATAAGCCAGGCATGGTGACATGTGCAGCCAGGCACGGTGACACATGCCTGCAATTGCAGAGCTTAGGGATAAAGGTTGGCCGGAGTTGGAAAGCATCCTTAGCTACATAACAAGTTTGAGACCAGCCTCAGCTGCATAAAAATCTGCCGCAAAACAAAATGAAACAACTAAAAACATTGGATAATTAACCCAATTTGATGTTATTTGCAGACAGGGTCTATCCCAGACTAGCCTGATACTCTATAACTCAGGCTGGCCCCAAGTTTTCAATTTTTACATATTAGCCTCTCAGATTCTGGGCTTACAGACATGAGTCACTATGCTTAGTTATGACCAAATTTAATAAAAAATTTAATAGTGTTATTAAGATCTTCACATATTAAGAACAAGTTACTTACATTTTTGCTCAAGTGTGAGATTGTAATAGGATTTTTAAAGCAAGAGAGTAACAGTTACTTTCAACTTCTAATTTATTTCCTGAACACTTTTTTTGTTTGGTAATGTTTTTATGAGGCTGGGCATTGAACCCAGGGGCTTTGCCTGTGAAGGACAAAGGACCTACCATGAAGTCATAGCCAAAGTCCTGAGATACGTGAGTCGGTATTATCTATTCTTTTACTATTTAAGTTTTGTGTTACAACTGTTCATGACCTTAGGTCCGTCTGCCATTATTGCCAGTTGATTTTCTTATGGGTGTCGTGGCAAAAGAACAGATTGTCAAGCAGAACCTGAAATGCAGAGATCTGTTGGATGAAGCAAGAAATTATCACCTCCATTTGAGCAGTAAACCAGTTCCTGACTTTGAATATACAGTTCGGACTACCCCAAGGAAGCATACTGCTGGTAATGTATTCATTTTATCAACTCCCCAGAAAGGGTATTTGGCATATCTGAGGGTTACTGGTTATGTATGCCCAAGTGTAATAGTCAGACAATTAGTGTCTGATTATCTTAAGCTGATAACGGGTCAGTAGGTGTATGTGTGTATTCATGATTCTTAATGTGCATCATTTAGTTTTACTAATACCAATTTTGAGATAGTTTTGATGTTTGGTTTTATAAGAATCTCACTGTAGCCCAGGCTGTCCTCAGACTCATGGCCGGGCTTCTGCCTCCTGTATGCTCGATCATAGTCATGTGCCTGGCTTCAGTAAGCCAATTGCTAAAAAAGGAATTTACATCCTACAAAATCTGAAGCAGTAGCTTTCTTTCGAGCTCTCCCTGATTCTTTAGGCAGAATTGGTGCTGTTGGTGCCTTTGAGTACTGTGTTGGCATTTGTTAGGATGTTGCTTTACAACTGTGTATTGACATGTCTTGAGCTTGACATGTTTCCTCAGAAATGACTGTAGATCTTTAAGCTTGTATTTATAGTGCAAGCATTCAGCTTGATCACATTACCCATTTCAGTATCTGTCATTGTGTTTCACTAGATCAAAAGAAAACCATAAACCATACCTAACATTTGTATGAAGGGCTGTGCTAAGCTTTTAGAACTGAAGGCTCTTACGTTTAAGGAGATTGTAGCTTCTCATTGAGCAATACTATTTTGGACTGTATTTCTCCAAGAAAATAGTTCAAGTTCCAATGTGTGTGTGTGTGTGTCCCCGCATGCATGTGTGCAGGTATGTGTGCATGTATGTGTGTGTGTGTGCTCGGGTATAGCCATGTGCATGTTCTCTTTAGATGGGCTGTCATGCAACTCAGTCTAACCTTGAAGTCCCCATGTAACCCAAGTGTCCTGGAAATCCCCGTGTAACCCAGGGTGACCTTGAACCCATGATCTTTCTGTCTCCCCCTCCCAAGTGCTGAGATTCAGGTATGTACTGTGCCTGCATCACTTTTATTTCTGTATATGGGGGACAAGAGAAGATAAGCAAGAGGAATCCAGTATAGAGGTTTCCTCTACACTGTTACCAAGGAGTGCCGTGTGGGGTGGCTGACAACCACAGAAGGCTTGCTTGAGTATGAGCAAGCACATCTGCTCTGAGGATGTTCTTCTAAACAGTTCGCCATGAAAAAGACTTAAGTCACTTAATTCTTTTTATGTTAGTAAATAGAATTACAGGTTTTTTTATTTTATATTTTATTTACATTTAAGATGCCATCCCTTTTCCACATTTCCCCTCCCTAGAACATCCCTGTCCCATGCCCCCCCTTTCCTTTTTGCTTTTATATGATTTTTTAAAAATGTTAATCAAAGGATTTATAAGTTTGATAATGCTCAATCAGAAGCGTAACCCAATACCCAGCCTAGATATAAAAACTATCTTTGACTGGTGGAGACCTGTGAACATCTGCCTCCATGCCCCCTCTCTCTTTCTCTCTCTCATCACCTAGCTTCTCCTCTTCTTCATCTTCTCTCCTTACTCCATCTCTTCCTCTCAGTACTCCTTCCCACTTAGCTCCTCCTACATATCACTCTTCCTGTTAAAGTAGAACTTTTCTCTCAAAATACAATTAGAGCATACTTATTCCTAATTGTACCAGTGAGGTACAAGATAGTCCTAATACCCAGCCCATCATTCTGTTGACTAACCAGAACCTCTGTCATCTCTTCTAACTAAAACACTTACTTTTGATCTTGGCTTTTTGGCTTTAGAATGAATGTCAGCTGAAAACCATCTACTCAGATCTTTTCTTTCAAAGTAAATAGCCAGGATTGGCTATGAGACTATAGGTCTTCAACCCCATCAGAAATCCAGAATGACTGAGTTAACTGAAGTTATGGGAAGCACTAAGCATAGCTTCTAAAACTTAGCCAATTTATAGAGACCACTGAACACCTGAAAAGCCCCTATACTACCAAACGTTGGAGCATCAAATCTTCAGCCTTCTGGCCCAGAATCATCTGACAGACCTTAGTGATGCAGGATTATTAAGGGCTGATTACTCTGTCTAGGCAGATATAATCAGTCGACTATTCTGCATGTGTGTCTTTTTCTGGACAGTAATTTGTCTGTAGATGGAGAGAGGCAATTCTTGCCTAGTGGCTGTCACCGCACAACTGGAGTATCTCCAAGGATGCTCAATTTCTTCTTAGAATCCACGACAGGAAGCTGTCAGGAGCAGACAGGTCTCTAATCAAAATGAACATTAATATATAAATATTTGTAGCGTCAGTTCTATGGACTTCAGTCCTCTCACTAAGTTCTTCATTGGGAAACCCCTGATCATATCAGTGGTTAACTGTAAGCATCATCCTCTGAGTGTGTTAGTCTTTGGTAGACCTCTAAGGAGACAGCTATATCATGTTCCTCACATTATGCACTTCCAGCCATCCACAACAATTAGGTGGCTGTACATGGGGTGAATACCCAGGTGGAATGGTCTCCTGATGGCCCCTCCTTCAGTTTCTGTTCCATGTTTTGTTTCCCTATTTGCTCCCTTGAGCATTTTTGTTTCTCGTTCTAAGTAGAACTGACGCATCCCCTCTTGGTCTTCCTTCTTCATGAGCTTCATGTGGTCTGTGGGTTGAGTCTTCACTAATCCAAGCTTTTGGGCTAACATCCGTGGAGATATGTTTATGTAACTATCTTCTTTTGGGGTTTTTGGAAGATTACTTTCTTGCTTTTTCTAGGTTGTAGTTTCCCTCCTTGTGTTGGAGTTTTCCACCAATTATTCTTTGAAGTGCTGGATTTGTGTTGAGATACTGTGTAAATTTGGATTTGTCATGGAATATTTTGGTTTCTCCATCAATAATGATTGAGAGTTTTGCTGGATATAGTAGTCTGGGCTGGCATTTGTGTTCTCTTAGGGTCTGTATGATATTGGTCCAGGATCTTCTGGCTTTTATGGTCTCTGGTGAGAAGTCTGGTGTAATTCTTATAGGTCTGCCTTTATATGTTACTTTGCCTTTTTCCCTTACTGCTTTTAGTATTTTTTCTTTGTTTTGTACATTTGATGTTTTGACTATTATATGGCGGGAAGTATTTCTTTTCTGGTCTAAACTATTTGGAGTTGTGTAGGCTTCTTGTATATTTATGAACATCTCTTTCTTTAGGTTAGGGAAGTTTTCCTCTATAATTTTGTTGAGGATATTTACTGGTCCTTTAAGTTGGGAGTCTTCCCCCTCATCTATACCTATTATCCTTAGGTTTGGCCTTCTCATTGTGTCTTGGATTTCTTGTATATTTTGGGTTAGTAGCTTTTTGTATTTTGCATTTTCTTTGACAATTGTGTCAATGTTTTCCATGGTATCTTTTGCACATGAGATTCTCTCTTCCATCTCTTGTATTCTGTTGGTGATACTTGTGTCTATGACTCCTGATCTTTTTTTAGGTTTTCTATCTCCAGGGTATTGTCCCTTTGTGATTTCTTTATTGTTTCTACTTCCATTTTTAGATCCTGCATGGTTCTGTTTAATTCCTTTTACCCGTTTGGTTGCATTTTCTTGCAATTCCTTAAGGGATTTTTGTGTTTCCTCTTTAAGGGTTTCTATCTGTCTACCAGTGCTCTCCTTAAGTTCTCTGAGAGTGTTATTTATGTCTTTCTTAAATCCCTCTATCATCATCATGAGAAGTGATTTTAATTCTGATTCCTGCTTTTCTGGTGTGATGGGGTGTTCAGGGCTTGCTCTGATGGGGGAGCTGGTTTCTGATGATGCCATGTAACTTTGGTTTCTGTTGCTTACGTTCTTGCTCTTGCCTTTTGCCATCTGGTTAACTCTAGTGCTGCCTGTACTTGCTGTCTCTGACTGAAGCCTGTCTTTCCAGTTATCTAGCTTGTGTCTGATCTCCTAGGGGTCCAGATGTCTCTGTGATCTTTTCCAGCTGCACTGATTACAGTGGTACCTCTAGGATGCCTCAGGATATGGTGCCTCCAAGGTAGTAGTCCAGCTAGGTGTCTGCTGTTCTGGGTGCAGTGTTTCCTCTAGAATATCTCAGGATATGTTGTCTGAAGCTCTGAGTTCATTTGTTCCTCTGTGGATCTGGATTGAGTGGACCTTCCAGTATGTCTCGGGTGGAATCCAGGGTCCACACAACAGCAGACCTGGCAGAGGTCTGATCCAGGCCTCAGATCTGAGAACTAGTTTCTAAGACACTGTCCAAGTTAGAGCACCTGGGATCCCTGCTTCCTCTGGGTTCTTGGAGGTTGGGGGCAGAGCTGCCACCCAAGATCGGCTCAGTGCTCTGAATTACAGGTTTTAATCACAGCCAGGCAGCGCTTTCATTTATGCCTTTAATCCCAGCACTTGTTTTTAGGCAGAGGCAGGTGGGTTTTATCTTGTGAGTTTGATGCTAGCCTAGACTACATGGCCACTTCAGGCCAACCTTGTCTTTAAAAAAATTTTTTTTTCTGTTGTAGAATTCTGTTTTTGTGAATCTTGTCTCATGAATTTGAAATATTTAATTAAATTCTTTAAGTTCACCATTTTCTCTGCTTATTTGTGGTTGAGGATGAAACCTAGCACTTTGTGTATACCAGGCAAGTGTTCTTCAAACCCATATTTAAATTCCACATCTCAGCAGCCTAGATTCGTGCCAGAACATACTAGACATTCATATACTTGCTCTCACACAGTCAGAAGAACTTATAGAGTAGGTTTTTTCCTGCTTCTTCTTTTTTTTTTTTTTTTTTTTTAAGATTTATTTTATGTATGAGTACATTGTGGCTGTCCTCAGACACACCAGAAGAGGGGATCTTGTTACAGATGGTTGTGAGCCACTGTGTGGTTGTTGGAAATTGAACTCAGGACCTCTGGAAGAGCAGTGTGTGCTCTTAACCACTGAGCCATCTCTCCAACCCATAGAGTAGGTTTTAACAAAAGAGCCAGCCATTTATCACATAGATGGTTTTAGGGAAGAAAAGACTAAGAGTTAGGCTAACGTTGTCCAAACTACACAGAAACAACAGAGAAAAAGATTTGCATGCTGATACTTTTGCCTCCATTTTAGTTTTCTTTTTTCTTTCATAGCTTGTTTGAAGGTGACCTGTGTAGCTTTCACTTAGAGAAAATATCATCAAAGAATACAGGTACATTCTGGGATTCCGATTGTACCACTGCCAGTATATAAGACTGGCCTTTATTATAAACTTGACTATGTGATCTTTTAGGACTCCTAACTTTTATCTTCTCTGATTCAAAGATTTGAATTAGTGGGAAGGGGAGTACAGGGGGAAATTAGTTCCATGGTCGCTCAGCAGACATTAAATGCTGACTGTGTTGCAGGCTCTGGGATAGGGTTAGAAATGCAGACACACAGCCTGTGGACTTGGTCTTGTCTAGGGGAAAAGACAGACAAATTCTGCAGAGTATTGCAGGTGCTTTGCTGTGACCACCAAGTGTGGGGTGAAAAGGGTTGGTCAAGATCGGGTCAGAAGCCTGTGTCTTCCAGCCTCAAGATCTGGATCACAGGTGTGCCCTCCATTTCTGGATTGTAGTTCATTCCAGATATAGTCAAGTTGACAACCAGGAATAGCCATCACAATACTGTGACACAGTTGGTTTAACACTAAGCTAAAGAGGGGAGGATAGGTGAATCGTGAGAACAAAGAGACCTGGATGTTCCAGATGCCAAAGTAAGAGGTTTTCCAAACAAGTGAACCATGTATCCAGTGCTGGGCTTGTATTCAGTAGAGAGGCAATTAGAGGTTGGTTGGTGTAGACTGCTCCCCCATGGTGGAGACAGAGGTCTTCTATACAAATACGCTTGTCATTTCTCCTAAATAAATAATAATAAAAAAAGGATTATTGATTCTGTTATGACTTAAGCCAGGACACTTGTAGTGAGGATTTAAAAGGTTAGGCAACTGTTGACTCGGATTCTTTGAAAAGTTCAAGGGGGCAGAAAGGGAATTAGGTTAGATTTCGTAACTCAACCTCTTTTTAAAAAAACATTACTCAGAAATTTGATTATCAGTTTCCACACTAATTGAGAATAAAGCTTTAAAAGCTGTGATTCTGATCTTCACCTTGTGACTTTCCCTCTAGGTGTGCTGTTTTGTGTGGGTGGTCGTGGTGGATCTGGTGACCCCTTTCGTAGTATTGAATGCTATTCTATCAACAAAAACAGCTGGTTCTTCGGACCAGAGATGAACAGCCGCAGGCGACACGTGGGTGTGATCTCTGTGGAAGGTGGGTCTGCTGCTGCCAAAGGTCATACCACAGAACTGCTGTTTTTCTTAATAGCATGAACTTTGACATTCTCTTTCTAGAATGATGGCTAAATAACTTAGCATGTTGGTATGTAAATTAGCATATTGGTATATAAATTAAAAAATGAACGCCAGGGGAAAGTGAAATTCTTGTGGCTGGGCATGGTGGCACATACTTATAATCCCAGCACTTGAAGACCAAGGATTTTAGTTCCAGGACAGCCTGAGCTACGTGACAAGACCCTATTTCATATCTCCAAGGGCTAGAAGTGAGTCTCACAGGCAGATTTCATTTATGTATGAAATATGCTGGGATCAATTGTAGTAAATATTTTAGTTCTAAATCAGTTTTGGTTTTTATTAATATTTTTTCTAGAGACAGTTTATAGACCCTTTGTACCTGAGGCTGACCTTGAACTCCTGATCCTCCTGCTTCTGCCTCTCAAGAGCTAGGACTATAGGCGTGCACCACCACATCCGGTTTATGCAGTGCTGAGAATTGACTTGAGCTTCCTGTGTGAGAGGCAAGAACTCTGCCAGCTCCTAAATTGCTTTTTTATATATTGTAAAAAGTTTTTTTTTATGTGTATGACTATTTGCCTGCATGTATATATGTGCACCATGTGTGTACCTGGTTCAAGCAAAGGGCAGCAGATGGCAGCAGATCTACTGGAACTGGAGTTCCGGACAGTTCGAGCCTCCGTGAGCCTCTGTGTACATGCTGTTGGGTCCTTTATAAGAGCACCAAGCACTTTTAACTGTTTTGCTGTTTCTTCTGCCTCTGTATTTCCAAAAACATCTGTCCTCTTATAAAACAAGGAAAAGGTGACTCTTAAAATCTTTCTAGCATTTTCTCTATGGTTCTGAAATTAATTTTTAGTAATGATTTAAAAATCCGTAACTATACAGTATAGGAAAATGCTGAGAATATAGTTTGATGAGAGAACATAGTCTTCTTCACTTTCTATATTTCTGTTTTATTCAGAAAAAGACTGATCATTTTGTGTCAACAGTTTCATACTTTCTTTATAATTTGCTATTAGCCTTTTTTTCCATTTTATTGGCCTGTTTTGAAGGCAGAATTAATGATTTCATTTACTATTTAATAAAAAGTAAAACCCAAGAAGTCAGCATTTGAAAGCACTTAAATAGCTTTATGCACAGGCTTGTTTGGTGGAAGCTTCCACTGATTTTTCACTTACTACAGTGACATGAATTCAGTATTGAACAAAAACAATGTTAAAAGTTAATTTATTCTGACATTCTAGTTATAAATTGCTTACATGTAAATAGCATGAGTATCACTCTAAGGAATCAGATAAAAGATGTCTGTGTTTGCAGGGAAAGTGTATGCAGTGGGCGGACATGATGGAAATGAACACCTAGGTAGCATGGAGATGTTTGACCCGCTCACTAATAAATGGATGATGAAGGCATCGATGAACACCAAGAGGTGGGTCAGCGAGCCGATCCTCTGATTGACAGTAAAGAAGGCAGAAACTGAAAAGTCTTAGGTTGAAGGGTTTCTGGCTTTTAGAAACTCAACTCTCCTCAAACCCATTTTGTGAAAGTGTCCAGATCGGTGCTCTGTTACGGTTTTTTATGTGTAAGAATGGCATCATACAGGCACAGAGAGGGAGCTCCGTGGTTAGGATGTGTGATGCCCCTCCAGAGGGTCCAGGTTCTGTTCCCACTCCCACACTGGGCAGCGTACATCCCCTGTAACCCAGCTCCAGCGGATCTAACACCCTCTGTGGATTCTTCCAGCACCCGCTCACACATGTGCACCGTTTAAATGTGCACGCATATGCACGTTTTACAAGTGGTCTCAGTGGCTCACCTTTTGGCTTTGGCCCTATCTTGGTAACCGCATTCTTCCGTAAAAAGCTGCCTTGCTGCTCTTTTTGAAACCCTTCGTTTGAAGCAATGTTAGATTTTTTTTTTTTTTTCAAAAAAGTTGCAAATCTGGTAGCACTCTGTTCACTTTGTTTAATTGTATTTAAATTCCTTTTCATTCATTTTGTATGTGGCGAGGAGAAGGGAGCTGCATGTGTGGCAGAAGTCAGTCTCTCCTTCCACCCTGCTCAGACTCAGGTCATCAGGGTCAGTGGTGAGTGCCTGTACCTCCCGAGCCACCTCACCAGTCCTTGGTAGTTTGCTCTGTTGTGTTGAGACAGGATCTCATGTCACCGTGGCAGGTCTCACACTTACTATCCAAAAAACCATAGAGTGACAGGTATGGAGGATCCTCAGAGGAGGAGCACATTGTTGCTTCTGCCACAGAGTTGCTGCCAGTGTCTCACAGGAAGAGCTCAGGGATGCTACAGAAACCCTCCACAGCTATAGAGCAGCCCTCTACAGTGAAGAATTACCTGGGTTGGACTGGCGCCATACCAAAGCAGAGAGTACACCTTGCCGTGTGCCCTTCCCCCAAGCTCTTTGTGTGTTAACATCTCAGGGTTACAGTCCTGTCAGAGATACAGACAGCCTCAGTACAGACGGTACTGCCAACTTCTGCAGTTTCTCTTTACAGATTGGATGGATGGATGGATGGTCGGTTGGTTGGATGGTCGGTTGGTTGGTGGTTTTGTGTGTATGCATGCAAGTGCCCACTGAGGCCAGAGAGGGCATCAGATCCCACGGAGTGAGACTTAGGTGTCTATGAGTGGGTTACCAGGAATTAAGCCTCAATCCTCTGCAATAGCAGCAAGTGCATCTGACCACTGAGCCATCCCTCCAGCCTCTCCTCACACATACTTAGGTTTTTAACTGGTTTTACGTACCTCCTTTATTGGCTGTATAATTTGATACTGTATGAAGAGAAATTGAAACAGGTCTGACAATATTCCTGACTTTAGTGGAAATGCATGTAGTATTTCTCTTAACTATTATACTAATTATGACTAAGGCTTATTATTATCTTGTTAAGAAAATAGCTCTCTCAATTTCTGTTTTCTTTACTGATTTTTAGATTAGTGTTAATATATTAATTTTTATCTGTAACAAATTGAACTATATTTTGATTATTTTAGCTTGGATAAAGGGAAGATTTCCCCCCACTCCCCGCCCCAAGGAAAGATTGTTGATTTCATGATTCAGTAAATTTTTATTAGTGATTTGAATGGTAAGTTGCAACATCTTGAGATGAAAGAGCAATTAAAATCATGTCACCAAATCAGGACTCAGAAAGCAGGAGGCTTGGAGGTACAGCTCTGTATACAGTAGGTGCTTAACATGCCAGAGGTCCTGAGCGGAAGGAATCCCAACACCTCAAAGTGACAGCCAGCAGCAGCAACAAAAACAAGCAGACCAAAGATTTTGTCCACAAAACCCCTGAAAAGATGTCAAACAAGTTTACATGTCAAAGCCTGAAACATCAGTTATGCCAGTCTGTGGGGTGGGAGATTGGGTTTTTGGGGTTTGTGTAAATTAGTTGGCATGTGACAGTACGGAGACATGGATCTCAAAGGAAAGGAATAGAGTTTGCAGTACAGTCGTTACAGTCAGAGGAGTGAGGAGAGCTCAAGGGAGGCTACAGTCACGCTGCCCTTCATGCCGTGCTGTACATGTGACTGCAGCTGCACTGCTCACACCGTGCGTTACGCCTGCTCGGTCAGCTTTAGACTTTTCCTTAGGCATGTTCTTTGCAGTTAATGCAAGCTGTCTATATTGAATTACATGTTTACAGTCTGAAAATGTAGCATAGGCAGGGCTGCACAAGAGTTGAAGGGTGTAGACACAGGAATGCTGGCCTAGGCTGTGTTAACAGAGGACCAGCGGGAGACACCAGGAAGGGAGGCACTGTGAGAACAGATGAACGTGGTGTGGCCGCTGGACCAGGACCGTCCATGTTCGCTCCCTGGACCAGGGAGAGGCGAGGCTGAGGCTTCCTTTCCCATCGTTACCAGGGAAATGGGAGGTAGATCCTGAGCCAGCTGTAAGTGAGGGCTCTATCCTCGGAGGACTAAGGCTACTGTAGCAGCTTTAGAATAAATAGCTCAGCTTTGGGTGGATATAATCTGTCCCTTTCTATTGTCCATATAACAATGAATTAACTTCAGTAGGGGCTAAGTCTTCCTTTCAAAGAAAAAAAAATAAATGCCCTCCAGAAATACAGCAGTGTACACAAAGCTTGTGATAGAAATGAGTGTTCTTTTTGTTTTAATGAAACTCTGCAACAGAGTGAATGAACTCATGCATTCAGAACTGAAGTTGGCTTCTTAAACCCACAGCAAACTGTTTTCTTATCAACCCATTGATTTCTGAACTATATAACTGCCTACTTATTAATTGAACACTTAGGATTTCTTTTTTTTTTTTTTTTTTTTTTTTTTTTTTTTTTTTTTTTTTTTTTTTGGTTTTTCGAGACAGGGTTTCTCTGTGTAGTTCTGGCTGTCCTGGAACTCACTCTGTAGACCAGGCTGGCCTCGAACTCAGAAATCTGCCTGCCTCTGCCTCCCAAGTGCACTTAGGATTTCTTTATACTGTTTTGTTGGGTTTTGCATTATTACTCATTCTGAATTTAAAGCTCATGAGTAGAGTTCATTCCTGGTAGATACAAGACCCTGGGCTCAACCCTCACAAAAAAATAAAAGAGGAAAAAAAAAAAAAAAAAAAAAAAAAAAAAAGAGCTTACCTAAGTTTCTAGTAGCCTGTGTAGGCTGTGCTGTACAGTCAAGGGACCAACCTGAACACCAGCTCAGAAACATTAACACATATAAAACTCTGGACACAAGGCATGCCCTTTGATGATTATCCTCAGAAGTGCCTTGCATTGATAAAAAAATTTCTTCTTTTTCCTGAAACAAACTCAGATACCAAAGCATGTTTAATTGTTTCTGTAGGCGAGGAATTGCCCTGGCCTCCTTAGGGGGCCCAATATATGCAATTGGAGGGTTAGATGACAATACATGCTTCAGTGACGTGGAAAGATATGACATCGAGTCTGACCAGTGGAGTACAGTGGCACCAATGAACACTCCCCGTGGAGGCGTCGGCTCTGTGGCTTTAAGCGTAAGTTACACGGTCCCTTCCCATGGAGAGGCACCATGCACAGCCGTGAGCAGCACAGTGGTTCACGTCAGCAGCTGCAGCATTGACTATACTCCAAATTGTTCGTGAAATACTGGTTTTCCTACACTCTGCTCACCTATTAGGACCATGGACAAACCCATCTGAAATCTGTTGCATGTTTTGTTTTCTTCATGTAGAACCATGTTTACGCAGTGGGTGGCAACGATGGAGTAGCCTCCTTATCCAGTGTGGAAAGGTATCACCCGCATCTGGATAAATGGATAGAAGTGAAGGAAATGGGTCAGCGAAGAGCCGGCAACGGGGTTAGTGAGCTTCACGGTTGTTTATATGTTGTTGGTGAGTACATGTTCTCTCTAACTTAATATGTCAAGGCCCATGATGCCAGATGCCAGAAAGCAGCACAGTGACAGCATATTATTACATTTAACCTTCAGTAGGGTCAGTCCTGAGATGTGCTTTTGAATTCTTAAAGTTGACATTAATGCTTGATTTAAATAATAATATTTAAAACTTCTGCCAGGTGTGGTGGCACATGCCTATAATCCCAGCACATGGAGGCAGAAACAGGTGGGTCTCTGTGAGCTTGAGGTCACCCTGCTCTATATACAGTAGGTCCAGGACAGCCTGGGCTACATAGTGAGACCCTGTCTCAAAAAATGAACAAATCCAAAAAGCAAAGCTTAGATTATATCTAAAGTTAGTATAACCTACTTGCATTTAAATGAGATGTATATGTGTAAATGTAGAAACATAAATATCATTTGCTAAAATAAAATTTGAAAGGTCTAATGACTTGTTTTTTTCTTCCATTTTATTTCAAAGCAAATTTTGTTGACAACTTCAAGAAAACCAGTGACTTTTCCATATGATACGTATATGTTAGTCTTTCTATCGCTTTTTGACCGACTAAATAAAGTTAGAGGACTTCTAGAGCTGTGCTCTCAGATTCTTAACATATGAAAGAATAACCTGGACTGATGTGGTACTGGGAGGGAGGCAGCCGGGCTGCGTCTCATGGCAGCTCCTGTGTGGTGCAGCACCCTCTGGTGGGGCCTTCCACGATCGTGAGCCTGGGACGGGAATGCCCAGCTCTCCAGATTGTCTCAGGAGTTAGAGACGGTGGATGTCCAACATAGGAGCTGCTCTGTGGTAATTATTATCTTTCCTCACAGAGAAGGGAGTACTGGGAGAGGTCATTGCATGTGTTATCTAGGAAGTGCATTGCTGGGGTTTTATTACTTACAGTTCTTGGTAGGAGAGTGTGTTATTGGTATTATTGTTTAGATATTGGAAGTAGAAGCAACTCTGACTCTTCCTGTGCTCTTGCCTGGAAAAGAAAAGAAATAACACAGCTCCCCCAGCCTCAGCCATGGCGCAGGAGTCGGCTGTAGAGAGTCACGTCCCTGAACACGCTAGGAGAACCAAAGTTTTTATCGTCTATGGCTGCAGCCTTTCACAGCTCCAAACCACAGGCAGGTCACACTATGTCACGTGTGTAACACTGTGGGCCACAGAGGTGCCAGCATTGCTGCCATTTACCAAGCCTTTGGGTCTTTATAGCTGAAACAGATGTGATAAAAAGGTCAATTGAGATTGAGCATTAGAGCTCAGTAGCAAAGCTTTTGCCTGGCGTGCAGGAGGCCCTGGCTTCAACCCCGAGCACTGAAAGGTACAGCAAACAACCAACAACCTCCGATGTTCAAATCCTCCTTAAAGCAGGATGACAAGGTGGGCACCTTTAACAGCCGCCTGCTTTCTGCCTTGGTTCGTTCTTCATTGTCAAGGACTAATCCTAAGCTAAGGCAGCTTGTGTGGTGGGCAAGTACGTTACCATTGAGCTGTGTTCCCAGCACTGAATTCTTTCTTATTACATAGGGAGAGAAAACACAACCAATAAAAATAAATGCTATAGAGAATGTGACTGCTAAAACCCCATCTTCCTGTTAGCATGAGCAGTGTTACAGTATGAGGGAGAGAATTGATGAGACTGTGATAAGCATTTGCCAAAACTGGTGGATTTTATTTCAATTGCCATAATAAAATTAACCCCATTAGAAGAGTTTTGCTTGATTTTTTTTTTTTAAACTGACCTTATTTTTAAAGAAAGGCTCACAGTAGCAACATCTCTCCATCTCAGGAAAATATGTGGAGTCACCAAAGACACTGCTTGTTCACTTAGAAAGGTCCTGGGAAAAGTGGAGGTCACAGTGACAGACCAGGCATCACTCAGGGATGTGCTAAGTCACACTCTATTAAGAAGCTGTTTCTGTAGACCTCAGGACAGGAAGAAGTCATAGCCCACTGAGTCAGTAACTGTGCTGGCAATAACAGTTTTAAGACGAGCCCTGGGGCAGGAGAGACGGCTCAGCCATTAAGGGCTAGGCTCACAACTAAAAACGTAAGAGCCCTGGAAAGCCCGCACCTCTGTTGGGATGAGCCTCACAGTTTGGTGAAGTTTGGTTGTCAGCCTCCCTGCTACTTTGACAGCACAGAGAGGGAAGCGGGTCTTGCTTCTCAGAATCTTAGGACAGAGTATGAAATGGCTGCTTTCTCCCCATAAAGCCACCTTCTCTTTCACTTCAAGACTTTAAACCCAGACATGGTAGCGTACACCCATAATCCCAGCACTGAGGAGGCTAAGGCAGGGATACACTTTGAAACTCTGTTTTAAAAACCAAGAGCAAAAAGATTCTTAAACCTAGTGTTAAAAGTGCAGTACTGATTAAATAGAGATAAATTATAGAAAATTGTAGTTGGTGGTAGAGAGGTGTTAAGGTAATTTTTTTTCTCTAAATCATTCTAAGATAACTTTAAAAGCTTGAGGGTTTGGTTTTGTTTGTCTTGTTTTGTTTGAGACAGGGTTTTTCTGTAATAACTCACAGGCAGGCTAGCTTCAAACTCACAGAGATCCACAGGTACTATCTCTGCCTCCCAAGTGCTGGGATTAAACGTGTGTACTATCAGCCTGATAAAAGCTTGAGTTTTATAAGATGTTGAGCTGAGATTTAGTTGTCAATGTTTATGAAATGCAGCGCCATGTTTAAATAATTGCTTTTATAGGTGGTTTTGACGATAATTCCCCTCTGAGCTCGGTGGAACGGTATGACCCTCGAAGCAACAAGTGGGATTATGTAGCAGCACTTACCACTCCCAGGGGCGGCGTGGGGATTGCAACAGTGATGGGCAAAATCTTTGCAGTTGGCGGCCACAATGGCAATGCATACCTGAACACAGTGGAGGCATTTGATCCCGTGCTGAATAAGTAAGTATACTGCTTCTCATTAGTGGAATGCTTCCCCTCACAGTAGTAAGGCTGAGTTCTTTATTATCCTCCACTCTCTCTCAGTGGATAGCTGAGACCACAGATAGAAGCAAACTACATCTATAGCTGGGCTTTGCCAGTTTACATGCCTAAGTTCAGTGCCTGTGTTGCCTGCCATTGGGACTCTGTCCTCCTACCTCATCGGCCTCAACAGGAGAGGAGCTATCCGTCCTGCTGCAGCTTGCTATGCCATGTCTGACTGATATCCATGGGAAGCCTGCCCTTTTCTGAAGAGAGAGGGAGGAGGAGTGGAAGGTGGGGGTGTGGGAAGGACTAGGAGAGGCGCAGGGAGGGGAACTGCAATCAGGTTGTAAAAATTAATTAATTAAAAAAAAAGTTCAATGCATGAAGTAGGCACCATAAAGGTTAGCAATTAACTAATGAACTGGAACAGTTAAAGAGAATGCAGAAATAAATTGCCACCATCGCTGCTCTTTCCCTTAGCACCATTATTAGTAAAACAAAGGTTATCTGAGCAAAAGGACCCAATACCATGACAGTTGGTCCAACTCTAAGTGACACACCATTCAGAGGCTGTCCTAGGCAGGCAAAACAGTGTACATCTAAGACCTAAGACATTTCTGGAAATTTCTTTTTTTTTCTTTCTTTCTTTTTTTCTTTTCTTCTTCTTCTTTTTTTTTTTCAAGCCAGGGTTTCTCTCTATAATCCTCGATGTCCTGGAACTCACTCTGTAGACCAGGCTGGCCTTGCACTTAGAAATCTGCCTGCCTCTGCCTCCCAAGTGCTGGGATTAAAGGTGTGCGCCACCACTACCCAGCTGGAAATTTTCATTTAATAGTTTCAGACTGACTTACCATAAATAACTGAACATGTGAAAAACAAACCAAGATAATGGAGAAATATTACGTTATTAATATAAAATTTTGGGATATATTTTCCCCCTCTAGGAACTTGCTGTCTTTTAAAACCAGCCCCATAGTCCTGAGTGTTAACTTTGGTTGGAATCCCTGTGCTCTGTGGTGACAGTCTTGTCCTGTCTTTTCAGATGGGAGCTGGTTGGACCTGTGTCTCACTGCCGAGCTGGTGCCGGTGTGGCCGTGTGTGACTGTTTAACTAGCCAGATCCGAGACGTAGGCCATGGGTCCACTAATGTGGTTGACTGTATGTGACTAAGTCCCAGCAACAAGGACACAATCTCATCTGATGAACAGGAAGACAACAGGCCTTTTGACATGGCCCATTTGACTGTGACTGCAGCTACTGTCTTTGAATGTCAGCTGTTGTAAGTACATCTGTGAACTGATGGGTGACAATTATTAGTTATAAAGTTAAGTGAGCTGTTTCCTGCTTCAGCAAACAGTGGAGCAGGCCGGAAGCAGCCTATCTGTGAACCCATTCTTGTTCTGAGAGATGTTTCATGTAGTGCCAAACCTTAAAATAGTTGTTTATTTTGATGAATAAAATGTAATTTATTGAGTTTTATCTCTTCTTTTTTCCTGAAGAAACTAACTTCAGGCAGTAGGTTTTTTTCCCCAGAGGAGAGATAAGTCTGTTCATCAACCTGAGAACTTGAGGATCATTCTACATGGTGCTGATGAATTTATGTCTTGCTTTTTGTCTCTAGATGGTGACTTTCAGTTCTTGGGTATTTATGAAGTTGGGAAAATGTATGTTTCTGAGACATTCTTGAAACCATATTAGTATCTATAAGAAGGACTTCAATTCTGTTTGGAGTTTTAGAAGTACAGGATTCAGCTGTGCTGGCTTCCTCGCCAAGTATACTTGCCGCCATACTTTTCCCATCTCATGAGAATTTCTTAGTGATGACCATGGATTAGTGTTAGTGCAGCACCCAGTGAACGAGATTGGTATTAGTGTACTGCCCAGTGAAGGACTGAGAGGGATGGAGTCCATGTCCACCTAGGGAGGACAATATGGAGGTTCCTTTAACATTGTTCTTTGGATTAGTCATTGGATTTGAACCCAGGAGCCATTTTCTCTTTACTCTGTCATTTGTCACTGTCCTGGTTTTTCTAATTGTACAAAGCTGAATTTATTTATTATCAGGTCATGAATGCATTTTTACAAATTCCTTTCTGCAGTATAGTTTGATATTTAGTTCAAGTTTGTCATTAATCAATAAAAATATGTTGTTGGTAAAAACAGAAAAAATGGAAACTACTAGTTTTTTCATTGTTTAATGTCCTCCAGTGTTTTTATTGATACTTTATTGAATATTTCTACAAATAATCTGAAGCTTAGCATATTGATAATCTTACTGTGACATAAGAACTCTTAATTGTTTTCTTATGTGTATGTGTGTGTTGTATATGTGTGTGTGTGTCCATGTGCACACATGTTCACATTCTTGTGGAGTCACAGGATTAACATCAAAGTCTCCCTAGACTGCTATCCATCTTACTGAGGCAGACTCTCTCAGTTGAACCCAGAGCTCGCCTATACATCTAGTCTGAATAGTCAGCTTGCCCCAGAGAGTCCCTGTCTCTACTTTCAGAGTCCTAGAGTTACAGGCAGCCTCCTTCACCTGCCTGGCATCACATGTGTGCTGGGGAACTTAACTCTGGCCCAGTACCTACCAGACATATCAAATAATAACAGATTCAATGTTGGCATCTTCATGTTTCATGAAGCAAAATTTGAACTTCCCAAATTGGGCTATTTTTTCCTGTTGTTGAGTGTTTTATATGTATAGTGATCCATGATCACTGTGGTCTCTCTTTCAAGTGAGTGAGTTTAAATAGTCAGCAAATGGGAATAAAATAATAAATAGAAAGTAGCAGGAAGGCAGAAGAGCATCAGACCAGACTCCTACCCCAGCAGAAAGCCCTGGAGAGGCCCTGGACACCCAGATGGTTGGCTGGAACGGCTGACTCATGAAGAGGGGCCCAGGCGGATGTCTTCTCCTGGGTAGGATTTGTCATTGATTGTTCCCACCACAGGCATCTTTACATCATGGGATAAGCAGTAGCCGAGTTCTTGCATTAGGAAGGTCCCTGGAATGACTTCCCTCCGTGTTCAGGACCAGGCTGAACAGCGTCTCACTTGTTCTCCCCGACACAGCATCTTCACTCACTTGGGGTCTGCTGCTCCCCCTTTCTCACGGGGCCAGGGAGCGCAGGAGCAGCCCTTCCCTGGACAAGGGGTCTTGAAAGACACTCTGAGATAAACATCCTTGGCTCTGAAGCAGGAGTGGATGGCAACTTCACCTCCAGAGCCAGCTTCCTAGGGCTGTTAAACAGCACACACAGACTTGCTAGTATAATGTGTACTGTGCAAGCCTGTGAGCAGGCTTAGCCGGACCAGTGCTCTCTAGTCTAGCTGGCTGTATCTCAGCCAACCCTCAAAGCATGTAACCATAACACTTGGCCAACTCGCTCTATCCAGCTGAATGTGGAAAATGGCTTGAAGCGTGGCTGCTGTCCACTTCTCGTCTACTAGATGGCTGGACACTTGTGGTTACTGGTATACATGCTGTATTTATTGTCAGGGCTAAGGATCTTTATCTTATTTGATTGTTAGTTTGGGTATACTCCGTTCTAATCTTTATTAGACAGCAGTCATCTAACATGCCAAGTCTGTATCCTTATACTTGTGATATAGGAGGTACTGATAAAAGAATAGGAAATGAAGGGAATGGTGATGGTCAGAAGCATCACCCAGTGGGCCTGCCAACTGCAGAAGGAAGTACACGGGGTGACTAGGCAGTCTCTTATTGGTGAGGAATGACACACTTTGAGGATGAGTGCGGATGGAGGGCTAAGGGGCTTGGCTGGCGGTGCGTGTGTAGAAATGAGGACGCGGAACACTCAGAGATGACCACTGTTCAGGGCGTCTCTCCAGCCTCAGGTACCATGTGAAGCAGCTCACATGGTAAGGTGAAAAATGTAAATGAGGTCTCCCTCTGGGCTGCCAGGCTGGCCTTGAAACCCAAGTGAAGCACTTGTCCCCACCTTCCATGAAGCCGCGGCTACTCTGCTGAGGCAAAGCTCTTATCTCTTGGCTCCTTTGTGAGGGTCCCCCATTTAGTCATTACAGACACACTTTACTGTACGGACACCCTAAACAAATTAGCATTGTCTTCGACACTCACTAGTTTATATAACTAATGGGTTGTTTTTAATGTGAGAGTAAATGTTTCACTCCGTCTAAGGAGTATAATTCATTGCCTTAATTCCCAGGTGAACTATGAACTTAACAGTGAGTGCTGTCACATGCCTACGTTAAGAGATTGTCGACATTGTACAAAATGTGATAAAACCAAGACTTTTCTTTTTGCTTTTGTTTCTCTATGACTGATATTTAGGATCTAGTTGATGTGTTGGTGAGGGATGTTTCTATGTGTTCTCGGATTATGGCAAATCTGCCTAAGCAAGGAGGGGCACACAGATATGGACAAACTTGAAGTGAGGGGAAACTAACCCAGCAAGCGGCAGGGTGTAGGAATCTATCAGCCAATTACACACTACAGTTGGGAGATGGGAGACTACATGTAAGAGGGAAGAGGAGGAGGACGGTTACTGGAGGTTAGGAAATTAAAGTAGGATTAGACAGGAGAGGGGAGGAATGGATGTGTTAACCAAAACCAAGGATGTAAGGAAAAAGCCTTGTGCAGACCCACTACTCAGCTAACTTTAAAATATAACTGGAAAAGTTTGGAATTGCCCTGCATGGATGGACAATTGTGCTCCAAAATGAAAATCACCCTACAAGGCAAGAGATGCCTCTCTCTGAGGTACTGGCCAGGGAGGTGTGAGAGGCTCCCCAACAACACAGGTGGCCATGGCCTTTGCTTACCCACTAAATGTGGTTTCCTTTAGTTACGTGTATGTGTGCACATGGTGCTTGTCAGGGTATTTCTTCATAGTCACAAGAAACAGGAGACAAGACACTATTATTTGTGACACTCATAAGCCTTACATGGAATGCTTTTAATGTTCACTTTGACATATCTGCAATATTAATCACAAGGGTTTCCTTGGTCTGGGGGGGGAGAGGGAGAGAAAGAGGGAGGGAGAGAATATTCATGGACAAGCTAATGTTTAGTGTAATATTAGTTTATCATAGCAAACTAGCAAGATATTTTCTTTGGCTGTTCATATTGCATATGGCTCTTCCGTGTGTGTGTTTGTGTGTGTGTGTGTGTGTGTGTGTGTGATGTGTACATACACTGAGGTTTTGGTCATTGTTTTAAGCCATGTATGTTAAAATATCTGCCCCCCTTCTCCATTCTGTTACCTGGGATTTCATGATGAGTTGGGGTTTGTATGGTTGCAGTGTGTGGTTAGACCTAGGGGCTTGCTAACTCTCCCATTGAGCCCATCTTCAGCCCTTGATTTTTGAGGCAAGATGGCTGTAGCTGAGGCTGACCTAACTGTGATCCTGCCTCAGGCTCCCAGGTGCCAAGTGACAGGGTGAATACCATGTCCAGCTCTAGGCAGTCTTAGGCTGGTTACTTAAGTATCATTGGTGCATAGGCAGTCTTAGGCTGGTTACTTAAGATTCAGCAGTGCCCAAGAGCTGTTTCAGATCTCCTCTCTTGTACTCACCTGCCGTTGAAGGAGGTAGACCTGTACCAGTTCCAACCAGTTTTATCAAGTTGGCTACTTTAGTGAGTCCTGGAACTCTGCTTCCCTGGCTTGGGGAGTCAGTCCATTGAACGCAGTTCTGAGGGCCTTGGAAGGATTTTGTATCTTCATTGCTTTGGCAGCATTTGGTGTTAAAAGAATTCAGAAGTATTGCCAACATTATCACTAGTGTTCTAGTAATGTTTTCGTTTTTGAGAAGGCATTGCTATGTAGCTTAGGCTGGCCTTGAGTTCAATGAGTAGCTCAGGGTAGCCTTGAACCTACTGTAATCCTCCTGCCTCAGCATTCCCAGAGCTGTAATTAGAGGTGTGCAGCACCACACCAAACTGTCCACGCCCTATCTTAGAAGGTGGTTTTGTTTGCTCTCCATCCATTCTTATTTCCTGATGGTTGATCTGGATGTTTTCTGTGTGCATCTACCCTGCCATGTTGATCTGGAAGTTTTTCATGTGCATCTACAATGCCATTTGTGCCCTTTCTTCCTTGCACAGTTTCTTGGATCCTGACCTTTTTTTGCACATAAAATGTTTCTACCCAGACCATTCTGTGTTTTCCTGAAGTTACTGTGATATGCTGCTGTGCAATCTTCCTTCATGGTTGTCTGTGTGTAAACGCCCTTACTTTACTGCCCTGCCAGGTCCTAGTCTAGGTCACACTTTTTCTGGGGACCCAGGAGTGACTTTCACTGTTAGTGCCTTGTTTCCACTGAGCACTGTCTAGTGCTTCTCTCTGTGCACTCTGCTCCTCCTGCCTCCTGCACGTGTAAGGTCTCTGTCCTGATGCAGTGTTTCATGGTGTGTGTAGACATGACTTTCCTAGAGTGTGTCCTGCTACTACAGTTAGTGCAGTATGTGAGGCATGTTTAGACTCTTCTCTTCTGAGCGCTCCAGCTGTGGGCCATGTCCTTACACTTCTTGTCATGTTATTCCCCCTTTCTTCCTTTCATAGGGAATGTGATGTGATGTGTGCGTGTGTGTGTGCGCGCGCGCGTGTGTGTGTGTGTGTGTGTGTGTGTGTGTGTGCAGGTGTGCATAGCAGGAGAGTGGAGGTCAGAAGATAGCTTGCAGGAGGTGTCTTCACCCACTGAGCCATCTTGCCTGCCCTTGGCTGAATACTTTGATTCTATCTTCTTTAATGCTTGAGGGCATTACACACACATGCACAAGCATACACACACACACACACACACACACACACACACCCTTCAGTAGTTGATAATCCAAGTATCCATTGGCTCGCTTTTCTTCCCAGTGCTATTCTTGCTTTCTCTGTCTGATGATTTTTATTTTGTGAACATGAGAGTAATCTCTAGGCCAAAGGGCAAAACAGACATGGGACATGTGTCTCCTTGTCGCGGCGGCACAGAGTTTATTCTGCAGTCCTTGTGAGACACTGGCTGCTGCCCTCAAGGCAACAAAGGGCCTTCCTGTCTGCTGGACTCCCACTGACCCAGGAAGCACCTCTGCCTTCCTGTGAATGTTGAGGTCTTTCCTTTTCTTGCCCATGCTTCTAAAGAATTGCTGGGGTTTATGTAACTTGATTTTAATTTTTAAGACACTAATATACTGTTGTGCAAAGTGGTTACACCAGCTTATATTCCCACAGAAACACAAGTTCTAGTTCTGCAAATTCCTTCCAACGTCTGGTGTCATCATTACCTTTGATTAAGTTCACTCAACAAGGTGTACAGGGTCACTGTGGTTAATGCCAAATGGTTGCCATCTAGTGTCCATTGTACACTTTACAACTGGGAAACCAGTGAGAAGCCTAACTTCAAAACTGGTTTGTTAAAATTTGTATTTCGTGTTTTTTTTTCTTCTGTTAGCATATTAAGAACAATCTGAGCCCAGGTTTAAAATATTTTTCTCTTTACCACATTATTACCTCAGAAACTAGGTCCGTGACTTTTCTTTTAATTAAAAAGAAAAGTTTATTTGGGCAGGGGTGGGGCACAGGACAGCTTACAGGTTTTCTCCTTCCACCATGTGAAACCCAGAGATATGAACTCAGGTTGTCAGGCTTAGTGGCAAGTGCCCTCACCCAATGAACCATCCCGCCATCCCTGACTCCTCTCTAACACCGGGAGGTACATTAAAGTCAAAACTAAAGGTTGCTACTGATTTCGCCCACCTTCTGCCCAAGGCCTTAGTGTGGTATAAGATTTTACACATGTGAAGTGGCTGAAGCCTGAGGACCCACATTTCAGAAGAGGCATCTGAACTAGTGTCCTGAATTATAGGAGTGCAGGAAGCACCAGGGTATCTTCAGGTAAAACTTAAATGTCATCTGGGGCAGCTGTAAAGTTTAGGAGACCCAGTGTCAGCTACCACAGGCTCCTGGGCCCTGGGGGAAGAACAACCAGCAGTTGAGTGGGTAGCCTCAGGAAATGAGAGAAGGAAATTAACAAGTAAGAGCCTACCTTGTGCTTTGAAGGATATCACACTGTAATGGCAAAGTGAAATATGAGCTCAGGAAGTACCCGGAAGCACTTGTGTCACATGTGTGTGTAAACTGTCTTCAGATACAGGTATAAATACTGACAAGGACCCTCAGGCCCTAGCATTCCCCTGGACAGCCTAGAGCTCCTGGACTCATGGGAGGCCACTTTCCGAGGTTACTGAAGCCAGCCTGTGATTTATAAGGCAAGCATCAACTCTTCCCATAGAGCATGGGTGATGTTTGCCTGTCAGTTCTAAAGTTAATCCTAAAGAATCACATTTTAACTTTGCATCTCACTGGAGAGATGGCTCAGCAGTTAAGAGCATTGACTGCTCTTCCAGAGGTCCTGAGTTCAATTCCCAGCAACTACAGGGTGGCTCACAAACATCTGTAATGGGATCCAATGCCCTCTTCTGTTGTGTCTAAAGATAGCTACAGTGTACTCACATACATAAGATAAATGAATCTTTAACTTTGAGTTTCATAGCCCCAGTGTGATTTTGAAGGGCAGTTCACATTTCACTCTTGTGAGGTCAGCTTGAGCTCCGGGCAGCCCCTGGCTCAACAAACGACAATCATCTTATTTGAACAAAATAAAAGCCACAGGCTCAACTCCAATGATTTCTCTAAATTTTTATTAAATATCTTTTTTTCTACAGTTTGATCTTGTGGAAAGGAAAGACTGTGAAGATGAACAAGTCAATTAGATTTTCTAAGACAGCACTTAGTCTTCGTTACAGAGAAAAGCAAAAGATCTGTGGCACATTATCTTTGGAAGATCTTTTGCAGATTTTCTTTAAAAACTCTCTCACGGATCCTGTCTGCCTCCTTTCAGAGTATTCTACAAGGCAGAGAAATCCTGTTCACAAAAGTCCCAAGTTTGCGGTTCCATTGCTGAAGCTGTGGTGTTCCCCTAATTTGCATCTTCACTGGGAGCATGGCTGCTTCCCCAGCCTGCACACAAAACCACTGTACTGATCACAGCTGGCACATTATTCCATAGTAATCAAAGAAAAACTCATTAAAGGCAGACCAGTGATTTTCATTATCACCTTGACAACATATTCCTTTTTAAAGCAATTTTTAATACCAAGATTTGACTTTCTTCTAACATTATAAGAAAGAAAAAATATAATATATATAATATAATATATAATGGTAATAAATAAAAAAAAAAAGGCAACCCTGCTCAGGTATCATCCAAAACATGATCACATTCAGAAAAAAAATTAAAATTCAGGACACACGTGGACACTCATGGACACACCCCACCATTAACAGTGTATATGTGATAGCGTGAGAATGTGCAGTGCTCTTCCCAGTACATGTCATGGCCTGAACAAAAGGCAAACTTAATACTGCCTATACTGAGCATCGCTGAAACACCCAAGCAAAGTGAGCTCATCTTCCTTAGGCTAACCCCTGCCCGGCCCAGCAGTGCAGCCTGGCTTGCCTGCCGCTGGCCTCATTCCAATGTCCTATGGGGACAGATGTAGCAATATATACAGGCTTGCAGAGAGCTCTAGGCTTCCTTCCTGGCCTCTGGCTCCCTCTTAGGTAGGGAAAGAGGCACTTCTCTGCCCATCCCAGTAACTGCTGATGTCCGACACACAGCAGAACAGAATTCTAGTGTGACTCACCCCCAAGGAACCAGGAAATTTACAGCCGCTCAAAGAAATGTGGTTGGTGGCGTTTGTCGATGCGTCAGTAAGAGCGTGGCCACAAGGCAGCTGTTCTCAGTGGGAAACTGGACTGCACAGGGAGGACCGCCTGGCAGAAACACCCGAACCCCAACAGCAGGCCCTCCTGTCCTTACACTTCCCTTCCACAGGAAAAGTCCTTCCGCCCACTACTACCAAATGAGCCAAAATCAGGGAAAAGGGGCAGGGAAAAGGGGCAGGGAAAGGGCGGGCAGCAAAACAGAGCCTCACTATCTCCACAGCTGCAAAGCAAACAGCGCATTCTGTGAGAAAAACCTACACTTCTGTGTTTCAGAAAGGAGCCCCAAAATATTCTGAGATTTAAATACTTCAAATGGGTGGTGAAGAGCGTGACAGATGAAGTGGTAAATTTTCAAAAACATTTTGTAGTGTTGGGAAAATAAATCATTGATAATAAGAAAAAGAGAATCTGTAGGAGGCATGTTAAAATCTTGGATATATATGTGTGTGTGTGTATATATATATATATATATATATATATATATATATATATATATATACATATATATATATGTATACATATACACACACACACATATATATATAGCCCAACTCACTTCAAACTTCACAAAGCAGGAAAGTAAACACAAAATTCTGTGAAACCATTCAAAGTCACAGCAAAACAAACAGCATTACTTCAGAAATCACGTTTGGTCAGCAAAGGCACAAACATGTCTCGCCGAATCTCGTCCTCTACGTCAGAGAGCAGAGCTCAGAAGCACAAGTCCTTTTCTAAGTTACCAGACAGGAATCATAGGACCAAGCCCTGTCCCTAGCATTGACACAGTGAAGGCACGTTTTCAATCAAGATGGGGAAGAGCCTGTTCGAAACTTCCTACAGATGGGGTAGGTGGTGGTTGTCCAGGGAATGGATAGACATTTGCAAAACATCCACAAAATAAATGTCACTTTGTTTTTAAACAGAAATTAGGCACTTCCAAAGCAATCTTAGGGGACCACTGAGAAGCACGTGCTGGGCCTTTCTGCTTCTCCCTACTGCCATGTGGCCTGCCTTCTAGGCACCTTAACCAAGTGCAACCCATTTTAGTGACATCCTAACAGAGCTAATTTTAATTATTTCCAAAAGTGAAAACATTCAACACCTGGGGGAGGGGGGCAGTGTGTTCCTCTACTTTGTACCGCAGACAGATGGGCCACACATCCTTTGTAGTGGCAAAGGCAAGACTCACTAAATACTGCCCTCCCATAAAGTACGTGCTCTTCCATGGTTATACGAACATCACATAGTCAAAGGGTTAATTTTATAATCTTCCCAAAATAATCATCTCAGGGGGGAAAAAATTACCTCTGGGAATTGTAAGCACACCGTGAACAGTGCAGATGGTATAAAATCAGGGTCTTTGGGGTTCTACAATGAGCAGTCACAGCTCTGAGCAGCCCTGGGGTCACTCTGAAAAAGGCAGACACGCTTATGACTTCTAGGTACAGTGTTGTGGGAAACCAGCAATGCAACAGCTACAGACCAAACGGGCACAAACGGATTCTGTCCAACTGCATTGGTTTTCAGGGTACAAATGAAACCGTAGTATCTGGAGCTAAGGAGAAAAGATATCCATACAAAGAATGAGGCAGCCTGTTCTTCCTGCACTGGCTGAGTGTGTCCAGGTAAGGGGCACAGTGGCCTGCTGGCAAAATGTCTGTAGGCCAGAACCTGCCATAAGGAACATAGTCATTCTACAACTGACAGGCAGCAAGAGATAGAGGGAAAAGATCCTGATGAGCCCAGAAGCCCAATTCTGCTAAAGAGCTGCCACAGTGCTGGGGAGCACCTGCCACACGCCGACTCAGTACATCAATAAAACTGCTTAGCTGGATCGCAGCCTTGGTCTGTGCTCAGATATGCACAAAGCAGCCATCTTCTGGGTTTATTCAAACCAGGATAGAAGGCTGAGAAGACCAAGGAGTATCACAGACATTTTGTCCTGAAAAACCAGCTATCACACTCACCTAGAGACCCTGTGTAGATTTACCAAGGTACCAAAAAAGTCCTAATGCTACCACAGGGACCACAGACATTGTCACTAAGGAAAAATGGGTCTCCCGTCTCCACTAACCTCCAAAAACACACAAGCATGGCTGGCAGGAAACAGAGGCAGGGTGAGCCGTAACACACCTCCATGGTGAATGCATGTGCAAATTCTACTTTCTAGAAGGGATAAAAAGAAGTGGCTTAGCTGGGCAGTGGTGGCACACGCCTTTAATCCCAGTACTTGAGAGGCAGAGGCAGGCGGATTTCTGAGTTCAAAGCCAGCCTGGTCTACAGAGTGAGTTCCAGGACAGCCAGGACTACACAGAGAAACCCTGTCTCGAAAAACAAAAAAACAAACAAACAAAAAAAAGTGAAGTGACTTTTTAAAAACATTGCACTTGAGAGTATTCCAGTAATAACCTTGAAATCTCAAGGAAAGGTGTGTGTCATGGGCAGGAATTCTGACTATATTCTTCACTCCCCATCTACATGAACCTGGTCTAATGTGGGCGGGGTGTAACCTGGTAAAGTCACAGATCCTCTCAACCTCATCATGAGAAGATGGCCTGGGGTGTGTTTTAAAGTTGAATTTAACCCTGCTCCCCCCAAACCCCCAATCTCCACATGCTCTCAAGGAGCTAATGTCCCTGGATAGTCAAGGGCTTTGGAAAGTTGAATTTTGCTATAAATATAAAATACTTGTAGCATAAAAATACAATCTCTCTAGGAAGACTCACTGATACACGGAGGAGCCACAGCCCTGTCAGCACCCAGGACTCCAGCTCCAGCACCTGCCTCCGGCCCCAGGTCATGGCTCTGGGCTCTGTGCAAGCTCAACAAGATGGGGCTGCTTTGCCAGTCCCCTTGGTGGAGTGCGGGGGGCGTGTGGGGAAGACTGTGAGATAGAACCCAGATCTAAATGCTGCCTCTCCTCTAGGGCTAACCTGGGATGCTTCTCAGTACAGCCAGAGAGGCCAGAGCTAGACAGTGTGCAGCACTGTAGGCACTGGGGAATGGAATACTCTGTCTTCAGAGCCCCTTCCCTGTAGGAAGTGGGGTGCAGTGGAGTCCTTACACAATGTGTGTTCCACAGATGGCCATCAGAATGTATTAAACAATGTGTCCTTTAAAACTTGAAAAGAGAACAAAATCATAAAGCCCTTCACCAAAAAAAAATTATCATTAAAAAAAAAAATTCCTTCTGGAAGTGAACTAGGGTGGCTTCTGAGATGACAAGAGTTTGCTGTCGGACTTTAAACTGCTTCTCTTCTTCTCATTTGCAATTTTTATCCTATCGTTCAAACAAACAAAAACAGAAAAAACAGAAATGTTTCCAGACCATTCGTATGCCAGTTGGGCTCCACTGCACTTGTCCTCCCGCTGGGAAAAGCAAGATCGTCTTCCTGCATCTGCTCAGCCGAGCAGGGGCTGACCGATGGCCACACAGCTACTGTGAGTTTAAGTAGACAGGCATCCTGGCAATCTCTCAGTGCTTTTCTTCTTGAGTACTGACATCCCGGCTTCCAATTGTGCAGAGACACTCCAAGGCATGAGTAGGCCCGGCCTACGTTAGGGGGCTTTGGGTGCTTGTTTTAGCCGCTGCAGGCCCTGTCTTGTGTAGTGCACCAGGTCCACCAGGCTGCTGTTGAGGGCCAACACACACACTTTTGTGCTGAGCTGAGCAAAGAATTCTGCAATAGAATCCAAGTCAAACTCAAGTAAGTACACGAACAGGATCAAATTAAAACGGTAACACAAATAATCCAGAGACGGTATCCCCACAACATTCTGTGCCGTATCTAGCACTCTTCTGTAAATTCTGCTTAATTCTTCACAGTCCCCGACTAGATTAGAAGTCAGGAACCTTCTGAGTTAAATCCATAACTCACAACCAGTACAGTGGCTGGTATGTTCTAAGTGTCCAATCGATGCACTATGCACCATGGCAGCAGAAGGGGAGACCGTAGTTCGCCAAGAAGGCAAAGAGGCTGTAGGGACATTCAGAGTTCCAGCCAGCAAGCTGCCTCCTTCCAACCAGGAAGAAAACTTAATGGCGTTCACCAGTCACTTGGCGCATGTATGCTTTATTTAGTCGGTGGGCGCTGGCCCAAACACCCGGCAGTAAATGCTCCTGACTCAAATCTTGGAGTTCCCACTTCTTCTCTTAATATGTCCCAGTAATGTTTGCCATGCTGCATGCCTCCAACAGGAGCTGCTTCATCCCAAGTGTACAGAGCCGAGGGACAGAGCACATCTCGGCTTCAGCCCTGTCCTGTTGGCAGCTTTTCAGTTCAGGCTGAAAAGACACCAGTGTCTGCAAAGAGGCCAAAGCCCACCCTAGTGTGTCCTGTAAGGGATCTGGCCTCAGAAATCTAGCTCACATCACAAGCCTCAAGTAAGACCGGCAAGCAGGTTATGAAGTGCAGTGAAAAGAATGAGAACAGCTCCCCATGGCTCTTGCTTCAGGAGACAGAATGACAGAGTGAACCAAGTACCTCCCGCCTTCACAACACTGAGTGTCCCTCAGAGCCCCTCACCTTTATTCTTCCTTGTGAGAGCGTCGGCCTGTTCCCAAAGGCTAAAGGCCTTAAGGACGTGGGATGTGATGGTGACATAGGAGGAGGTCATGTTCTGGATGGTGACCGGGGTACTGACAGTGGCTGTCACCCCAACACTCCCCAAACTGCTGCCAGCACTTGACTGGGACCCGACAGAGCTGGCAGGAGAAGGCATTGGGGAGACGGGGGACGGAACGCCTGTGCTTCTGCAGGGATAGAGAAAGACTTGGTTAATCACAGAAACTAGCAGATCACAGACTACAGTATCTGGCACTGCAGTCAAAATTTCAGGTTGTGCTTCCCAAAACAATAATCGCCGCTAAGTCACTCGTAAAAGATCAAAGACACATCCGGAAGCCCAACTCATCTGTGCTCCGGGCACACTCTGAGGCTTGGCTAAGTCTTTATCTTCCAGAACCACCACCCTCCCTCTCCAATTGCTTTGCTGCTATTAAGGCAGCAGCAGCAGCAGCTCTGGAGAGCCAGGCGTGGAGGTCTCCTCACATGTGGTCGGTTGATAGGCGCCACTGGGCTATATCCACTTGTGGTTTATGCTTTCCTCCATTCGGTCAGCAGTAAACTGCTCAGACCTGTGGATATACCACAGGGCCACCTCTCAAACCTCACTTTCTACGAACTCATCTTCCTTTTGCAGGGTCACAGCACCACAAAGGTAGAGAGCATGCCTGGCTCCTAAAAACTCCTACTGGATCAGTAAACAAGAGACTCGGCAGACGAGCAGCAGGCTGGGCAGTGGCTGTGGACCAGGAGCCCCAGGCCTCTCACTCTGACCCTTGGCTGATGACCCCCTGGTCCTGCACGCTCACGAGTTTCGTTTGAGTCAAAGGAGAAAAAGTTCAGTCGTACAAGCATGACAGAAGATAGAAAGATGGGGCACACGCTGCCTCACAATCAGGGATGCCAAAGTCAAAGGCTAGAGAGGGAGTCACCTAGGGTGGCCGTTACTGCTGCATCCCGGCAGCCGTGAGGGTTGGCATGAAGAAACCACCCTAGCTAAATCAGAGGACCGATGACATAGTCTCCTGGACTAGATGTCCTCCATCAGGATGTTCCTCTTTAAGAAGCCACAGGGAGTCTCTCCTTTCTGATTGGTAGAGACAAGTCTGTATCATATTTAATGCTCTCTAAAAGCACAGCCGGCTCAGACGAAATGGGACTTCCTGGGGTGTGGTGCTTAGGGGGCTAAGACAAGCACAAGTTCAAGGCCAGCCTGGGCGAGAGTGAGGTTCTGTCTCAGACAAAACAAATAGCACTCGGGCAGGATCACGAAGAAATCCACTGCAACATTCACCTTCATCTCAAAACAGCCTAAGGATGCTGTTGCCCACGATCTAAGAGACCTGCACAGGCTCAACAAGCACACTGCTCCTCCAGATGCCCCTCCTCAGCCACTGTTGTTAATCTCTTACTGTTCCCGCCTTCTCAGTTTAGGGAGGGCTTAGTACTGGCTGTAATTTTATGCAGCCCACTGGGAATCTTGGCATGTACTTACTGGCAGCTCAGAGGGGACCATGGTACCTTGTGTTATCTCATCAAACTAAACCTTTAGTTTACCTGTTTATTAGAGGGATGACGTAGCTGACGTTTAAAGTTTAAGGGGCCAATGCACATAAAGGTGAATGACACGGATTTTGGAAAACCCAAAGTCACACACAAACCGTTACACAAGCAAGATGCAAGTGGCTCAACCGTGGATCATTTAACGAGACTTGACACTTGCCTTGCCACGCATGGGGAAGGTGCCTGGGCCACTCTGGAAGCACTCTTGAAATGTTCGCTGAGAGTACGAGAATACTTCATCACTGTGTCCTTTTTACATCGAAACATCGCCATGTTCAAAAGGGCCTGGCAACGCAAGCTGTGGATAAAACCAGAGGTTCACGTGAATTGTGGACAGCCTCACGGACAGAGCTTCTCGTGGACAGACACACTGCCAGTCCTCCCCTGTGGGCACATTGGGTTCTCCTCTCTGGCTGAGCAAGTCCTCTCAGCATCTCACTATATTGGACATACACCACCCCCCATGTTGGCAGGAAGACAAGTGCACGAATATCATTTAAACCCGAAGACCAAAGCATCTCCCAGGGCATCAGAAGACAGCAGGTACCAGTCCCTTGTGACCACGAACGGGATCAAGTTGCCTTCTGTCATAATTTTCACTTTAAGGAAATTAGGGCCAAGCATGCTGGCACATGCCTTTAATAATAACGCTGAATGCTCGACAGGCAGAAGCAAAAGATCTCTATGCTCCTCATTCAGGCCAGCCTGGTCTACATAATAAGTTCCAGCCTGGTCTACATAATAAGTTCCAGGACAGCCCAAGTTATGTAGAGAGACCTTGGCTCAAAAAAAAAAGGGGGGGAAGGAAGAAAATTTAAAAATATTTTTTAATCAAAGGAATCAAAACTTTAGTGCCTTTTAATATAAAAAGCACTAAACAAGCTTTAGTACTATTTGTATAATAAATAGAAATGTCCATACCATAAAACAGTAAATATCTTCTCTTGTGCTGGCATCGTGTTGTCTGAGAAGGATTTTAGTGACATCACAAACCTGCAGGGTGATAAATCAGTTCGTGACATTAAACTTGGGAGGTTACAGGAGCCCACGTAATGCTGGCTGCACTTGCTGCTACTGCCATCTTCTAGAGGAGGGGTGTGCAACCCAGCAGGGCAGGGGTTAAGAGCAAGCACAAGCCGCTCAGAAGAGCTCAGAAGACCTGGCCCTGAGGCCTGCTCTCTAGAGCTTGGCCACTTCCTCACTAAACCCCTAATGAAATGCCTTGGGCACACAGTGGAGCGAGAAGACATCCGACATGAAACCTAAGCTGGGAAAAACACCCTCCCCCGAGAGACCCAGTGTTCTCTTCAGGACACTTGGCAAGATGGCACGGTTGCAGCCAGTTATCCTGTGCTCCCTCATATGCAACACACTTTAATTCTGGGACATGAAGAACCTGTGGACCAACCACCCAGGGCCTCAGGCACGAGAGGGTTCCCTCTTGGTTTGGCTCGGTGGCCCCAGCACTTACTTAATGAGGTCTATGGTTTCGGAGTACACAGTGTAAGCCGACTTCGCTGAGCTTTCTGACTCCGTGGCCATTCCACACTCAATAAAAGACAGGACAGCTTCCAAATACTTATAGGCTTTTCCAGCCTTGTCCACCTATGGGAGAAGAACAGGGGCCTCATGGGGCTGCGGCAGCCATGGGTCCCTTACCCCCACTCGTCCCTGTAACTTCTCCACTGTCCTCATTTACTGATTGGAGAGACAGGTGAAAAAGAATAAACAGAACGAGATGAGCAGCCATAGCAGTCGGCGCTGTCCTACAAGTGTCCTCTAGCAAAAACCCACTAGGGAAAAGAAGATAATTCCACATTAAGACCACACTGAGAATCCCGCCAAGCACGAGCAGGGCACAGCGCTGCTATCAGCTGCAGCCCAATCACCCTTGAAGCAGACGAGCCAGCACGTTAACACGACAGACACGAGCTTTTTTGTGGAGGTTGAGGTTATGTAAAATATGGAACTGATCACTTAATGATTCGGAGTCCAACAGACTATTAATCTCTTGTGGCACCTTCTACAAAGCCAAGCCCCGGCCAACAGGGATAGATTCTCAAAACCCCTTCAAGGAAATGTGGAAATCGGACACTGGTGGTCTGCCTAATCCCGAGCGCATATTTGGTCACTTGATCGTCTTGCTGAGTGGCATATAGTCAATTCAATTAAGCGGAAATGTGGTGAGCAGCCCGTTTCTCTGCACGTGGCATATGTACCACACACTGAGAGCAGCTGGCTACATAGGCCAGCTTGTAGGTTTTGCTAACGCTTCAATTTGCTGTGTTCAAAAGGGATGAAAATAGTTTAAGTATGCGTATGGAAAACAGGAAGGCAGCCATCTGATCCGTCTGCGGCTGCTCTGGGCTCCTGTGTGCTGCTGGTACTGCTGCTCCTGGTCAGGGAAACAGATCCACCCCACCCCCCAACCCCCGCCGCCGCTGCTATTTGTGCATCTTACCAGTAGAGGGACAAAGTGGGGAGTTCCATGCACCTGTGCACAGACACAAGCATGCACACCTACGTTTGTTTCAGAGGCTCTAAAGCTTTTCAAGTTTTTTAGAAGAAATTTAGTGGGTTTTTCCCTAGAAAGCGTAAGCTCAGAAAAACCGTGGCAGAGAATAAAATTCGTATGCCTCAGTCAGCTGTGTGTGTGTGATGACTAGCTTGCTTCACGGGTGGAGCGCCAATCCCCTTATTTTATTTCCACATGTGTGATGTTTAGTCTGCATGAGTATCTGCACCACACAAGTGCTGGGCTGGCAGAGGCCAAAAGAGGGTGTCAGGTCCTCTAGACCTGGAGCTGCTGTGCAGTGTTGGGAACCAAGCCTGGGTTCTCTGCAGAAGCAGCAAGTGTGCTTAACTCCTGTAACAAAGCCCAGGGCTCTGATCTCCAAAATGAATATTGCCCTTGGTACAGCCATGTTCCACCTCCTCAAGAGCCCTGCAAGGCTAACAATGGGTGACTGTTATAATGTCCACCTGTCTCCTGAGACAGCTGGATGGGTACAGCTATCGCTGTTCTAGTAGGGAACAGAATTCCCTCCTCAAGGAGAGAACAACGTAAAGATGAAACATACGCCCCCTGTTCAGCTGTGCACCTCACTGCCTGGAACGCCAAATGGACAGTTCCGTGGGATCATGGACGGAGTAAAAAAAAAAAAAAAAAAAAAAAAAAAAAAAAAGAAGAATAGCTGGCCACGGTGGCACTCGCCAGTGAGGCCAGAACACCGAGGCTGAGCAGGAGCACGGCTACATGTCTGAGGCCAGCCTGGGCTACATAATACTTAAGATCATAAGTGAGAGGCAAAGGAGGGAGATGCCACACACGAGGGAGACCATAAAGAGGTCACTGCCTGAACTAGTTGTTACAGTAAGATGCAACCGGTATAAAGCAGGGGGGTCCTGGCACACCAGAGAGGAAGGAGATGCAAACTGAAGATCTTTGGAGTATTAACTGTAAATGCATAATGAGGGAACCAAAATGCTAAAAGTGTCTGAGTGACATAAGTTTTTGCTCTCTGCCTGCAGTGCAGAATAGGCCTTCCTCTCCCCCACCAAACCTGAAACAAGCACGCTGTGCACATGGCATCTTTGGAAGTGTGAATGAGGTGACTGAGCACACATGAGCCTGCTTGGCAACAGACGGAGCACTCACAGCCCCAGGCACCGAGCAGGTTCAGTGCCTCCAACCCTCACAACACCAGGCATGCGAGGCGACCAGGGACCATTTTATCTGACAAACAGGGGCCCTGCAACCTGGGATGAAAAAGCACAGGCCAAAGTTCCCATGGCCACAAGGGGGCAGCTGAGTCATGTCACAAAGAACCAACAGGTCTTTGTGGGTCTCCAGGGTCCTCAAAGTTTAACTATGATGAAGAAGGTGAATGAGATAGCCCAGCAGGTAAAAGTGCTTCTACCAAGTCTGATGGCATAGTCTGACCCTTGGGACCCACATGGTGGAAGGAGAGAACTGAGTCCTGAGAGACACCTTCTGATTGTGGCACAATCCCCAATGCAAATAAATGTAATAAAAATCAAATAAAAATAAATAAATAAGACCAGGGGGCAAATGCGATCCTACCATGCCTGCACTTAACAGCAAAACATGCCCTTGCAGAAACAGCTCGGTGGATAGCACATGAAGACAGCCACTGTCTTCAGACAGTGTACGTTTACAGTGCCTGCACCTTACACTGTCTTCCCGAGAACAACTATCCCTTCAGATTTGTACACAAGATCACTCTGGAATGCAAATAGGTTTCCTTGCCTTATAGAGCGTTCAGGGCAGACATGGACCGATTTCACAATAGTTCATTCTGTACATCTATCTCCAGAACTGATCCAGTGGGGTTGAGTAAAAGCACGTATACAGTAAATGAACTTCCACTCAGACAGTTTGTAAAGTTGTACATGATCAGACTGAACTAATGGAGCCAAAGAACGCAATTCCGTCAGAACACCCCAGACCTCAAGCATATAAGACCCTGCTTATCCTGCTAATGAGGCACCCTCTTCTGGTCGCCCCCACCCCAGATCCCCCAGTATACAGTCCTCCTACCTGCTGCCACATCCCAGAGCACCCACAGACATTACTCCATCCCTGCCCCATCCCCATTCTGGTGTGTGCAGACAGAATGTAGACTGCTGGGTTTCTCTACACTGTTTAACCAAGGGCATAGAAACGAAGACTGACCATTGCCTCTGCTTTGCACTTCAGCTTTTTAGCCTCCTTCATGTGAAAGTCAGCTTGTTGTCTGCACAAAAAGGAAGAACAGGCAGGTGTGGGTCATACAAACAAAAATGACTATACCTGGGGCAGGAGAAGGGGGTGAAAAAGAAAGGGGGAGATGGGCGGTAGGGGTGGGCGCTGGGCTTACCTGTCAGACTTCACCTGTGGCTTCCCTGGTTTAGCGTTACCATTTGGCAAAGAAGGCACTGAAAAAGGATTCGCAGCATCCCCAGATGATCCCTTTAAAACACATCCACACATTGCCCTGTTAGCCAGAAAGGACACAGCAGCCTTCCAAAACCAAGAGAACGCATGAGGGGTAACAGTAAAACCGCAGGCTACCTTGGCCACCACTTTCCTAGCTACAGCTGTAACTGGCCCTACAGCCAGACAGATAACATACAAGCAAAGTGGTCTCTCCACCCACGGCACACACCAGCCTAACTGGAAGCCAGGACAGCTGATTTGTGGCTGATACCCTGTTATGGATAATTTAAGTATCTGAGATTAAAGATCTAAAGAACTGAACTAAGTAAGCCATCTCTTAAGCCAACATCTAAATATCTGACAAAGATTCACTATAAAAGCTGCCGTGATTTTTCCATCTCTGATCACTTCAAGAGAAACAAAGACCATCACCACACCCCCATATTTTCTGTAATAAGTTACTATTATTACATATTGTTTGCTCTTTATAAACAACTCAGGGTTGCCACACTACGACAGCAGGAGCCCAGCGCATGTGAGAGCACCGAGACCCACTCAGTTTCGCTTACTTTGTGTTCAGAGCCCCTGGCCTGTACTTTTCTGTGCTTGGGAACTGAAGAGTCTATACAGCTGCTCTTCGTGCTGCTGGCACTTCTGGGGAGGTCGTGGCTACAGATCTCTGCCTCTGGCCTTGGCCTCTTGTGTGCAGGTTTGCTTGGCTTCTGGGAGGAGGAGGAAGACGATGAGGATGAGGCCACTGGTGGAGGAGGAAGCATTTCCTTTCTTGAGTTCTCTGAGGAGGGCCTGGGTGTCCTGGTGTGAAACAACAGTCAAAGCAGAAGACACATCAGGCCTAAGTTTACTTATAAAGGACATGGTGGTCACTGGCACAAAAGACTGCAATACCATGAAGCATGTAAATATGGGTTTAGGAGCTTTCTCGTGTTTTATTAAATCTAGCTGTTGATTAGTACCAAACTGTTTGCACCAAGCTGGGAGACTTTAACCATTTCTATCGCTGGTTTTCACTGTTCACCTATCTGTACCTTACCCCAACAAACAGGCAAGCTCGGCTGTTACCTTCATACGTGGCAGTATCCCATTAACTGGCGGCAGGCTCCCCCATTTGTCTCCACCCACCAAAAAGCATTCAGGATGCACTTGTGTTTTGCCGAGTCTCTTGTGAGGCAATTTTGTGAATAAGCCAGAGGGAGTTAATGACAGTTATTCTTTGTAGCACATCGCCTTGACACTACTGATCTCATTGGGCATGCCCCTGTCCCTCTCAGACACACTGAGACTGAAGAGTTTTTACTTGACTCTAAGACAGAGCACCGAACTGGAGCTATTCTGAGTCCAAGCAAAACCCAGTAGCAACCCCAGTGCTTTGAGTCAACTTTGCCTTCTTTCCCATCCTGCTAAAAATAAAATATAATACAATGAAGTCGGAGGAGGGAGAGGAAGAGGGAGAGGAGGAGGAGGAGGAGGAAAAGAAGATGAAGAAAGATAAGGGGGAGGAGGAAGAAAAGAAAGAGGAAGAAGGAAGAAGAGGAGAAGGAAAAGAAGAAGGAGAAGGAGGAGGAGGAGGAAAAGGAGGAGGAAGAAGAAGAGGAGAAGGAGGAGGCTGATAGTGCTTTACTTCTCTGTCCGTCTGTCTGTCTGCCTACACAACTAGGGATTAAAGCTAGAACCGCTACATGTTAAAGTGCTCCACCACTGAACTGTACAACTGGTTCTTATTTTCATATATATATAATTCCAGGCAAGAGGCAGCTGAGTGCGGAGTGCCTTGCTTAGCAGGTACAAGGCCCTGAGTTATTCCCAACACAGATTTTAAATGCATACAAACAGAAACAGTAATTCTAAGTGTTTAGGAAATGCTCAGTGAAAATGTTTTTGATAAATCTCAGTTTGCTGTCAAAGGAATGAGCACACTCATGGCCAAGAACAAGCACTGTGCCTGGTTCTAGTGCAGAAGGAGCCTGCTACTGTGGCGGGCTGTTCCCGCCTGGATACTCACTTTGTTTTGGAAGATTCTGCGTGGGAAGATGAAGATGATGCAGTCTGTGACTTATCCAGTTTGATTCGCTTGTTACTGTGCTCTTTTTCTGGGTCACCCTGTTATTGCAAGTGATAGACACAGACATGTTAGAACTATCACACAGACAAAGGGAGGGGAAGCTGCAGACACAGCAAAGGGACCTAAGTGACCACTGGAGCCATCCGTGCAATGGGTATGCCCTCGGGCATATGGACCACGTGTGACATGGGTGGAGAGAGCACAGTAATGGGCTTCTAATGGTGCTGTCAGCTTGCACATAATGTACTTTGATCATCACCTTCTCTTGGCCACACTTGATGCTTGTTGGTTCCTCCTCTCTTCTTCCATAATATCCCTCTCCTACTTTATGTCACTTCTATATGTATATGTATATAGTCCTATGTCATTTATATATGTATAAATATAGATGATATCAATATGCCCCTTCTCCTACTTTGTCATCTATGTGTGTGTACATACAATCCCTCTCCTACTTTATCTTATACACATATATTACACACACACACACACACACAAAGGTCTATGTAGCTCCGGCTGTCCTGGAACTCGCTGTGTAGACCAAGCTAGTCTCAAACTCACAGAAATCCACCTGCCCCCTTTCCATAAGAAAACATGTGGGATCTGTCTGAGTCTGACTACAGACACATACAAATCAACTAGATGGAACTGTAACCATTGCTAGGGGAGACTGGGAAATGTTCAGTGATAAATCAATAACAAAATCTAGTGTATGAGGTAGGAAAGACTTAAAGCCACAACTAAAATGCTCTAAGTTCCATTCCACAGTGAGCATGGGCCAGCAGCAGCACCTCTAAAGTGAAATCTGGATGTGAGAGGTGCTGGTGTGCACAGGTGTCATTACGACAAGGCTGGCTCTCTGCTCAGAACAATGGTAGCACCCACACATCTCTTGGTTAATGAAAGGCTAAAACAATTTCTGCCACAGGAAAAGTAAATCCCTCATCTCCTTGGCACTTTAGATTGAAGGCTGCACAGAGGCCCTGGCACGCATTTCATGAAAGTGGGAAGTCCACATCTGGAGAAAATAAAAATTTGCCTAAGTATGCCAATGAGATTAACTTACACACGAAATGCTAAAACATGTATCTAAAATGAAGGTATTTTCCAGGCAGGTCACAGAAAACAGGAAAGGGCAAAGACAAAATGTCCCAAGTCCAGAAGGGAAACGAGAGTCCATCTTTGTTGCCTGGGATATGCTTCCTATCACAACAAACCACACATGACAAAAGTTTTAGAGCAAGGCACTCTTCACCAGCTGACTGGCACTGGAGCCTCCGCCAATCACAAGCACATGAGGCGCCAGGACACAGGAAACATTGACTTTGAGGCCAGCATTTGGAAATGCTAACATTTACCTCTCACCTCAATCATGAGCTTTCTATAGGCACTTCAGAGCTCAGAAGCATGATACATGTCCTGATAGAAAGGACAGCGTTGAGCTACATCAGCAAGAGGCTCCAGTGCACGCCCCTGTGCACAGGCTTCCCCAGAGCAGCAGTGGAATGTTCAACTGGTATGGAAACTAAGAGCGGCAGCCAAGAGATGTGGCGGGGCGGGGCTGCAGGGAACCCCGAGAGGCTAAAGAGAGAGCCAAAGTGGGGGCACACAGTAGTGGGCATCAGTAACTGAGCTTGAACCCCATGAGTAAGGCCTGCCACGTTACAGGAGGCATGGGGTCTTTAGCTTTTTCTAGTCAGGAAGCCACACGAAAGTCAGGTGACCTCAATATTCATTAAGAGAGGAAAAATATAAATCTCTCTGCCAGTCAACCCACTTTAAGGAATGAGGTCAAAGGTCTGGGACTCCAAGCTTTTTCTAGGAGAAGAGTTTCCAGTGGTGCCTTCATCCCCATTCCTCCATCCACCCACCCAGGAAAGACCAACAGCTGCCAGCAAGTCCCAGTGCAGTGCTGGCTTTTCTCAGCCTGTTGGGTCAGGCAGCCTTTGGGTGCTGCCAAGTGCTGCCCCACCTACAGAATGGAGCAAAAGGGCAAGACCATAAAAGGAAGGGACAGGGCTGTGCGAGGCTTTCCCTGAGGGTGGGTGGTGGCCTGGTGCCTACCTTGCACTGGCTCGTCATGAGGGTGCCTGTAGCTCCAAGGGAAACGGAGGTAGCATTTTGTAAAAACCGACAGTCACTTAGGGCCACAGGTTCTGACTGGTGGAAAGATACTGGGAACTTGGCTATGGTGGTGGAGGCAAGAGGGTATGAGGAGGAACCTGAGATCATGGAGAACGCATGTGCATGGGCACTGGAGTGGCCGCCTTGGGCAAGGGAGGCATGGAGCCAGGAAGAGTGTTGTAACCGCCCTAGGGAGTGTAATCACCAGGGCCAGTATACTGATCTTGAGCCTTCAAGACTCTTCCCAAGAGACACGTGTCTATAGAGAAATGAGAGGACAAACCACGAGACTGGGAGGAACACACACACACACACACACACACACACACACATCTACTGAGCAGACATGAGATTCCTGAGCCTTCTAGATTTCAGCAAAGGGCGGTGGCTGGGAGGGACTTCTCTGGCTCTGCCCACACACACAGGAAGCAAAGGAGCTTGCCTGCTTGTGAAGCCGGAGAGAACCCGGAAGAGGAGGGCAAACACTCTGAAGGAGATTCAGTAAGAACAAAGACATGACCTCCCAGTCCAAGAGCATGCTTCACACCAGAACACTGCCTGAGATGAGAGGACAGAAAGAAAGCCCTGCAGGACAGAAAATGGACCAGCTTTACTCCTGTGTCGTTGAAGCAGACATACAGGTACTGGCTGACTGAACGCAACCTCCACCACCACCCGCCTGCCATGTTCCCCAGCCAATAAACAACCAAACTGAAAGGAGACCTAGAAGGTGTTAGTATATTGAATTTAGGACAGAAGTCAAAGGCAAAACTAACCATGCCAAGCAAAAGAAACACACCTTTTGGGGTGGGGGTGGGAGTGGAGGTATAAAGAACTCGGGGAGCGGGGACAGGGAAGGGGGACAACTTTTGGAATGTAAATAAATAAAATAATTTAATTTGGAAAAAAGAAACACACCTTTTCCTGTTCTACACAATGACTTCCCTTCTTCTGCCTGCATAAATGAAGGAGTATATAAATGATCCCCCACCAAACGTGGTGGTTTCTTGGTTAATAAACCAATTCTGTTAAAGGAGAAGTGAACTCCTTCATCCCATTATTTGTTGAAATGACCAATAAGAAAGACTGTCTACTTATCTGAACATATGACTGTAATCCCAACACTTGGGAAGCTGAAACAGAAGGATCTTGGCATACAATGGTGAGACCAATAAAACAACCATATTAAAAGATAGCCACTTATTTGAAAGGCAATCTTCAGTCAAATGGATGGAGTGAATCAATCATTTACAAAAGAGGCGAGCACATAGAACTTCATGCTGAGCTTGAGGTCTCTGATTGTATTCTTCTGATTTCATACATTAGACAGTCACAGTCTTAAGAAAAGGGAGTTGGTGCTGGTGCTCTAACTTCTTCACACAGTCAACAGTTTAAAGGAGCACTCTCATCTCAGCTCCTGTATTTACCTCAGTTTCTCCACTGTGCCTCATCAACTGTTCCTAACCGGCTTCCCTCTTCATCCCAGTTGTCTGCACTGTCAACTTTCTCTTGTTGGCTGGCTTTTGGTTTTACATGGCTGAGGATTGAATCCAATGCCTTAATAATTCTAGGGAGGTGCTCAGACGCTGAGCTACACCTCTCTCGTGCTGTGTAAGCTCTCTGATATTTTTGTGAGTATTTAAGGCTACAATGCCTCCGAAGACTTGTGAATCCTCAGAGTCACTTTTGCTAAACTTCACAGCAGGAGAGGGAAAGGCTCAGCGGGGCTTTAAACAAACTGCGCTCATGTGAAGGGTTTCAAATACACTTAAATGTCTCTAAATACATCTAGCTTGCACGCTGAAGATGAAGGCATTGGGGAGAAATATTCCCACATTAAAAAAAAAAAAAAAAACAAGTCAGTATAACCTCTGCCTTAGAGCCAGGTTCCCGGGTTTGCAGACCAGGTGACCTACTGGGTGAGCCAGGGAGGCCTAAATGGCCATCATGGCCCTGACACAGAATGGATGACATACATAATGTCTCCCACCCTGGAGTCTGGGAACTAACACACCAGAGGACACATGACTCTGCTGAGGGTAAATACACTACAGCTAGCTTTGTATCCGTAGCTTTCAGTCAAGCAGCTAACTAACAACACGCTTCACACAGCGCATGCCTAAGCCACACTCACGGCACGTCGACAGCTTTCCTAAAGCACCAGCTCTGTGTGAGTGGGAACCAGGTAAGGCTGTGCCTCACTGCTTTAGGCCCCTCGAGCATTAGGATTGCCTGGGAATTTCAAAAATGCCAGAGTGGGACACACACCCCCCAACACCCATCCCTAGGTAACTAATGTGGTCAGGCTTGGGAGGACTTGATACAGCCAGGATTTAAGCCAATGGGTCCCATCTTGACCTGTCTCAGGCAGGCAGACTAACAAGCTACATCTCTTGGTTGTTTGTCAGACCTTTGTGTCTAAAATGAGGGCATAACCACTCCAAGCTGTGGTTGAGGGGAAACTTCTTACTGTAGACATGAGGGAGAGTACAGCCAGAGGCATCAGGAAGAGTCCAGAGTAGGGAGAGAAAGTAGCAAATTTAACATGGCCAGCAGAGCGAATCGGCCACGGAGAGAGCAGGGTAGACACTGAGAGAGGAAGGGAAGAAAGAGAAAAGAGGAGAGGACCAAGATCCACGGAAGAACATGGCCCAAATGGCAGGTTCTATTGGAATCAGAAGCTGGGGTCAGGAAGCCCATGAGGTGGAGAAGTTTAGGGTAGGGATGGTGTGAGGAGAGCTGAGAGGAGCCGGGAACCTGGATGGACCCTCACAGGTACCTGTTGCAGTGCACAGAGAGCCTGAGGGCCAAGGCATAGTCTGCTTGGCTAACAGGCACCGCAGTTGGCATCTGTCCTCAGTTTCTCTTGGACCAGACACTTGGAAGAACTCACGTACGTGGTGAAGATGAGAAAATCGTAACTTCCCCAACCTCTGAACAGAAAGAATGCTTCCCTCAGTTGAACCGAAATGAGCTTCCCTTGAGCCATGCCTGGAGGTTCAGCTTCCAGAGGGCGGGCATTGATCTCAGAATGCAAAGGAGCTAGCCTAGACACCCCTACCACCACCACCACCACACCCACACACACACACACACACACACACACACACACACACACACACGGCCATGAAGGCTGGCTCCCTGACAACTGAACAGACAATGTTTCCCTCCACTCCAGTGGAAAACAGAAAAGCAGATGATTAATATCAGAGACAACATAAAATAAATCCCAGGCAGCTCAGACAGGGGTGACAGGAGACTGGCCGCTGGCAAGCAGGAGTGGGTGTCCTGCTCAGGCAGTAGCTGCAGGGACACTTTTCCCTAAATAGGCCCACCACACATTCCGATAACATTTTGTCCCAGACAGATGAACAGACGGACACACAGACACACACACATACCACCATCATCACCACCACCACCACCACCACCACCACCACATCTCATTCTGAAAGCTTTAAAATCCTTCTGGCATGATGGTGCAGGCCTTTAACTGGGAGGCAAGCAGAGGCAGGTGATCTCTGTGAGTTTGAGGTCAGCCTATTCTACACAGCATGTTCCAGGACAGCTGGAGCTCCATAGACAGACCCTGTCTCACCCCTAAGACCCCAGATAGAGTCTTTCTGGCATGGAAACCTGCCCTCTCCCAGCTCCTTTAGTAAGCACCTGAGCTATCCCAAGTGCTCTGCCCACCATAGATATGGTCACAGATATTGTCAAGTCTCCAGCAACCAGGTTCTGGGGGAAATGGCCCCTTTCAGTTTGCCAGAGCCGTGCTGTATCTTTAACCAGGTGGATAAATTATCTGGGCTTCAACATGACAGCAAGCTCCATGATCTTCCCCGTTATTCTCAACTCACATTGCAGGGCAGAGTAAGACATCTTTCTTATACTCAAGAATGCTAAATCCTATCCCTGGTCAGCAAGGCAGAGTTGGCCCTTGTGCTTTGTGTCAAGATCCAGGCAGGTAGTAGGAGTGCCCTGGGGAGTCTTTCCTCATCACACAGGGGGAAAAAATTCCAGAAATCCAGAGCTCAACAATTTAGAATAAAGAAAGAAGACACTGTCCAAACAGAAAGCCTCAAATCACACAGGTTTCTCTTAAAAACACAAGAGAAGGCCGCTCAGCACTGTGCTTGCCCTACCGGGTCACTTCACTCCCTACCTCTCCCCATAGGCCTTACTAGTTCTAGTGACAAAACATTGTCATCAGCACACAGTTCTTCAAACGACTCAGAACACTATCACGCCACTTCATGGAAGACCTTAAGTTCCAGGGTAAAATATGCCAGAGAGTAAACCATGATATCTGCATACGTAAACATGCACTGACAATATGCTGTAGGGTGTGCAGAAAGAAGGTGTCTTCAGTGACTCAAGAGACCTTGACCAAGTGACAGCCTGCAGGATGGGAAGCAGATGCAGGCCAAGAGGAACTCTGGAGAGGCAGCTCAGCCGGGCAAGCTTCAGCCTCTTCCACAACTCAGAGATCAACGGCTGTGGCCATGCACCGCCGCCCCGTCAAAGATCAGTGGCCGTGGTCACACCCTACCACCTGCCTCTGCACTCACCTTTCTCTTCTTGGTCACTCGGCTGGAGTTGTCGCAGCTCCTTGTCTCCGAGTCCTGCTTCTTCCCAGCTGGCAGCTGCTTGTCTTCTGCTTTCCTAGGGCGGCTCCCCTTCCCCAGAGGCTGGGGAATCCTCGTGAGAAGGTCTAGGGTTATCTTCACCACCAAGCTCGTGGGTGGTGGAGAGTCCCTGAGCGGCGAGAGCAATTTGGTGTCTCTCAAAGGCAACAGGAGCTTGTCTTTACGGCCGTCCTCCTGGGCAATCACAGCCTGTCGGCAGCCACTAGTCCTGACACCACTGCTGCCCCTGCCACTATTGGGTGGACCCTGGCTCTCAATCACAGAGACAACGGCAGACTGCTCTGAGTTCCTGTCCCCAGCACTGTCCTTCGGAGGCTCAGGGCCTGAGAGGCCCTTGGAGGGGGCTGTGGAACTCTTATGCTTCCTCTTCTCACTGGGGATGGGCACAGGTGGCTGCGGCTTGGGCACCGCTGCCTGAAGCACAGGCACCTGGACCTCAGGCTTAGGCTCCCGACTGCCCACAGCACGCGGCCTGCCTTTCGTCTTCACCTTGGGTTTATCTTTAGATGTCTGCTCCTTTGAGCCATAGGGAAGGGGTCCTGCTTCGCTCTCCACCCGCGAGCTGGCCTGGGGCTCTGCCTGGCCGGAGCCCTTGGCGGATTTTCTGGGTTGTTTGCTGCCGACAGTTTGCCGAGGTGGGGGTTCCTGTCGAGCAGGGGATTTCGAACAGCTCCTCTTCCCAGGCTGGGGACCCTCAGAGGGACCCCGGAGAGCTTTGCTGGAGCTCTTCGGGGGAGGGTCTTTGGAATCAGGATGCTGCTGGTCACTGCTGCCCTCAGCAACACCCTTATTTTCCTGGCGCCATCGTGGAGACTCTGTGTTTCCCCGGCCCTCCAGGGGCACTGATGGTTGGTTGACTTTGGTCAACCAGTTGTCCAGCTGCCATTTGTTTGTGGTTGGAGGCTCGGGCTAGAAGCAGAGACAGATAAGTGTTAACCAACCAGGGTTGATGAACTGTGTTAGCAGTCTAACTATACAGGACTATCCCCAGGACAAGTGGCCATTCTGAGCCTAAAAATTTACTTTCTGCTCATCCCCTTCAAACTACAAATCAGATTCTGCAATGCTTCTTAAAATCAGCATAAACAATTATGCAAAGAGAACTCTGCCTAGCAGATATTAACTAGTAAGAAACTGGCAACTGCTGAGAGGCCTTTGTGGCACGTCTTTTGTCCTGATGGTTAATTATGGTACAACTGGAACAGAATGAACACCCTCTGTCTTACAATAAGGAGACAACGAAGAAAAACAATACTTCAATCAATTGATAAGGCCCCTCTTCTAACATTTGAATTTCTCTTCATTTACTTAAAAACTAATTTGTATGTGACAGGATTATCAATATAACACAGACAGATCTGATTTACAAACCTTACAGAGAGACAGAGTGAAGTCACATTAGCAGGGACTAGTCCCTCTATTCTTTAAGACAGACATAGCATCTTTTACCAAAGGCAATTAGGTCTGAGGCTGCACTTGTTCCTAAGCACAAAGAGAAGACCCCCAGCAGATAGACTGTATCGATTATTACCTGGATAATTGATAGAGAAGATCAACAGGTGTTCCTAAGACACCCCGTGTGTGACTCAAGGTGTTGTTGCTAACTGTTGCTGCATGCTATGCCATGCTAACTGTTGCTTCTTTATTTTTTTAATTTTTTTATTTCGTAACTTGTATTATTCATTAAAATTTTTTTTTTTATTCTGGGTCTTATACATTTATATAATGTATATTAATTATATTGGGGGGTAGAGAATAGTCAGATATCTAGTGAGAGGTGAGAGCAGGTGTTAAAGTACTTGTGAACAACCTAGTATGGGCGCTGATAATCCAAGCCAGGCCTTCTGCAAGAGCAGAGTATGCTTCTGAACACTGAATTATTCTTGAGGTATATATTATATGGAAAGAGACCAATGTTGATTGGGGGTGTGATGATTATACTTCTAAGAAGTATACTTCTAAGATCCCATACATCACGAACTTACTGTTCTCCCCCCTCCCCCCAAGATCCACTCTTACTGGTGGCTTCCATGAAATCCTTCCCACTGTTCCTTGGGAAAGGGTAGGATAGGTCAACACCTGTGGCTACGTCTACAGCTTATCACTGGCAAGCTGCTTAGAATGAATCCATGTGTGAACCCAAAGGAAAAGGTATTCTATCCCTAAAACAGAGTAACACTGACATGCATTTGGGAAGAAGTCCCTAAAGGAATGCCCTGGTTACAGAAATAACACACATCTACCTCTGCTGTGCTCCTGGTTGTCCAGGAGGAAGTCCTGTGGCCCACTTTCACCGTTAAGCCTGAGTCGGATGCCCAACAAGGAGAAAACAGAGACACAGCTCTTCCTCTGTACCCAAATGACATGGTTGCTTAAGGCTAGGACTTATTTGGGTTAAAAAGGTTTGAATAAGAGATTCGGTTAAGGGCTGCAGAGATGGCTCAGTGGTTAAGAGCACTGACTGCTCTTCCAGAGGTCCTGAGTTCAATTCCCAGCAACCACATGGTGGCTCACAACCATCTGTAATGGGATCCCATGCCCTCTTCTGGTGTGTCTGAAGCCAGTCACTCATGTAAATAAAATCTTTTTTAAAAAAGAGAGATTTAGCCAGGCAGTGGTGGCGCATGCCTTTAATCCCAGCACTTGGGAGGCAGAGGCAGGCGGATTTCTGAGTTTGAGGCCAGCTTGGTCTACAGAGTGAGTTCCAGGACAGCCAGGCTTACACAGAGAAATCCTGTCTCCAAAAACCAGAGAGAGAGAGAGAGAGAGAGAGAGAGAGAGAGAGAGAGAGAGAGAGAGAGAGATTGATTGATTTAGTTAAATCAGATTGTAATGTTCAAACAGAAGGGCCAGATTAGGATCGAAGAAGTTTGGTTTTTCATTTTTCTCCTCCTTTCCTTATGTGCCCTCCGTTCCTCTCAATGGCGGTAACTGACATAGGGGAGGTGAAGGAAAGCGAAGGGAAGGTTTTGAATGTATCTAAACAGACCCTTAGCTCTCCTAACCTCTGAGGTAACAAACATGTGTGTGTTGACAATTAATTATTGTTCAAGACATAAACTCTTAAGGCATACATAATATAAATGCACTTATATTGTGCAACCCTGGTGATCTGATTTGGTGCCTAGAGCCCATGTAAAAGTAGATGAAGACCATCAGCTCCTAAGTTGTCAACTGTGACACACACACACACTAAATAAGGCATGATGGTGCATGCCTTTAATCCCAACACTCCAGGCTGAGAGAGACAGACCCCTTCCAGTCTATTCTATAAGTTCCTGGCTGTCTAGAGCCACATATCGAGACCTTGACTCAAAAGCAATAAACTAATTAATTAGTAATTAAAAATAGAGGTGGGTAAGAAAGTTAAAGCCAGTATACAGTTGATTATATAACTCACGTAACCCTCAACTAAAAGGGGAGACTAAAGAGATACTTATTCTAAAGGGGACAAAAACTAGTTAAATACCTAAGGGAAAATGAAAGTAAGACAAGAGATTCCCAAGAGCGAGCCTCACTCAGTAGAGGGCCCTGACCTCACAGAGACACAGTTTCTTCACTGCACTGATTTTAAAAAGCAAGGTGAGATTGAGGAAGGTTATTCTGAACCTAGGAAGCACCAGTCTACCTTGTTGGACTTTTGTTTGGTTGGGCTTTGGGGGCCAGGGTATACTACCTAGCCCAGGCTGCCCTCAAGCCTCGGAGTTCTTAAGGTTAGGTCTATAGGCGTGTGCTAACACAGTGAGCTTCATGCCAGTCACTTTTTGATCAATAAGACTACATTTATTTATCATAAAGATAAGATTAACTCCTTTTTCTTCTTTATGTTCCCAGTGACAGCAGGTACTGAGCCAAGGCCCTAAGAAGCAACAGGCCACCAATGAATCCGTTTCAATCACGCAGCCGAATGTGCTAAACTTAATCTCACGGGGACTGGACTCTACTGTTTCATGGAACATTTTCTATGAATAATCTTACAAACATGCACATTTTTTTCTTACTAAAGATGAAACACAAGGTTAAGAACACAGCTCAGTGGCAGAGCAAATGCTAAGTATACCCTGCGCTCATGCCCCAGTACCCAAAATAACAAAAAAACAAAACACCCACACAGAACAGTGTGACGGACAGTGACTGCCATAAACCGACCTACACAGCATGCCCATCACCCTTCCTCCTCACTTCCATACAGTCAGTACCACAAGACAGCAGTGAGAGCCACAGAGTTGTTCTCTGAACTCTAATAAGGCTCCTCAAATGCAGTTAATGCTGACCCAGGTCTGTGAACTGTGAAAACCTCAAAAGAACAAAAACAAAGGCCCGCCCAGCACTTACTCTGAGCCAGGCACAGTCACACCCAACAGCACAGAGAGCCTTTCCTCAGCCTCGGCTGCTCTCATCCACCGCCTTCCCCGAGGCACACAGCCATCTCTCACAGATGGACACAGAAAAATTTAATGCTGTCTTATTTAAAAAGCCACATTTCCTGGCATTCTGATCTTAAATACAACGGCAGTGTTCTCTATAAGGGCTGGCCTCATCCAGTTAAAAAAAAAAAAAAAAAAAAAAAAAAACGCCCCCCCTTTCCATGAGCTCAGAGTTTCGTACGGCTATGTGGCAACCTTGTTAGCGTTACAGGCAATTTCTGGACTAGAGCACATGGTGTGAATTCTCTAGGGAAATGTAGTCCTCAGGGCATCCAGTCTCACTGTTTGCTCATCTTTATAGTATTTCCAAACTGTGTCTGACAACAGACTCAGTTGTCCCTACACTACCTGGGGCAGGACAAGCAGGACACTTTGGCAGCAACACAGTAATACATGGCGTTTACTGCTTCAAAGCCAGAACTGACTTGTTTCTAGCTCCCATTTCTTTCATTTCAACTACAGATTCCTGAATCTTCAAAGAGCTTTCATTGACACTAATATGCTAACCTACTTAAGTAAAAACAAGTTTCCCTTTTCAGAAGAAAGCAGAGTACGAACACTCTTAGGAAGCAGCACTTGGAACTGCAGAGAGGACCCGTCAGGCCAGCCTGTCTCCACTGCCAAGCACTTGCTGAGCAGCGACGTGTACACTGGGGAAAGCATTGCTGACAGTCAGTCAGATGGCTCAGTGTGCAGGTCTGATGCCAGCCCCCAAGCCAGCATCTTGCGTTCTTGCATGGGGGCGGGGAGGGGGAGAACATGATACCTCGGGAGCCTGGGTTTCCAAGGGCTCGTTCTCCTCACTGTCGCTTGAGCTGCTCTCACTCTCAGAGTCTGAGGAGCTGTCTGACTCGCTGCTCTCTGACTCTGCGCTACTGGAATGTGCTGAGGCCACAGGCTCGGGGAGCGTCTGAGGAGCGCTGCAAAGCAACAGGAGGGTACCGTTAGAGGATCACACACACGAGAGTTCTTCCCCTATAGCTTCTGCCTATCCATCTGCTCCTAGACAGTAAAGGCATCAATGCTGGCCTGTCATCCAGTGGACAGAGGCCACGGCGTTAGAACCATGGTCACTGGGTAACGGCAGGGGAGGAACTTCTCTGCTACTTCACTCCTGAAAGATGCATCGAGCTACAAGCAATACCTATGGCAGGTACCTAACACCAAGGTAGAGCAGGGCCTGGACAGCCTGTCTGGTTTCCCAAATAAAGTTTTATCAGCACTGCCTGTAATTGTCTCACGGGGCATCTGTGGTTGCTTTCATGCTGCCGTAGTAGAGGTGAGCAGTTACAGCGGAGACTTACCTGTCTCACAAAGGCTAAAATATTTACTACTTGGCTCATGAAGATTACTATAGACAACTCAAAAGAGAAAGTATAAAAGAAAAGCTAGCATATGCAAGCCTCCCCCGTATTCTCTACAGAGGACCTAACTGCAGAGCAACCAAAAGCTACTGACTGTATTCCTTGGCCTGGTGAGCTCAAAGCACTCAGTCACAGTTCCTGGTGGAATTAATTATACAACAGGCCATTCTTTATGACGGACACATCTATGCCGGACACGAACAACTCCAAGTCTTAAAGACCATTAGCTCTAGCCCGGACAGAAGACATAGGAATCGAGGCTAGACATAGAGTTTCAAACCGTAAACCATGGTATTAGCTAAAGCAGAAACCTTTAACTTTCAACCTACCTACCTACAAGAGTCACAAAGTAAACCCTTATTAAATAGTGAATAATAATGTAATAAAAAAAAAATCGCTGGCTGGCCTCATTTTAGAGCAAACACTATCCCAGGACCTCCCCAGCACTGAGTCAGCTGCATGGCCCGGACCAGTGACAGTGGAACAAGAACACTGTGAAGAAAACTCTTGCTCCTGGCTTACTCCTGACCTCTGCTGTCACATTTGCCTTTCCCTCAGCTTTTACCTATGACCGGTTTGTCATATTTTATGAGTCAACATGAGCCACTTGAAATTTTAACAAGACTGGGTATAAATAGACAGGCTGTGTATGGGAATCCGTGGGCTGTCTAATTAATGTCTCTTTTAGTTTAACCATGTCATCCTCCTGGACACTCAAGTTCTTTCTGGTGACCTTCTCTCTAAGTGGCTAACAACCTTGTAAGGCAGCAAATTAGCTTGGGTCTTTGACTATGAGGGACAGGTCTTTTCTACCTTAAATCAGTATAGCTGGTACCAGGGGGGAAATACCATAAAAAGTAGTTTAAAAAATTAGATTCTACTTCTCAAACACAGAGCATTATTTTTCCATTTGAAGGTGAAAGCAGTGGTCCTTTCGACACCCCACCTTCCCCCAAAACACCAATCAGGAACACTGGGAACAAGTTCCGGAAGAATTCAATGTTACTGATTTTGAAGACATGCTTTTCTAATAGCTTCACAAATGCATGGGCTCCTTCGTCTGACTTTTCAAACACTGGTCACACAAAGCCAATGGTCAACTGTGTTTAAAGCTTATTTAAGCTCCATAGCCCATGTGGCCTCTAACTTTCTGTCTGCCTGCCTCAGTCTCCCAGGTTCAAGGACCACAGGTATGCCTCATCACACCTGGCTCAGCTGGACATGTGTGTGCATGTGTATGTAAGCATGAGTGTGAACTCGCACACACGTGCATGCGAATGCATATGAAGGCCAGAAGTTGATGTTAGGTGTCTTCTTCAACCAACCTCCAGTTTTGAGACAGGGTCTCTCACGGACTAGGCCAGGCAGGCTAGAACATCATGGAATCTGCCTGTCTCCGACTCCCTTGCTAAGGGTTGAGTCCTTGTACTTAGAAGGCAAGCACTTTACCAAGTCACTCCTCCAACCCCACAGCTCAAAGGAATTTAACATCCAAAACAATGCTCTTCCACTTGTACAGGGTTAGCAACCTCCCACCAGCTGACTCAAGTTTTAAAATAATCAAATTGGCACTTTTCCTCAGCTGTGACCATGCACCGTCCATTTCATGAAGCCACAAAACACTGAGTAAGACTTTATTCTCATGTGGTTTGGGAGGGAAGACAATAGTTTGGGAGAAATGTGCAGACGGTACCTTGGAGCTGCGGGTGGGGACGGAGGCTTCTCTGCGGCCTGGACAGTCACAGAATGGGTGAGAAGGTCCGGGAAAGAACAGAAACACAGGTTAGGACAAGCAGTTGGAACACATCTGATGCATTTAGGTTATTCTTGGTCTCATCAGAATTCAACACTCACTTGCTCCGTGTCGCTGTCTTCACTGTCACTGAGCTGCAGGTCATCCTCGAGCATGCTGGGAGAATGGACAGACAATGGGGAATTTGAAAGAACTAGTAACTTTCTGGCATTTAAATAGAACACGTGCCTAAAGACACTGAGGGGGATAGGCAGGGATAAGCTGGAGGCCCTCTTTGTTTGCTTGCTTAATTCAATTTTCTTGAAACTCAAGCTTTACCATTTAACACTGAAATCAGATCAGCCAAGCTCCTTGTAATGCCAAAGCCCAAAATCCCACCTGTTTGGAAGCCTACAGAGAAGTTCTGGAGGGCCCTAAGACTGTGCCCTCAACTCCTATCCAGGAAGAGCACACACACACACAAAGCAAGCTGATGAAGAGAATACACAGACAGCAAATGATCTTGAAGCACCTTCTTCCACTGCCTCTGAGAGAAGTAAAATAAACGATTATCCATCCCATGTACTGATGCCAAACGGATGTGAGGTATTTAAACAGTGCTAAGAAAGCTTCAAGAAAACGGACAACAGCCCCCTTCGTTCTCATCCAAAAGAACACTATTAATATTAAGCACTACTTTTCATAGGACGACCCCCCCCCAAAAAAAAGAATCATTCTCTTTTGGTCACTTGGATATAAATAGATGCTCAATGTTTCCATTAATTTAATTAATAATGCCAAATGGCCCTGTTGAAAGTATATTTTAATCTTTCCACTTCTAATTTTGGTAGGAAAAAAAAGTCAGCTCTTTTCCTAAAATTTATATTACTACACAGTGCTAGGCACTCTGGTTGATGACAAACTCTAATATTAAAAATGTTTCTAAGCTGCACACTTTTTCTCAGATCTCAGCACCCACCCTTCCATTCTTAAACATTTCCCAGAGATCCCCAAATAACAAGGGTGTCCATCACTGTCTGTCTCTCTCCAATTTTACAAGCATAACTATCACCAAAAGAAAAGTTGTAAGTAAAGTGGGAAAAAAAAATCTGTTTGTATGTTACTTATGTTCCAGGAAGCAAATTAAAATTCATCCAGTAGATCTCCAAACACCTCCCCAAAAATCTGACCGGCAGTTCTCACAGTAGCTCCACGAAGGAGGAAGCCATGGCTCCCTCAGGAAGCCCTGGCTAAAACCATGATCACTGTATCTTCTGATGAGATCAATTATGGAACTGGGCTTCCCACCAATGATCATGTGATGTGGCAATTCCACCAAGGAGCTATTTCACCAGCACATACATGTGCTAGTACTAAAAATCTTCCTGTCTACGTGTTTTAAAAAATAAAAACTGATGCTGAGCATGGTGGCTCACGCCAGCACTTGGGATGCAGAGGCAGGGGGATCTCTGAGTTTGAGTACAGCCAGGGCTAGACAGAGAAACCCTGTCTCAAAAAACCAAAACCAAATGCAACAAAACAAAGAGAGAGGAAGAGAGAGAGAAAGAGAGAGCAGAAAATTTTAGCTACTTGTAAGTTGAAGATCTTGCTCAATGTTTACCAAGTGGAGACCAAATTCCTATTCTAGCATGGCTAGAACACACTGCCCTCAGTCATGGGACCTGGCAGTTGGCCATCAGAATGGTATGCAAAAAAAAAAAAAAAAAAAAAAAAAAAAAGTCACTCAACAGGTTTGTTGCTAGGTTGGGTTGGCTAAGAGACACATCAAGAGATAAAGGGTATTATCTCTGGAGAAAAAAAAACACACGAGGTATAATACACCAAGGGTTGGGGGAAGCCTGGCAAAGTGGTATATTCAGTATTAACCACCCTGACAAAACCGTATAAACACTGTCTCTTAACCACCCTGACAAAACCGTATAAAGAAACACTGTCTCTTAGTTACCAGGTTTCTTTTGTATGAACTTAATCTTTCTTAATTTTCTGCACCACAAATGATCTGGTAATCCACTACACTCCCATTCACAGCAGAGATTAAAAATCCCATTCACGTTTCCCCCTTGCTACTGAATAACACCTAACCTCTACAGATATGCTCTCCTAAGACAAGTCCAGGCGCATGAGAAGATCTGAGCCCATTTGGAAGTAGCGGTGCCGTGGAAGTCGTACAGGGTGAGAAGTCAATAATAATATAACATGTCTGCTGGAGTAAAGGCTCTTCAAGACATTTCCAAGTGGGGACAGTACTCAGTGAGGAAATTCACCCGAAAAGGCCAAACCAAACCTATCACCTAGGTAAGACCTTAGCACCATTTATATAGTGTTTCCCATGGTCTAAATCCATGAGTAAAATGTATTTGATAAAGAAATAAAAAGTTAGCCAGGCCTGGTGTGGTGGTGTACACCTCTAATTCTAGTACTCAGGAGGCTGAGGCAGGGGGATCTGAGTTCAAAGCCAGCTTGGTCTACAGAGAGACATCCTCTCTTAGACAGTGTTGTGGGCAGTGGCTCAGAAAGGAAAAACAGCTACTTGCCAAGCAGTGGTAGAGAGGGGACCCAACTCCCGCTGGCTGTCAGCTATCTGCAGTGGGGTTGGATGCCTTCTTCTGGTGTGTCTGAAGAGAGCCATGATGTACTCATATACATAAAATAAATAAATAAATCATGAAAAAAGGAAATTAAAAAAAAAAAAAAAAAAAGGAATAAAACAGGTGTGATAGCACATGCCTGAAACCCTGGCACTGGGGAGGCGGGAGGGTCAGAAGGGTAACCTCAGCTACAAATTCCAGGCCAACCTGAACTACATTCGATTCTCAAAAAAACAAACAAACAAACAAACAACAAAATCCCAAAGACCCCAGCATATGTCTTACGAGAATCAACAAACAAATGGACACTTGTCTGCTGACCCAGCCAAGAGTAGCCAGAAAACCTTCCACAAACCAGCTGACAACATCACCAGATGTGGGCGACTCAGTACACATCGGCGTGGTACCAGTTGGAAGCAGTTTCAAGTTTTTAATAACAAACCTGTGTAACACCTACAGTTTAATCTGATTTAAAAAAAAATCATAATTAGATCTTGCTCAACAGGGAAAAATTCACAAGCGCCATGATTTTACAAAAAAGCAGAAGCTCTACAGCTGAAAATACGAAGCTTGGGTACAAGAGAGGGGTCTTAAGAACCCTGTTGTTCCATAAAAAATTCCTTTTCTGGCACTGTGAGGGGCCTGGCCCCTGAGCAAGGAGAATGAGAACTTTGCACCCTCCAAATGGGAGCAGAAATCTCTCAGATCAGGTCTGCACCCATCCACAAGACCTCGGTCAAGAGAACAGCAGCTCCAGGGATGTGCCCTCCTTATCCTCTAATGCAAAATCAAAGGCATTTACTCCCAGCGTCCTTCCAGGTTCTCCATTAGCATTCATGGGGTTCTCTCTGGGTTCAATCCCAGGAAAGAGGCAGACGAATCCAGAGTTTGGAGAGATGGGGAGAAAAAACCAGAAGAAATGTAGAAGGGAGAGAATGAAAAACGAAGCAGGCTGGAGAACAGCAGCCCTGGGTGAGTGAGTGAGTGAGTGAGTGAGTGAGTGAGTGAGTGAGTGAGTGAGTGAGTGAGTGAAAATGGCCCTTATATGGAACTCTGGACGCAGCCCATCTCCTGTGAGATCCCCTTGCTATGCCAGCCTACAGCAATGACTAGAGGACCTGACGGAATTAAATCTAAGTTCAGTGAGAAATCAGGAAGAGCTCAACTTAGCAAAAAACAGTCCCTTATCCGGGGTGAATATTCTAGTTCCCCCTGTGAGAAGAGGGTAACTAAACCTTACACACTTTCACTGATCAAATACTTAATGTCATTTCCAAGCTCCAAGGCAAAAGCAGTCACTACAAAGCACGCAGCAACATTTGCCCTACACCAGTGCTGTTCAAAGGGAGCCAATGTTCCAGAAAAGTAACTCTGGACCGCACATAGTGTGACCACATTTCCAGCACAGGTGAGGTCAGCTTGCAAGTAGACGTTACAGACAGCCGTGGCGCCTCTGTGTGACTGTGTTCTGCGTTCCGCTCCTCTGGACAGGCAGGCCCTGGCAAGCATGTCTCCATGAGTCATGCCAACATTACTGTGTGAAGACACAGACGTAAGTCTTCCTTTCCAGCCATTGCCTAGTACTGGCTTTTCCAAGGATTTCTCTGCCAACATTCTCAACACCAAAGATCCCCAAAACTATTTAAAATAAGCTCATCTCTGGCTTAATTTTTAGTACCATTTTACTTAAAGAGCAAAAGGAATCAAGTTAACCGCAGATATCTGTAATTGCTAAGTCCTGATGGTGGTAGGTGTATTGAACACGTGAGGATATGCACTCATGTGTTCATACCCTATGTGCTCAAACATGGTATGAACACATAGTATGTTACTCAATCTCCCAATGATTAGTGGAGGAAGCTGAACTCTAAGACACAACTGGAATTCCCCAAATGTCTACTATGCTCAGGCGTTTGTCCCTTCCAGTGCTTGTCTGTTTTTTGAGGCAGGTTCTCACTATACAGACAAGGCTGGCCTCAAACTCACTGAGACCTGCCTGCCTCTGCCTCCTGAGCATGGCCAGGCATTGGTTCTTTTATCTTTTGGAGACAGGATCTCACAATGAAGACCACACTGTCTCTGATCCCGTGGTGAACTCTCCTCCTTCAGCCTTCCAAGCACTGGGTTTGCAGTACCACTAATCCTGACTTCTGGTTCCTTTTGGAAATAGGGCGGAACTATGGGGCACAACTGCCTATGGGAGACCAAGGGAGGCTACATTATGAAGAAAGGAGAGATCACACCACAAACAAAACGCCAGATCCTAAGCCACTAAAAGGCTGGAAAAGGAAAGAAGAAAGCAGGAGAGGGCAGAGGGGAGGAACAGCAGCTCAGATCCTTACTGCCCGTCATTGTAAACCTCTATAGTTTTCCTCCAGAAAAACATAAAACACTTCCTTCTGAATGCAAGTTAATGAGGTCATTGTGTTTACCCATAACCCCAGGTTCTCAATCACTTAAAAATAAAGTGTCCCTGTCCCAAGAAGCCAGGTGTAACACACTCAGCAGTGTCAGCAACCAGAAAAGTCCGTCACCGGATACACGACAGCACAGGTGTGCGTCCCTGAAGTCCTGGGGCAGCATCTCAACAACCGGTAACAGAAGCTTTCCACCTGATGTAGTTTCTAGTCTCTTTTTGATGGTACTTATCTGTGAACAACCCTCTCGGTTAGAGGGGCCAACGAGTATCCAAGGAAAACATCGCCAAACCATACATGAGCTAACTTTCTATAAAACAGGCAAGAGAAAAAAAATAATTTTCTTAGATTTAGATTAATAGGGACAAAGAAACTGTATCACCAGAGCTCATTCTAAGGGACCTTTAGTTTCCAGGAGTTATGATGAGCAAGGCCCACAGTTCAATCCTCTGCACCACAGAGAAACAAAACAGAAAACAAAGAAGTGCCAGAAGGCGAGTCTTCCAGCTGGCATCTAAGTTCCACTGGGCTGATCCAAACACAAGCACAGTAAAGCGACTCCTGGCCCTCTCATCTGTACCAAGGTACTTATAAACTAGCACTAGAGACAACTTGAATACTCATGTTATTTACAAAAAACAGACTTCCCCCTGGCTACCATTAACTCAGCCCTTCTGTCCCACCCAACCCTAGGTAACCCTGAAGTCCTGTCTTATTCCTTTATTCAAAGCAGGGCTTGATTTCAGAGGCAATAAATAAATAAATGGCGGTAAGCACCTTTCCACGCTGCTCATCCCTGTGAGGAGGCCTCAAGCTCAGGAACAGTGGGATGCACGCTACAGCTTCTAAGGCCTGAGCCCCGAAGCCCTCCTGAAGAGCTGCCAAGTGCCCTGCACTCCCAGCAAGGAACTGCCCAGGACATGATAACCTTAAGAAAAGGAAGCAGTCTGTGTGTTGTCCCGAAACTGCAGATCTACATCTTGGGAAGGAAGCGGACCAACAGCCAAGCGCCACTAAACAAACACATCCTCCCCTGAGCTTGGAGGCAAACAGCACCAATACCGTGGCTAATCAGTTCCCAGCAGAGGTTTGCTGATGGGGTCCACTGGAAATAACGAGAGCGTAACCCGTGCACACACATACATACAAGCTTTCAAGTCTCCATTGCTTTTATGTATACATTCTGCTACCATTGTGCACCTGCACCCAAGACTAGACAGAAAGAAACAAGAGTTACTACTCTTCCTTTTAGATAGATTAGCTACCTCTAGAACTAGCAAGAAGTTGCTCCCCCTTTTTTAAACCAAAGCACAAATAACCCTGTAATTAACAATTCTCATGTTCCAGGAATATTAGACAACTGCCCTGATACTCCACCTGCCATTCAAAGAGCTCAGCTACAGTAGTGAGACTGACGGTTGTCACTGATCAAATTAACCGCTAGCACTAAGAAACCCGCCATGCTAACTGTGAGTGCATTATAGCACAGATAGACTGGAATGTCGTATCCGCTCACTCTCCACTAAGTTCATAAAAGGGACACCACTGTTCAGGGGTACATTTTACTTTGGCACTTATCAATACCATGAACCCATTGCCCCACAGCACTACTGAGTCAAGCTTTTATTAACTATCCACTCAGCCTCAGTAGCACTTCTCGCGCCTTTTTTCTACCCCCACCTGACTGATCCGGTCCGGTCCTGTTTTTACCTTGCCCTGAGTCTTCTATGAGCATCACTGGGTACTCATTTCGAAAATGAATGAGTAGTTTTTATTTATAAAAGTCCACCACGGGATGTAAGTACATTAACAATGGCTTCTCTGATTTCCATGGTTGCTATGATGTTGCTAGAAAACCAGGGCTGCATGTGATGGACAGAGAGAGAAGTAACTTCTGCCCACTCGCTCTCAGGCCACTTTGGGGTGCAGCAGCCAGCCAATCTTTCAGCCTTCACTCACAAGCAGAGACACAGCAACTTCCTGCCCACAGTGCCACTGCTCTGCTGACCCAAGTGAGCCCTGGGCTTCAGTTCTCCCTCCTGGATGCCCCAAAGCAACAGCCTGGACCTTTTTCCATGACCAGGACTTGATCCCCAAACTCCAACCATCACAGTCTGGTAGCCTGGGGCAGTCTCACAGACTCCCATAGGATTGGTCCTTTGCCCTAGCTTTTCCACAGTCTAATGAGCCAGTGACTCAAAGATGCCAGAACTTAGGAGCGAGCAAAATCCCCCAAAATGAAAACACAAAACAGAAATGGGAAAGCCCAAGTGACATAAGTTTGGTGAATTTTGTCATTTTTGAGTAGAGGACACTAACAAGCAAAACCTCCTCATCCACCAAGAACACATTAAAATACATTTTGATCAAGTGAAAAACAAAAGCAAAAACAAACAAAAAACAACAACAAAAAAACCCCACCATCCTTCAGAAGATAAAAATTCATCTATCAAACCCTTAGGCTACCGTTCATCTTTCTATGTTAAAAATGACCCCACATGGTGATATGTAATCATCTCTTCGACTCATCTGACACTTTTTGGCAATGTCCTTCCTCCAAAACACAAGGGACAAATACTGAGCTTAAAAAATAGAAGAAACATCCTAGAGAGATGGCTCAGCATATAAGATAACTGGCTGCCTTTCCAGAGGACCAGAGTTCAAGTCCTGGCACCTACATGGTGGTTCACAAGCACCTATAACTCCAGGGACACACAGAAGAAAGAAGTAGGATTCTGAACTGAGAACACCTGCAATGACCATCTAACCAGTCAGTGTGCTGGGGACACCACAAACATGGATGGAGAAGCCTGGGAAGCTCGCCTCCCTCACTTGGTCCCTAGAAATTACTTCCAGGGGGAAGGCAGTAAAGAAACAATAATAGGGTACTTTAAAGAAACAAATTGGGTCAAAATGCTGAAGGAAACGCCTATAATGTAAGGACTAAGTGTTCCAAAAACCTTGAATACATTTAGATGTGCCTGACCTGGATAAGAACAGTAAGTATAGCAGAACAGGGTGCTGACGTTAAACAGGCTGGAAAACAGAAAATCTCATTCTGAACTTCTAGCAAATTTCCAAAGGTGAGGCCACTTAAGTTTGAAATTCTAAAAGCCAAAGCTTTTAGAGTTCTATGGTCAATGCATAAATAATAGCTCAAAGCCTTTCTTTCCAGAAAAGCCCTCAGCACATTCTTCTACAATGCATGAACCTTGAATCAGCCATAACCAGGGGTCATTTCTGTCCTCTGCAGTGAAGCCCTTTTATGAACTCATTAATAGAGGGGGATGGGGGGGGAGCAGTCTACATAACAGGCTTACAAGGGAAATTTCAAATGCTATGTTTTCAAATTTTAATAAATAAAGGTTGGTTTTTCCCTCTTTTACTTACGATGTTCCTTGCTGGGGATTGGGGTGGGGTTTTGGAGGCGTGTCATATTGTTCTGTGGGGAGGAAGATACAGTCAGAACAGTGTGGAAACACATTTCCTTCTTTTCTACTTCTCCCTGTTACCCAGGCATTACCAATCTGCACCTGACAAAGCCTAGGCATTTATGATCTCATGAAAGAGAATGCTTGTCTGGAAACAGAACAGCAGCAACGGACTCTTAGCCAGAGTTACTTTGACAATTCTGTTCTTGAATCCCACCTGGCTTGACTCTCAGGTCCATTCATGATTGCAGAGCCTCTCTCCCACACCCGTCCCTCCTGGAGTCAATCTCCCATGGCCTAATTCATTCACTCAGCAGCTATTTATAGACAACCTGGTAGAGACCAATATGTATACAGACATCTGGCTTGCAGTTGCCTGAGAAATGTGCAAGAGGCCCACAAACATCCAAAAACTAGGGCAGTCTGAGGTAAGTACACATCAGGCTTGCAATGGTTGAATTAGAGAGAACGTGTAGGATTCTACCAGAGTGAATACAGGAAGACCTTCAGGAAGAAGGAGAGCCCAGGTTGTGTGTATGTGTGTGGGGGGGGAGGGAGGTCAAGCCCCAGGTCTGTCCCAGGTGAGGTTGGGTGTGCAGTGTGCAGCAGCCAGCAGGAACAGGAGTGAGAGCCAGGTTCACAGAACCAGATTCAGGACAAAAAGTTCAGGGACGCCGGGCAGTGGTGGCGCACGCCTTTAATCCCAGCACTTGGGAGGCAGAGGCAGGTGGATTTCTGAGTTTGAGGCCAGCCTGGTCTACAGAGTGAGATCCAGGACAGCCAGGGCTACACAGAGAAACCCTGTCTCGAAAAACAAAAACAAAAACAAAAACAAAAACAAAAAAAAAAAAAGTTCAGGGACGCAGCACAGGGTGTCACAGAGAGATTCATCCCCGAGAACTGCCCTGATGTACCCTAAAGGCAACTGAAAGTAAGGCAATGTGCCAGCTGGTGTGTCCAGGACAGGAACATGGGGTCTGGGGGTTGGGGGATGGGGAGTGTGAAACGAACAATGGGTGAGCTACTCTTAAACTCTTCTGTACTTGCAGTTACCCACTCTCTCCTCATGGTGGCAGCAGTTCTCACACTTTCACATTGCTGTCCTGTGGCCAAGCCATCTAGAGCTACAAAAACCAGGCATTCACAGGACTCCTATGAGAGGTCATCCTGACCAAGCTGCAAGCTGGCAATCTTTAGGCAGCCATGTTGTGTAAGCACAGACATAAGTGGCAAGACACTCATATACTCCAAAACAACAACAAAAGAACACAGCTTTGTTCGGTAAGGCAAACAAACACAACTGTAGATGTTCACTTACTTTGGCTTTGAGCTGCAGAACTGACGTGCAGAGGATCCTAAGGAGAAAAGTTCACAATTAGAGTCCTGTGTCTTACAGCAGCAACACCACACAGGCTTTACAGCAAGCGACAGTTTCATAAAACTCAAATTTAGAGAAAAATGTGGCGATGGTGACTGGAACACTCAGTCTACTCACCGCCTGCTACACTCACATGCCACCACATGACGCAAACCGTTCGGCCCACTAGCCAACCATCAGTCACACAGACAAGACAGACACTTGCTCCAAGCCTTTCTGAGAATCTACTCTGCCTTTGGTGTTACAAAGCTGTATTTGCATGGCTTAAGGCTTTACTTGAAAACCGTTATTAATGGAACTCCTTTGTATAAAAGTATTGTTATAAATGGGGTGGAATAACCACCATAAAGTTGGGGTTTGTAGGTAGAGCTCCTGAAAACAGTCCCACAGAAAGGGTTCCTAGAAATATGAATGTACCTGGTTGGGCCAGACAGACTCCCCCCTCCCCCGTGCTCAGGATGCAGGCTGAAGGTTATTTAAAAGTATACATGGGGAATGAAGAGATGGCTCAGGGTTAGGAGGGGTCATGGCTCTTCCACAGATCAGTTTACCAGCACCAACATGATACCAGTACCAGGGGAGCCATCAGCCTCCTCTGGCCTCTGTGGGCACAGGAATGGCAGATATGTGCTATACACACGAAGTCATGCATGCAGGTGAAACACCCATACCCATGAAATAAAGCAGAAAAAAATATTTTTAAAGTATAAGCCAAAAAGAAAAGGATAGCTGTTTCAAGATATCACCGAACACATGTCAGTAGCCTGGTTGTTATGGAAACCAACATTAGCGTTAGCTGTTCACTTCACCAACCTTTAGGAAGTTTGAGATAAGCCAAGTTTATATGTGCACATTCATATAGAGGCATGTGTAGTCAATCTATCTCTCGTTTCCCTCTCCCTGTATCTCTAGAGGATAAGCCCTCAAATGAGAAACTGAATGAAGTTCTGAATGCTGCAAAATATAGAGCCCCATACAAGTCTAAGACATTCTTACTAACATGAGAAGGAGAATAAAGTATCTGAAAGCCTTATGAAGTACCATAAAAGCTAAACCGTGACTTTTAGCCCAGTCTCCAAAGATTCCAGCGAGCAATGATCTACAACAGCCTGTCGTCCCACTGTGGAGGATATGGTACCCACAGTACCCCTGCACATCCCACCACTCTGGGTATCCTGCCTGTCATGGTTTATGGAGTTACCTTTGTAGGGAAAGGAAACCTGGATGGCTCGGCTGTACTGGGCGTGTGTATGGCAGTCAGAGGAGGCGGCCACGAGTGGGTCATTTCCTAGAAAGAGATTTGGAAAAGGAAAGGGCGGCAAACATCAGTGGAACATCAAGTTAGTTTTGAACTTAATATCGCAAAGTGGGCTGGTGATCCACAGAAAATCTCAGCGGATACTTCATTTATTTTCAGAGCAACGCTTGCACCAGGCTAGACTGGAGGCTGAACGGACAGAAAGCAGCTTAAAGGACAGTGAAGCAGAAACTGAACGGGCCCAGCATGAACAAACGCCACAGTGCACAAGCGCTCCAGCAGGTGCCAGCAGGGCTTGGGCAGCTCTGGGCACTGGAGCAGCAGTCGGTGATAAGAAGGCTGAGCCAGGGAAGGCCACCGTTCAGCACATTCTGCCCCCAGCTTCTCCACTGCACTTCCGGGAATTATTGAAGTTCAAAGGAAGAACTTTCCTGTTTGACTTAAACAAACAAGTCATTGAGGCCACTTGCTCGGCTCGGGAGGGTTCTAATAGATTTGACCCTTCCCTGGCAGAACGGTCAGCAGGCTTCAGAAGCAGGCCCTTTACTGTCCCTGGCAAAACTTTAATCATTACTCCCTATTTTTACAGTTAAAGGCAAGGTTTCTAAAACTTACAAATGAATATGCTTTTCAGCACAATCATGGTATCTACGTTGCTTTGCTTAAATACTTAGGGACGCGCACACACAAACGCATATAAACACAAACTTCTAGAGAAAGCTAAAATGTTATAAGTGTTTCACAAATAAAGAAACTTATTTTTTACAAATTAAAAAGAAGACCTAAATGACTGGCCAAAGCCCCACAGGAAGCTAAGGCAAAGAGGTCACATGACCACAGCTAGCTCCAAAGGGTCCTTAACAATGCATGTAACTCTGTTCCCAGAGGCAGATGCTGTTCCTACTGCATGGCCTCCTCTGCACACCACACTTCATCCCTTTCAGTAATGTCATCCCAGCTCATCAACAACCCAAGGTGGCACATGGGTGCACACATTGCAGTACCTCCCTGTCCCTTCCTACTGCCCCTATGAGGGGTCACAGCCACAGGCAAGAATGTGGGCCAGCATGACTGATGAGCTCTTAACCACTGAGCTGTCTCCCCAGCCTCTGACGTGGGATCTGAGTACTACTTGTTAAAAGTGTACTTGAGACTTATCTTCTACAGACCATCTGCTTTGCCAACCGGATCAATGTCAGCCAGTATAAGTGGCCTGAATTCTGGGCTTCAGTTCTGACTAAGATATAAGCTCTAACCACTTATTTTCTGGGGATAATTTAAGTAAGTGCTTAGATACCTAAGGGGAAAAAAAACAGCAAGTAGAAACAAAGCAACTTATAAGGGAGGGGCGATTTTTTTAGAGGCGGGATGTGTAGACACTCCCCTGCTTCAGCCTCCTGGCATTAAAATCCATAGATCTAGAACTTCAAGACAACCAAATTTTACAATAAAAGATACGAGAATATCATTAAGACCAACAGAAGCAAGTCATAAGCCATAGAGAAAATAGGAAACACACAGGAAACACCACCTCCAGGTTATTACAATTGCTGAATACAAGCAATAAATTAAGCTCTGAATTCCTAGGAATCAAAGAAAAAATGGGTCACATGACAATTTGTGCTCTTCTCTGGCTTGAGAAAGTAAGGCTCTTAGTTCAAGAGAAGAATCCACTACTAAGATTAATTTTGTCTTGTTTTTTTTTTTTTTTTTTTAAAGAAATACATCATTCTAGAGCAAGAAAATCAGAGCAAGTGGGTAATGTATGTGTGGGCACATTTACAGGGGCTAATGTACATAAGGATACTTTATAGCAGCAGGTGGGAAATGTATGTGCGAGGATTCATTTATAAGATATAGTGTACATAATGATACATTTACAGCAACAAGGTGCTCACAGCAATCAAATAAACAAGCAAACAAAAACAACCCAATGAGGAAGTCTAAATATGACCATTCATTTCCGTGTGTGTGTGTGTGTGTGTGTGTGTGTGTGTCTGACACAGGATCTCACTGAGTATCCATGGCTGGCCTGATACACACAGATCATCTGCCTGCCTGCTTCTGCAGTGGAGCACCGGATTAAAGCATACACCACCACACTGGCCTCCACTCATTTCAGGGTTCATGATCTCATTAAAGAGGGCATATGCACCAAGTTTCACTGTATAAAAGCAAGAACACAGACAAAGGGCTATTTAATGCTGCACCCATAGAAGGTGTTTCTTCTCTGGGAAATGAGCACAATCCTCAGACTTTATGGGAAAGCAGGGCTTGAGAAATTCATAAAACACTGATCCAAATTCTTGCAGTCTGTAAACTTCATCTTCAAACAACACAGTAATTATCAACTCACCTTCAGAATCTCTTCAACACAATGGACTTCATTGGAGTACGGCTGCTGCAAAGGAAACAAGAGAGAGCTCAAATTAAAAACCTTGCGAGCAGGACTGATGGCAGTGGTAGGTACAGGTGTGGATCGGCACAGGTAGGTTGGTTTCAGGACCCACCCTTTACTACCGGGGCAATAGCAACTGCGATGTGGAAAGAAGGAAACACCAACTTCATCTCGGGGAAGAGCAGGGAGCTGGAGACACCTGCTCACCCACACTCAACACAATGTGACCGTTAGTTTGAAGGGGGTGGGGGGGGGGAGACACAGTGAGGGTTGAGGACATAGCGCAGTAGTAAAGCACTAGCCTGGCTTGTGCAAAGCCCTTTTCAACAAGGAAGAAGAGGGAAAGAGAGGAGGGGAGAAGGGAGGAATGCATTAGTAAATCTAAGAGGGCACCAATGGACCAGCAATAGAGGCAAAAATAATTGGGTAACTAAGTTGGCGACCTTACAGCAACATCCACTGATAACCCAAGGTAAAAGAACACAGTCAAGCCCAGTCAACAACAGCTCTTCATTATAGTTCTCTATAACTTGTCTCTCTGTCTGTCTCTCTCTGTCTCTGTCTCTCTCTGTCTCTGTCTCTCTCTCCCTCTCTCTCTCTTTCTCTCTCTCTCTCTCTCTCTCTCTCTTTCTCTCTCTCTCTCTCTCTCTCTGTGTGTGTGTGTGTGTGTGTGTGTGTGTGTGTGTGATATGTGTAGGTACTCCCAGAAGCCAGAGGAGGATGTCAGGTCACAATCCCCGAAGCTGGAGTTACACACTGGGTTGTACGCTGCATGGTAAGGTGGTATGAATCAAACAGGTCTTCTGGAAGAGCAGCATGAACTCATAAATGCTGAGTCATCTCTCCAGCCTGTAAATATTTGTTTTAAATTAAAACTGAGTCCTATCTCACTTCCATTGGAATTTTTACTTTCTAAAAGCACATGTGAGAACAAACGTGCACATGAATGTGTGTGCATACCCACATGCACAAGCCTTTATGTGCACAAAGGACAACACAGGGAGTGATGAGATGGAGCAACCTGGAGCCAAGATCGACTGCATATGCCTCCACCTTATCTCTAGCTGGACAGAAAGCATCAGATGCAACAGCTACTGCAAGATTTGCCATTACAGACAGCTCTGGGGAAACACCAGTTTACAGTCAGTATGTACTTTTAAGCACAAAAGAAAAAAAAATGTTAAATCTAAAACAATTTTCACAGCCCACAAATCTACCATTTCCAGTGGAACAGTCCCTTCTGTTCTGTGTCACTCCTGAGCCCCTGTACACACAGCAAGTGCCACACACCCTGTGCCCTTCATTTCTCTGCTGCCACTGTGAAACAGCAGGTGATGCCTGGGCTAGAGAGAGCACCACCCCAGAGACAGCAGGCAGGTACAAAGCAACCTTTCCCCTGTAGTCAGCTACAACTGAAGACTGTCCTATCCTATAACACTGCTTGCTAATTCATAACCGAGGGTTTGCTAGCCACCTTTTCGTCTCCTTCCAACTTAGGAACAATCAAAAGAAAACAGAGTATAAAATCTGCACTAGGTTGTGAATGAGTCTAACAGCCATATCAAGATACAGATGAAAGTGACCTGCCTCACTATGTGTTCACTAAATAGCCTGATGACCTGGGGACATTTTTGGAGCTTGTTATTTATGAGTTATGGCAAAGAAGGTGCAGCCAGAGAGGGTTAAAGAAATTCCTACTTCACTGCATCTGTCCAGTTTCTCCTCAGACATTCTGCGTGTCAAACTAGCTTTTAGTTTCCAAAATCCATTAAAAGATGAAAGAAAAAAAAAAAAAAAAAAAAAAAAAAAAAAAAAAAAAAAAAAAACAAACCCTGGACCAAATGGTAGTGTCACATTTTAGCATAAATGTCAGAAACAAAAGGAGAGAAGAAAAAGGGAAAAAAGAGGCTGTTTTCACCTGGACATAAAATATGAATATACACTGGCTTCCATGACTGACATCATCATCATCATCCTCAGTAGTACAAGTGATCAACAGAGACTGGGACTCTCATGTCTATGAACTATAGTTCCGCCTCTTGCCTGGGGCTAAGATGGGGAATGCCCAAGAAGCAGCTGGCAGTCAATGGAAATCATAAAGCATGCTCTGCTGAGGATCAACCAAAGAGCTGACCGATTCTTTCCAAAATCAGAATGCGGTGCAAAGCGAGCCTCCGAGGTGTATCCTCCTTAAAGGTGACTTCATGCTCACAAAGTGCTGAAAGCAATCCTCACATCCCCTTATTCTGGTTTCCCAGGGATAGCATGATTCCTGGTGCTTTCTCCTGCCCACATCCTCATCCACACATACCACGAACTGCTGCGGTGTTAGTTAGTGTTCATCCCCTCTGTCCCCAACCCACCTATGTGCACCTGGCTACTTCTGAACCTATATTAAAAGGGCTGGTGAGGTGACTCGGTGGGTAGAGATACCAAAGCCTGATGATGAGGTCCGTACCCACAAGTGGTAGGAGAGAACTTCACAGTCTTCCTTTGGCCTCTACATTTGTGCTGTGCCTCGTGCACATACACCATACATACGCACACGTACACATACACCATGCATATGCAGTGCACACATACACCATGCATACTCACCTGCACACAAACATGTGCACTGCACACACACATACAACATACATGTGCACCTGCACACACAAGTACACCATGCATACATATGTGTGCATAGACACATACACCATGCATATGCAGTGCACACACATACACCATGCATATGCACCTGCACACACACACACACACACATATACCAAACATGCGCACCTGCACACACATACACCACACTCTCCCCTAAGTAATAAATGTAAAACAAAAAAGAAGCTATGAGAGTCAGTGTAGCTCAAGTCTATCAATGTTCTAATAATTCTAATCTCTTCTCTCCCCCCAAATTAAAAGCAAGTCAGAGAACTATACATCTTTCTGTAGTAAGGACAGGCTACCTTGTGCAATAAAGTGCAGCTCATTATCTCCAAGTCCACTGCTGAAAGGAAACTTCCAAGAAGGAAGAAGATTCTCAGAAGACCTGTGTGCTAACCCTGCTCTTAAAAGCCACATCCCACTCCCACCCCCCACCCCCCACCCCCCACCCCCCGTGGAGCTCAGATTAGGTACTGTCACTCCTGCAGAGCAGAGCCAGGCTCTCCCTGTAACTATCAGTCCTGGCTAAGAAGCTGAGACTCAATGGTAGATTTATAAAAAGCTTCCTTCTGAAACACTAGATTATAAAATACAACAGCAAAAATCAATAATTGGTCCAGAGGAGCCGGGGGTCTCCTAAGGATGTGCAGGCTGACTAACCCCCAGACTTCAGTGCTGCCTCCATACTTGGTGTCTGTGTTCCTGGAGTAGGTAGTTCACCATTGCTATAGCTCAGGTGTCATGTCACAAGGCAATCTGTATAGAGAACAAGGTTCCAGCAAGGTGACTTCCCACTGGGGCAAGGCTGTAACACTAGAACAATAACCCTACTCAACTAAGCAGAGAACACAGAAGCTACTTACTGAACTCAGGTTATACTTGGCACTGCATTAATCTCTTTACATACTATTATTTCCTCAAATTGATACCATTGATTATGAAATCGATCACTAGCTTGGCATGGAGAAAGTTGTTCCGCTCTGCACCCATCGACCCAGAGGTGGACATCCCTATTCTGAAAGCCTTTAGATCAATTAAAATGTCTCAGGGAGTAGAGCATGGTATCCAGTTTCATTCTCATACCAACCACTGCGGCAGGCAGTTTTTACAACAGGCAGGCTAAAACTGTGTCATGCAAGGTCGCACAAAAGCTCTGAAATGCCTGAGCCAAGCTTCAAGAGCCTGTTGAACTGGCTTCCCAAAGACTGCCTGTGCCTGAGACAGACACGCCAGCATTTGAGGAAGAGCAGGTTTCTGTTCTATGACCAAAACCATTTGTTAAGGACTTAACACTTCACGACTTTCGCTGCTGGTCACCCATATTCTCCAGAGCACAAGTAGCAGAATGCTGAACCTCCTGAGAATGACGCTCGGCACTGACACCAAACTAAGGAGCCCCTTGCAAAGGTCTACTGAAAGAACTGAACACAAGAGACACTTTGCCACCAAGCCTGGCAGCTTCTGCCCAGCTCAAGTTTCAATAGAACAGAGCTTTTACAACAATGCTATTTTCATGAAGGCTTACCAGGAAATGGGGGCCACAAGGTTGGATACTGAAGACGGAGCCAGATCCCAGCTTCTCTGGGGTAGGTTCGCTGGGGACTTGCTCTGTGATCTGGGATACAATTAAACCTGTTGGGACTATTTCCTTATGGTGATAAGGGAGAATATTACCACATCTGACCACCTCACAGGAGCAGTGTGAAGTCAAGTGCACTGCCATAGGAATGTAAAAGCTGACAAAAGGAATCAACACAAGGGAATGCCCAGTGCCAACACGAAAAAGCAAAGTATTATTTTAATAATGTGACTGCTTCAAAAGAATTTGTAACCAATTCTCTTAAGAAACTCTTCTTCAAATACACCGCCTCCTGGACTGCTATCTGCTGCCTCCCTACATCACTGGCTCAGTGAGTTGAGTGTATCTTGTCCCCCTGCCTGAAACTCTCTTCCACTTCCCTCCTCCTGCTCAGGGGGCGGTGAAAACACGGTGAAAACACACCCTGCTGCCGCTGCCCTTTTGCCTCACTGTTCCTGAGACCACTCCCAGAGACATAGCCTGCAGGTGTCTGCATGGTGTCCATGTCACCATCCCTTACCTCCTCTGCTTCTTCTAGGTTACAAGTTCTAGGAAAGCAGAGGGCAGCCCCACGCCTACCTGGCCAAAGACTACCAGCTATGTAAATGCCACTAACAACATTTGTTAGACTTTCCATTCTTCAAACATAGAATTCTCAGTTCTGGGGTTGGAGATATAACTTGTTGCTTTAAAAGCACATGCTGCTTTTGTAGAGGACCTAGATAGGAATCCCCAGAACCCATATGCAGGGGAGCCGGCCCTGTTCTGGCCTCTCCAAAGAGAGGCACACCAAGCATGCACATCTAATGATATAGGAACAGGTATATGCTGGAGTGTGGGAAACATCTGTCTCTATTTCTCCTTAGAAACACTGAAAATGCTGAATTAAAAAAAAAAAAAAGTGCCAGACTGGATCAGCAACAAGCCAAAAGACTTACAAGACCTCACCTATGGGACAGATGAAAGGGTCACAGGCAGAAGAACAGAGTTCAAAACCCTAGCATCACTTTGGCAATGGTGCCCATGAAGGGGGCTGGAAGGTAAGAAATAATAGGAAGAGAAGCTGTGCGCTCTCCTGCGCATGAGCATTGAAGGCCGGAGGCTGATGTGGGTGCCTTCTCTATTGCTCTCCACCATATGTTGAGGCAGGGACTCTCACTACACCTGGTGCTTGTAGTTCGACTAGGCTGACTAGTGAGGCAACCCCTGGTATCTGCCTGTCTCTGCCCCCTCTGTCCCCAAGCTGCAGTCCCATGCACATACTATCCAGCTTTTACATGAGTTCTGGTGGTCGGAACTCAGGGCTTCATAGTTACATATTAAGGATTTTACCCCAGAGCCACTTCCCCAGCCGGCCAAGCTACAAAATTCTAGTTACATGTATCCTTTGAACTATAGCACAGATGTGTTCCAAACAACATGTTTACAAGGTTTCAGATCAGTCTGCAAACAGTGGGATACTAGAAACACTTGAAATCTCTACCTGACTAATGAAACTACAGTATATAATATATATTTGAATAGAGATCATCTCAACAAAAAAAAAAATCTTTAACTTGGATCCAATTTACTTCTTGGCCTTATTTTTCTGGAAAAGTCAATAAAAAACAAAGATTTAAAAAATCTCCTTAGCATTACTATTATAATATGCCACATTTAGAAGTACAGCTACTTAGATTTTTTGCTCCTGACTGAGAGACCTTTGAACAACAAGCCCTAAATGGGATGTCTCCATCAAATCCATCTCCTCAGGGCTCAGGGAACTCCACTGAAGAGGAGGAGGAGTGTAAGAGCCAGGGGGGGAAAGGCCCTCTAAATCAACTGAGCAAAGCTCAGATGAACTCAGATACCTCGGCAGCACGCATAGGGGCTGCAAGAGGTGGGACTGGGTCTTCTGTGGATGCCATAATACGGATTCCCGAGTATGTTAACACATGGGTCTCTGATTTTTGTGCCTTTTCTTGGGTTCTTTTGTTTCTGTTGGTTTGTTCTACATAATTCCAATATAATAATTTGTTTTAAAAAAAAAACTACAGTACACATAAAGAAATATTATGCAACTATGATAAAGGACAAAGATATATATACTGATACGAATATCTAACATTATATATAGGAATTACTGATACAAAGGACATTACCAATGAGGTAACACCCTAACTATATGAAGCAAAAAGAAAAATAAGATGCATTTGCATTTGTCAGCATTTGCATAAGTGAAAGTGTCAGAGACTAGACCATGTGTTTAGTGATTAGAATATGGCTAAACAAACAAATATAACAAAACAGAAAACCAAACCAACAAACGAACATTAGATTGAAATTAAAAACTTAACAAAGTCCACCACCTGTTTCCAGCTCCTGGCCTTTTATTGCCCTTCCTCTAAGGCTGTGCTCCTCCCTCTCTGTATGAAGTCTGTCAGCAGCAATCCTCAGCCATCTCCACTCACCACACAGCAGGCATCCCGATCAGCAGCCAGCTTCCCAGAGTGGGCTGGAGGCATGCGCATCAGAGCCTGGGCCTGTTCTAATGAAACTAGAAAAATCTTTGCTTGAGAGAAAGACAATTCTTAGCTCTCTTTCTCTTTTTAGCACTTAAGTACTGAACGAGGGACAGAGGAGCTTGCCTCTTGAGTAAGGACCTCAACTGGGCATTGAGTAAGAACCCACCGAAGGCTGACACAGTGACAACACACAGGGCTACTGCTCCTGAGACAAGACAGGGGCAGAGACAAGCAAATCCCCAGAAGCCTGAGGGCTGGCTAGCCTGGCATACATGGGGGAGGGGGGGAGACAGAGAGATCCTATGTTAAACAAAGTAGAGGCTGTCTCCTGACATATGCCCCATGGCACATGCTTACTCTCTCTCAAACATGCTCATGCATTTGTACATGTGAAGGTACACATGTGCGTGCACGTGCGCACACACACATGCTCATGCAGTGGCACACACAAAATAGATGAACAAATTATAAATAAGTACTGAATGAATATACATGAAATACACAAAGCCTGGAATGACTGTGATATGGGAAATAAGACAATGCACGTTAAAGTCTGCCATACATATAAACGCATGCAATTACAGGAGGATACCATAATCATCACTTCTGAGAGAGATTAGAGACGGAGACCGAAAGGCCTGACTGAACAAGGCTTCACATAATGATAATTGTGTTCCGTGAATAAGCAGTAAATCTCCTACACGGCTAACTTGGCTCAAAGAAAAGGCTCACACTGCCTGGGTGTGCCTGCTTCAGCCAGAAAACACATAAAGGTACAGGCGTTACAGTTCCACAGTCTCTGTGCGATTGTCTTTATGTCAACTTCCATACCCCAAACTTTAAGGTTTTTTTTTTTTGTTTTGTTTTGTTTGTTCCTGAATAGATGTATGGGAGTTCTTACAGGCCAAATTAAAACAGTAACCACAACACACATACACACACACCCCTCTCTGGCCTCCATGGACATACTAGGTGCAGAGACACCAATACACACATCATTTTAAAAGCATATTTTAGCAAGGGGTGGTGGTGCACACCTTTAATCCCAGCACTCGGGAGGCAGAAGCAGTTTCCGGGCAGCCTGGTTTACAGAGTGACTTCCAGAATAGCCAGAGCTACACAAAGAAACTCTATCTCAAAAACAAAACAAAAACAAAGCAAACAAAAATTAAAAAAAAAACACACTATTCATGTAGCTGGTTGCATACATATCACAGTGTTAGGGGAAGATTTGTAGGTGTAGGTTCTTCCATGATGCGGGTCCCTAGGTATGAACTGGAGTCATCAGGCTTGGTGGCCGGGGCATTTGCTCAGTGAGCCATCTCATTGCCCCCTAAATAGTGGGAAGTTTCCTTTTTTGTTGTTACGGGTTGTTGTTTCACATTCTGGGTGCTAGGGGCTGAAGCACGCTAAAGCAGCCATTCAACTGCCGAGCTACATCCCCAGACCCGATCACTTGTGACAAGTGCCACAGGTGATCCTTCATGTCCCTAAACACCTCTTCTTAGCACCGGACAGCATGCCAGGCACAGAAGCTAGCACACATTTAACTATATGGTGTTTGAAGAAATCTCTGGTTTTCCAAACAGGTTTTCAGGAGGAAGATACATAAAAGATTATCAATATGATAAAAACACACACACAGTGGCTCATGTCTACAGTCCCAGCTCCCAGGAGGCCCCAGGCCATTTAACTACACAGCAACACAAAATAAAGAATAGCCTGCCGGTCACTCAATCTTATTTACTTCCCAACAAAACCTAAGAAGGGGGGAGAATCTGAAAGAGGAGAAAACAAGCATTGCTGCTCTTCTCTGAAGAGTTTGCTCTCCCAGAACCCAACCACTTTCAGCCCCGAATTCTGACGATGGTGTTTCTCAGCTGTCTCCTCTAAGCAGCATGCTTGTCTGGGGTAAAGGAAGGGTGTAGACATCTTGGTGAGACAGGAGTTCCAAAGATCCCACAAGCTACACACATAGAGAGAATGCCCACGGTCTGTGCACACAGGCACCCCACTTCATGTGGGAAACGAAGCCGTTATCTCTATCAGTTTAAAATACACTTTTAGGTAAACTGTCTTTTCAGCCACAAACAAAATGTCCTTCTGAATTTCACCAACTAAAACAAAAATGGACTAAAGATGAGAAAGAGGTAAAAAACCTAAAACTTACAAACTCTTACAGGCGGTAGTAGCTTTCAAAGACCTTTAAGAGAGACTAGACAATTTCATATTCCTTCCCTGGGAGTCATTTGACCACACAACTGAAGCCACTTGTTTCAATTTGTGTCATCAAGACAGTTCAGTTTTACTAAAACACATAAAAATGTTGAAAAAAAAAATCACAATCTGAATTAATCAAATTATTCCATTCTCGAAATGCCATTTAGAGCTGTTGAGGGACGACAGCATTGGTAATTCTGAAACTTGGGGTTCTTATTCTTGCGATCTTAATTCATAAATAAGAACAAATTAATGAATAGCTATTTTCTCCATGTAGAATTATAAAACATTCACTCAACACAAATACGCTAACGACACGAGGCAGCAGCAAAAAGGCCGCTGTCCCTGAATTCTGGCTTTTCATTTCTTTCTCTCCAGATTTGGAACTCCTACATTTTTGGTAGCATTTGCAAGATGCATTGTAGCCAAATGAAAGGACTCACTAGTGTTGATGTGTGTATACCAACTCAGCAATTAACTTACATAACATCTAAGAAGTTGTGTTTAAGTTCACTTAGAAGTGATGGACCTAGATGAAAAATGATCCAACCATACAAGAGGAATATCACCACCCCACTATTTGAGAGCATGTCTAAAGATTCCAGCTTCCTGACTGACTGAACTATCACCATTAGCCACATGTTGTGGGGAGCTGAAATCCCCAGTGGGGTTAGCCTCTGAAACGTTGGGTTTGATGAAAGATCACATGAGGCCTTGTGAAGCCCATTGTGGGTATAAACCATGAATGATTTAGTGAGAATGGCTAAGTAGACACAAAAGGGTGAGAAAAAAAAAACTAAAACACCACAAAAAAATGTCTAGACATCCCATTGTAGTGATGAGAAAAAAAGAAAGAAAGAAAGAAAGAAAGAAAGAAAGAAAGAAAGAAAGAAAGAAAGAAAGAGGGAGGGAGGGAGGGAGGGAGGGAGGGAGGGAGGGAGGGAGGGAGGGGAAGGAAGGAAGGAAGGAAGGAAGGAAGGAAGGAAGGAAGGAAGTTCTTTCATATGGCCTAAAGTATCTATTTCTTCTTCCAAAACCCAATGCTACTTACTGACATGCCTTCATAACGCACGTATGTGAGAGAGGTTGCTTTGAGTGTGAACATCAACTGTGCAAATATGAGTACCTCTTCCAGCAGAATGTATCGCTGCAAGGAGGGTATGAAACCGTGGTGGTGTATGATGTCCCTGTGTGCTTTGCACTGCCTCGATCCTGCCCATGGACATGGGCGTGTACGCACACACATGCACATTCTGTCTCTCTGCTGCTCATGTCTCTTACAGATCATATTAACATACAGTTCTGATCTGAAACAACAGTACTATATTACCCTGTCAATCGCAGGATGTTTACAGAGACTTAAGCCTACTCTCAAAGTGTTCTTGTCTGTCACATTTCATAAGTGGCATACAGCGTTTGGAAACCATGTCTAATTCCATGTTTCATGGGTACTTAGACTTTTTTTTTTTCTCTTTTTTAAATACCTAAGCATAAGTTGAGGTTACAGAGGCATCCAAACGAAAGGGAGTGGGTGAGGCTTTCCACCCAGGATGAGGCCAAAAGACACTGAAGTCATAGGCATGAGACAAGCCATTTAATCCATGCCTTGTCAGGCAGGAAGGGCGGAAGGTTTTATCCCAGGTTTACTACGAGGTAATCACAGTGTCTCCTCCAGGCTTGGTGTGGCTTGTCTGTCTCCTGGCATTGATTATCTTCAAAAACAAAAAACGAGAATCCAATGGGGACCAGAAAGGAAAGGCAAGGCCAGTCCTGCAGCAGTAGGCCGGAGTTACAATGCCTGTGAGGAAACAAACAGCTTCAAACTCCCATGAGGACATGGGCACTGTAACCAACACAGGAGGCAGCAGGAAGAGACAGCTTTGATTTCCACACAGTTAACAAGAAACAAATGAATTTCCATGGGATGGGAAAATCACCTTGGGAAAGTATTACTTATTTATCATCATGCACCTGCCTAAGGCCCTGGGTTCAGTCTCCAACATCAAAGGCTATAAGAATATTATAGGTGGCTGGGCAGTGGTGGCGCATGCCTTTAATCCCAGCCTTGGGAGGCAGAGGCAGGCGGATTTCTGAGTTTGAGGCCAGCATGGTCTACAGAGTGAGTTCCAGGACAGCCAGTGCTACGGAGAAACCCTGTCTGGAAAAACCAAAACCAAAACCAAAAAAAAAAAAAAAAATTATAGGTGGTTATAAATCATTTATTTATTTAAACCTAAAAATATATTATTGCTATTCTATGGCCTGTTTAAAACCATGCTCAGGTAGATGGAGTGATGTGAGCCTGTGTCTCCCAGCTAAACCCATGGCCTGGATTCCACAGCAGACCCCTCCCTCTCTGGAAGACACATAGATAAGAAGAAACGAGAGAGGGATTTAGATTTAGAATTACAGAAAAAAAAAATCTTTGTATATAAATTTGTTCTGGAAGGATAGAGAAACTACCTAAGATTTCTGCCAAGGTCACCTGATAGTCACCGACAAATCAAAAATAAAAATATAGTTACTATATTTTATATTATGTATTTTCATATATCTAATATGTATATGAAAACATACCTGAATAAAGTTCCTCAATAGTACTTAATAAATACAGGAGCCAGGTAAAGGCCAGGTGTGGAATTTAATGCAGGGGAATTCCCAAAAGTTCAATATTGCCCTTGGCTACCCAGCAAGACCCTGTCTCAAAACAAATAGACATAACGTGTTTTAAACCAGCACTTAATATATGAGAAGGAGATATTACTTACAAAGTATGCTAATACTTTCTGGTTGTAGTCTATTCTCTATTGTTTTAAAGGCCAAGAAAAGAGCTTTGTCCCTGTTTTGGAAACATGAGGCAGTCATTGAATCCTTTCAGACCTCTCTTTTCTTTCACATCTGTCACACGGCTGCTTCTGCCTGTTGTCCATGGGATGTACAAACTGGGCCCGTGGCTCTCAAACTCAGGTTTCTAGAGCTGCTGACCTGGAATCCACCCTGGTGTTATTCAAGGGCACACATGGGCAGCCACGTTCATCTCAATTAAAAATATTCTTACATTTTCTGCCTCTTGGGTTTATACCCATCCCTTCCATGCTCAATGCAGAATCCAGAGAAAAGAGAGTCTAGGAAACAAGAAACCACAGCCACAGTGAAACAAAAATAACCTCCTTTCGAAGATGAACTGCCCCTCAGTTATACCTGACCCAACAGCGGCCTTCCTGATAATTCCAGACACCTGGCACACAGCCCGTGGGGAAACAGTGCTGGGTGTACCCACTTCCTTCCTGACATGGTAATTACACCAGCAGCTGCAGGCCGAACTGGGACCGGTAATAGTTAAAAGCCCTGCTGAGGTCCTTTCAACCTGAACTTCTTTAATTGATTTATTGTAACAAGCACCATGCATCCAACTAGAAGGCTCTCGCATAGGACACTAGAACAATGCAGGTGTGTAACTTCAGATTGGCTCCTGAGCAAGTAAGCCTTTTAGTTAACCTTGGTCATCTCCACATCCAACAGTTAGTTGGGGGATGAAGGTAGTTTCTCCACAGACTTTTTGTAGATAGAATGAAATAGCTAGAACACAGTATTTAAAAATCAAGAAAGTGCCTGATGGTGGCCCATGCCTCTAATCGTAGCACTGAGGAGGACAGAGGCAGGTGGATCTCTGAGCTTGATGTCAACCTTGTCTACAGAGTGAGTTCCGGGACAGTCAATACTACACACGGAAACCCTTTCTCGAAAAACAAAACAAACAAACAAAAAACCAAATACAAAAAAGTACATAATGTTACTGTAGAGGACCTGAGTTCTAGTCCAGCACCCATATAAAGAGACTCACAAATGCAGAGGACTCTTGTTCCAGGAGGATCTAATACTTCTGGTTTCTGTGGGCACATGCACTCATATGTGGATGCACATGCACACACACACAACACACACACACACACACACACACACACACGTTACGGTCTAAACTAGACTCGAATTCAATATGCCTACAGAAAACCAAAGCACTGAGATCTTTAAAGGGTGACACATGTTTTGGCTTTTAAATATCAATAGCTTCAATCTCTCTTCTCAGCATTTGTCAAACTATTTAGGACCAGTGTTTGAAAGATACAGGAAAAAAATCATTAGCTATGGGAATTACCAACCATTTATGCTTTTAATTGCCATTAAAGATATTATCAATATACACGGAGTCAGGCATGGTGGTATAATCCTATAGGCCCAAAAGTCAGGAAGCAGTGGCAGGAGAATGTTCAAGGCTACCTAAGCTACATAGGGAGACAATGTTTCAAAACACACAATAAAAAGTCTGCGCTTGCTACAAAGATAAAACTATAAAATATAAAATGTATACATTCTCTATCTTCACTATTTGTATTTTATGAGGAAGAAAGGAAGGCTCCACCTCCAAACAAACAGGCACACATTTCTCAGGAGGTAGCCCGAGTCTCCTGTGGCAGGTTTCAAAAAAACCACCAAGAAAGCTGTTACCTATCAGATGTACACAAAGGGAAAGACTGGGGGCACAGCATGCCTGTAGCTGGAGGCTTATTTACGTGTCACAGTCATGCACACAACAGACTAAACCAGATTGCACTGATTGATTCAGGAAAAAAGGAGGGAAAACAGTCAAAACACACATTTCTGTTCAGACCTAGCTCTGATCTTCCTTACTCCAGACTCTGCCTCTACCTTCTGGTCTTCCCCACTTGAACCTCTGGCTGGATACTTACTGCAGGGCAGTGGGGCACTTACCTCCCCGAGAATGTCTTAATGCCTTCCTACATGGTAAAAAAGCTTTCCTGTCTCAACACCTGACCTGTCAGCCCTGCTCAATGCCACTAAGCCGCTGGCTGCCGTTGGTGCGGCGGCTGCAATGGCCGCCCAGACAGGGAAGAACTTTGCATGTCTTCCCTGGTACAGAGCCATAAGAAGCAGGAGTGCTCCCAGGCACAACTCCCCTGGCTCTGCTCCTAAAAAAAAACGCTCTCTCAAGTACAGCGTTGCTTAGCAATGTTTGCCTTCCCCCTGTACATTTGAAATTGGCAACATCTGTCCCTTTGGCAATTTTGACTCATGCAAAGCACCATGTGCAAAGTTTAAAAGCATCCAGCTTCACCCGCCCCTCCTCCCTTGCTCCCAAAAAAACCAAGCGTCCAAAATGGCTTGCTCTTTGTTCTGCTTACAAGGATGGGAGAAAGATCAGTGGGTTTTACAGCAGCTGATGGCACATAAAAAAATATTTAAGCCACCAATGGGAGCTCCTATTAAACTCCACCTAATAACTAGTGTGCATGCACGATTACACCTGAGGTTGTGTCTGAAATAAAAATCTCATCGGGTTAACAATTTCCTTTAGAACAAATTCTGTCCTGTGGCATTATGCGCATGCAGGAACCACCAGTGAGATAAAGAGCCAGGTCCTAGAGTAAATGTCCTGATTTCCTTCCCTCCTCTCCTCTTTCTCCTTACTTCTGAACTGGAGGTCAAAGCTAAGGCCTTCTGAATGGTAAGCAAGTGCTTTACTACTGAGCTATACACCTCTAGCTCACCGAATGGTGATATTCATACCACACTCAAACTTCAAGAACACAATTACCAAAAAAAAAAAAAAAAAAAAAATCAATCTAATATTATAGATTTCAAGATAATCCTGTCATCTAAGTAACTGATACTTAATCTCTCAGTCATCTTAGCATTTGCTGAGGTTATCATTACACAAGTTCCTCACAGTCCTGTAACCACATTTATAAGACAAATCCATCTAAAAATAACGTGTAGATGAAATGTCCTAATTCTTCATTTAACTTTACACTAATGGACACACTGAAAATACAGGTTATAAAAACTAAAAAGCCTGCTAGGAACGGAACTGTGCTCTTCGAGTTCAAACTCTTGGCATGTGAACATTTTCGTTCCTAGTTTAAACAAATCAGGCTGCAACTTCCTCTTTACCTTGAGCCAATCAATCTTCATATATTATGGGCAAGTGTTTTCAAAACAATTCTGTTGAAATCAAGTTCTGGCTACAAAGGGTAGGATAGCCATGTACACTCAAGTCTCCCAGACACAGAGAGATAGAAGCTGAGGTCATGTTCCCTGCACCCAAGCAAAAGGTCCTCGACTACAGGCCATGTCACTTAAAACACATACATGAATTGAACACGCTAGGATCTCCTCATTAGGACCCTCACCTGATACCTGATGGATGCAGATAGAACTGCCATCATTATGCTCCTCACCATATTCTGTAGGAAAAACATGAGCAGATTCTTCAAATTGGAAGAGTCTTGGAAATCTCAGATGTCAAAGTCATCTTAAAATCTGTCTACATACACTACTGTTGATGAGCACGAGTCCATGCTAGCCTCTAGCCCCGGCTCTACCAGGGACCAAGTATTAGATAAGCTCGCTGACTGAAAGAACATGAGCATGTGCCTACAGAATACATCCCCAATGAGACACAGGCCTTTGGGGGGTGGTAGAAATGGGGGGATGACAGAGTCTTGTCTCACTATGTAGCCTTAGCCGGCCTAGAACTAGATATGTTGATCTCTGAAATCCTCAACATCACAGAATCTACCTGTGTCTGCCTTTCAGAAGAGAGGACTAGAGGTGCACATCACGTGGCCCTGTGGCACTACATTGACACCCCACTTTCCTCCCCCCCCACTCAGCTTCCCCACCGCCCCACAAAACCGCCTCTATGCAGCCACCATTTCTGTATCTCTGAGGACACCATCATGAACACGTGTCCTCAACATGCTACTAATAAGCTCTGAATTAACTTGGGTGGAGGAAGAAATGTCGTAACTTTGGAGGGTGGGATCCGGTGCTCTAGGGGATAAGGAGGAAGGAAGCAGGATGGGTGCTGTCCACCCAGTGAGTGCTGATAAACCCTAAAAACTTGGGAGTGGGAATGACTAAAAACATCCTTCAAGTCATAAATTGCACAAGGAAAGGGAGAAAAAAAGTCTGCTGGCCAAGAGCTCCAGGGCTGGGATGGGAAGGAGGCAGCAGGCAGCAAGGGCCCCCTCCAGCCTGCTGTTGGGACCGGTTTTCACTTTGTAGCACATACTGGTCACAGACTCAGCCACCCTCCTACCTTAGGCTCAGCTGCTGAGATTACAGCTTTAAGCTATTGGGACGAGCAGTGCTGGACCTCGTATGGTCTACACAGCAAGGACACTAGACTCTTAAGAGTATACTCTTAAGAGTCAATTGCTGGCATGGGAGAAATGGCTCAGTAGTTACGAGCACTGACTGCTCTTCCAGAGTCCTGAGTTCAATCCCCAGCAACCACATGGTGGCTCACAACCATCTGTAATGGGATCTGCTGCCCTCTTCTGGTGTGTCTGAAGACAGTGACAGTGTACTCATATACATAAAATAAATAAATCATTTTAAAAAAGAGTCAATTACTGTTTTGTTAGGAATTCGATGTTTCCAATGTTTAGTGAAAACAGTAAAATTAAAGACTTTGAAGTGGAGAATACTACTTTTTAGAGGTTAGCAACTTAGTACACTATTCCATAGAGTACTCCTTAATGGGGCAGTGTATCCCACAGTTAGCTCCTATCCCTCCTTCTCTTACAGAAAGGCAATATAAAAAGGTATTAGAAGAGAGATGTATTCACATTGAAGAATCTCTTATTAACTAACCACAGAGACATTATATAGCACATTCCTCATTTCATCCAAAGTATTTCTGAAAGGCCCTTGGCCAGGGGGTGGAACATAAGACAACCTTGCTGAATGATTACTCTAATCTCTGCCATGGTCTGTGTGACTTTGGTAGGCTGGCACATACAAACTGACAGACCACCAGAAACACGAACCAAGCCACAGTGCCAACAGTCACTGCATGGCCTGTGTGGGATGAGTCTGGGAACTACAGGTTCCATGGCTCATATCATGAACCATGCACCAGTGTGTCCCCTTAGCAACTGATTCACCAGGAACGGAGAAAAAGGATCTGGCTCCTACATCACCTTTAAGGTGAGATCATTAGTCTTACTAGAAAATTAAGCCCAGGCTGCAGGAAAGCATGTTCAGGGTCAACAATCCCAAGTTTCTAGGACACCAACTAATGATACCTTTGTGGTTGGAGGAGATGAGTAAATGTTCCAACCTGTGTGGTTGGCTTATACCCAGGAAAAAGAATCTACCATGCAAAACACTTAAGACTGAGTCCTTGTCTCCATTAACAATTTCATGATATGCCATTAAAAATAAAAAAATTTAAAAAAAGCTGGGCATGATGGCACAGGTCTTTAATCCCAGCACTTGCAAGACAGAAGCAGGTGATCTCTGTGAGTAGGCCAGTCTGCCCTACATACTAAGTTCCAGGACAGCCACTGCTATATAGAAAAACCCTATTTCTCTATATATATACAATAATAATAATTAATAATAATGATGATAATAATAATAAATAATAGTAATCACAAAAACCACACACACACACACACACACACACACACACACACACACACACAAAAACTCACATGTAGAAAACCCTTAAAAGACTTAAAGACCAATGTTGAAAATATAAGGAATTCTTTTTTTTTAAACTCGTGGGGCTGTAGCTATGGCTCAGCAGTCACTAGCACTGGATACTCATGGAAAGGACCCAGGTTCAATTCCCAGGGGATCAAATGTCTTCTGGACTTGGTGAGCACTGCATACATGTGGCATATACATAAAAAAAAAAAAAAAAAAAAAAAGCAGGCAAAACTCAAACGCACAACATTTTAAAATTAATAAATTCGTTTTTTCAAACTCATTTGTAAAATGAGTTTAGTACAGGTCCCCAGACAAATGTCCTAAATAGGGAATATTATTTCACATCACATGATTCTCCCTTCGGAGTGTGTTAGAGGGATTATCATTCAGACTCCAGATCAAAAAGCAAATTAGGTTCAGAAATCTTCATGGTGAGCACAATATGGCCAAAACTCCAGTTTCCACCGAGTCCCCACAAAACAGACAACACTGATTTCTGACCTCTAAATGCCTGCCAAGAGAAAGAAGGGGAGAGACTGAGCAGTGTAGGGAGAAAAGTTGCTGGGACAGAAGAACAGGGGAGAAGCCAGCTCTAAAGGACCTGAGAGTCACAGTGGGGGAAGGGCAGCACCACAGGAACACTACCACTGGAGAACAGGAAAAGCTCCAAGGGGGAAAAAGGGCAGCCAGGCCTGATACTGTCTTGCCTACCCTCTCAGCTCTTGGATTGGGGCTTTCTCAAGACAAAGAAATCAATACACCTCTATCAATACAAAGAAAGCAAATGGTAAAGACAAGGCCAGTGGTGGGCACCTGAGGCAGAATTGCCTGGGCCCCTAGTGAGACAGACCTGAGCCCATGTGCTTCAGGCCAGACTGGGCAAAATAATAAAATCAAGCAAAGGAAACCACAGGGAAGCAGTAAAAGATAAGTTCACACAGAAGCAGACGTGGGGTTCAAGGTCAGCCATAAAGATCTCAGGTGCAGATAGGGCAGTGAGGGGGAGAGAGATGGGAGGTTTTCCATCAGGTCATATTCACAGGACTAAGCTGCCAAATAAACTGGTCACAGAGAGAAGGTGAACCTGGTGCCCAGGAAGAAAGCAAGAGACCACTGCCAATGTCTGGGGTGGGTACAAGGTGAGGGAGACACGGGGAAATAGATCTGAGATAACCATACAAACTTCAACAAAAGCTCAAGACAGTAGATGGGGGGAAGCATCACGAGGGTTTTAAACCTTTAAGGCTAGAAAATGTCTTTGGGTCATTCGCTACTTCTAGCAGCTGACACCTCCTTGATAAACATAAACCAGGTGAATTCAGAGCCCTGGGAATAAACAGGAAAACATCTGAAAGAGATGGATCCTTTGTTAAGAGGCAGGTAAAAGCCAGCCTCCAAGGAGGAGGGTACATGGTGTGTCCCATGTTCAGAGACATCAAGCACAACAAGACTTGGCGTGCTTTCCTGGGTCATCTGGTGCCACAACCCAAATGGCAGAGGCCCAAGAGGCTTCCAACTACACAGTATCAGCTGTGGAGGGAGCGAGAAAGTAAGTGATGCCGGACTGGAGTCAAATGACTCTATGCTCAGAAGCTGAAAGACCTAAGTGCGTACAGGAGCCTGAGCGTGATGCAAGCAGCAAGATGGAACCTGGGCTTGGGTGTGGGGGAGGGGCATGAGAGGAACACCTGCACCTTTTGTAGGACCACAGGAGAAAAGCAAATGACCATGCAGGTCCGGTAACTAGGTGAGAACAGAAATCCCATCTGCATGGCTTCTAGTCTGAAAGGCAGAAGGCAAAGCAGAGCTTAGCCCTGTGCATACAGCACTGGCTCAGAACCTGAACTGAGTTTTAATCATCCCTTCATTAGAAGCATCAACAGCCCTAATTGCATTACATCAGGTGCCAACGGGCTGGCCAGGGTGCAGAGAAAATCGGGGAGCTGTTAACATAAGTCACACAAACTGTCAGCACTCCACGGACAAGCTTTGTGACAGAGTACTTGGCGACACAGAGCTGGACTTCTTAAACTCCTTAAGGACTCAGTCTACAACACGTAAAATGCGATTCCTGCCGACTCGTGTCACAGGTGGCTGAGACAACGGAGAGAGGAAGTGTTTCGGAAATCAGAGAAAGGGCAACAGTAAATATTTCTGATTGCTTGTTTTTATAAGGTGAGATATTTACTCCAGAAACCACCAAGCCATGTGGATGTTATTCTTCAGGAGAGTTTGCCAGGCCAAGGGATATGAGGGGACCGGAGAGAGGAGAACACAGGAACCCTGAAACTTTTGTCAGACAAATTTTTTGGGGGGTTGGGTTAGTTGCTTGGTTGATCTGGTCTGGTCTAGTCTGACCTGGTTGTGCCAGGTCTGGTCTCAACTGGAGATTCCCATGCCCTATGCAGGGGTTACAGGAACTACACATATGTAACATATATTCACTGAAAACTAGCTAGCATCTATGGCAATGCCAAGCAAATGGTCCCTTTCTCTACAGGGCTTTTTAATTATTTTCCATCATTTAAAAATCAGATGGGAGGGGAGGAACTGGAGAGTTGGATCAGTAGTTAAGGGCACCAGCTGCTCTTCCAGAGGAAGTTTACAAATGTCTGTAACTCCAGTCCCAGGAGATCTGGCACCCTCTTCTGGCCTTCAAGAGCACCAAGCACACTTAGGATGCATAAACACACGTGCAAGCAAAAACAACCATACACATAAAAAGAAAACTTTTTTTTTTTTTTTCAAACTGAGTACCAGGTGATGATAGTATACACCTTTAATCCCAGGATTCAGGAGGTAGAGGCAGGAAGATCTGAGTTCTAGGCCAGGCTGGTCTAGAGCGTGAGCTCTAGACCAGGTGGGGCTGCACAGACAAATCCTATCTCAAAGCAACAAAAACAAAAAAAGAAACAGCAATCCTGGGGCCAGGCCCTGTAGCCTAATGTGTATAAGTCCCCCAGGCACTGAAATTTCAAAATAAAAAGTAAAAAAGTAAAATTTGAGAAGGGTCATATCTCTTGGGAATACCCTAACTAGGATTCATGATATCTTTGATCTCATCTAGCTGTGCTTTCTAAAATCTACTTCAAAAACATAAGTATCATGATCGGCCTTTCTGTCCCATGCCCCCATCATTACAAACTTCTCTTTTTTAATACCACTCCAATTTCCACTTTCTTCTTTTTCTTATATTTTTACATTTATTTATCTGAGGGGTGTTAACGTTAGGGAGTTGGGTCTTTCCCGTCAACTTGTGAGTTCCTTGGGGGAGGGGAGGATGGAAGATGGGAGAGTGGAGATTTCTCCCCTCCCGCATCTTGAAGTCTGCTACTGAATGTGTATTTGAGGCACAGGACTGTGTGCCAGGCAGCCCCGGCACATCTCCTGAGGGACAGGCTTTTGAGGTGAGACTTGGGTGACTGGAGAATCATCAGGGCTCCTGGAACAGAAGCTCTGCTGTTAACAGATGACTAAATGTAAACTTGTCTTCTTCCGTCAGTGTCACTGTAATGTGACAGTTTCCTCTGATCCCTGCCAGAGTCCTAGGCCAGCGCCAGCTGCCGTGCCAACTGCCCGGCATTGTCGTCGGGTGGTTGTGCCAGTGAGGGGGACGATGGTGCTGAGGGTCAGGCAGATGGAGGGCTCAGGATGACCCACGTGAGTCAGAATTCAGAATCAGGAAGAGTTAATCTGAATACCTCTCTTTAGATGATGGGTGTTAGATAAAGGCTTGCAAACTATGTTCGGTGAAGAACCAGAAATGAGTGCCCTCGACCTCCAGGAGAGGCTGGCAAAGTCCCGGATGGACCTGCACATCTAAATATAGAAGCTTAAAAATAGTGACAAATGACCCACAGACATTTTGAGCAGAAGCTGTTAAGACAGCTCTGGGCCACGTGCCACTTGTTTGATGGTGTATTTTCTGGGGCTTTTGTTTTTTTTAGGCCAGTATTTACAAGCTAGGGAATTCCAAGCAAAAAATGAGACCTCCCAATTCCCCAGAAATGCCCTGCTTTGTGGAAAAACTAGTCTTCCACCTATAGTTTTGGGAGCTGGGCAAGGTTCTGAAACACATTTTAAGCTCTGACATAATGTTAAGTAATGTAAAAAAAAGAAAAAAAAAAACTTTTTGAAAAGCTTAAAAATTAGTTGAAATGAGGTAGTGCAAAGAACAGAGCTCTCTGCAGTAGCCTGAGAGAAGACTGGGAGGTCTGCTGGGGTGGTGTTAGCTGGAATTGTTTTTTTCACTTTCTGTTCCTTCTCAAAACTGCCAGAAGTACATTTGGTACCAGGATAAGAAATTCCTGTTCCTCCTAGCTGTGCACACACTACACACACACACACACACACACACACACACTCCCACTCTGGTCCCTAGAGCAGTGGCTGGCCCAGCATGGGAGTCTCCCTGGTCTGGCTGCTCTCCCAAACGTTTTAACTCTTCCCTGTGTTGTTTCTGTGTCATTGTGTGTGCCATTTAGTCGGCAGAACAGAAAGCCAGCTATGATGGCTGAATTGATGGTTTTGGTTTAAACTCTTTGGGCAGGATGATCAATACGTAGAAGACATTTTAAGCAGAATTTTTCTTAAGAAAGGGTCCTACACCTCATTACAAACTTAGTTTTTGAACTTGCCTTTCTGTCTCCTGGTTGCCAAGAGGTACATCGTTTGACAAAAATAAATAAATAAATAAATAAATACATAAATAAATAAATAAATCCCGTTCAAACCTGCTGCTTGCTCAAACTCCCCAGAACACCATCAGCAGCTATTTTTACCCTGATTTTGATATTTTTATCTGTTGAAATGATTAGACTGAGAAAGTACGGTCCTCCCCTCCCCCACAGAGGTTCGGACTGCAAACAAACAAGGCTTTTTCTCCTGAACTTCATCTCCTATCTGAGTGAGCATGGCCTACTTTTGGTGGCACTTCCCCCTTTAACCAGACTGTAATTTGTCAAGCTCAGGCTAATCTCCTTAATCCCTCTGGCTGAAGTTTAATGATTAATGTTTTAATCTAGGGGCCTAGGTACTTAAGTAATTAGATGGCATATCTCTAGCTCTCTCCTTTAGATAAATTACCTTAGTTTACTTTTGAATTCTAATTTATAATTAACAGAATTCTAAGAACTCACAGCAGTCAAGCGCTTGGAGCTTCAGACCGAATGGGTGAATTAAGAAAGAGCATTCTGAGATGTTTGTGTTTCTAGCACGCAATCTCAAGCCTGTGATTTCCCTAATTATCTATATGCACAGGATATTCTGTGGTAATTCAAAAGAATCTGCAGTATATATCAATATCCACAAATCAGTAAATCCTTAAATACTTAAAAATGTTTGATTAGCATGTAGCAATAGCAAAATACCTGTTTACAGTGTGTACTAGTGTATACTGGTGTGTTCCGGTGTGTACTAGTGTATACTGGGGGTATACTCATGTTCTAGTGTGTACTCTGTGTTCTAGTGTGTACTAGTATATTCTAGTGTATAGTCATGTGTTCTAGTGTGTACTAGTGTATTCTGGTGTGTTCTAGTGTACACTAGTGTGTTCTAATGTGTACTAGTGTGTTCTAGTGTATACTCATGTGTACTAGTGTATACTGGTGTGTTCTGGTGTATACGCATGTGTTCTAGTATGCACTAATGTATTCTAGTGTGTACTTGTGTGTTCTAGTGTGCTAGTGTATGCTAGAGGGTGCTAGTGTGTTCTAGTATGTACTGGTATATACTGGTGTGTACTGGTGTGAACTGGTATGTTCAGAGATTGTGAGTAGACTCTGCATTTAAAGTACTCTAGCTAAGGCCAGCCTTTTTATAAGTGCTGTGCATTGTAGCTTTACAGAATCCTGCTTCACTTCCAATTCCTTAAGTCATTCCCAATACTGTTTTCATGCCTGTGAACTTTTCAGCTTTTGGAGAGAATTACTTTTCTATTAATTTTAATATTAATTCTATTAATAAAAGTAAAAGAATTACTTTTCTAGTTAATCTGGACATTCTTCTTACAAATTTTTCCTATTTTAAGTTTTAAAAACTTAAATTAAAACTTAAAACTTTCCTGTCAAGAACATTCCTTTCGTGACAGAAGGATTCATAGTTTTATATTCTACATTTCAGCTTCTCAATCATCGTGCACTGAAAACCCAAACATAGAAAAAAATGGATGAATTCAAGAGCCTGTGTACAGTGAATTTTTTTGCCACATGGCATAGAAAATAGAATAAGTAGTTTCTTTAAAAAATACTGTTCTAAATAGGATAACATCATCCTGTGGCATGTGGTGGGGGCTCCTGATGCTGTGCGTGTGGTAATTCAATTCACCTCACAGATCCCACACCAGAAGTCTTGATACCTCCACCCTGTTGCTCTGAGAAGCTTACAGACACTAAAGGATCATAGACAGGTTTCTTGGGCTTCCTCGGGTGTGGGAATCCAGACCCATGTGTAGCCTCATCCATAGTTCTCATTGACTACAGCACCTTCATTATGTTGCTTCTACATGAGAAAGCTTTGTCTTACTAGGTAGTCCTGGCTCACAGGCAGGCAGGCCTCTCTGCCTCCCTGCTGGGATCAAAGATGCGAACCATCACAAGGGGTCCCTGTTCTTTCAAGAGTTGAATATTCAAGCACTTGGAGTATTAGTGAGAGTAATTTCCAGCCTACAGATTTTTAGGAGAAAAAAATTAAAAGTAAAACTGTGGAGGGCAGCGTTGGCTCTGAAAGACTGGACTAAAACGGCCGGGAAATGAGCAGGCAGGAACAGACTGGACTGCTAAAATTCATTACCAGCTCCCTGAGGAATTTACAAAAGAACAATACTCACTAATAAAGCAGGCTTATGTTGGCTAATCTCTCATTGCATCGTGAGGTCAGTGGAACTGGTTAGATTTGGGATTTGAACTCCATCTTAAGAAAAAGGTTAAGGGCCAATGAGTTGGCTCAGTGGCTAGAGGAGTCTGCTACCAAGCCTGACAGACCAACGGCACTTCCATTTCATGTGGTGGAAGAAGAGAACCAACCCCAGCAAGTGATGAACGTAAAAACATTAGTAAAAAGGTGGAGTCTGTGTTAAAATGAGCTGGAGCTCAGAGCCCTGTGTCGGGCAGAACAAAGTGTGCAGAAATCTCCACAGGCTGAAATCACAGGTCCAGCTCTGCCACCATGGGTCAGTTCTATCCTCTGATTGGTTCTCTCATACCACAAGCAAATGCTATTTTCTGAAAGTTCTCAAATGCACTCATTGTTTGAGAAGTAAGTAAAGAAGCCAACATGTTTATCCAAAACCAAAGCCGATGGTGCCTAAAGGGACAGGCTTCTCCTCTTCTTTGTCCTGAGGAGCCACTTGGATCTTCTACCTAAGGGCCCACGATCCCTTCTTTTGGAAAAGAAAAGTCAACAGGAACTGTCTGTGTAGCCCTAGCTGGCCTGAAACCCTGTAGACCAGGCTGACCTCAAACTCAGAGATAGACCTGCCTATGCTCCGTAAGTGCTAGGAATGAAGGCATGAGTCCATGGTGCCTGGCTTCCTCCCCCACTTTTCAGGTGTTACACAGGGGGATTTGGAAAGACAGGTTAACAGTATTAGTGCTCCTAGGAGCAGTCTGAATCCCTGGACACCAGTACCTGCTGGGAGGGCAGAGCTGCCCTGGTAAGCCAAACACATTCCTATTCGCTAGAGACAGCCACAAGAGACCCAGAAGCAGCTCGGTGGCAATGGTGAACGCAGGGCTCAGTGATTGCTTACACTTGATATATCATGTGGACAGGATTGAGAAAAGCACGGGATGTCAACACCAGGCCTCCACACGCTCATACAGGCACCTGCACCGGCACACACACACATCCCTCATTGCGCTCCTACTCCCCACACACGAATGCACGCACACACACGTGTGCACACAATTATGCATATATCCCATCTACAAATAAAAATACAATGTTATTTTCAAACGTTACATAAAAGTGTAACCTGGGTGACCTTTGTGCAATGGATATGCAAATGAGAATGTCTACACAACAGAAACGCCATTTACAGAGACAGGTAAGCATTAGATTCACTTCATCTGAGTCTAAATTCGGGCCCAGCTAACTGGAGGTGGGGGGACGCAGGAGAATTATTGTCTTATGTCAATATGTTGAGAGGAAGCCGGGCAGGCGGATTTCTGAGTTTGAGGCCAGCCTGGTCTACAGAGTGAGTTCCAGAACAGCCAGGGCTACCCAGAGAAACCCTGTCTCGAAAAACAAAAAAGAAAAAGAAAAGAAAATATGTTGAGAGGAACCCCAGTCCACAACAAATGTCACTTCCAATGAACTAGTAACCTTTCCTAATTGTGGGTGAAATGGTGTGTGTGTGTGTGTGTGTGTGTGTGTGTGTGTGTGTGTGTTCATGAATACACATGTGTACATCGTGTGTACTACCTATCTTTTTAATCTCTGTGTGTATGTATGTGTGCCAATTCCTGCTCAGACTGTGTTTAATTTTATTTGTATGTTATATTTCTTTAGATCAAGGAAAAAAAATTCATCTATTCCTGTGATAATGGCAGCCTTGTCTGTGGCATAAATTGGTGTTCGTGTACTATCACTAAAATTTGAAAATTGGTACTAATTTCTCTAAAAATTAAGATTAGGGAAATTGGCCAGTGGTGGTGCATGCCTTTAATCCCAGCACTCGGGAGGCAGAGGCAGGTGGATCTCTGTGAGTTCGAGGGTAGCCTGATCTACAGAGTGAGATCCAGGACAGCCAAGGCTACACAGAAAGAACCAGTCTTGAAAAATTAAAAAAAAAAAAAAAAAAGAAAGAAAGAAAGATAGATAGATAGATTAGGAGCTGGAGAGTTGGCACCGTGATTGAACAGGACTGGCTGCTTTTCCAGAGAAGTTGGGCTCAAATCTCAGCAAATAGACAGTTAGTTACAACAATATGCTAGTCTGGTTTTAGAGGATCCAACACTCTCTTCTGGCATGAAGTGGTGGGCAGGTATACACACAAAACACTCAGGTACATTAAAAAAAGAAAAGGAAAGAAAAGAGAAAAAAAAAATAAAACTCAATAAATCCCACTTACCTCTACTGACTGCGAGGGCATCCTTAGTCTGGTGAGCTTGGCTTTGGCAGGCACTTTAAGGTCTGGTTTCTCAAAGCTTTGCTGACCATAGTCCTCCAGTGGTGGCTTCAGCTCAGGGGACTCACTAGGAGCCTGATCCTGACCGTCCATGGGACGGACGTATGCAGTGGGCTTCTGCTGCATTGCAACACTTTTTGAGGGGAGAGGAGGGGGTGGAAATGTCTGGCAAGGCGGCTGAGGGGCTGTTCCGAGGCTGGTAACTGCCACCAAACTGTCAAGAGGAGTCTCTTTATCTTGGGCCTTCACCACCAGGTCCTTGGAAGACTTGGCTGTACAGCAGCTTTTACTGCTAACCCCACTGCTGTGAGCCTTGCTAGTTCCCTGCAGCCTGGAATGTACAGGTGATAGAGGAGGAACGGGGGACGGCAGAGAGGAGATTAAGGGTGAGAGCTTCCTCTCTAGAGCCGAGTCTCCATCAGCTCTCCGGTCACACTTTCTGGAACAATGTCCCTGACTGAGGAGGTGATCTTGAGTCAGACGTGGGCCCTCGGGTGCACCGTAGATTTTGGCATGGAGACTTGGCACTGGCTCCATCCTTGGCTGTGCCATCTTTGGACTGTGGCTAATGTTACTGACAGAAAGTGATCCAGGAGCAGAAGTGTGGATAGGCTGGTGGTATACATGTGTGCGGAAGGAGCTGGATGCAGCACTGCTCCCCCTGTCATGACATAAGGGGTATCTGGGCTTCCCAGGCCTGTCTTCAGAGCCATCCAGGCGGTGAGGGTGGGACTTGCTACTCAGGAACTCCTTCATCTCTTCATAGTCACCTAGCATGGTCTGTATCCGACTTGACAGTTCATCACCTTTTGCAGTCTGAAAAACAGAGGCAGCAGACTCTAAGACTTCACAAGCAAATTCAAGCAGGGCGATAATAAATTATGATATAATTATATTTACTAATTTTTTTTTTAAAAAATCAATAAAATGTTATGTGATTGATATCAGTCAGAAAAAACCCTCTCAACTTGGTATGGAATGCAGTGTTAACCCACTTCCCCTGCTGAGGAGCCTACCATGGACACATTACAGAAGACTAACATTACAAAAGAAAGCCACACACTTTGGTAATTCTGACTAACAGTGTTCAAAGAGTTTTCAGATTTTGTTTTCAAAAACAACCTCTGGGATATGTTATTTTCTCACTTGTGATCCCTGATTGAACTTAGTTGCATGGAATGATTTTATCATCAGGTTTAATATTGCCACAGGCCAGACTAGTACCTTGTAAGGCTCTGCAAACAGCGGAGCCTTCTCAGGAGACGCCTCTTTCTCTTGGTGAGCTTCTTGGTTGCGTCTTTCCTTCTCTCTGATTCGAAGCAGGTTTCTATCTTCATTGTACAAGCTTTTCCAAAGGCCACAAAAGAAAAAAAGGTCATCAGTATCCAAATTTGCCTGTGCACACACATGGGTGTAGGAGGAGGCAAGAATAGGGCCAGGAAGAAGTAATAGCAGGGATGTAATTACAGAAGGTGCACTGGGATCGCAGAGACGGCTCCACAGCAAGGAATGAAACTGCTCTTGCCCAGAACATGAGTTCTGTTCCCTGGACATATACCAGGCAGCTCATAGCTCACAGCTCCAGCCTGCAAGTTTAGCTTAGTGGGTACCTGTGGACATGTGCTGTCACACACACATACACATGCGTTCTCGTTCTCTCTCTCTCTCTCTCTCTCTCTCTCTCTCTCTCTCTCTCTCTCAAATAAAAAAGGGAGAAGGAAAGTGGCAGGGAATGCAAATCAAGCTAGGCCAGGGCTCACATCAATAATCCCACATCTGAGGCAGAAACAGAAAGACTGGCTACAAGTTCAAGACAATCCTGGTCCACAGAAAAAGTCAAAAGGTTTATTTTCTAAAGAAAAGTCACCAAACACCCACAATGCCACTCCCTTCATTCCCAACTATCTTAGCATATAAACTTAGAAAGATGGTTTTCACTTATTTCAAATATAAAGGACCAACAATCCAATTCTAGAAGTCAGTTCTACATACTAACAGTGCCATACAATCCAATAAAAAATGTATACTTACATCATTGGCTGCGGTGCCAAACTAGTTAAAATGTACTCACTGACAGGCAAATCAGAGACCAGTTCTGGAAGAAAACTGATTTCAGCCCCAGCCAGGCCTGCACCACTACTAATGCAGCCTGCTCATTACAGACAGACAGACAGACAGACAGACAGACAGACCCTCCTCCGTGATCTACAGTGAATAATGGAAATAAAGAATTATTTATTGTCTACCTGTCTACCTTAACTTCTAGTTCATGTCTGAGGGTCTCTCTGGTGCCGGTTACTACTCTCTCCAGTCTCTTTTCCCTCTTTCCAGCAGAACTCGGTGGGGAGGTGTCAAGACAGGTCTATGCAGCCCTGGCTGTCTTGGAACTCTCTATGTAGAACACTCTGGCCTTCAACTCACTCTGGCCTTAAGTCCTGTGCGTTTGAGACCTGAGTGCTCTGACACAGAGTTCCAGGACAGCCAGGGCTACATAAAGACCCTATCTTAAAAGCACATAAAACAAAAGCAGAGGAAACAACAACAACAAAAACATCACACACACACACACACACACACACACACACACACACACACACACACACACACCTTGCTGACACCATGAGTGTGGAAGAAAAATGGAAAGGCTAGTCAGAGCTATATGCATGGCCAGCCAGGGCTACACAATGAGAACCTGTCTCCACACTTCCCCATCCCAAAAACAGACCTCTGCCCCTCTGTGAACAGCCCCTGTCTATCTCAGAAAGAGGAGACCTTGGAGTAGTAAGCTCCCAGTCAGGGCTGTGAGTGGTAGCCCTGCAACTAACAGGCTGTTTAATCCTTTGTTTAATTTCCACTTCAATTGCACACTCAAGTATCATTAAGCAAAGTAATCCTGTGTAAGATAACAACATCCCTAAGCCTGGCTCAGCATCAGTCAGGTGTCTACATTCTCTTAAGGCTTTTCAGCCTGAACTAATGAGAGCGACTCTAGAACTAGCGCAAGCAAGTAAGATTCTAAAACCAGACAGCCTCCCACAGAAAAGAATCGGATTAAATTAAGGACTCTGGTTAATTAATCAGAAGCTCAGGTGTGGTGGGGCACACCGTTAATGCTAGTACTTAAGAGGCAGAGACAGAGAGATCTCTGAGTTCCAGGACAGCGAGGGCTACACAGAGAAACCTGGTCCTGAAATCCATTAAAAATTAGAAATTCATACCGAATTTTTATCGGCAAACATATGTAATACTGGGACAGCGTTGAGGCAAACTTCCAGTGACTGTAACTCACTGTCACTGGAGACACCTGTGGTTGTTGCTGTCTGGTGGCTCCCGGTCTAGACTGGGAGACTCATCCGCTGTCTGTGGTCTCTTTTACCACAGCAGAGGGCCAAGCAACCAGTTCCCAGGTGCCCAGGGTAGGCTGGGAACCCAATCTGGGGTACTTTTTGGCTTTGTGTACTAACAGGTATTTGCCAACTACACTGGGCAGGCTCCTGGTTCACTTACTCACTACAAATCTGCAGTAGCTGAAGTGCTCTTGCTGAAAAGGCCCTAGGCAATACTTCCCCCCACCTCACCTCCCAGAATTTTCTTCTTAGTCCTTTTGAAATCAGGAGCCAGAAGAATTTCAAAGCTAAGCAATGGCATCATCCGCAGAATGGGTGTTGTCTTTGCTGGCTGCTTTAAACCAAGATGGGGAAAGACAGGCACATCATAGATGTGCACACTGTGGGGGACACAATTACAGCAGACATGTGGGTGGGGGGACAGCTCTGGATAACCTGTATGTTCCAGGCATTAATGAACTCAAGCTTTCACGACACTTTAGCCGCTGTCATCATCCTTTCTTGTCACTGTCACTGGTACGTGTCTGTCCACATGTACACACATGATGTGGGGTGTGACTGCTGCAGCACCTGTGATCTAGGTTCTGGGAATCGAACTCAGGTTGCCAGGCTTGCTCAGTAATCTGCTGAGCCATGTCACCAGCATGGAAATGAGGGGATTCTCCTCCCCACCCTACCCCCCAAGCCAGCAAAGGCCTTATTGATTCTCACTCTGTAATTACCACTGAATAATTACAAGTTAACTATGGCTTTGATTAAAGGAAACCACCTCCCCCCAGGAGAAGCAACAGATTTTTATGCTCTTGCACACTCAGGGTAACACCATACTGATATCCAAACAGCCACAAGTCCTCGCTGGGGCACTCTGAATTAACACCCCCTCCCGTGTGTATCAGAGTAGGGCAGAGGTCTTGTCAGGGCAGATTACAGAACCCAGGGTCTACACAGGAAGGGCCTGCAAGCTCCTAGAAAAGGACAGTACAGAGGACAGCAGGTCCAGCTGCCCAGCCATGCTGGCCGTCAGTCAGCACTGTCCTGAGCACTTCACTGGCTCTGTCTCTCTCTTTCTCCTATCTTGTTTTCAATCAGACCTGACAAAGTAGGTTTTTTTTTTTTTAAGACCCATTTTCCAAGTTGGAATAAATAAGGCTCAAAGACTGACTGTCCTACAAACCCTGGAAATCCAAGCTTGGCGATGAAGTGTATGCTTCCAGTGGCTGGGCCGAGTTACACAGGGCAGTGATGACTAAGGTGTGTTAGCTGCTAATCACTTTTAATTCCTTAATTTGAGGAGGTACACAGCAATCCAGGTATTATCCCTGCAGGTAGAACAATCTCGGAACCACAGAACGCATGACCGGTTCGACTGAGTCCACAAAGCCCTTACATGAAGCTGCTTGAGAGGGGGGCCTAAAGAAACCAGGGGCTCTTCCATTTCCAAACCCTGAGCTGCATACGGTCCTTCTTTAGATCCTTGTTAAATTTTTACAAACCTGAGGTCACTGATCCCACAATAACCTCTGGACTCAAGTCATTTCTCAGATACTAAAAGATGCGTGTGAATTAATTTCATGGACAGACTGCATAAATAACCTTGCCCCTAAGTAGCCATAATATGCCGAAAGGGGAGCTTGCTAAAGACATGAAGCCTCAAAGTGGCTCAAGTAACTGACTTCATAAAAAATAAATAAATAAATAAATTATTTTTTTAAAAGCACATAGGTTGAAGTGTTATGTGCAGCCCCACCTGCAAGTCTGATTACCCCAAAAATCCAGGGGTTCCACGGAAGTGATGAAAAGCATCCACAGATGGTGCCATGATACTCTGCATCCTGGAGGTTCAACAGAACACAGCCAGAAAACCTCTACAAGAATACATCAAGCCAGGGAGCCTCGCTGTCTCCAGAAACCATGTGAAAGGCCATGACCCATGCTCCTGCGGACTGTAAAGGGCAAGCAGGGCGAGCAGTCTACTTCTGCTGTGGTATTGATGATTGCAGACTCAAACGCTTTCGGGGTGGAAGGGAATAGCCATGCTCCAGTGAATATATGAGCAACAGAAATTGGACCTTTTTTTTTCGTTTTTCACGCTTTTTTTTGGGGGGGGGGTCACAAAGGCAGGAGTTGGATCTTGGAGAATGGAAGGTTCTGGGCAGAGTTACACAGGCAGTGATTGCACTCTGTGTTCATGGTATGAGGTTCTCAAGTGATCAATAAAAGTATTGTGGGGAAAAAAAATCACCTCTATTCCCAAAAAGAAAGGGGAAATACATGAAGCTTCCATGAGGAGAGAAATGGTGTCTCTCTATGGAAACAACACTTATTTTGTATTCAAAACACGGAGCTGCCCTGTGTTTAAACATTTGTAGAGATACAGTTTAACGTGTTGACACTTTTCATAAAACCAATGTGTAAAAAAAGTTTCCAAGCTATTGGGTGGCAGGTACTGGAAACAAAGGGCAGAAGTGTAAGTCAGACAAAATTGTTTCTGCTTAACTTACATCAACATAAGGGGCTGGGGAGATGGCTCAGTGGTTAAGAGCACTGACTGCTCTTCAACAGGTCCTGACTTCAATTTCCAGCAACCACATGGTGGCTCACAACCATCTGTAATGGGATCCGATGTCCTCTTCTGGTGTGTCTGAGGACAGCTACAGTGTACTTATATAAACAAACAAACAAACCTTAAATCAAAATATACATCAAACCCCACCAATCTTCTAACAAACCTAAGCTAGAAGGAGAAATGAAGTAAGCTTCAGGCCTCAGGCTCCCAGTATCTTGTGAGAGCATGTAGAAGCCAGCTGAGCTGGACTACAACCCACATGTTCTCACTGACAGAACCCCCCACTTTAAAAAAAAAAAAAAAAAAAAAAAAAAACTGAATGAACCTCTAAAAACCTAAAACACACAGGGTGTGCTCACTTTCAGAGAGGTGATGAAAATCCTGGAAAAATTCAGCTCCAATTCTTCACACCCTCACAGTACAGTGATTAAGTCAACCCCATGCTGGGCCTGTCATGGCACATTTACTCAAAGGCTTCTCCTTGGGGGTTGGAATGTGTCACAGAGGAGTTAAAGTACTGAGAAAACCCAACTCTATAGGTATGGGGGCGGGGGTCCTCTCATCTCTTTCCTTAGCACTAAGGAGGGAAGTGGCAAAGGGGGATGAGGAAGGCCTCACACCACACAAAGGCCCAAGCTGGGCTGGAGACGTGGGGCAGCATGCTGTGGCATCGTCCAGCTGAAGAGCCTTCTCCCAGGCCAGAGCTCACAAGCCTTGCCACTAAACTAGGTTAGTCAATCGGGAATGCAGAATGCCATTCACACTCCCATGGCAACCCAGGGCCCACAGGGCTGCCTGCGAACAGCTGACTACCCATTTATCACCCCTGACTGCTCACTCCATGTATGCCTTTCTCTCAAAGATGTCACCAGTTCCCTCTAGAATTAATGTTCAAAGTTTTAATTCTCCTTTGGAGAGTACGGGGGAGTATCCCCTTTCACACAGCTCTCCTTGTAGCCGGGGAAGAAGAAAGAAACCAACCAACTGGGCTCTGGCTCACTAATTTAGAAGCTCTCTGCTGTTCTGCCTTGACCATACAAATGGAAACAACTTATAAAACTCACAACTTCCAGCCACCTTGCCTTACGAAATAGGGACATATATTTGTGTCGAGTGTGAACAGAAGTGAAGGAACAGGATCAGCGGCTTCTGTCACGTGACTTTAGAACGCTGGGAAAGGTTCTGTTTACCCTTGTCTTATGTCCTTCATGTCCATTCTCAGCACCCAATAGCTTGAGAACATTGCTTTTTACACATTGGCTTTTGGAAAAATGTCACGGCATTTTAAAAGTACATTAGTTTGCTATTAAACTGTATCTGTCCAAATGTTGTTTACAGAGGACAGCTCCATGTTTTGTAGACAAAAATAAATGTTGCTTCCAAACACAGAGACTACGCCCCTCCCAATTTCATGTGTATGAAAAGAATGTGCCAGAGACTTTCGAGTAATAAAAATCACTCAGCTAAATCTTTCAAGGTTTCCACTCTTAATACCTCTCCCTTAACCTAAAACACACTACAAACAACAGGCTGAATCAAGAGGGACTTGGTCCCCAAACACACACTCTTACAACCCAAACTGACATTAAAAAAAACAATCTGCCCCCACCTCCACAATAGTGATTCTATCAGCTGTTTTCCTGGGGCAAAACCCAGAGATCATCTCATGTTGATCAAAATTTAAACACGAACAAAATTTGAATCAGCCTTGAAAACACTCAACGCTCACGGTCACGGAAAGAAAGTCCTGCCCACTCACTCTCCTCTGAGGGTAACACTCGATAAAGACGTTTAAATTCTTGTTATGCATCATAAAGTCTCTTTCACCATTAGGAGGTAGTCTGCATACCTTAGGCGCACGTGTAAAAGCCATGCTGACTCTTTACAAGACAACACATTCATTAACCTTCCAGAAGAACCTGGCACATAGTTCTGCATGGGTTCTAATACACTCTGTAAGGTGACCCAGGAGACTAGGATGACATGATTAACCGATAATGTAGTTCCTGCATCATCCCATGTATATTCATTCAGCTGTGTGCCGGGTGCACAAAGCTTTAATGCCATCACTTGGGAGGCAAAGGCAGGCTGATCTCTGTGGAGATCCCTGAACTTCAGCGTTAAGTTCCAGAGGAACCAGGGCTACCTTAACTTCTCTCTAGAGACCCAGTCTCAAAAAATACTATTTCAGCAGTGTCTCTGTCTCTGTCTCTCTCTCTCTCTTTCACACACACACACACACACACACACACACACACACACACACACAGCAAAACAAAATGGAATAAAGAAATATTGTGATTATTATTTTCCTGAGCTCTAAACAATAGATCAGCCACAGACTGTTAATTCTAGATCCCTGTGCACGAAGAAGCAAAAGCTCACGGCCTGCAGTAAAACAGAACACGATCCAAAGTCCGAGCGCCAGGGCTGGGGTTTTATGACACACTTGTTTCTCCTTGGAATACATGTAGATCTATTTAGAGAGGCGATGTTATTAATCTATAGGTGGAAAAGTGTAATCACCTGCCTCTTTATTAAGCTGGCTTACGGTGATGTTGCTAACTAGCGGAAACAAGAGACAAAAGATGAGAAGAAAAGCTAGATATTCCAATACACAGCAGATAAGTCTCTGCCTACCAAACATATCAATAAAAGGGCTGGAGCAATGGCCAAGCAGTTAAATGCACCAGCTTAACTGGCTGTAATTCTAGTTCAAAGGAATCTGATACCTTTACCTCCCTTGACACTGGGCACACATATGGTGAACAGGAATACATGCAGGCAACATACCCAACACGTTAAAAACAAAACACAACATAACAAAACAACAACAACAAAACAAAAACAAATCTAAAGCTAGAGAGATGGCTCAGCAATTGAGAATGCCCAAGACTCTTGCAGAAGACCAAGGTTTAGTTCCCAGCACCTACATGACAGCTCACAACCATCTGTAAATTCAGTTCTAGGAAACTCAATTCCTTCTTCTGACCTCTGTGGGCAACCTGGCATGCATGCAAGCAAGACACTCACACACAGAAGAAAATGAAAGTTACAGAAAATTCTGTCTCTGTGAATGAATGAAGGGTTCCCCCATAACAGTACTTTGCCTGCTGCAAACTGAAGAGACATACGAAGAACACCCTCTCCCTTGAAGATAAAACCTGCCATCTGAGCCAGTTGGTCATGGCACATCCCTTTGACCCCAGCAGAGGCAGGTGGATCTCTGAGTTCCAGAGGCCAGCCTTGTCTACAGAGATCCAGGACATCGAGGGCTACACAGTAAAAGCCTGTCTCAATAAAAACAACACGAAGGAAGGAAGGAAGGAAGGAAGGAAGGAAAGTCTGCCACTCTGCTGAGTGTTCCTGCCCTCCCCTACCCCCTATCCCCATCAAAATGGCATTGTTCACTTGGGACAGACAGTGCTGTTGGCTTCCCAGGAACAACCAGAACCCTGGCCACACGTGTCTGTATCAGTTCTCCTCAGGACTCAACTGCGCATGAAGGGCACAGTATCACAGGCCTAGAAGATAATGAGGCTGACTGAATTTGGCCTCATTACAGCCATGAACTGAAAGAGTCCTGCCTGTGGTCACAACTAAGAAAGAACACAGGCACGCGACCTTTGGGGGTCCTATTATTTTTAAACACTTACTGCATTTAGCTCACCGATTTTCATCTCTGGAGAAGCAAGTTAATAACGCTGGAACACTGAATCCGATATGCAAGTGAGGTACTGTATGTACTTCGGCACTGGGGTGTAGAGCCAACCAGCTGCTCTCCTGGGCTCTCCACCTCCGCAGAGCTGCCTCCCAGATCTTTTAAACTCCTAAATCTGATCTTATCCATCCCCCCTGAGGCCCGAGCCTCCCACAGGATTCGCAGCTGCAGAGGGAGGGTGGTGGCAGCAAACATGACCTCCCGTGAGGATCTGAGCACCCAGTCTCCAGGAGTCACGTCCAAAAAGGGCTCCAAGAGCTGGGAGGCAGGGAGATCCCAGGTCTAAGCTGTCTTCATTATCATTATCAGATGACATTTGCAGTTGTGTTGACAGCTATCTAATCTAGATTGACTCTAGACGTGCCTAGGGTTGTCTTCTTATCCAAGAAGCTGTTTGAGGACACAGACCCCTCCTGAAGGAGCCATTCCTATCACCGTGCTTACCCAAGTACTATTTAGCCCATCATATCTGACTGAAGTGATATATTCAGACACCCATCAACCACTGAGAATTCTGCCGCTCAGTAGGATGACAAACTGTGATTCACCGTCTGATACCTAAAATGGATCTTGCCAGCAGATTGTTCTCTACCCATGAAATGACTCAAAGCTACAAGGATGCTGACATCACCCCTTCCCAGATGCTCCAGGAGAGCCACTGAGTAACTAACTCCATGTGCTCAGTGAGGGCTGACAGGAAGTGATCAGCTTACCACAACCGCCAATTCATCATAAAACTGTCCTAGACAGAGGGAAAAGATGTTTGGGTAAGGTCAATCAACAGACTCAGGACAATGTTTATGTGTTATGCTAGGAACAGAAAGAGGACGGATCTGCACAAAAAGACACTTGTCAAACTTGAGGACCCAAGTTTGATGCCTGGAAACTCACATGTTAGCGGGAGGACAGATCCCAGTAAATGTCCTCAGACCTCTATATGGTGCTGTGGCATGTGTATACCTACAAACACACAGAGGAAGGAAGGAAGGAAGGAAGGAAGGAAGGAAGGGAAAGTAATTCCAATGTTATGTTTAGGGCTAAAACTCCAAAATTCCAGCCAAAAAATGTCAACAGAGGAAAGGACACAGAAGGCATTAAACAACGTGAGAAAAACAAGCTAACAGGTTCCCACCATGGCTCAGAGCCTTCGGACCTTGCCTGTGCTGCAGGGGCCAGAAGCTAGAAGCAGCAAGTCTAAAGCCGAGGGTTTGAACCTCTGTCCTGTGGAAGACATTCTGTACTACACGACTAGGCTCTCCCACTGCTCACTACAGCGTGCAGATCCAGTAACCTGCCCAGAAGGCCCCATCTCCAGAACCTTAATGGCCACCTCCCTCTTAGGCTCTGCAACCTCCAAAAGCCACACCAGGCCTTCTTTCCAGTCCTGAAACAAGTCCAGCCATGCCCTGTGAGGACGCGCTGGGCCTAGAGCTGTCCTCACAGATATCTCATGGCCTACATCTATACGTGGCTCGTGTCACAGAGGCTCTCTAGCTCTTCACCGAGCTTCATCTCTTTCAACTACTACCTAAAATTAACTTGTCGGCTGCTTTAACTTGTCCCCCCCAGCTACCCAGACACCAGGACAAGGGGACTGCCACACACAGGCTCTGTGCTCAGTTGAAAATGAGTTCGCTTCCATGGACAAAGCACATATATTTTGAAAAGATGCGTTTTCACAAGACAATTTTCATAAAACAGGCAGTGATACACACCATTCTTGAAATGTTTAATACACTGGCAGATATTCAAATACCAAACAGGAAACAAGAAAAAAACAAATGTATTCCCAAATTCATTTGTATGTCATGCGACTGCTGAACTAGATAGCGACTGAGTGACCAGATGAACCTTTTTCCTCCCAAGAAATTATTCAGAAGCAAGTTCATGTTATTGTTGTTTTAAAACTAGCTCTATAGCCCATTAAAAAAAATTAAACATGTTAAACATTAGTTTTTTGTTTTTTGTTTTGTTTTTTTGTTTTTTTTTTTTTTTGAGACAGGATCACAATCCTTCCTGCTCTAGAACTCCTGATGTAGACCAGGCTGGCCTTAAACTCAGAGCTCTGATTGTCTCTGCCTCTGGAATGCTGGGATTAAAGGTGTGACAACATGCCAGGATTAAATATTTTTTAAAAGATATTTCTCACTTGATAGTAGGTCCAGATAACTATAAACATTAACACCAAATGGCAGGAGGTCCTTCCTGTACAACAGGTCAGAAAACACAGGAGTTGCCAATCCAAAGGATGAATCCCTCCCAAAAAATGAACTTCCAGCACACATTCCAGAAAACCCATTGCACCACGTCCAATGAGGAGGCCGTCTGAAGTGAGGCCAGCTTACTAGCACAACTTCAGCCAGGACAAAGGCTCTCAACACTGAGCCTTTGCTACCCAGCTGCAAGAAGCAACAGGAAAAAAGTGGCTCTCAAAGGAAAAGCAGGGACTGTGTATCGATAACAGTGGAGGAACAATGGGGTGGCATGGAAACTGTTGAGGGGCAATTTGTTTTTAAGGATAAAACGTGCAGAAACACTGTATCTTTATCAACGTGCAGAGAGTCACCAAAACAGCTTTCCATTGCTGACTGAACAGTAGCAGCAAAAGTGATAGGACGACTGCTCACAAAACTCAGTCAGGGACAGGAAACTGGATGGTCCTCCATCCCCTGAATAACACAAGCTCTCCAAGCTGAGACCAGGGTCAGTCGTATTTTCAGAGTTAAACAGACTGCTGTGGGTAGGGTACAACCACACTAAAAAGAAACTTACTAAGTTTTACTTTGTTGCTGTTGGTTTTGTTTTGCTTTGCTTTAAATCCGACTCTGGGCAAACACAGAGACAAAGCACCGGGCACTCATCTTATTTGCATATTATACAAAGCAGAGAACAAACATGCAAGGACTAATTGTCCATAAAGACGGTTTATAGGAACCCTCAGCATTTCTTTTCCTCTGCATCCTATTTACCTCTCCCTTTAAAAATAAAAATTCAAGCACTAATTGTCCATAAAGACGTTTTACAGGAACCCTGGGCATTTCTTTCCTCTGCATCCTGCCTGTATTTACCTCTCCCTTTGGAAATCTAATTACCCATGCCTCGCTTGTTCTCACAGAAAGTTTACTATTGTAAATACTAGGGGCAGTCTCTATCCCATCTCAGTCTAAGTAGGAAGAAGAACGACACTCTTCCAGGAGAAAGTTGGAAGCCTGCACTGGTGCTTCCTATGGCCACAGCAACAATTACATGTTTCTAAATATTCTCATTTTCATCCTAACCCCAGATCACCTCCCACCACCCGCTGTAATTGGCATCTCCTTAAAGCTAAACAGTGAGTTACTGTTTCCCTGGAGCAGTCTCCCTTCATTTAACCGCTGCTATGTGGTGTTGTGAGCTTTACACAGCTTGCCGGGATTCCTTGGGCTGGACTTTAGCCCAAACATCAACATTTACATGCAGAATATATCATCCTTTTCCAAGTACGAGCAATGGGCCATTCACTTGCGTACACACAAAGGGTATTTATTAATCTCGATAAAGCATTCTACCTTTGTCGCTGAGAAACTAAAATCTGAAAGCTTTTAAGTAGAAGAGGAGAACTTAGGAGCCTATGCCCTGGATAGTGTGTTAACATTCACCTCTCACCGCCCTCAAAAAAGCAGAAGCTCATATCTGTCATAAATTAACAAAAAGCAAAGATGCAAAACTAATTCATGTGCTATGATAAAAATCATTTTAGGACTGATTATAAAATACTTGTCTTTGAATACAAAGGCATCTTGAATATTATTCATATCACTTAAACTTAGTCAAGCACATAAATAAGTTGGTCTATAGTTTCCTGTACTTTTAACACTTAAGCCTTAAGTGACCAACAGAAAATCCACTTGTTTCCAGGAAATGTTGACTTTTTTATGTGCCAGACCTAAGTATATAAGATTCTACACCCTGCAGAGATACACAAAGGAAGAAAAAAAGAGATGTAGGCCTCTTAGGAAAAACATTTAGTTACAATGTTGCAGAATAAGAAGGAAGGAACACAGAAGTAGCCCTGAGGAGCCTGAGTGACTTAGTGCAGTGTGCAGATATCTGAACTGGGTCTTGAAAGATGAGCAGAAGTTTCCAGGCAGGGAAGGGACCGGTGACCACTGCAGCAAGCCCTGTGAGGAGTGATCACTCACTAGGGACTGTTTGTGCCTATCTCACCCCAACCCCCAACTTGCATTTCTCAGGGATTGAAAGAAGCCCTGATAACTTGTGGGGATGACAGTTTCTTACAAACACCCAGTCTGCGAGGATGCCCTAATTATATCCCAGAGCAGCAACCCAGTACAACGGCCTGCAATCTTCTCCAGCCACAAGCACTGACCTCAAGTGACTGTACATACAGAACACTGTCCTGGGAAGGAATAATGTAGACAGGTGGAAGTCAGAATTAAAAAAGAAAGTTAACCTGGGCCTCAGATGACAACATGTCACCAATGACTGCTCTGAAGTCCCTTTTCTCCAATGCTAAACAGGCACCTCTGGGCTATGTGAATGGCTCAGAGCTGGGCCTCAAGAGCAGACAGCATTATACAGAGGCTTGCTGTGCAAACCCTGCCATAGTGACTGCCTTTCAAATGATTTTTAAAAAGTACTTAACATATGTATGTGCATCATGAAAATGCAATGCCTGCACAGGCCAGGAGAGGGTGCAGCTCCCCTGGAACTAGACTTACAGATCAGTTAGCCTTCATGTGTGCTGGGAATCAGGATAGGCCCCCATGGAAGAGCAGCCGGTACTAGTAAAGTGCTGGTCATCTCTCTAGCTCATGGTTTGTTTGTTTTTTTTAAGTTCACTTTAAGACTTTTTATTTTTAAAAAGTACATACTGGGGCTGGAGAGATGGCTCAGTGGTTTAAGAGCACTGACTGCTCTTCCAGAGGTCCCAAGTTCAATTCCCAGTAATCACACGGTGGTTCACAACCATCTGTAATGGGATCTGATGCTCTCTTTTAGTGTGTCTGAAGACAGCTCCAATGTACTCATATACATAAAATAAATAAATCTTTAAAAAAAAAAAATAAAAGTACATACTGCTTTAGAAATAATTTCTTCTGGAATATTCTGTCTTATAGTAGCATTAACTTCTCATTATCCACTTTCCTAAAGGAAAAGGCTATAAGACTCCCAGAGTATTATCTCACCTAAATGTCTTCCTCAATGTTAGCCCCAAAGATAAGCAAGGGAGGGCTGTGTGCTGGGAATTGAGCCAGACTGACCTCAGGCCCCGATGTCTCTTACTACGTGATAGGTAGGACACAGGTTCCCACCCCAGTGGCTCCTGTGCTTACCTGTCACCTCTCAATAGAAGCAAGAAGACACATGAAGTATAAATCCAACAATTTACTAAAATCCTCTATGATAAGGTGAAGTAATTGGACAGGGCAGGAGAAGAAGGTGGGAGAGTATAAGAAAACAGATCTGTGATTGAAACCGGCAAGGCCCAGGGAATCCCCAAATCCTTCTGACTCATGGCTCCAGCAGACAACAGCAGTTTTTGGAACCTATGAAGAATCAAGACAACTGCCTGCTGTTGTTTCAGAAAGGTCGGAAATCATGTTTCAAAAATGTCTGGTGGAGACAGTACCACTAGATTTGAAAAACCTTAAGGGGCCTTTGTCCAGAGTTGATGTCACAGAATTGACCCTCATTAGAAGCAAGCTTCTAATGCTCTTGCCATCTCTTTCTTCCTTTCTCCCTCACTGTCAACCTCAGAGCCGTTGGGGAGACCCCTGCTTGCCTTCAGCCAGAGAGAGTCAGAAATTCAACTGCTCCCTCACAGAACAACATTGCTGAGAACCAGCTGAGTTGTTATGGAACACTACCCAGAGGAGATGGGCAAGAGCCAGCAGATAACCTGCCCGACAAATTATGACTTGCCCAACTTTAGCGTGGGGCCCCCGGTTATCTAGAGATCCACTCCCAGATATTCTGGAAGGACATCTAGTCACTCCCACAGTTATCTCATCATGGCCCAAAGGGAAGGCTCTGAGAAAAAGCCCTGAGCTCAAAAAAAATCAAAAGCCCAACCTATACAGAACGATGGCCTCCACTGATCCCTCCTTCTTCGCTGGGGCCCTGCACACCTGCCTGCCTGCCACAGCTTCAGTAACACAACCCTGGCAATAACCACCCACGGCTCAGTCACCCTGCCTTTCATTGCAAAAATTCTTTGTTTTGTTTTTCTTTACCAAGCTCTGAACCCACTGCCTTGCATGGCTCCACACTGAACCACACTCCAAATCTTCCCTTTATTTTATAGTTAGAGGAAAAGCTTCACAATTTCCTGGCTGGACCCCGCAGCCCAGGCTGGCTTCAAACTCACAATCATTCTACCACAAGTGCTAAGGGGCTCAGCAAGGAATCCATCCGTGAGTAGCATTTCATGTGTATTGGCTGTTTTGAGTATGAGATGGGGTCTCTAGTCTCAGTGTCTTCACCGGAGAAGGGTTAGTCCAAAAGGAAAGAAAATAACAACAACAACAGTTTTAGTTGTGACAGTCATGGGAAATAAGTATGAGAACTATGTTCACGAAATCCTACGACAGTCAAAAAAACACCAGTAACTGAGGGTTGGAGAGAGAAGTGCTCTTAGCCGCTGAGCCACTTCTCTCTCCAACTCCCATGACTGTCCAGAGGATTCCAACCACCACAGGCACATGGGATTTGACGCCCTTCTGGTTCCCTCAGGCTCCAGTCAGGCACATGGTGTCCAGACATACATGCAGTCAGAACACTCATACACACAAAAATAAATATTTTTTTTTTAATTCCACTACATGATGAATGTTTCTCTAGACTGAAAAATACCAATGACCAAATAAAAATGCTTGAGAATTCGCAGTAAGAGAGGAACCACAGGATCCTCAACCAATAAACAAATGGATGGGGAATGGGTGGGAGGATGGATGATGGATGGATGGATGGATGGATGGATGATAGATGGCTGAGGCCCATTATGAAGATCATATAAAGCAACCCATATTGTTTATATTTATTTTGTTGTAATTGATTTCTGAGTCAGGGACTATGTCCTTTGGGCAATGTTCCAACTCAAAGAGCTGCAGCCTCTGCCTCCTGAGGTTAATCCTGAGGGATTAAAGACAAGCAAAGTCACGCCTCAATCACTGTATTGCTTTTAAAAACAGAATTAACAGCACTGGAGGACAAAAAGTAGAGCAGGTACATACAGGGCGACTCAGGTTTACACCACCCTCCCACCTACACATCAAAAAAGACGCTGAAAACAGTTCTTTGCTCTGTCAGTACTCTCTTGCACATTTTGACGTTTGCGCCTCTTCGAATATTTTAGAAAGAAAAGGGAAACTATACAACTGAACTTTAGTTAATGATATACATGCTAAGATAATTAGGAAAAAGTATACGACATACCTGTTTTAAACAAGTGCAAAAAAGAAAGAAAGAAAGAAAGAAAGAAAGAAACAAACAAACAAACAAACAAACAAATTCATTGTACACTACTGGGACCAAGACATTGATTCAATGTAAAACCAAGTTGTCATAGTCTGTATGTAACGGGACTTTCTCTTGTGGAATTCATTCAACTTTTCTGAGTGCTCGAAAGCTTGACCTAAACCACCAGGATAACATTCTGAGGCTGACTGAGGCCACAGCTGCAGAACAACCGTTACCTGCCCATGTGACTGCTCTCTAGGCCCAGCTTGCCATTCATCTCAGGTTTTATTAGAACAGAGGCATTTGGAAGCTCACATTTATCCACCAGATTTACAGGGCCTCTAAATGAGTGATGGCTAAACAGTGTTGAGCATGTGTGGTTGTGTGGTTCTGTGTCTGTGGTCAGCATACAAACTGTGGCCCTTACCTAAAACCTTTAAATGTTTGCTCTGGATTGGTATGGGAGATGCTGCTGTGTACCCCAGGCTAGCCTTAACCTCTTGACTACAGGAATCACCACTGCTTGGCTCTACGACTGCATATAGCTCCCCTGGGAAACAAAACTCCAGAATAAAGCCTGATCTCACTTCCCTTGTTGCCCTATCCCATCTTGTGTTTAAAAATCATGAATTTCTCTACTTAGGAATTGGGTGTTTGCAGGACTTCAAAATCTTAAACCTCTCTGGCTTATGCCCTAATTCTTCACTGTCTACTTATTACCTCTAAAGAAATCACCAGAATTGCATTTCCTTCTTATTTCAAAGAGTTTTTCCTGCAAGTCCAAGCCAAAACACACATACATACACACACACACACACACACACACACACACACACACACACACACACACACACGTCTAACCACCCATTGAGCTTGGCCTTTAAAAAGAAGTGGAGTCTACAGCTCCATTTATCTAGTTCATGTCCTATCTGCCATCCAGCCAAGAAAAGTTCCTATTTTAAAAATCAATTCATACAAGTCCTGCCTTTCAAAGTGTCAAAATTCAAAATTACAAATTACCCCTAAGGTTCCCCCCCCACCCCAGGCTGGAGAGATGGCTCAGTGAGGAAGAACATAAGGATCTGAGTTCAAATCCCTAGAACCCACAGAAAATGCCAAACCCAGCTGTGAGTGCCTATAACCCCAGCCCAGGAAGGGAGGGGGAGAGACAGGCTGTTCCTGAGAGCTGGTGGCACACAGCCTAGATAAAAACAGCAAGCAATTCTGTGGGAGACCATGTCAGGAGAGGTGGAGGAGGTTGGAGTAAAGTGAGATGCTACTCATAGTCATGCATTAAACTGCTGTCATATTTAAATCACCAGTGACATCTGATCAGACTTAGAGCTTCCTCCAACAATGGCAAGAGCCAGGGCACATTTCTACTACTCTCTGGTGAAACTGAGGCAAACAGGACCTCATCCGACCCCGTCCCCAGGACAGACAGCTGGTGCCTGCCTAGTGATTCAGGAACCACTGGGAATCACCTTTTCCATCTCATGAAAAGCTACAAGGGACATGGTAACCCTAATTTAAGCTGTAATGTTCTGGAAAACAGGATGAGGTTTTCCAGATTTGCGAGGAAAGCATCCTATTAAATGACCACAAGTTTCCTGACAGAGCACTCAAGGTCGTCTGGGAAGATGCAAGGACAGCTCATGAGAAATTTCAAACTAGGGGCTGGGTTGATAACTGCTCTTGCAGACCAGGCTTCCGTTCCTAGCACCCGTATGGTGACTCACAACCACCTGTAATTAGAGATCTGGTGCCCTCTCCTTACCATTCTGGGTATCAGGTACATGCACTACATGTGCATACAGCCAAAACACCCAGAACACATAAAATGAATAAATCGAATTCTCAAAGAATTCTCAGCAGAGACTAACACTAAAGACAGACAGACAACCATGGTACATAATTTGATAGTGGCTGTCAGGCAAAAAGAATGGGTACTTTGAAGAGAGGAAAAGAATGGAAGTTTATGGAACTATTCCTCAGTCTGTAAACCAAAATGAAGTACACATTAAAAACATTACCTCAAGCCGGGCGGTGGTGGTGCACACCTTTAATCCCAGCACTTGGGAGGCAGAGGCAGGCGGATTTCTGAATTCGAGGCCAGCCTTGTCTACAGAGTGAGTTCCAGGACAGCCAGGGCTACACAGAGAAACCCTATCTCGAACACCCCCCCCCCCAAAAAAAAAAAACATTACCTCAAATCTTCCCAAAAGATAGAATACTACCCACCAGGTCACTTAAAAGATACAAGCAGAGTAATAAAGTCTGTCTTAAGCCTCAGCACACAGGAGGTTGAGAGACAGGAGGATGGCAAGTGCTTTGACGAGGTAACATAAAATTATAACCTATAACCTCACAGAGACAGACCTGTTTGCAGTCGGAGGCCACCTTTCACCCCAGGTCCCACTGACAGTCCTCCAGATGGGCAAGAGGGTAAGCTTTCTACTTACTGGCCAGGCAGCCTGACCTCTGACTATCTAACCTTGATCACTTCCTGGTATCACTGAGCCAAGACTTCTAAATCTTACCACATCTCTTATTTGATGGTTCCAAAATGATTAAGAACATACCCTTCAAACTTTTCAAAATCTTTAGTGTGTTTGTATTTATATATCAATTAAGCTAAATAAGACCTTAAAATAATATAATAAATATAACAGCAATTAAAAGAAGAAAACAATGTTCTTGCACCAAGTGTGGTAGAATGAGCTTGTACTTGGGAACATTAAGACAGGAAAATTTTACATTCAGGGCCAGCCTGGTCTGCATTATATAGCAAAACTTTGTCTCAAAGAAAGAGAGCTGGGTTGTATATAGCTCAGTGGTAGAGCCTTGGTAATTATGTCACAGCCTGTAGAACTCTGAGTACTGCAAGGGGAAAACCACACAAGAAACACACACACACATGTATACACACATGGACACACACCACCACCAATTATTTCCACTGCTTTCTGGAAACGACAAATGTATTTCTCTAACCTGTTAAGACCTCCCTAGCTTCCTCAGGAGTGGTCCCTTCCCCAAACCCCAGAAATATCTGCCATGGGACCCAATTTTTGCACAACAGCCCTGGGCCAGTTTGCACGTGTTTTATTTGTTGTTTGTTGGCTGATATCTGACCTCCTAGGGAAGACAGGCTGTCGTCTTATCCAACCTTGCACCCTGCCCACGGGTAACAGAAAAACATCCACCAATATCTCCATGAGTAACTGTGATACTAGAGGTCGCTGGCTGAGACCCGGACATGCAGGAAAATACTGTGGCAGGTCTTTCTGAATTTCTTTACATGTATTTGTGTGTGCACGAGTGAACATGCCACAGCAGGCGTGTGTGGAGGGGAGCTACCAGGAGGAAGAGCTTCTGTCTTTCCACCATGTGGTCCTTGTCAATGATAGCACCAGGCTGCCTTCACCCACCGTGCTAGCTCACTGGCCCCTGTACAACATTTTGTTGCTGCTGTTGTTTTTGAGACAGGGTCTCTGTGTGTGTAGCACTGACTGTCCCGGAACTTGCCAAGTAGACCATGCTGGTCTTGAACTTACAAGAACGAGATCCACCTGTGGATCCAGAGTGCAGGGATCAATGGCATGTGCCACCACACCTGGATCTAACATAATTAAGTAGATAAGTTACTACCAGGCAGTGTGGTCTATTAAGAGGTAGCAGTGTGCCAGGGCCGCCAGTGTTGAAAGAACCCTGGAAAGATTCAGAAAAGCAGAGTGAGGACATGCGAAGAGGTAGCTGTGGTTTTAAGTCATATAAATTAAGAATAATATTTTGTTTGTTTGTTTGTTGTTTTCAAGACAGTGTCTTCCGGTATAGCCTTGGGTGACCGCCTGCCTCACCTCCAGAGTGCTGGGACTAAAGGTGTGAGCCAGCAGTGCCAGGCCGCATTTCCTAACAGTCAACCAAGACTTGGTGACATCTCAGAGCTTTTCCTTTCACCATGCACACAACTATAAAGATGGCTAATAAATTCCCAAAAGTTACTAAAATTAGATCTCCTAGACATAGGCTAGAATGGCCAAATAACTGAAACATCATCTTGGTATTTTCTCAAAAAAAAAATAAATAAATAAATAAATTTTTTTAAAGTAAGCATAGGCTTGTTACGATGATTCACAGCGTAAAGATGGAAAATAATCCTGGTGCTGTGAGTTCCATCTCTAGAATTCATGTGGAGAAAGAAGAACCGGATCACTAAGCCACTCTCCGATTGCTGCCTACACACTATGGTGTACACACACACACAAACGCACAATTTAAAAATAAGCATGAAAACTATCACAGAAGCCATAAACCCCACCCATAAACACATAACTAAGAAAAAGGAAAACATTTCCTCACAAAAAAAAAAAAACTTGCAAAGAAGTTTTATAACATTATTCCTGACTGAGCAAAAGACTGCCAAAAGCCTGTTTACCCATATAGAAACTGCTATTTGGTGGTAAGTTAGACAGAACTACTCAGACTGGACCATAACAGAAAACTGAGTAAAAAAACTGGACCCTAGAAACCACGACATTCCATTCATGAACCCGTGTATGTAAAATGCCCAGAAAAGGCAATTTTGCACAGACAGAAAGTGGGGTAATAATAGTTGTAGTGGTGTAGAATTAAGATTAACTGTAATTGACAGAGAGAGCCTGGGAAATGGGATAAACGCATGACTTTAAAAATCTTCGGAAACCCACTCTCTCCTTCAGTGGAACATGATAAAGAAACCAAACCGAGGGACAGGAGTAGCCACAGTCTCCAACCCCTGCTGTGAAGAAACAGGAAGCCAAAAAACTGGTCAACGTTCAGTTGAGAGAACCTGACTATTGTACAAGACATGCAACCCTAAAGGAACCTCAGAGGCTTTGTTAAACGGCCCCCACGGCACCCAGCTGCAGTGGCAAAGCGTTATCTATCCTCTGTAAGTGGCTCCAAGTACCTCCTTCAATTATACGAGTTCTCCCAGGCCCTGCCCAGCTGCCTAAGTCTACCCACTCTGCAAGCCAGAGAAGGCCGCAGAGAGCAACAAAGGCTGCTGGCCCATGCTGATAAGAAAACTGATGGCAAAGTGGTCGTCTCCACTCCTAGACTGTCCGTCCTTCAAGCAGGGGTCAATATCAATATGGTCACTGCCTTGTTGGAGAACAAGGATTGGCTTGTGGTCATCACAGGTGATGTGGACTTGGTAAAGCTGGAGGGGTCTTGCTGCCTGCCCTGTGTCACAAGATGGGGGTCCCTACTGCATCACCAATGAGAAGGCAAGGCTGGCCCACAGAAGACATGTACCACACAGCTAACTCAGCAAACAAAGGCTTAAAGCTGGTGGAAGTCCTCAGAATCAGTTAAAAGGGCAGCTGCCAGTGTGGCAACATCCTGGGTCCAAAACCTGGGGATCGCTTCCCTAACTGGAAAAGGCAATGGCCAAAGAACTCACCGGTAGAGTCAGTTAAGTGTACACTGCTTAGTTATTTGTACATAAATATAACTTTAAAACTTGCCCTTCAAAAAATAATAAAATCTTCAGAAACTTACTTATGGTCAATTCTACACTTAGGCAATCAAAAAATCAAAGTCAACAAGGGATGGAGAGACGGCTCAGCAGTTAAGAGGCACTGACTGCTCCTCTAGAGGACATGGGCACCAACCATTCTCAGCACCCCCATGGCAGCTAGCTCACAACCATCTGTAACTCCAGTCCCAGGGGGTCTGGTGACATCTGTAGGCACCAAACACTTGTGGTGCAAAGATATACAAGCAGGCAAAAACTCACACAAAATGATAACTAGAGGTGTCAAAAACCAATGAACTGTGCAATTTAAATGAGGGAACTTTGTGGAAAGTGGTGTGCCTCTCAGTAAAGGCATTTGTTTTTTTTTAACCGGGCTAGAACAATGACAAGCTGAGGGATGGTCTCTGTTACTAAGGCTTAAGTCACAGCTGCCTGGTCACCAGAGTAGACCAGGAAGACCCAGAACAAGAGAACAGCTCTTGCCGAGCTGCCAGGAGCATGTGAGAATATGGGACACTACCATTTCAACAGCATCAAGGAACATGGGGACCTCAGAAGAAATCCAGTTTTACACTAGACATGAAAAGTTCCAGACATTCTTTAAATGACTACAAATTAAACTCAAAAGATAAATGAGCCTGTCGACTACCCCTTAATTCTCAGGCCTTCGTGATGGCTGAGAATAACGAAGACATTTCTAGAATCGAAGCTGGCCTTGGACTCACAGAGATCCGCCTGCCCCTCCAGAGTGCAGGGCACATAGCTTTTTAAATGGAGTTAATGAAGACACAGTTTGTATCTGAAAGGTCAATGGGAGATACAGGCTATGAAAGAAACAGGCAAACAGCTCCTCAAAGTCACTTGAAAACAAGATGAAGTTGGAGCTTGAGGTAACATATTATCATTTTTAAAAAAGACTTAAAAAATATTTTAAATTAAGCATAGTCTCCCAATGATATGAAGTTTTCCTTCCAGGAAAAAAAAAAGGGGGGGGGTGCAAAATTAGAATATTATAGACTCCCTTTATCAATGTTTTGGTAACTCAAAACTACCAAAAAAAAAAAAAAAAGCCTGTTAATTACAAATGTCTGAGTTAGCTAAAGGACAAAAACTAAACATTTCCCACCAAACTGTCAGTTTTCCTAGGTCTGTGGAACTGGCTGGGTTAATTTCACAGCGGTTTTCCATACACTGACCTCCAGAGTGAATCACATACACCTGCATGTAAAGTGAGTGCGCGGGGGAGGGGAGCGGCGAGGCGCGACTTTATACTAAGAGATCCAGACACACACCACCCGAGATGAATGTCACGTGGTGGCTGTGGTCTGTCGGGGCCACAAAAACATGTGCACCTAATCAACATTTAATTACTCCGCCCAGCACCCTTGAGTTGTGCTCCATATTTCATCCACTTCTGCTTCTGCTGGGACGGTTCCCTGAAGCAGAGCTCCAAGAACTGGAAACTCAAGAGCACCTCCTCCAGAGCTTCCTGAACGTCGGCTACAGGAAGTGATCTGTACCACGGGGTTTAACGCTAACTTCCCAGTAAGGATCCCACTTCAAGCTCTGTTACTGAATCTCGCGTATTCAACCACAGGACACCAAGCTGGTGCTTTAGTTCAACAAACACAAACAGCTTTCACTTCCTGGTCACCAGCAATCCCCAGCTGTGTAACTCTTCAGAGACAAGAACAAGAGCATCTGGGGAGCTGCAGGGGGAGGGGCTGTGCGAGCCAGTGGTGGCTCAGTGGCATAGGAAGGGAGCCAACGGGGCAGAGTAAAGGGGGGAATACACATCAAGGTCCTTGGGAAGCAGCACTTAAGCTTCCGAGTGCAGCAAGAGCAACTGCCGTCCTTGCCTGCTCTCCGCTCACACTTAGATTGTAAACAGCCGCACAGTCGGCTTTAACATCTCAGTGAGCAAGCACAAGACTGACTGATCGTAGACTGGGGAGGGTTGGGGTGGTGGTGTGGGGTTCATCTACACTCTGCTATTCTCTGTTCTGGGCAGGAGAGAAAGTGTATACCCGAGGAACGTCTTCAATAAAATGTGACCACATTGTATTTGCATGGCTTCTTCCTGCCCCACTAACCAGTTCACAAAGCTGATAGATGGGCCCCAGGCATCGGGGACTCCAGCTCCACCCCGGCTCCGCCCAGGACCTGACCAATCAGCAGTTCTGGGGGAAGGGAAGCCAAATTGGTGACAAGCACCTTGGGTGACTCTGGTGTTCAACCCAGGAGGAGGGCACACATACCCCTAAATTATTCCTTGCCAGAAGCAAGCTACTGAAAGACAAGTCCCCCAGACTGGTGTTGAAGGACCACACAGCCAACAGCAAACACTCCAGAACTCCAGAACCATCCCATGAGCCACAGAAGAGGAAAGAGTTCTTGGTAGTCTTCAGTTGTGGTCAAACTCCGAGTGTCCTTTTAAAAGATAAAGCCTAATTCCAAAACAAACACAACTAAGCGGTCAATAGAAATATTTCTCCCTTTGTTTACTTCGGTTCCTTTCGACAAGATAATGTCACTATTGGGATTTTCCTGTTAATACTTTAAATCTAACATCAATCCTGCCCTGAAACTCCTGCCAGCATTTAAGACAGTTAAATTAAAAACACAGCTAATAAACCAACAAGAAAAGAGGCCTTTAGTGCGCGAAAAACAAGGCTTTCAGGATCTGGTGTCCACCAGCTAATGCCACTGGTCAAGCTTTAACTCTCAGCAGAGATTGGAGAGAGGAAAGCTTTGCACAGGGGAAGGAGCCTGCACACTTATGTCTGTGGACACCCAGAAGCCAGCACACGATTAGAGTTAATCTTCCTTTTTGGTTCCCAAGGATATCAAACCTGACTTACTTTTCCTCTCACAGTGTAGCCCCCACTGTCCTGGCATTCTACACAGACCAACCAGGCTGGCCTGGAACTCAGAGATCTGCCTCCCTCTGCCTCCAGAACCCTGGGATCCAAGCTGTGCCATGGCAGTCAAGGGATATCATGGGTCTGCCTACTCAGTTTTGAGCAAATCAGTGCATTGTATTATCTGAATGACAATCTGAGGCAAGGCTTGACTCCCACTTCAGGGAGTCAAAAAAACAGATGAGCCTTTAAGCTGTAAGTACAGAGAGCAGTAAAATAGCAACACCCCAGAGCTCTAGGCAGTCACCTGGCTGAGCCAAGAAATGTCTGAAAGACCTTTTCCTCCTCTGGGTACAAACTGGATTTCCATGATATTTCACATTCTGAGGTGAAGTGCACTTATCTGTGAGTCCTGGGAAACAAATGAATTGGAGAAGTCTGAAAACCGAAAAACCTAGATTTACATGCAAAGGCAGTTGGGTTGTGTTAGACTTCAGAGCTAACCAGCCACTTAGTCCCTTTCTACAGCTTTTCAGTGATGGATCAACTGGAATAAGACAGAAATGACAGGGCTGGGGAGACAGACTGCTCTTTCCAGAGGTCATGAGTTCAATTCCCAGCAACCACATGGTGGCTCACAACCATCTGTAATGGGATCTGATGCCCTCTTCTGGTGTGTCTGAAGACAGTTACAGTGTACTCATACAGATAAAATAAGTCTTAAAAAAAAAAAAAAAAGACAGAAATGACTTTATCCCGAAAGAAATGTTCTCTCAGCTCACAGGCACGGAGGAGACTAGGTTTCCTCCCTGCATGTACTTGAGACAGCAGCATTTGTTAAATCTCATTCTCAAGATTGCAGGTCTGCCAGGCTATGGAGCCACCTAGATCTCTTAGGCGATCATTTTCCATTAGTTCAGCCAAACAACGTCCCTGTAAGCCAGCTGACTTTCAGAAAAAAAAAATGACTCATGGCTCTTGCAGTCTTCATCTTGGAAAGAACTAGACTGTGAGTCAGAAAGCTTGCTGGGCTCCCAGGATGAACTACAAAGTAATTCCTGAAGACTTGTCTGGGCCTCCGTTGTCTCAGGTCTCTGTGTAAAGATATTATGGGCAAGTGTGGGGGTCAAGCAGGGCACATATCCTTCCTCACCAAATCTCTTCCTTAAACTACACTTTCCCAATAATTCTTCTGTTTAATCCCAGCTGCTTTGCATTCTGGGTTTTCTGCCAGGTAATCAGTAGCTCCCCAGTGGGCGGTGGAGGGACAGGGTGGGGCCAAACTGGTTTTGTACCAGTTTAAGGACCATACTTTATTCAACAGTTTCCCTCAGTGGAATAGAAAAACCGCTAAAACACAGCTTCATGGGACCAACCTGACTTTACTTCTTTGACTCTGGGGCTTCATTAACAGTGACTTGTGCTGTGTCAAGTTCCAAAGGAAAACCGTGAGAGAGGGCTGGCCAGACCTAGTCTCCCCCTTGCAGTGTATGAACAATTCTCTGGATCTTTTGACTGAACCACCAGATGCAAAGGAAGTTCTACTCCCCAGGCCACCCAGAAATCCTTCCCCTGTTTGTACTTTCCCTGCTGGTCTTGAATCTGTCTATCTTCTGCCTCTGATTCCCCATTTCTGGGATTATCGAGTCTATCCTCCAACCCAATACAAAGCATGTTTTAGAACTGATTAAGATAGAAGATAGATGTAGATTCCATCCTAGATTCCAAGGACGGTTTTTATGGAGGGAAAGGGGGAGCTGGAAATCAGTCACAGGTCTCCTTTTTTACTCTAGCAATCATACTTCAAGCACCCTACATAGGACAAGGTCCATACACGAAATTTACTATTTAATAGTTGCAGAAAGAACAGCCTCCACACAGATGAAACTCCGGAAACTCTTATGATCTGTAACTGTTTCATGTTGAGGAAATCAAGCTTCTACCAGTTCTCTCAAGGAAGTGTGTTCAGGGTGTGTTATGTTTACAGGTTCCAGAGAAGCCAATTCGAGACTAGTACAGCACATAGCCTGCTGTAACTCCCAACTCTGATCCTAAATAAACCATGTTTTTTTTCAAGTAGTAGTTAATAAATGTCTACCATTACAAAGAAATCTATCCTTGCCAAGCAAGATGGCGCATGCCATTAACTCCAAAAGAGGCAGGTGGAACTGTGAGTTAGAGGCCAGCCTGTTCTACATATTGAGTCCCAGAATCAAAGGAAGAAGAGGAAGGAAGAGAAAGAAGAAGAGGAGGAGGAGGAGCAGGAGCAGCAGCAGCAGCACCACCGCCACCACCAAAGCCCTACTTCCCGGATTCGGGAGAGAGAAGGGGCTAAGTAATCTTAGTTTTAAAGCAGCTACTGAGCCCATTTATAAACACTTAGCACTCTCATTCACAACTGATAAGGCAATACCAGAAGCAACAGCATCCTGCCTTGAGCCACACAGAGAAGTGAATGGAGCAGAGCCCATTCACATGAGCTTAAATCTGGACCTGTTCCTGATTCACGTCTGCTGTGGCCGGTCCCCACCTAAGTCCCTACCTACAAATATGTCTATGCACAGCAAAACTACTTGGGGTAGGTTTGGTGATGGGTTTTCTTCCTTTTTCTTTTCTTTTTTCTTTTCTCAATTGTATGTGTTTTGCCTATATGTATGCATGTATCCTAACTGCCTGCCTGATGTCCATGGCGGCCAGAAGGGTTGCTGGATCTCCTAGAACTGGAGTTACAGATGGTTGTCAGCTGAATGTAGGTGCTGGGAACAGAACCCGGGTCCTCTTTAAGAGCAGGAAGTGCTCCTAATCACTATGGTTAAACAGTGAACTGTGAATTTCTAAGTCCAATGAGCTTGACCACCCAAATGAACCGTCACGAGAGCAAACAAATCTTCAATCCCCTACAAGACACCTGCCAGTTAGTTTAGTATCACAAAGAATGCTTCGATCTCTCTTAGCACTTTTCAAGAAACTTGGCCTGACTTTGGGGGTTTCCTGAAATCCAAAAATATCTTGAAATTTTTTTTCATACATTCAAGTTGAATCTCAAAGATTGTCTACTCCACCACATAGCACGGTGTCTTCACAAGCTGGGACTACACTCGAGGCAAAACTGAAGGAATGTTTACAACATGGTAGATACTCTCAACACTCAGGCTAAGAAAACAACCATGATGGCCAGAGGAGGGGAGGGGAGGGGAGGGAGGGGTTGTTTCTAGTCCCAGAGCATGTGGCCAGGCCAGGTAAAGTATGCCAGAGTCTTTGCTGATGTGTTTGTTGAGCAGGCACACTGATGACTTAGATTAAACATGCTGCACCAGGGGAAACTCAGCAGAGATCACTTTCCCGCTCTTACTCTGAGGTTCTGCAGCTGGCACAGCAGAAGCAACACTAAGCAGGAAGTGCTACACTGTAGGGGGCTACACAGTCCATCTCCGGTCAGGCATGTTGCACCTGTGTGACCTTGGGCAAGAAACCTGTGTGACCTGGCTAGGCCTCAGTTTCCTTAACTACGAAGTGCAAATCATAAAGCACTTGCTTGTCTATTTAGGTGGTGGAAGAGGCAATCCAATTACAGCCGCTCACTGCTGTGTCTAGCATACAGAGGGCACAACTTATCTCTTATCTCTAGTTAGTTTAAAGACTCGGGAACTAGAACAATAGAACCAAGGTTCAAATCCCCATGCTCTGGCAGATTTTATAGAGGTACCTTTTATCTCAGGTTGTATGCCATGGGATCCTGAGGCAGTGTGATACATAAGGATACTCTCCCTAATATTCTTAATACACAGGTAAATTACATAATACAAAGGAAACAAATGATCTAAAAGAGTATTTACTAAAATACACCATTGATAGAATAACAACGTAATAGCAGAATAATAACGTAATAGTTTGGGGGTTGTTGAGACAGATTTTCTCTGTGTAACAGCTCTGGCTGTCCTGGAACTCTCTCTGTAGACCAGCCTTTCCCCAGAACTTAGAGATCCTCCTGCCTCTGCCCTTTGGATGCTGGGATTAAAGGCGACTTCTGGGATTAAAGGTGTGGGCAACCATATCCGGCTATAATAGCACATTTTAATTACTAGCCAAGGAAGACAAACAGTTCCTTAATTCCAAGCAAATGGGAATCATGAGAGATTGAAGACATCTGCAGTCACTGTAATGATATTATGAAAATCTACAGGCTCTGTTTCTGCTAAAAGCTAAAGGTTACTTTGTAGTTAGCATTCAGCATAAGTTTTTAAAGATGCAACTTCTGTTCCTCGAACCCCTTCCTTCCAACGCCCAATAAAATGGAGACACAATTAAGCCAAGTTGAGGGGATTAAACTTGTTTTTAATAAGACACACTTAGGAGGTTTTCTATTTAGAGAAGTTCCTTCCTAGAAAGTTTTATCTCTTAGAAAAATTCAAGTTCTATCTACTTGGTCTCTAAGGTTTACGAGTCTACTGCTCTCCTTTCCATGATCTTCAGACCTAAAATTAGTTCAGCTCAGCGTCCAGATATGTCACCAAATCACTATCCTGAATCAAGTATGAGACCAAAGAGTCTTTCCATAATTGTGAACCTGTGCAGCCACACTGCCTTCTAACAAAAGTTTTGAAAAGGAACGACGGCCAGCCCGTTTTCCCTGACTACTAACGGCTATAGAGACCGAAGCCCGATGACACCCAACAGCCTGAATCTTGGGCAATCAGCGGTCAAGTTTTAAGGCTCCTTTCAAAACCTGCAAACCCCAGCCGGAGAAGGGAAGACTCCTTGCTGTACAGGGCGCTCCCCTGACAGCAACTGCGGGTCAGTGACCAGGATCCCCTTCACCAATCCGGCGCATTCCGGCCTTTGCCTACTCAGCAGATTCACTCGGACTTGTGCCGTTTTATGTGAAATCGTACATTCTAGCAGAAAAAAAAAATCTTCATTACTCACCAGGCAAACTCTCCCCAACTCGCTCCTGGGCGAATCCTAGTTTCCATTAAGTGCGCTACCAAATTTCTTTGGAAGACGCCAAACCGGCAACGAAGAGAGCCGGAGGAAAGTACACAGGGCACCTCAGTGAAAATCCAGGCTCCAGCAGACTAGAGAAACCAACTTCACTTCCCGAAAATAACAGTTCTGGGCAGAAGCGGGATCTTTAACCTTAACTTTCCGGGCGGTCACTTTGCACCCGGTGCCGACACTCTTTTCTGCCCCACATTCCCGGGATGAGATAGCAGTGATCCAGCGGCTTCCTGCGGTCCCCCCCCCCCGCCCCCCCCGGCACTCCCACCCGCGCCGCCCTTGCTCCTGTCCCCCGCAGCCACTCTCGGGTCCCGGAAGCCCCCTACGCAAGCCTCACCTGGAGTGGGCTGCCATGGCTCGGCTCACACAGCCTGGCGTCCCAAGTCCATCAGCGCGCTCGCCCTGAGGGCTCTCTCCAACCGCGCTGCGCTCAGCATCGGCCGCAGCCGTCGGCGATACTGCCCGGCAGACACTGCGCTCCCGGCCGCCGCGTCCTCAGCTCCCAGTCCTCAGCACCGCCTCCGCCCCCTGGAGCCTCGGCTCGCGCCGAGCCTGACGGACATCCGGGCACCGGGGGCCGCCGGGCGAGCCGCACCTCCCTGGAGCCCGGGGACCGACGCTGCCAGCCGCCCCCGGGCACTGTCGGGTCACCAGAGACCAAGGGGCGCGTCGGCGCCGCCCGCCGCGGGGTCCCCGCGCCCGGTTCACCCGCACTTCAAGGGCGATGCGCACGGCGCTCGGCTCCCCTCGAGGTGCCCGAGCTCGCCGGGACCCCCCCGCAGGCGCCGCGGTGGTACGGCCCGCCTCCTTTTAAGGGCAGCGCGCTCCGCCGCCACTACCTCCAGCTCAGCCGTGTTCAAACGCCCGCCGTAGAGACCCCGGCGCTCTGGCCCGGACCTCGGGGTACTGCTACCGCGGGGATGTGCCGGGAATGGGAGCACCCGATCACCGCCCTCGCTGCTTCTGACCGCCGCTGAGGGGCTTGCCATCGAAAACATCAGGGATCCGCATGCAGCCCATCTTCAACTTTGCTTTCAGTTTTGAAAAGTGCCCAGAAACAAGTGTTTACACAACGACTTCCCTCTTGGGGCAACATGCGGATTACACAGAAGACGGCCATCCAGGGAAGTCCTCTAATAAATTAAAGGAATTGCTTCCCTCCCCAAACAAAAACTATGATACAAACCAACGTAAACGCTCGAAAGCACAATCGAAAATTGCGTCAACTCAGACACAGAAAAGACACCAGGCTTTGCCTGGGACGCGGCTATGAAATACGATGGGCAGAAAGGCAGGGAGAAGACTTAACCTGGACATCCCGGAGAACCAATCTGCTGCTGAAAAGACACTTCCTTGGTGCTCTCCGGGTTCGACCGGGATTCACCTCATTACAATGCTCATGTAGCTGATAGCCCAGTTCCTAAAGATTGCCAAGGTTCCACACAAACTGCAATGTAAGGTTTCTAGACTCCCGGGAGTCCCCCCTCAGAAGTCAAAACCACTTACATAAGAACACAAGACAATGCTTGTCTTTCACTCCGCTGGCTTTAGCGCTAATGGTGGAGAATGACTGACGCCTTCGCTGGAATGAAGGCTGTGGCAAGTGAGGCTAGTTGCCAGCCACTTCTTTCTTCACCACGTACATTAGTAGTCTGGAGAACTCATGTACTTTAGGAATGCCCTTGATGAAGTAACTAGTCCTTTGAATCTTGGCTCTGAAGTGCGGATTGTTGTTTTTTCCTTTGTCTCTATGTCTGTCTGTCTCTGTCCCTCTCCCTGCTTCCCTCCCAACCCCTTCTCCTTCTCCTCTTTCTGACAAAACGGAAAGCACTATTCTGAGCTCACAAGCACAACATTGGTCCTGAAGATGAACGCCTGTGAAAGAGACTGGAGACAGAAACCAACCAGAACTACCTGTTTTTTCATGGACCATGTTTCCTTGAGATAACAATTCATAAGCTTCTGACTTGGGCATCTGGCAAGTTTCTCTTCCAGGAAAACAATTTTCAGTGTTTATTGCAAAGATAAGGCTTGACCTTCCAAGCATTTGGGGAAGCTTGCCACAGGTGAGACAGTTTTCCAGACTGTCAAACCACAAATGACAGTGAAGGAGCAATAGGCTCCAAATGACAATATGTGTAACGATACAAAATCATGCCTGAAGGGCTGGAGAGAGGGGCCATCTGTTTTTCCAGAGGACCCAGGTTCAATTTCTAGCATCCATGTTGGAGCCCTTAACTTTCTTTAAGTCCAGTCCCAAGGGATCAGAAGCCTTCTTCCTCTGTTTGCAGGGATCAGGCACACCTGTGGTGTATAGTTATACATGCACACAAAACACCCATACACATGAAAAAAAAGTAAATAAAAATCCGGAAACCTATCCATGAGTAGGTGAGAGATCCTTTTGAGAGTTTGAGAATGATGCTATAAAAATAACTTTCTGGAAGGAGAGGCTCACACCAATAATATCAGCTGTCTGGGAAGCTGAGGCAGGAGGATCAAAATCTCAAGACTTACTCAGACTACATAGAGATAGCTCACAAAATAAATAAACAAGGCCAGACTGTGGTGGTATAGGCCTTTAATCCCAGCACTCAGGAGTCAGAGGCAGGCAGATCTAATTCCAGTACAGTAAAGGCTACACATAGAAACCCTGTTTCAAACACCAAACAAACACAGACATACAAACCGACTCCTTTTCTATATAAATCAGAAAATACGCATAATTCTATGAAAACACTAAATAATTTTCTAAGCGATTTATAATGTCATTCATTCACAATCTCCTTTTGAGATAGGCTATAAATATCATTAGTATTAAGTATAGAAGAAAGGTCTATCTTTAGAAAACCAGCATCTTACACCTTCCTTCTGCATGCAGTCATAGTCCCTTCCAATCTTGTACAGATTTATTCTAAAGTAAAAAATACTAAAACTTTAGTAAAATGTGGGTGGCAAATATAGGTTGGACACAGTAGCATATACTTTTAACCCAGCACTCAGGAAGCAGAATCGAGCGGATCTCCATGTCCTGGACAAGCCAAGGTTACATGTGAGAGTCTATCTATCTGCCAGGGTTACATGTGAGAGTCTATCTATCTAAAACTTTTTTTAAATTTATTTTCAGCTTAGCAGAGCTTGCCTGACTATACCAAGACCCCGTATCTGATCCTCACACCACAAAATAAACAAGTGACTGCAGTCTTATATCTCAACAGATAATTCTTGAGACAATTTAAATAATAAATAATGAGAATATAATAATAATAATAAATAATGAGAAAAATACAGCAAATATCTACCCATGGAGATGGAATGGGATTTGAGTTAGACCTTATAAGAGTCCCTGGATTCTTAGTAGTTTGCAATGTAAATCAGAATACTCTAAAATGGAAGTAGATCTCACTAGTAATAGATCTAATCATACTAGAAGGAGTAAGATTAGAGGAGTATTAGTCCAGGAGACCCTGCCCCAGGGTTTGCTGTTTGTGAATTACTGAGAAGCCAGATCCAACGCTCCCCCCCCCCCAACATGCTCTAAAATCTCCATGTGTAGAAACCAAGGTCTAGTTCAGCAATAAAAGTAAACAAAGCACACTTGAGTGGCTTTGAGCACACAGAATTCTTAGCTTCTCTGACGAAGGAAGCCATACTCTGATGAGGCTCAGTTTCTCTGGTATTCATCTCAGAATAAGATCAAGACTGCTAAGATCCAGCTGCACAAATGAGACACATCTTTAGTTCCACCACACAGGCAGAGGCAGAGGCAAGTGGATCACTTTGAGGCCAGCCTGGTCTATGTGGCAAGTTCCATGCTAGCCAAAAACTACACACGAGACTCTATCCTAATTAATTGATTCATTAAAAATGTTTAAATGTAGAGTTGTCTTATTATCCAGCAGATGTTCTCTTAATGATAGAAAGCTCCCGTGGGACAACACAGCACAAATCACCCACACAACTGAAGAGCAACTCTCTATTTCTACATTACTCCCACAGGGCCGAGGGACGGCAGAGTTTACAAAGTGAGTGGGTAATCATTGTACCTCCTGAATGCCAGCAAGACCTTTTCATTAGCTCTTTAAATTAATGGGATTTAAAAGTAACTCTCACATGCATGTAATGCTAACAACACATGGTAGATGTAATCTGTCTTCAAGCCTGCAGCTTGTGTGTGTCAGGAACGCTCTCGAACTGTGCCCCAGCTAGATATATCCTAAATATAATCACCGACTCAACGGAGTTTGTCTAAAATAAACCACAGATAAGCCATCATTCACTGAGACAGGAGGTTGCAGTTTAATGCTGTACTGGACAACATAGCCAGTTGGGAGGACCTAGGCTATAAGAGACCCTGTCCCAAGAAGCTAGAAGAGACAGGAGCAAAGAAAAAAAAAAACAGAGCAGAGAGATAAGGGGGAAAATGGGAAGAGAGGAAGGATGACAGGGAAATCAGAACCATCAGGGAAACACTCCACTGTTTATTTAATAAACACACAGATACACTTTTAGATGCATATGTAAAACATTCCAAACACTTGCTTTGTAGATCAGAATGGCCTAGAGCTTGCATCAATCTTCTTGTCTCTGTACTAGGACTCTGGCCTATACCACCACAGCCATCATAACCATTATATATATATATATATATATATATATATATATATATATATATATATATATATTTTTTTTTCAGCAGGTTACCTTATTCATTCTAAAATACTTCGGGGTATATATTACAATGGTCATGTGAGTGTTAGGGACCAAAGTGGCCTGAGAGTCACACAAGAACTGTCACTTCATCTCAGGGTGCTGTAGTTTAAAGAAGATGTCATTAAAAATAACTTTACCAAAAGAAGTGTCCCAGGCTCTAGAAAAATAAAACCAAACCAGACATAGGAAAAGGGATAAGAGGCAGGTGGATGCATGTAAAAACACCCTCCCTGAAGGGCTGAGCCGCAGGAGAGAAGCAGCCATTGCTCCACACTGTGGTTGCTCTGTGAGTCTCGGTATGTGTGAAGGCAAAGTGGGATTTAAGGAAATCTATTTCCAGGTCTCTAATTTTCAAATGCCCTCTCCTCCCAACCCCAAGTTGTAACAAGAAAGTCTTCTTTGTTACAAACGCTACTCTACTCCTTGCCCTCATTCCCGCTTGCCATCTCCTGTGGATAAAGAAAAGCAATCCTCTAATCCATCCCAAATCGATCTTAAACGGGGCATTGTCAGGATTAAGAACAGGACCACTTCCAAGGGACTGCTCTCTCCAGAGGGTGGGTGGGTCCCAGTCCCGGAGCTCAACACGTACCCACACAGGGCTCCTCACTAAACACACTCAGGTAGCACAGCCGTTGCCAGCCCTCCCTCCTTGCCTAACAGGCATTCAGGAGAACAGGGAAGGAGAGACAGCCAGCTGCTCAGAGTTCCCTGGATAGCAAACGTGGTTTCACTGGTTTGGGAAGGAGGACTTGTAACTTTGCAACACTTTAAAAAAGGCACCCAAACAAAACTCAACCCTCTTCAGCTATTCTCTCTGCTTCACTAATTCATACCTTCCGTTTCTACGCTCATAAAACTTTCTAGTTGGCTCCTCCCCCAGCACCCCTGCACTTCCCTGTGAGAACTAATTCTTGGCTCAAAAGTTTCATTTCCCCACTAAAACAACATACAAGGGTGTTTTTAAAAAATATTTATTTGTGGGTGTGTTTTGTTTTGCTTTGTTTTTAGACAGGGTCTATCGATTATGTAGCTCTGGCTAGCCTGGAACTCACCATGTAGACCAGGCTAGCTTCACACCAGCTTCAGCCTTCCAAAGTGCTGGGATTATAGGCAAGCACTGCCATACTCAACCTACATACAGTTTTGAAACAAGTTCTCCAAGTGTGGTCTATATTGACTTAGACCTCACAGTCCTCCTGCCTCAACTTCAGAGAAAACAGGCATGTACCACCACACATGGAAGTTCACCCTTTAATTCCAGAACTCTAGAGACAAATACAGGCAGATCTCTGTGCGTTCAAGGCCAGCCAGGGATACATAGTGAGACCCGTGTATTACTAAATACAATAAAAGTGTTTATATATCTGAGGATTACAAAGGGTATCCCACATAACCCCTCATTAGCTTTCTCAACATTTGTATCTTCTGTTAGCATGCTTTAAAACCAAGAAATCATCATTGGGACATCCATGTGAGCTAAACTCCAGTTTGAGGGTTTTTTCCCCCCATTAATTTTCTCTGCCGACAACCAACACATAACACATGGCACTGTTACTGAGAGTGACAGGGTTCAGCACCATGTTTGAAATGTGGTAGTGTAACAACAGGTCCTTAGCACAACTGAGTCCATGATGGAATCACACTTCAGGCAGTAAAACTCAGCTGGTAAATAGCAGCACTGGCCAAATAGAAAACAAAGATCTAGTCCATCAAAGCCCATAGTTGCGTGGATGTATTAAAATGTTGCTTTTTGACTTCTGTAGTTCTACTTCTGGCTAGGTAGTCTTGTTAACTTACATATATCAACCCAGGATATAGTCATTGTGCTTAAAAAAGCCCACTCTGAGAAAGGCTCAGTGCTAGACCAGGATCCCAGACACTCAGTATGGCTGCTCACTGGCCGGCTAATGAAGATTTCTGTGGGCGTAAACCCATGTACACTGTAGATACCACAACCCTAGCAGCCGGCAATAGCTACCTGGAACCTTTCTATAAATCCTTCTGGGAAATAACTCAGAGAGTAAAGGCACTGGCACTATTAAGTGTAGCTACCTGAAGAGAGAGAGAGAGAGAGAGAGAGAGAGAGAGAGAGAGAGAACGAGCTCCAGAGAGTCATCTTCTGTCCTCCACAGAGCACCGTGGCAGGTACACAACAATAATAGTGGTGTAAAATTGAAAATGTTGACTCATCTACTCCATTAGTCAGAGTCCTGGTCCTGGATGTATAAGCAGAAAGGACTGTAAAGCCAGAGGAATTCACACACACACACACACACACACACACACACACAAAGAGCTTTGTCATGAATGTCCACAAAGAAAGTAGGTGAGACCAAAACGGAAGGAAGATGTCCAAGAGACTAGGGGCCAGCCTGAAAGAGCTGTCCCAGGCAATTATGGAACAGTTCCTAACCACGGGGGGGTCATGTGCACTGGATTACAACCAGTTCAGCTTCTTCACCTACTTCTCCTTCTGGGTAATTTGATATCTTGGGGTCATCCTTACTCTCTGCCCTAGCACCAGAACCAGGCATTTTAATGAAGAACAAAAACAGAAACTCTCTTTCCTCTCCTTAAAAGCTATCATATCATCTAGAGCCGGTTGGTGCACGCCTTTCATCCCAGAGGCAAGCGAGTCTCTGAGTTTGAGGCCAACAGGGGTACAGTTTAAAAACCCTGTCTTAAAAAGCAAAAAACACACAAACAAAACAGCTCTCATCCAGCCTCTCTTTCTGCTTAGCCACAAGGAGGTCTCTTTCCTCTGTGATGCCAGAGCCTCATTATGAGATACTCTCTGTGGACTCTCAGGACAAGGCTTTAGGTTTTCTGAACAATTCCTCTGGCTTTACCAGCCTTTCCCCTTACACCTAAGATCCAGAATCAGGCTCTAGAGTCCTCATCTGGAGTCTAACTACAGCCTCGGACAATTTGGAAAAAGCCTAAAGCTCTCTACAAAGACATCCTTGGTAGCCCCTCCAAACAAGTCCCAGGGCAGGAGAGGATACTTGGGAGCTTACCCAAAAATGACGTTTAGTGGGACTAAACCTGGACACAGTCAAAAGACATTCAAGATCACCCCCACTGTAGCTGCATCCTTGGTTTGCAAAGAGCAGTTTCCCCACAGAGGAAACCCACAAGATCTCAACCAAAAGGAGACTAGGAAAGGTTTCCATCACTTCCCCTCTGCAGGAGGCAGAGCTCAGGGGGTGTTCCTCATTAGCAGATCCCAACGAATTTGAATACCACAAAACTAGACATTACCAGGTCATGTGTTTTTTCTTAACTGTCACAGTCAGCACTAAACCCTTAAAGAAGATTGGGCTCACTGTGTTTTTGCATAGCATATAGCATATAGCAGAAACACGACAACCACAAGAGTAAGTAGGCAGAACACAGGATACGAAACTACAGACGCGGAATGCAGATGGGGAAGAGCCAGAGCCAGCAGAGACACCTACCATTGCCAGGACCATCCCTAAGGGTCTTGCCCTCAACAGGGCCACAGTTGTTCTGAATAGCCCACACCAAGCCACCCTTCTGCCTTGTCCCTTAATGTTCAAAGAGGTGCTAATCCCTCAAATTAGAGATCTATCACTCCCACCAACCCCAGACACCTCTTAGGACAAGGAAAGCACAGGGTTGGGGTGGGGAGGTCTTTGATGGTTAGTGTTTAACTGTCAATTAACAGTTCTGGCTTCTGGGAGTGGCTAGGCTATTTGGGTGACCACGACTGTACTGAGATAAGAAGACCGCCCACTGTGGGCAGCACCATTCCCTGACTATTGTATTAGAGAAAAAGACTGTTTCCTGATTGTGGATGTGGCGTGACCAGCTGCTTCAGGCTCCTGCTGCCTTGATTTCCACACCATGATGGACGGTACCCCCCCCCCCCCCCAGAGTACAGAAGGAGTCCTTTCTCTCTTAACATATTTTTAATGAGAGTATTGTATCACCAACAAGATCACTGCAACAGAAACTAAACCAGAGTTGATATGCAGGATTAATTTATGCATTAGTTCATAGGGTGCTTAGGACTGAATCCCACATCTCAGCATAGCAGGTGAGTGCTGCACCACTAAGCCATAATCCTAGGCCTGAATCCCCCTCTCCCTTTCCATGCTTCTACTTGTTGTATTTACACATAAAGTATTTCCTCTGCCCACAGATATACTTCAGTGGGGTCCATTCCCTTCTTCTACAGATGTTGACTCCACTACCATCATAGAAACTCCCTCACATTTAGCTCTTCTCAGAAGCCAGCCGAGAGTCTCACCCTTCGCACACCCCTACCTACCACAGGCTCCCAGCCCACATAAACATCAGCTCACAATAAGAGGAAAGTCTGCTCCCTGGGTGGAAAAACAAATGATGCTCCAGAGAGTGGAAAGCCGGCAGAACTGGGCCATGACTGCAGATGGTTGGAGGTCCTGCTCCCGTGGGAGTGTCAGGTGAGGCCCCCAGAATAACACAGTCTGACTTCAACTTAAATTACCAAAGGACTCTGACTGATACAGGAACTAGTGAGGACTGGAGAATTCTTCCCAACGTGCAATAGGAGCCATGGACACCATCACAGCCTGCTCATGGAGAGCTGTGAAGAACTGTGTTCTGTGCCCTTTGGGGAGCTGATGTGACATGTGCTATCTATGCTAGTACACACTGCCAGCATAAAGGAGTTCAGTGAGAAGCAAGAAAACACACCAACTGTTTTGATATAAGTGAATGCTTAGTGAAGAAATGCCTTCAAAACTCGGGTCCAATGGAGAACAAAAACACACAGAACAATTTTTTTAAAAAAGACACAGCATCACTTTGAATTTTTTTTTAAGGTGAATCCGTATGTGTGCACACATATTCAAGTTTACGTATATAAGCTCAGTGCCCTTGGAGGCCAAAGCATGGTTGTAAACTGACCAACGTAGGTGCTAGGATCAAAACTGGGTCCTGTGCAAGAGGAAGTGTATGCTCTTAGCCACTAACCATCGCTCCTGGCTTTCATATCCTCATTGTGATGGCACGTGTTTCCTGGGCTTGCTGTGGTTCACAGCTGGCTGCAGGTGAGAATCTCTGCATCCACTCTGCAGCCACACCCAGGTCAACAACTGTCTGAGGATGGGAGCTATGAGTCAGTATTTTTTTTAAATGTCCTCGGGACTTAAAATGCCCTACCTCTAAGCTTTTGAATCTCCATTCTGGGATGTGGCCACTGAAAAGAAGCCACCACTCCCTTGGCATCCCCTTAACAATGGCTGCTGGTTTTACAGGTAGTCTTAGGCTCCCTCTTGAGTCTACCAGATAAGAGTATGCATTTTCACACAATTCCCAGGCAGTTCACGTGTCCATTGTGATCTGATCAGTGTCATGTTGTAAAACACGGGACATTCTGTAAACTCTTAAAGGTAAGTGCTACCAGGCAAGCTAGGCAGGGGAATCAGCTCAGGCTATAACAGGATACCCTGTGAGAGGAGAGAGAGAGAGAGAGAAAGAGAGAGAGAGAGAGAGAGAGAGAGAGAGAGAGAGAGAGAGAGAGAGAGAGGCAGAGAGGCAGAGACAGACATAGAGACAAACACAGAGAGAGTCAGAGACAGAGGGAGACAGAGACACAGAAAAAAATAATCAAAGTAATTATTCCAGTCAGCCTAAGACAGTCATCTCTTTCTTAGTTTTTTTCTAGCTCCAAACTACTAGAAAATGTTCCTAAAGACACGGGAAAAGAAGAAGGGGGTGTGGGTTTAAGAATTGAAAGGTAGGAAATATTTCCAAGTCTCTTGGGAATGTTTTGCCTTGGAGGAAGGGGTATGCATACAATTCTGAGCACGTCATTGCTTCTGAACTATGCTAAGATCTGGCCTCTCAGACACAAATGGGATTCCATCAACTCTTGGCATGTTCTGTGATGCCCAGCCAGTCCTAAATATGCTGGGCTTATTTTATAGTAAATGTTTGAAACCAAGCAATCCAAACCCTAATTTGGGATATTAATTTGACATTCTGTCTAAAGCCAAGGAGAGCTTCCTTGGTCCATCTGTACTCTTCATCTAAATCACAAATACAGTAAGATTAAAACTAAATAAAAATCAACATTTATTAAACCCCTATTATTTTTAAAGCCTTATGCAACACTATAGAAAAGTTTTTGCTCTAAATCTTGGGATAGAGATGGGAAAGAGGAAAGAGTATATTTATGTAAGCACTTACTACCTCAAAGAAAGAAGAACTCCATTTTCTAAAGGGGGGAAGGATAGAGTAGTCTCATGTAGCCTAGGCTAGCCTCCAACTCTCTGTATACCAAGAAAGAAGACTTGAACTGTTTCTATCTTCTAAGTACTGAGAAGACTATATGGAGCTCCACCTTCTAGCTAAATTCCAAGTTTCTTAAAAATAGAATGAATGAGCCGGGCGGTGGTGGTGCATGCCTTTAATCCCAGCACTTGGGAGGCAGAGGCAGGCAGATTTCTGAGTTTGAGGCTAGCCTGGTCTACAGAGTGAGTTCCAGGACAGCCAGGACTACACAGAGAAACCCTGTCTTTAAAAAAAAAAAAAATGAATATAAAGAATAGAAAGTGAAAGTTAAAGATTTTCATGATCAGTTGGTTCAGGTAACGGTGCTGCAGCTCTTGCAGAGGACCTGTAATGGCTATTCCTGGTTGTCAACTTGACTATATCTGGAATGAACTACAATCCAGAATTGGAGGGCTCACCTGTGATCCAGTGGCTATGAAAATCTTAGGCCCAGGCAAGGTAGTACACACCTTTAATCCCAGGAGACTAAGGCAAGAAAATCTCTGAGTTCAAGGTCAACCTGAGACAAAGCAAGTCCCAGATCCAGGCACCTTTAATCTGGGCCACATCTTTTGCAAGAGACCACACAGAAGACATTGGAAGAAGATTCACTCTTCTCGCCTGATTGCATTTACTTGCCAGCACCTCTGTTGGAACGAACCTACTTCATCAGGATTCCAGCTCATGCAGAATACCAGCTGAAACAATTAGCCTCAAGGGACGGAGCACACTACTAGAGTCCTGAACTTTCTAGCCACAGCTGCCTACTGTTAGGTTAGTTGGACTACAGACTGAAAGTCATAACAACAAAATTCCTTCCTATATATCCATAAGTTCTGTGACTCTAGAGAGCCCTGACTAATACTGGAGCTGAGTTCCATTTCCATAACGGCTCAGAACTACCCTATTCTGACCTCTTCAGGCACCCTACATATATGAACACACAGACACATAAAAATAATTTAATAATATCTTTAAAAAAACAATCTAAAGATTATTGACCTAATTAAATCATTATTAAATAATAATAATAATTATTATTATTCTAAAGCTTATGATCAAAAATCTATTTAAGGAAATACTGGAGCTTAGGTGGGAAGCTTAGTAGTATAGGGAATATTCAGCATGTCTGAATTACTTCCCCAGCACACACAAAGAAAGGGGAAAAGGAGAGAGGGGACACTTTAGCAATAGAGGTTTTGAGGTTCTTGTAACGGGAGGTATGCCCCTTGCTAATCATCCACCTAAAATTTGGTCAAAGTGAACTCACAGCTGAAAACTTCTCCCTGTAGATAACAAGCTTGTTAATGTCTTCACATGGAAAAGACACACCCCAAAGCTAGGACTAGCTTTGTGCTGGAAAATGTTCAACATATGGGGCTCTCAGCATTTCTTCCAGACATGAGGGTGAATCCTGGGTATCTTAGACCAAAGTCTGAGATCAACAGCAAGTGAGGTGTTGGGGATGATTTAAAAGAAATTTAAGCTTACTGAACAGCTACCTGTTCTAAGTGCTTTACTAATACTAAATTAATTCCTACCACCAGCCTTTACCCACTCAGTGTGGCCACCCTTGCAGTATATAGATAAGGAAAGGGAGCCTGGTGAGATGGCCAGCTTTCTCACAGTCATCATCTGGTAAGGGCCTGACTAAGATAAGGTGCTGGCAGCAGAGGCCAGCCTCAGAACCCTTGATGCTCCACAGCCACTCTTGGGAAGCCAGGTCAATAGGTCAAGGTGACAACCGGAGTTAGATCCAGGAACCCATGCAGTACAGGACAGATTGTGATCTCACTCTGTACCTAGCACCCATGATCATGTGAGCACACACCTCCCCACCCCCAGATAGACACACACACACATACATATATAACATAAAAAGCTATACAAAAATGTTAAAAGCTATTGTTATGAAAAACTGGAAATTCAGGAGTTCAAGGTCACCCTGGCTTATTTGAAGCCATCTTTTTTTTTTTTTTTTTAGAAAAAAAATTCTGCCATCTAGCTATCTTTTGGAACACTACACCAAAATGAAGTTACTTTTGAGTTTGTTTGGTCTAGAAATATTTGGCTTTAAAAGAAATTCAGTGACTAGAATGACTAAAGGTTAAAAAAAAAAAAGCCATTTAAAGTAAATTGAGGCCCTATACTGTTTTCTTTACCAGATGTTTCAGGGAGCATGGTGACCAAAAGTCACATTGCAAATATAATTAAATGAATTTGAATAGGTGACTGGCAGTTCTTGTTTTTTTTTTTTGTTTTTTTTTTTTTTTTAATTTTTTTTTTTTTTTGTCTTTTGTTTTTTTGAGACAGGGTTTCTCTGTGTAGTCCTGGCTGTCCTGGAACTCACTCTGTAGACCAGGCTGGCCTTGAACTCAGAAATCCACCTGCCTCTGCCTCCCAAGTGCTGGGATTAAAGGCATGTGCCACCACTGCCTGGCAGTTCTTAACCTGTGGGGTTACAACCCCTCTGAGTAAATTGACCCTTTTACAGAAGTCACCCAAGACCATCAGAAAACATCAGGATCCATGAGAATAGCAAAATTGTAGTTATTAAGTAGCAACTAAAATAATGTTATGGTTGGGGGTCAACACAAGAAACTGTATGAAAGAGTTGCAATATTGGGAAGGCATAGAACCACTGGGCGATGACAATAGCATCCCACACCTGCCGGTTAAATAGCTGTACAGCTGCAGGGAGCCAGGGATACAATAACCATTTCCAACAGTTGAACCTAAGAGATAGGGGCTTGGGGGGCGGCATCGCCAGGAGTTTTACTCTGGGATATGTGGGTCCCTGTCTCAAATGTGGGAGCCTTTCCAATTCTTTATGCCTTTATTCTGGGAGTTTTAGCAAGTTTCCAGAGAAGTTTTTGGACAGTCTCACCCTGCTTACCCATAAGACTTAAGCCCTATTTTTTTTTCTGATAAAGTTTCCTTATAGTTGTAACATGTTACCCAAGACACAATTGGAAAAAGATTCCTTTTCTTCAGAATCCAACGCTCCTGCTCATGAAGGATACCTGCTAATGGCCAATCTGAACCTGCTCAGGCATTCAAGACGTCCAGTTGTGGTGTGCAGCCCTGACTTTTGAGACTTCTGTCTCAAATAGCTTTCCATCTTTGGATACATCCCCTTGTAGGTGTCTAGCTGCCTTGCACAAGCTGCACGGCCTTCAGGAGGTGCTAAATCAGTACCTACTAGGGTTTCCACACACAAGACCGAGTCGCTGTCAGCTCCAAATCCTAGACTGTCTGGGGCCAACTCCCAACTCGAGGTCCATCCTATTTCAGAGCCAGCAGATGCTAGGAATAGAACACAGAGTCTCTACCCTACAAGCACACAGCCTAATGGGAGCCCAGCCACAAGCACTGTGGAAGCCTGCACGCTGTCATAACAGGAGAGAAAAGCAAGAGGAATGCCAATTAGATAACTGGAGGAACAGGGCAGAGTGAACTGATCCCTCTTCCTTATTTTATATGTGGAAATTCAGGGACTATGATTTTTTCAGTTTTAAATAGGTAAAGGTGGGGACTTTTAAAATAATAAGAGCAAAGTACTATCACCTCACCCAAAAATATTTTAATGTTGATTAATTAAATTATAAATTGAGCCAGGCAGTGGTGGTGGCACACGCCTTTAATCCCAGCACTTGGGAGGCAGAGGCAGGTGGATTTCTGAGTTCGAGGCCAACCTGGTCTACAAAGTGAGTTCCAGGACATCCAGGACTACACAGAGAAACCCTGCTCGAAAAAACAAAAACAAACAAACAAACAAAAAACCCCCCAAAACCACAACTATTTCTTAATGAGTTTCCACTCACAGCACAAACTGTCCCGTTAGTTTTAGAATATAACAGAGTGTTCAGGATCCCTTTAAAACGAGGATAATAGGTCCCTATAATTCATATTCTTTTATTACCAAAGATTTGTTTGGGGTGGGGCATTTAATCAACTCTTTGTCATGAGTGACTGGCCCCAATCAGTCAACCCATAACCACAGATAACAATGCATTTATTTCTCTGAAGATGCCAAGAAACAGGACCAAGACCAGAAGCGATTTCACTGTTGCTGAGCTAGGTAGGATTCTGCGTGCCACCACCTACAGCACCTTCCCCTCCAGTCTTAGTGACAATAGAAGCTGTCAAACACCAGGAGTGTGTCAGTCTAGTGAATGAGCGAGACTTCTATACTATGTCTTACTAATGGACTTTTCCACATTAAATTGACACTTCAATAACTCTGACAAGTAGCTGGGCATGGTTGTGCATGCCATTAATTCCAGCGCTTGGGAAGCTGAGGCAGACAGATCTTTGAGTTTGAGGTCAACCTACAAAACTAGGAACAGCAACCTACAAAATCTAGGACAGCTAGGGCTATTATACAGAAAAACCCTGTCTGGAAAAACCAAAAATACAATAAAACAATAACTCTGACAGGTAGAATAAAATTTCCGAATAAAAATTTCACAAAGAACTATTAACTACCCCCCTTACAAACTTGGGTAGTTTAGAGACGCTCCTACTGGCCACACACTTCATGCTTATCAGCCCGGCTAATCCATGCATATTTACTGAGGGCTTTGGTGTACCAGGACTTGACCGTGCTACCACTGGCAGGGGGCAGAGCAGCATAGGATTCCAGAGTGGAAGAGTTCAGCAGTCCCTGAACAGGGAGAATGGAGAGGGCCTGAGGCAAACCTGCCAGGAAAACAATCTTTGGCGAAAGGAGTGAAAGTTTCCTGGTTTATAAAACTCATCTGGGCGAAACATTGCAGTCAAACAGAATGAGCTGGCCTTTTCCAGTTAAGCGGGGTGGGTAGGGGCATTTGAAGGTCCCAAGGAAGAGAGGAGAGAAGAGAGAGGAGAGAGGAGAGAGAGACCAGAGACAAATCAGCCAAAAGATTCAAAACAGCTGTAATAGAGTAATAGAGAACCATGTAACTAGGCACCTCTGACCAAATGTAATGCCCAACACCGACAATGAAGTAAATCCCAGAAAATTGTACTAGAACTTACTTTGGCTAAGACAAAGGGCATATCCCTACAGCTCACACAGACGGAGCTGTAACCACTCAGGATTAAAATCCAACTGACAGGCTTAACTGTGCTCGTCAGTCAGCCCTGTGCAACTGAGCAGACAGGCTCTGCCTTGATATAAAAAGAAACCTGAGAAATGAGACGTGGTGGGAAAGAAAACCAACAACAACAACTCCAAGATTCTTTGATCAAAGTAATTACTCGTCCAAACAAAACTCCAATACAAGGAAACCACTTCAGTGTGCTTCCCGTCACTCCTATCAGCAACCACTTACTGCCTCCAGCACACCCATAATTAGACTATCAGAGCCAACACAACCCAGGGCAGAGTGCGAGCTTGACTCATCTCCAGTATCCCCACAACGCCATGCGCAGTAGGCTTCCAATAAATACTTGTTGCATGAAAGAGTGAGAACACCTCCCATAGCAACAGGCCCAGACTTCTCCCTCAGAAGGACCTTTCTCCTGAATTATAAGTTAGGGCAACTCCCTGGCAAACCTTTCAAATAAATTCAACAAACATTTATCAAGTGCCCAGAATGTGCCAGCGCTAGGTATTCTTTTGGCACTGGGATGTGAAGTTGACTAACGAAGTCAGTCCGTAACACCCAAAGGGGCTCGGTCTTGAACAAGAAGCACACGCTGTAAAACACAGTGGGAAAACGCCATGGAGTTGGAAGGGCTGTGGGAAGCTTGGGTGAGGGAAAGGGTAATTATACAGGAGGAAAAGGGTGAGGCCAGAGAACACACATAAACTCAGTTCCAGCCCTCAGTACCCTAACACGTGCACTCTCGGTCCCTCTAAAACTGAGAAGCCCAAAGGCTTCTTCATATCTACCCATATAATACCATGGCAGTTGGAGGCCCAGGGTTCATTTCAGTGCGATGCAGAGACAGGCACCCTCAACCACTGCATTTCTTGGGAAGTTCCTGTGTGCTACTCGATGTTCCAACAACGTCAGAGCAGCGATCTGACCACTGTGGTGCTATCACTGTCCCAGGGTTACAGATAAGAATGGAGAAGCCCGGAGAGACTGGGAAAACAAAACAACCCTAAACTCTTCCGCCAATTGGGAAAGAGGCTGCCACAGCCAGCCATGGATTTATTTGGTTCTGGGTTCAGCACTGACTGATACACTGAACTCTCAGGTTCTGGGAGCACAATTCCCAAGTCATTTTTGTGTCTATTCTTCCAACTTGTTCACCCTGATTGGTTTTTGTCCTTCGGAGCTAGGGACAAGCTCACCTGACAAGTCCCAACCGCTCATTAGGTCAATTGCAAAGCGTTGCTGTCTGTCTCTCCCAGGGAAGCAGGAGGCCATGGGTCTGTTTCATATTCACTTTATTTTTATTGTCTAGCCCTAGATCATAGGTTTCCTCATACCACTGGTTCTTCTTAAAGGGGGCTGGGGGCAGGAAAGACAGCCTAACAGCAGGGGGCTCCTCCAGGAGTCTGGTTCAATTCCCAGCACCCACCTGGTAACTTACAACCACCCAAACGCCAATTCTAGAGGATCCAATGCCTCCTTCTGGCCTTTTGTGGGCACTGGGCAGCACAGACAGACAGGCAAAACCCTCACAACACATAAAATAAAAAATTTAAATTTAAAAAGAAAAAAGCATTTCAAGGTAAGACAGAGAGAAACAATGTTGGTTTTGTTTCATTTAAGTTTCTTACCCTAATCCGAACCCTGACAAGGTTTCTATGTGTGTAGCCCTGGCTATCCTGAAACTTGCTCTGTAGAACAGGCTGCCTTTGAACTCAGAGAGTTGCCTATCTTTGCCCCTGAGTGCTAGGATTAAAAATGTGTGTGCCGCTACTGCCTGGCTCAAAGTTGTTTATTGGAAAAAAAAAATAGCTTTAGGGGGGGTTGGATACAGGGTTTCCGGAGGGGAGACCTGAAGAGGGGATAACATTTGAAATGTAAATAAAGAAAATAGCCAATAAAAGGGGAAAAAAAAGAAAAAATAGTTTTATTGTTGCTGAGACAATGTCTCAGTATGTGGTTCTGGGTACATACAGGAACTCAATATGAGGACCAATTCAGGAATATCATCTCAGTAAGTGGCTCTAGACAGTAGAAACGCAACAGTCAGGCGTGGGGTGAAAGCATTTAATCCCAGAACTCAGCAGAAGCAGGTGGATCTAAATTCAAGGCCAGCCTGGGCTACATAGAAAAACCCTGTCTTGAAAAAGAAAAATCATATACTCAAATACTCAGAGTTCCATCTGCCTGCCTCTGGCTCTCCTGGGACTGGAGACGTGCACCACCACACCCTACCTAGTTTTCAGTGTGTATCTACGGACTTTTTTTCCTTCTCTTGTTTTCGGTAAATGAGATCCTGGGTTGGATTCTGAGGTGCACTAGATAGGAAAACAGGCTGATAAGATAGAAGCTTGAGTCACAAGGATGGAAAGAATCCTTACTGTACATGGTCACAAGGGAGTCACTGTTTTGGCTGTAAACAATGTCCACAATCTTGTTTAAGATTTTTCAGATAGTTAAAGGCTTGAAACTTGGGATGGGTAGTAAGGTTAAACCAACGGCAACTTATACATATTTGATTGCTATTTAACATTCTTATTTGAAGGTTTTTTTTGTTTTTTTTTGTTTTTTTAAAATATTGTCTCTATGCAATGAGACACAGTTAACTGTCAGGTGTGGCAGAATCCAACTCTATCAAGAGAATTCAAGCAGACTCTGGGTGAGGCAACCCTTCCTATGGGTTGCCAGGAGTTTGAAGGATAGCCTAGGTTCAACAGAGAGAGAGAGAGAGAGAGAGAGAGAGAGAGAGAGAGAGAGAGAGAGAGAGAAAGCATTATTTGGTTGCTTGTTTTTGTAACAGATGTTATATAGTCAGAGTGCCTTCCAGCCTAGCCTATAGCATAGGTTGGCCTCGAACTTCCAGCTCTCCTGTCTCTGCCTCTTCCCTGGGCCACCATGCTGCAGAAGAGCTCTCCTTGCACTGAGTTAAATCTTAGCCAAGGTGGTCATCCTGGTCCTCTGCAATCTGGTTTTATCTTTCAGCTCCTCCTGGCACACCAGGTGTTCAATGTAGATTGGCCCATACAACAATGAGGAAAGCCTCAACCCTCTAAAAACGGGAGAGTCTCTAAGAAAACCTCCAAGCCAGTGTGCTCCTTTGACAGTCCCTTTCTCATTACAAGTCAACCTGCATCCAGAAATAAGGAAAGGGTATGCTTTCTCCCAGGCTATGTGTTTGTAAAGTTTTCAACAATAGCACTATCTGCATATATTGTCTCCCTGCAATAAACAGTACAGGAATTTAAGGCAGTGGGGGAATGGAGATCAAAAGAGGAAGCCAAGGTGAAACTCAACACAAACTATCAAGCAGTTCTGCAGATTATTCCTATAGTCCACCACCTGGAAGCCACACTTTCCAAACCCCTCCCAGTGGAGCGAGAGCAGCCAGGTGTGATGGGCACTGGATCTGACCTAACCGGTCTCCCACCTCCAGCTTCACCAAGGCTAATCCACTGCACCACAAGCCAGCCAAGTTAACTCCTGAGGACTCGACACCGTCCCATCTTCAAACTTCCAATGGTGCTCCTACCAGACCAGCGACCAAGGTCAAGAGCCAAGGTCAAGACACTGGCCCCTTCCACTCCTCCCCAAGCAGGTGCTGTTATCTCTTTGTTTCCTCCCACATTCCTTCATTTTTTAAACTTCCTTTTCTCTAGAGACTAGCCCTGCCCTAGCTACGCAAGGACAGGGAGATATAATCTAAATTTAAATTTGCAAATCAGGCATTGTGAGAAATGCCTGTAATACCAGCCTCAGCTACTCAGCAAACTCAAGGCCAGCAGTTAGCAAGTTATCCTGTCTAGTGACCACTTTAAAAAGAAACGGTATTGCTGGGTGTGGCGCACGTGGTTAATTCCAGTGTTAGGGAGGCAAAAGCATGTAGGTCTCTGAGTTCAAAGCCTACCAGAGTTGCATATTGAAGTCTCAAAACAAAGAAATGGTGCTTGTTTTTTAATCGGCCAGACTAGCCGCAGATTTATTACATACTCAGGTAGGTCCTGAGCTTTTGATCCTCCTGCCTCTAACTCCAGAGTGCTGGGATTACAAGGCATGACACCACACCCAGTTTGTAGGCAGTGCTGGGGATTGAACACCGGGCTTCAGCCCCAAAGACAACATCTTAATAAAGATAACCAATCAGTCACAAGTGTGTCTTTGCGTTTACTTGCAGTTAAGTTACAGAAAGAAGATGGAGTTTTACTTTCTCCCAGAACTAATTCTTGGAAATCTATGAGAACTTTTCTTGCTTCTAACTCTCTGGGCACTGGTTACCTTTCCAGCTGAATCGGAGTAGTTGCAATGTCTCCAGCCTTCTCCAGCTGGGCCCACTACCTCCTTTCCGTGATTCGGGAGACATTTAGGGTAGGAGAATCTGTTCCAGACTCCTCTTCCCGATCATCCATCTGCTTCTCTCACTTAGGCAGGCACTCAGTCCAGGTGACTACAAAGCCATTCTCCAAATCCCCAAGCACGTTCGACCAGGCCCTACTCTGTACTTCCAACACAGTTTACAATCAACTATCACAGTCACAAGTCAAGATTTTAAGTTTCCTTTGGTTGTTGTTTAAAGATAGACTTAAAACTGTTTCTCATTGTGCTAAGTTTATGTATATTCAGTGTTCTGGGTGGAGGGGAAAAGCTATTCTTGCCCCTTCTGCTCCAGGAAAGGTTTCTGTCTTCTCTGAGCTCACCTTAAAGACTATCCATGGAGTTAATAAATTCGTCTCTTTGTGAACTTCAAAAGATTCTTGTAAGCCCCAGAAAACCTGCTCTGATCTACCTCTCACGGGTCAAGTGGACTTCATCCAGATAAGAACCCCTGTCAATCAATACCTTACATTGTCTATTTGTTGCCTATTCCAAAAGGTGGGGCTCCCCCTGCCAATTCCCTGGTTTTGGGACTCCCCTTCCTCAACCATCAAGACCAGAAGCCTAAGGGTTACATATTCATACCTAAGAAAAAGGTTTTCTCCCGAGCCTGCTTAACTTTATTTTCTGCCTCCAATAAGTCAAAATCTACATCCAAGACGCTCCAGAGAAGCAACCCAGAGGTGCTCCAGTTTACCCTCCGAGATGCTTCTACTGGGCCTGTACTTTCCTAGCAGCAGATGGTCCCACAGACCCTGGACGGCAATGAAACAGCCAGCTCTCTTCCAGGACTTAACCAGCATCCCAATTTTCTTAGGCTTCCCAAAGACAACCATTGCCCCGAAGTCAGCAGGAAATAGTTAAAGAACACTAACCACTCCTGCCCCACTAATCACCCCTTTCCAGTTCCTCATTTTTTAAAATTTATGTGTATGAGTGCTCTATCTGCATGTACACCTGTGTGCCAGAAGAGGGCATCAGATTCCATTACAGATGATTGTGAGCCACCATGTGGTTGTTGAGAATTGAACTCAGAACCTCTGGAAGATCAGTCCTGGATGCTCTTAACCACTGAGCCATCTCTCCACCCCCTACTTCCTCATTTTTGATTAAACAGAAGTGGAACTCTGTCCATTAGCTAAGTAGCAACAGCTTGCCTTTCTGCTTGCCAGGTACTAGCCAGGAACTAGGCATAAAAGCATACATACATATGTATGTATGTATGTCCATCTGTCTGTCTGTCTGTTTGTCTGTCTATCTATCTATCTATCTATCTATCTATCCTCTCTCTGTTCTCATGTGTTCCCAGACAGCCTCTTTCTGTCTCCTTCTCTCTTTCTGTCCTTCTCAGTACTCTCCAATCCCCAACATTTCTCTGTCTGCCCCATTTCCAGGTCACCTTCCCTTCTCCCAATAAGCTTCCTTCTCTAATAGGCCTGTCGCATGGTAGTGATTCCTTAGAACACCTTGGCCTGGCCACTAAGGTGCTCCCTCCGGCCCTTTTACAAAACACAACAGTGACCACTAGAAAAGTTAAAGATAAAACACAGAGCCAGCCCTAACCCTGGAATGGTTTCCTTTTCTACTTCTGTTTTCTCTGTAAAGTAAGAGGGAAGTATGACTCCTATCCACTGCAAGGGGGTTTCCCCACTGCCTACTACAGCATAAGGCATGCTGAGACATGCTGCCTCTCTGGAAAAAAAACTAGTGGCTTCCATATCCTGTTAACAAAGCTCCTTACAGACCCTCTCCACACCCTATACACACCCTGGGCCTGGGGACCTGGGGTCCTTTCCTCAATGCTTCAACCTTTGCTGCTTCCTGGTCCAAGTGACACTCTATCCCACCTGCAGAGCTACTAAGAAGTGGTAGCACTTTTAGGAAATCAGACCTAGAGTCGGGTGTGCCCTTAAAGGGGCAGTCTCAGACTGCCTCTCTTGCAATATGTCTGATGGATTTCCAGCCCACATGGGGTGAGCAAGCCTCCTACATGTTGTACATATTGAACCAACCATGACCTATTGAACTGTCACAGGGGCCAAGCCACCATTTGGCAAAACCTCTGAAATCAAGAGCTGAAACAAGCTTCTCCCTTGGGGTTTTATCAGTGACAACACAGTAACTGAGTAGCAGTCTCATTTTCTAAAGGGAGTTAAGAATAACCATTTAGCCTTTAACATTTATTAAATGACATTTGCGAAGGTGTGTGCACTCGTGGATATATAGATGTGCACGTGGTACTGGAAATGGAACCCAGCATAAAAATATTTTAGTTGAGTAGCATCATAAATTTACCTATAAAGCAAATCTCTATCCACAAAACATACAATTATTGACTCTGGGTATATAAATGGGGGAGAGGTAATTATATTACACAACTTGAATAACTCACCCCCAAACCCATGAAACGAATACGAATGCTTATCTAGAATGAAATAGTATTTTTGTTTTGTTGGTTTTTTTTTTTTTTTTTTCAAGATAGAACTTCTCTATGTAGCCCTGGTTATCCTGAAACTCATTTTCACAGAATCCCCCTGCCTCTGCCTCCTGAGTGCTGGAATTTGAAGGAGTGCTTCATGGGAGGGTAAAGCTTGACCTAAGTCAATGAAAATGATCTCATTTCTGGTAAAAATTAGGATCCTTTCATTTTCAATTCGCAGACTTTTGAACACAGGGTGTGATCTTCTATTTCCCTATTAGGACCCCAGGAATCCCAGGCCAGCCCGGAACTAGCTGAGAAGAGCCCGTGGCTCCTGCTGCCACCCCAGGAGTACCACCACACCCAGTTTATACAATGCTAGGAATGAAACTCAGGGCTCTGTGCATGCTAGACAGGCACTCCGCCAACCCAGCTACATTCCAACCTTATCCTTTAAGGGGAAAAACCCATGTATGCGTATAAGTGCAGTGTCTATGCAGGCCTGACACAGTGGATCCTTTTGGAGTTGGTGTTTTAGCTGGTATGGTCTCTGGGAACTGAACTCTTGACTCTGAAAGAGCAGTGAGTGTTCTCAACTGCAGAGCCATGTTCCCAGAATCCACCTCTTCTGCTGAAGGACTGAAGGAAGGATGATTTAGGTAAAGGCTTCACCCTCCCATCAAGATGTTAGGTTTCACGCACACCCTGAGGCTGAGTCAAAGATGCTGCAAACGATGGAAGGAACAAAGTAGGTGACCCTGGAGAGACGGGTTCAATATCAGATCCAGCACCACATATACAATCTCCTCCTCCCTCCCAAATGGCTCACCTCTCTTTTTCTTCACAATTCAGGAAGCAATTACAAGACTACATACAGGTGACTCTGGCCACAGTAGCACTTGTCTTTGTCTTGCTCAGCTCCATTTTCTCCTTAGGAAAATGAACCAGCACCAACACCTGTGTGGACTCAAGAGCTGGACACATAGTGTGTTTTCAGCCATGTGGTACGAAGAATACCAACCACCAACAGGTCTTCCTCAGACTCTCCAGTGGCCCATATCCATTCCAGAGCTGCCTGCCTGATTTATGTAGCAGTTGTGCCCCATCTTCTGTCCTCAGCAGTGATTCCAGAGCAGGATGTTGTTCATAAATCTCTCCCTGTAGCTTACCTACCACCCACTGGCCAGCTTGTTTTCATTCCCATCCCCCTCAGTATAAAGCCCTCTGAAAGGTCACCTAAGTTCTGTTTCTGAGATCTTTGCCCATCATAGGTACTAAGTGTAATGAAAACGCCATATCTTAGCTAGCATGACTACAAAAATTCTACAGTGTACTATAAAGGAATGCCAGTTTATATCTCAAAACAGTCTCAATCCAGGCATTAAAAAGAAAGAGGGAGGAGTTGAGTGCAGGACACTTGTAATCTGAGCACTTGAAAGGAGGAAGCAAAAGGAATAGGAATTAAACATCATCTTTGGCAAAGTTTGGGACTAGCCTGGGCTACTAGAGACCCTGTCTATAAATAAGTAGACAAGCAAAAACAAACAAATTAGCAACAACAAAGGGAGAGCTAGAGAGATGGCTCAGAGGTTAAAAGCGCTGACTGCTCTTCAAGACATCCTGAGTTCAATTCCCAGCAACCACACGGTGGTTCACAACCATTTGTAATGGAAATGGGTGCCCTCTTCTGGTGTACCTGAAGATAACTACACTGTACTCATGTACATTAAATAAATAAGTTAAAAAAAAAAAAAGGAAAGAAAGAAAAGGAAACTGAAAGAAAAAAACCATAACTATTCCTAACAGAAGTTAATTTTCCTTCATTTTAAATTATTTATTCATTTATTGTATACCATACCTAGGTAGACTGCTAGTCCTCAAAGCTGTGATTTCCAACCTTCCTAACGCTGCAACCCTTTAATACAGTTTATGTGGTGACCCCAACCATAACATTATTTCATTACTACTTTATAACCGTGATTTTGCTAAATGTAAATCTCTAATATACAGGACAACTGATGGGCAGTTTCCTGTGAAAGGGTCACAACCCAGAGGTTGAGAACCACTCAGAGACACAGAGTTGATGTCCTTAACCGTCTTTGTTCCTTATAGGGAAAGCCCTGTGGACTGAGACATCCCAGACCCTGTTCTTCACTCAGCTAAATCTCTGGAGCTCATTTCTTGTTACTAAGTTGCCACTGAATTGTTACTCTTTTCTCTTTCTGGGCAGTCCCATTGTTGCACTTTCTTTGACAACCTCAACATATTGGAGATCCATTTTCTACAGAATAATATGTATCTTAAGCACTAATCTGCAATGAACTCCAGACAAAACAAATAGTTCAGCTCTGAAAGGCATTTCCAACTGAGGCTACTCAAAGTGTGTGTAGCTGGGAGCAGTGACAATCTCTGGCTCCAGGCACCTGGGTGCAAGCTTGAGTCTAATACTTGGATCCGACCAAGTAAAAGAAAGAGAAAAACCAACTAGACAGAGTTGTTCCCCAACCCCTATTACACATAACTGTAGTCTTATTCCTTGGTATTCAGAAGGGATGTGTACTTGACCTGTTTTCTGTTTCCTCATCCCGATCTCCAGGTGGCAAAGCCAAGGGACTAAAAAAGGATTGCTCTTGACATCTGTTTTACATTCAATTCACCAACATATCCTCTTTCACTCTCCTGAAAACAATGCAGAATCCATCAGGTTATGTCTAACCCTCTCATGGACTCTAATTATCCTCTCGAGAGGCAGAGGCAAATGTATCTATGAGTTTGAGCCCAGTCTGATCTACAGAGCGAGTTCCAAGACAGCCAAGGCTACACAGAGAAACCCTTTCTCAAAAACCCAAAAATAGAATAAAATTCAACCAAACCACGAACACAAGTAAATTTCTCCAAAGCTTGTTTTTCTGCTACATATAACTCCACATGCCTTGTATGGCTCACCAGGACACTTCCTAAACATGCTTCAGAGATCCAGCTCCAGTGAGCCTCACTCAGTCCTTAGAAGGGTTTTACAGTATAAGAGCACTGGTTTTTGGTTTTTTTGGGGGGGGGTGGTGGTGAAAGTTGAGGGTACTGGGGTGAAGGTGCTGTTATCTCTTCCTTCCTTTTCCTTTTTTTTTTTTTTTCTATAACTTAATTTATGGAATATAAATATAGTTCCTTTACCTAGACCACCACCATTACTACCACCACTCCAAGTTACCACACTTTTTTTTTTTTTAGAAACAGGGTTTCTCTTTGTAGCCCTGGCTGTCCTGGAACTCACTCTGTAGACCAGGCTGGCCTCGAACTCAGAAATCCACCTGCTTCTGCCTCTTAAGTGCTGGGATTAGAGGAGTGTGCCACCACTGCCCGGCCATACTTTTTTTTTTTTTTACTCTTAGATATTGCCTTTTTTTCCATGGTTTTTCAAGACAGGGTTTCTCTGTATAGCCCCGGCTATCCTAGAACTTACTCTGTAGACCAGGCTGGCCTCGAACTCAGAAATCCGCCTGCCTCTGCCTCCCAAGTGCTGGGATTAAAGGCGTGTGCCACCACAGCCCGGCAAATATTGCCTTTTTTTTTTTTAAGCTTAAAATACACATGTTGCTCTGCTTTTAATCCCAGAATTTAGAAAGCAGGGGCAGGCAGATGTCTGTGTGTTTGAGGCCAGCTTAATCTATAAAGCCATACAACACACTGAGAACTGTTTTTACCAGTATATTTTTGGGGTTGGGGGTGAGTATGCCCATGGGCATATACGTGCCCATGGAGGCAGAGGCATTGTATCTTCCAAGGGCTGGTGCTTCTGTGTTGGGAAATCAGTTCTCATTCTTTTCAAGACCTGTACATGCTCTCAGTCACTGAGCCATCTCTCCAGCCCTCAACATCAATTCCATTCCCTAGTCACTTCTTCCTCCAAGAAGCCTACCCTGATTGTTGGCCACATGTGCAATGGGGGTGTCCCTCCTATACATTCCTAAAAGCCCCACAATTTTCTGATAGTGATTACAGATAAAGGAATAGAGAGGCCTAGCAGGGATAAAAGGCAAGGGACTTGAAGGCAGAAGCCCATAGAAGCTTGTGTGACTTGTATCACTAGACAACAGGGCTGGTGGAGGAGAAGTCCTGACAAACAGGAGGCTGAGGTCTAGGGATCCTAGGACCTCTGTATTATTCAAAGAGAATCACAGGAGTGAGATGGCTCCGAATTGCTCTAATCTAATGATGTCCTCCTGACAAGGAGAAGGGTGTGTGGAGAGAGAGCAGGAAGTCAGTGCAGAGGAACACAAGGACTGCAGGACAAAGAGGGCAGCCTAGCTCATTGTACAATGCTTGCCTAGGACAGCACAGTCAGGTGAGGTGCCTTGAACACCAGCACCTGGGGGGTGTACCACAGAGGGTCAGGAGGTCAAGGTCAGCTTCAACAACCTTCAGGCTCACAAGGACTTCCAGACTGGGAACCACCACTGGGGGTGGTGAAGCCACTTAGAAGGTAGATACAGGGGCTGGCACAGTGGTTTAGTAAGTCTGCAATCCCAGCACTCAGGAGATGATGCAAGATTGAGAGTTCAAGCCTAGCCTTTACTATATATAAGGTTGAGGGCCAGGCTATGCTACTAGATCTTGTGTTTTTTTTTTTTTTTTTTTTTTTTAAAGTTTTTTAAAAAAAATTATACAGAGAAAAATCTGTAGTGTAAGAAGGACCCAAGTTAGAGATTTGGGAGTCTGCAAGGTTTGTTGTTTGTTTGGGTATTTTGATTTGTTTTAGATAGAGTCTCACTGGTGACTATGAAGTGTTGGTTGGATAAAGAAGCTAGCTGTCTGTAAGTCATCTGAAGGATCTAATCAGACTGCTAAGTCAGGTACATAAAAGCCAAGGTGTGTCCTATACCTAGGAACAAGAGTAAGATTTGACCACAGCACAGGAAAATTCAGTATACATTGCTCTGCAGTTGCTTCAAGTATTTGCTGGAATGGAACACCCACACGGCGTTATATGGAAATGGGGAAGACTCCTGACCTTGAACCAAAGGATGCTAAGTGATTTGAAGAAATGAAAATCAGAGACTGTCATGAGGCTTGGTTGGTACAATAGTTTCCTAGCACAGCACAGCCAGGTGAGGAGCCACCAGCACCTGGGGGCTGTACCACAGAGGGTTAGGAGGTCAAGCTTCCGTATCTTGTAGAGTTTAAGGTTAGTATAAGACACACGGAACCCTATCCATAAAAGGAAAAAAAAATATATACAACCACTCCTTAGTTTTATGGATTGGGCCTTAATGGATCTTACCTCCATCTATACACTTTGCTGAAGCATAAAAGAATCTTTTCACTGGGGACAGCAAGCCAGTGCTAGTTAAACCTTGGCTGTTGGGGAAGAAGGGCTAAGCTGAAGGCACACTCAGAACCCCTGAGATTTGAGCAGTGAATCTCAACAGGTCACCAGGAAATTACACCAAATAACTGCCAAAGGCTGGAGAGACTGGCTGCTCTTCCAGAGGACCCAGGTTCAATTCCCAGCACCCACATGGAGACTCACAACTGTCGGTAACTCCAAAATCCCAGGAGATCTGACACCCTCACACAGATATCCATACAGGCAAAACATCAACACACCAAACAAAGATGGTGGTCTTGACATTTGGTCTATAGTTGTTCTTAAAGTTATAGGCTCAAAATTCTATGACAGGGGAAAACAAACAAACAAACAAAACAAAGAACAAAACCTCACCCCACATCTGCTGTCCTTTCCACTTGTCTCTCAGTAACTCTGCAGATATCTGAACATTAGCCTGAGCGACCTGGCTGCAACAGACAGGACGCCTACCACACCATGACAGACAGACTAGGTGTAGATGAATGCTTCTCAGCCTTCCTAAACCTGCGACCCTTTAACACAGTCCCTCATGTTTCGGTGACCCCCTGACCCTAACATTATTTTGGTTGCTATTTGATAAGTGTAATTTTGCTACTGTTATGAATAATAACACAAATATGTGATATGCAGGACACCTGATATGACCCCTGGCAAGGGTCATTCCACTCCTAGTGGGGTCGTGACTCAAAGATTGAGAACCAATGCTGCTCCCACTATAGAGTGACTCACAGGTGACTTTCAGGCATGGCTGACCAGGCGGCTTGCTTAAACTTTAAAACAATTTAGTTTTAAAAGCCCAGTGAAGACAAGTAGGTCACCAGTCTGCAGATCTCATGCTAGACCTTAAAATACAGTCTTCAATGGTTGGGTTGACACAAATAATTCTCACAGGCTTTGACACAAACAATCAGCAAACCAGTTAGCAGCACAACCAACTTTTGGATTGTTTTTGCAAGAAAAGGCAAATAAATAGCTATTAGAAGCACCCCCCCCCCTCCAGGTCAGCCTCACTCCTCTCCAGGGAAGAGGCACATATACCCATATGCATAACTTAAAATGAAATAACTCTTTTGAAAATCTGAAACACGGCAGGTCAAACACCAAATGGCATCATCTCTTCCTAGCTACTGGGGCTCCATCTTCGGCAGGTGCTCCAAAAGGGCACAGACCTGACCCTCTTCAACTCCCAGTAGACCCGAACTGGACATCTTTTGACACTAGAGTCTCTCTGCACAGGACTGTTGAATGTATAGCTTAATTCTGATTATTTCCTTGAGAAAAAATAAAGTAGAATCCGCCTGCCTCCCAAGTGCTGGGATCAAAGGCATGTACCATCACGAACAGGCTTTAAAAAAAAAAAAATAATTTAAGGCTGGGCATAGTGGTGCACAACTTAAATTCCAGCATTGGGGAGACAGATGCAGGTAGCTTTCCATGAGTTCCTAGGCTAGCCTAGTCTATAGTGAGTTCCAGAACAGCTAAAGAAACTGTCTCAAAATAGCAATTTATTATTATTATTGTAGTTGTTGCTGTGATGATGATGATGGTGATGATGATACATGTACCATCTAGCATCTGCTAGGTTTGTTTTGTTTTGAGACACGACCTCACTATATAGCTATAGTCGTCCTGGAACTTACTATGCAAACCCAGTTGGCCTCAATCTGCTGGGATTTAAACACACACACACACACACACACACACACCCAAACACTTAACCACATTTTTACTGTACAAATAAAGGAACAGTTTAGAGGGGATAATTCTGCCAGCTCTACATATCTCAGGGGAGGAATTTCAAGGCAGGATTTCATTGTGTAGCCCTGGCTATACTTGAACTCACTGTAGACCAGGCTAGCACCACCATTGCCCACTGAAGAAAATTTTTTAAATGTATTTTTTGCCCTGTTCTGCACTCTCGCCTCTGAAACACTAGCTCCCACTTGGAAGTCAGTACTCCATTCTTAAGGAGATTTTCTACAAGAGGCCACTGGAGGAAAGTTAAGTCTCTGCCGGATGTTGACAGTCTAAGAGGAGCAGCTGCACCTTGTAACCGTTGGGAGATTGATTGAGCTGCAAGGCCACCACCTGGCACCTGTGTAGGGCTGCAGACTGCAATCACTCTAGGAAATACCACCTCATGAGTGTGACAACCAACCGTGTGTGTGTGTGTGTGTATCCAGCTCTAGGAGAATCTAGGCATGAGCCACCTGCTAGAATCTAGGTAACAAGCCACCATATGGCTTGTTAGCTGCCTGAGCTCCCTCCTGGGTAATCAGCTTTGTGCCTTCAATAGGAAAGGTACTTCTCACTGTACCCTGCTAATTTGATCCCTTAGAAACAACCTCCTATCTAGTTAACAGTGTCAGAAAAGACAGCTGGCTTCAGAAAAATCCAGCACAAATCTCTCCCAGGCAGGCCAGCGTGCATAGTGTTTCCCTGCCTCCCGTTCCTAGTTTGTAAGCAGTTAATGTGTAGTTGGGTTTGAGTTGAGGTCCTAGGAGCCCAATAACAGTAGGACTTAAACCAGGCATGGTGGTTCATGACTGTAATCCCAGCACTTGGAAGACTGAGGCAGGAGGATTGCTGAGTTCTAGGCCACCCAGAGCTAGAGTGAGATCCTGTTTCAAAAATCTATCAATAAGAATTAGAAAGGTGGTCTGACTGTCTGCCACAGATTAATCAACTAATTTGTTCGTTTATTGTCTACAAAATGTAAATCTATTAGGAGTTGGAAGACTGAAATGAAAATGTATCTCTCCAGGGTCAGTCAGAAACCCTGCATAAAAAAACAGGAAGAAAGAAACATGGGGCGTGGGGGAGGGAGGAAGGGAGAGATGTTATATAAGAAATATAGCACAGAGTCTGGCTATGCCCATTAAATATTAATAGCTATCAAGTAAATATTAGTGGCTCAAGACAGTGGTCAGTGATACGGCACTTGACTAGGATGTCCTGAATTTTAGTTAGAGTCCGTTAAAAAGAAAAGTTGTTTTATCCCCTTGTGGTACCTATGCTCTAAACACTACTGGGTGTGCACAGCTAATGACGTGCATATCTAACTAGCTGCTGTTACCCACTCTTTCTCTTAGGTGGATGAGGAGGGCTTGAATAAAGTTGAGCACACCGAAGCGGGACCATGTTTTCCCCTGCCAGCCATACAGAAACTCCAAGCTGTGACCTCTGTTCCCTTCCCCCAATCTTTCAGCTAGTAGGGAACACAAACTATTATTACCAAGTATTAGAAAAAGCATTAGAATTCTCAGGTGACCAGTGCTGGCCTAGCCCTGCTCAGCGCTGTTCTGACCTCCAGCTTTGAGTCCTGCAGGGATAGGACAGAGGAGTTAAGTGAGGAATGATGGTTACAGAGGGTGAGCCCTAACCTTCAGGGTCGGTGGGGACAGCACGACTTAGTTGCATAAATGTGACCTTGTTTCTTTCAGCACAGTAAATGCTTCCAAATACTATTATTTCCAGCTACAAGTTAAAGGTTTTAACCACATGCAAATTCCTGTAACTACATAAAGTACTGTCTTCAGTCTTTGAGTGAAAACTTCACAATTACTTTTGGATCATTTTTTTACATATACTGCCTGTTTTCTTTAGCTCTGTGCCTTGCACATGAATGTTTCTTTTGGTGTTGGGGTTAGATGGGGAGGGAGTGATCTAAGCTCTCAATCTTCCTAGGACAGCAGGGCTCAGAAATCCCACTATGCTTAGTCTTACTTTAAGGACAATAAAGATCCCTGCAGGGCCACCCCATGCAGGGAGCATCTTCCCAGGAGTTGAGAACCAGTGTGCCCTCACTGTCTATCCTGAACTGTAACAAAGGTTGTTCTTCCAGGAAGAACAGCCAACTTTCAGGAGCGGCGGGCAATGTTTTCTTTTAATTAAAAAAACAAAACAAAACAAAAATCCTAGAGGTCATCCTGCAGCTTTGTTTACAAGTAAAAGTGGAGCAATGCCCATTTAGGGGGGTTGGGGGGGGAGAGGATTCTTTTACACTTTGATGTGAATAGGGTGGGGGCCCATTGTGATTTCAACTACTCTGACTGCAACCCTTTCACTTACAAACGAAGCCCAGCCCCCAGTAAGGGCCAACTGTCAAGAAAAAAAAATTCATTGCCTCTGCCTCCAATTATTTCTCGGAAGATGTGGGAGGAGCCACTATAAGCCCCCAGCACACCCTGTGCATTCCAGTTTGGTCTGCCTAGAATAGCCCCCTTTCCCAAGACCAACCCAGAGAGGAAACCTCTTGCTCTAAGCAACCCATCTGGCTTTTATGCTTTCCTAGAAAGCCCCAAGGGGTCTAACCTTACATATCCTTCAAGTATTCCTCCCCAAGGGCAAGAAGGTGATGATTTTTTTTTTTTTTCCAGTGGAGGGTGTAAAGAAAGCACCATCCTACACTCACTTGTGGTAGATATCACAAGGTACCCATAACCTCTTTCACCAACCTTACCTGTGGAACTTTCTTTTAAAGAATTTTAAATATTTAAAGAATTCTAAAGTAGCTAAGAAGTCTAAAGGTTCTGCAGGAGGACTTTCGTTGTTTGTTTGTTTGTTTTTGACACAGGGTCTCTCTATTGTCCAAGTAGTTCTAGAAGTATGTACAGCAAACTGGTCTTTTTTTTTTTTTTTGCAAGTCTCCTCCATTGCTCTCAATGGGTAGAGGGACTGGGAATTTCTTTTCTCTTTTCATTCTTTCATACTTCCTTTCTTTCTTTTTAAGATTTATTTATTTTTAAATACATGAGCACACTGTAGCTGTCAGACACATCAGAAGAGGGCATTGGATCCCATTACAGATGGTTGTGAGCCACCATGTGGTTGCTGGGAATTGAACTCAAGACCTCTGGAAGAGTAGTCACTGCTCTTAACCTCTGAGCCATCTCTCCAGCCCCACAGCAAGCTGGTCTTGAACTCAAAGATCCTCTACCCTCTGGTTCATAAACGCTGGGATTAAAGGCATTCTACATCATGCCCCACAGATTTTTTTAAAAAGAATTTTTAAAAATTAAAGCATACTATTTTTTAAAGCAGGGTATGGTAGCACACACCTTTAATTCCAGCACCCAAGTGGTAGAGACAGGTTTATCTTTGTGAGTTCAAGGACAGCCTGACCTACACATTGAATTCCAGGCTAATTGGGGCTGCACAGTGAGACCCTGTCCCCCCCCAAAAAAAACAAAAAAACCAATTGCAAATTTTTAGGCAGGCACCCTGGTGTGCATGTGCAATCCCAGTGTTCAGGAAACAGAGGCATTACAGTGAGCTTGATGCCAGGCTGGACTATACAGCAAGACCATGGAGAGATGGCTCAGCGGTTAAGAGCACTGACTGCTCTTCCAGAGGTCGGAATCCAATTCCCAGCAACTACATGGTGGCTCACTAGGGCTATGACCAAAGGGGGTGGGGGCGGCAAGCCACATACAAATAAGTGTGAAAGCACCTTAGGCTCTAAGATTTATGTGCTTATAATAATCTGTAGATGACTCCAGACACAGCTGCTTCACAGGTATACATACCAGTCTCCTAAATACCCACCCCCACCCAAACAAAAACACATGCACACAATTCACAGTAGGAAAAAAGGACAGCCTGTATGTGAAAAGTAAGAAAAAGATACAGTGGCTTATTGTTTGGAAATTTAAAAAAATAATAAAAGAGTGAAATATATGCATGCTACAACACACGTGGACATTTGTATGAACTGCCCAGAACAGATAAAAGTATCAAGCTGATGAATGCTTTATAGAATAGGTGGGGATGGAGATACCAGTATTAAGTATTTTAAAAAGTAGCTTTGGTTATTAGTGATAAGAATGCCTAAAAGTGAGCTGTCATGGAGTTGGGGAAACAGCTCAGCAGTTCAGAGCACTGGCTACTCTTTGGGAGACCCTGGTTTAGCTCTCAGCCCATCATGAAGTTCAGCGCCCTCTTCTGGCCTCCATGAGCACCAGGCAGGCACATAACACATATAAATATATGCAGGCAAAATACCCATATGCACAACACTAAGAAAATGTTAAAAAATAAAATTGGTATTAACCAATTTTAGTTAATACTAAAAGTATTAACGTGTATACCTAAAACGGGTGGAAAGTATACCTTAATTTTGTTACAGATGTGTAAGTGCTATGGAAAAAAAAATTTTATTGGTTTTTTTTTTTTGCTGTTGTTGTCTCTTTTTCTCGTTTTTGTTTTTTCAAGACAGGGTTTCTCTGTGTAGCCCTGGCTGTCAGTTTACAGGTAGTAAGTGGGCTTCTGAAGAGGCTCACCTTTCTGTCTAGGGTCTGACTGCTAACCAAAGTCCCCGCTTGAGGGAGAACAAAGGTTGCCTGAGTGGGAGCTTGGTGTCAGAGTCAGGGTTGAAGATGTTGCAGGCACAGTGCTTGATCCCCCTGAGCCAGGCTTACCCAGCTCTAACAGTCAATCAATCAATCTGCCTTCATAACTGTGTCAGGAGAGGACACCACACCAGCTGTTATAGATCCTGCCCACAGTACCCGTCATGACTGTGATGACAGGTCATATGATCTTACTGGGAAATGACTCACTACCTCTATTTCTACAATTTAATCCCTACTTCCCACCCCAGATTAATCCTTCAGTAAACAATTAAAAAAAAAAAAAAAAAGATTCCCTCCTGTCTGGGATAAACCCCAAACTAAACACCTTCTCGAGCTTATCAGACTGGACTGACTCATTTAAGGTTCCAGGGACAATGAGCAAAACCTGCCAATTAGCAATGTGTGTCTCAAACAGCGGAAAGCCATGTCCTGTGCCCGAAGCAGCAAGCAGCTGGCAAGTTAGGCCAGACACTCCTTCACTTGGAAAACCCTGGATCCATCTACACACTCCCATTCCATATTTCCAGGTGTGGATTCAATACAATGACCAAGCCAATCACTATTTCAGAAAGGGAAAAAAATAAAAATAAAATAAAATAAAATAAAGGCCCAGTCAATGGCCATTAATCTTTTTAGTAAGCAAGTAGCACTTCAGCCTCTGGTTTACAGGCCCTGGGGAGAATCTGCCTGAATAACTGGTGCTTCACACCTTGTAGCTTCCTCAAAACTGGCACTCTTCTCAATTAGGACAGTTACACACTATTGTGGTTTTCTGCAGGAGGAAAACACCACTGACCAGATCAGAGATAACAAAATACAAACACAAACAGCACAACTCCTAAAACACAAATAACACCCTTCATAGCAGAAGATTAAATCATACCCCAACAATCTGGGATATAAGATACTCTGAAATAAAATTTATTTTCCTCAGCTATAAAGCAAATATTTCCTGAATGCCTACCTTTCAGCTTTGCTCTGGTTCCAGTGTCCCACCTGGGCCTGATCCCAGAAGATAATTTAGTACACACTATGAAAATCTTAACTTTACCTTTAAGATTCACAGAAGAAAATGAAATATGATCGTAGTGATCGATAAATAAAGGTAAGAATCAAACTCATGAATAAAATAAAGCACACGCACACACAAAAGTTCTCCTTTAGTAAGGGGAAAGAAAGCAATCAGAAACTCCAGTCAAAACTGCACAAATTAAAGGCGAGGAGATTTAAAACGTGGCTTGAATTTGAGCTAGGACCATCTATTTGTCCTTATCAACGAGCTTCTCCATCTAAGGCAGTGGTTCTTCTCAACAGGGATATTTAAGGCCACCAGAAAACAGATATTTGCATTACTATTCTTCACAAGTAGTAGAATTAAGGTTATAAAGTAGCAAAAAAATAATTTTATGGATGGAGGGGGGTCACTACAACATGAGGAACTGTATTAAAGGGTCGCCACATTAGGAAGGTTGAGAACCACTGCTCTAAAGGGTACTTTGGGGCTGGTAGGAAGGCTCAGTGGGTAAAGGTAAGCCACGGAGTCCTATCCCTGGAATCAACATAGTGGATGAAGGAATTCACTTCTGCACACTGTCCTCTGATCTCTGCACATCTCTGTAGTTTGCACATGCTCATGTATACACACACACACTAAATAAACACATAAATACATAAATAAATAAACAAATAAACAAATAAGAAAAACATATATGTTTCAAATATATCCCTCTCTCAAAAAAATAAATAAAAAAAAAAAAAAAAAAAACCCAACACCTTCCTATCATTCTTCAGAGCCCTGGCTGTTCTAGAACTAGCTCTGTAGACCAGGCTGGCTTCAAACTCATAGAGATCCCCCTGTCTCTGCCTCCTAAGTGACAAGCATAAAGAAAGGTGTATGCCACCACCAACCAGCTTTAATCTTCTTTAAATAAAGAAGAAAATTATTAGCGAAGTATAGTAGTATGATATATGCTTTTAACCTTCTTAGAGATTATCTATCTATCTATCTATCTATCTATCTATTTTTAGGCAGGTCTCACTATGTAAACCTAGCTGGCCTTAAACCCTCCAGATAAACCACCAGGCTAGTCTCAAATGCAGAGATCTGTTTACCTCTGTCTCCCAGCTATTAGAATTAAAGATGTGTGTCCCTGTCTGTGTCTGGCTGTTTGAAATTATGTATATATGCTTATATTTGAGCATGGGTACCCTTAGAACCCAGAAGTGGGCATCAGATTTCAGACAGCAGGGCTTACAGGCAGTTTTAAGTTACCCAAAGTAAATGCTGAAAACCAAATTTGGGTCCTCTGCAAGAGTAACAAGTAACATTTCTGAATCATCTTTTCTTTCTTTCTTTCTTTCTTTTTTTTTTTTTGAAACACTGCAGTCTCATGTAGACCAGGCGAATTCGAAACTCTGCATCTTCTAGTCTTAGTCTCCTGTGTGCTGGAATAACAAACATGCACCTGAATTTTTTGTTTTGTTTTGCATTTGTGTTTGTTTGTTTGCTTTCAGACAGAGTCTTGCTATGTAGTATTGGCAGACATGAAACACTCTGTAGACCAGGCTGATCTGGAAATCACAGAGATCAGCCTATCTCCCTCTGATTTCCCGGTGCTGAGGTTGAAAGTATATGCCACCACACCCACATAATATTCTTGTTGATATGAAAATTTTAACATGGTCTTAGCTGGGCATGGTGTCACATGCCTTTAGTCCCAGCACTTGGGAGGTAGAAGCAGGCAGATCTCTGAGTTTGACGCTAGCCTGGTCTACAAATCAAGAGCAGGACTACAAAAAATCCTGTCCTATAAGCAACAATAATAGCAGCAACATGTAGTTTGACTGTATTTACAGATGGATTAAAACAGTAAAAGGTCAAAAATATTGAACAGGTTGTATGCTAAAGGACCTAGGTTGACCAGATGGTTGTAGTTGGGTATCACATATAAAGAACTAAAAAGCATCAAGGCTTTGCCAGAGCCAACTGACAAAGTAGACTGGCAGGGAGAAGTCTTGTACACCTGTTGGCTAAGGGGATCATCATCTTGACATTCTGGCAAAGGCATGATGAAAGCCATTGGGGGATCAGACTAGAGAACTGAAGACTGACCTAAAAGAGCTGAGTGTTCAAACCCACACAAAGGGTCAAGTCTACCCAGTCCCAGGCTGCAGGAGGTGGAGACAGGAAGGTCAGGATGGCTAGCCTGGGCTATGGGCGACCGTGGGCTACATGAAACTCTTTCTTAAAGACAAGGTGGGGTTGGAGAGATTGCTTAGTGGTTAAGTGCACACATACTGCCCTTGCAGTAGACTGGAGTGTCCCCCCCATACACAGCTCACAACAGTTCACAATAGCAGGAAACTATAGCTTCAGGGGAATCCAACACTTCCAGCCTCTAGGAGCACCTGCACTTATAAAAGAGACTGTGCACACCCGCATATATATGCATATATGCATACACACATATACACATATACACATATCTTTTAGAAAGAGACTATGTATACTGAACCACATGTACTCCATTCTATGTGAGTATGGTTATAAAGCATAACACTCTAGGGTTCCTTAAACTTAAAGTTCTCAAGAACTGAAAATCAAGATTGTTAGATGAAATATGTACAGATCAGCCTCTTAGAATGCCATGAAGGGCCAACCAAAGCCCGTATGTAGACCAGATCCACCACGAATTCCACCAGCTTAGAAATCTTATTTAAAATAAAAAAAAACTGAAGCCACTTTAATGTCAGCTAAGAATACAGGACATATATATATATATATATATATATATATATATATATATATATATATACATAGGCATGAAGTAGGAAAGACCTTTGGAAGTACCGTCAAAACCAATCTATAAAGGACAAGACATTTATGCAAGAATATAAAACTTATGTGTAGCCAAAATTATGAGCAAACTTAAAGACAAATGAGGGCAGTTTTATATTCTGGTCTTAGAAGGTCCCATGTTGTCCCTGTAGTAGGGGGGGAGAATGTACCAAGATTCACAACAGGACCTCCAGATCACAACACGGAATTCCATAAGTGACCCTCAAAAAGGAGGAAGCAGGAAGAACAGACTTGGTCCTGAGTTCCCAGGCCCCACTTCTTCTTACTTCTTCAATAAATATTGAGTGGTGTGAATCACATTTTTAAAAATTTTTTAATGTGTTTTTGAATAGCTAGTTTAAATAGCTATCTATATTACTGAAAATCCTTTCTGGATATCCATGGAGGTATTCTTCAAGACTGCATCAAAGTACAGACAACAAATCACAAAGGCAGTGCACTCTACACAATTAACACCTGTCACTTTGTACAAAAAAGATAACTTCTATACTGCATACGCTGAGTAGGAGAGATGAGGGGGAATAAAATGTAAGTATTAGAGAATTCCCTCTGTGAAGGCACACATAAAGTCATCCATTAGGCACAGCCTCAATTTGTGTGTTTCCTCAAACCAGTAACATATGTTCAGGCCAGTATCAGAACATAGAATTTGATGACCTAGGTTAATAGTTCCACTTTTCCCTCCCTTTGTATATGTTCCTGTTTGACACTGAACATCTGATAATCCCCCCAGCCCATGAATTACAGGTGTGTACTGTTACATCCCACTAACACCCAGAGATCTGCCTGCCTCTGCCTCCCAAGTCCTGGGACTAAAGGTGTAAGCCACAACATCTAGCTGACTTGCTTGGCTTTTCGAAACAGGGTCTTGCTATGGAACGCTGGCTGGTCTTTCTGTGTGCTCCAAGCTGGCTTAAGACTCTAGAGTACTGGAGTTACAGGCAGGCATCACCATGCCAGCTGGAACTTCTTAGAATATCAGACTGTAAAGATAAATGTCATTTTAAATGTTACATTCTTTTGAATCGCGGACTCGATACTTACCTGCTGCTGCTGCTGCTGTCCTTAAAAGCCATGACTACTGGTCAGTGGAAGGTGCTCATCTGGAAGAAAAACAGCGATGGTAAAGATGAGTGAGCTCGTGAGTAAACTCACAGGTACCCTACACCCAGCTTGCCACCACCAAGGAGACGAAATTTAGAGCTCACATTTGAATTAGAAAATGGTTCTTAACACATAAAAAAAAATGGCTAAGAAATATTGTAGAAAATGCTCATCATTCTTAGCCATCAAGGAAATGAGTTAAAACTTTGTGAGATGTCACCTTAACCCAGTCAGAATAACTAAGATTAAGGAAACAAAAGGCAACAGATGTTGGTGGCATTCAAGGAAGCCTCATGCACTGTTGGGAGTACAGACTGGTGAGGCCACTGTAGAAATCAATGTGGCAGCTTCTCGGGACAGCAGAAGTAGGTCCGCCATGTGATCTTACTACGTTCTCCCAGACATATACCTGAATAATTCGATTTCCTACTGCAGACATGCCTGCTCGCCCATGTTAGTCACTGCTCTATCCACAACAGGAGGACATGGGGAAAGCTTAGATGCCCATCAATGGATGGATGGATAATAAAAATGTGGTGAACATTTATAGTGAAAAATTCTCTCAGCTGTAACAAAGAATAAAATAATGGAGACCCAGAAGGGACAAATGCCTCAAGATCTCACTTGCACATGGCTCTGAGAAGCAAATCTTATATTTGCGTGTCCAGTAAGGAGAAGCCTCAGAGCACAGGACATTAGACAGAGACCATTGGTTGAAAGGAAGTGGAAGATCTTAAGAGAGAGAGAGAGAGAGTAAAGCTTAGGTGGCATGATGGGGAGGGAGAGAATGGCAGGGGGTTTAAGTTGGGAGAAAGATGGAAGGGTAGAGCGGAGGGTGTTCGGGGAGGGGTAACTAATACTACGGATGTTTGAAAAAGACATACAGGAATCTACTCCTCTACAAACTTCCATATATTTATATAGAATTTAATTTGACCCAGTGCCAGGTGTGGGATAGCTCTCCCCCTAAGTTGTTGGCCAGGGTTATCCATAAGAGTACTCCCTCCCAAAAATAAAGTTTTGCTCTCAGTTGCCCACCAGGACTTCCTGGTAAGACCCTACTGCTAAAGACATGTTTGTTACAGGTACTGACCAGGAAGCTTTCTCCTACTGGCTAGTTTTCCTAGTGTTGGAAGGTGCTGTGGAGGTTGCTGGGGAAAAAAAAAAATCAATGGTCACAATCACTTATAAACCCTGTGAACAGTAGACAAATATGCTGTGACCTACTGGCTCCTGCATGGATTTAAGGTCACTCTACAGGGGGGAACATACACCCGGTCCTATAAATCTGACCCAAGATCCATGTTTTGAAGGCTCACAAGTTGCATGGATAGATCTGTTACAATAGTGTATAGGGTATAATAGGGTATAACTATGCAGCCGCAGATAGCCTGGAATTCACTATGTAGACCAGGCTGGTCTAGAATTTACAGAGATCAACCTGCTTCTGTTTCTCAAATGCTGGGATTAAAGATGTGGCCCACACCCAGCAAACCCACTACTATTATTCTGTTACATAGTATCTAAATTACATAGTATCTCTGTTACATAGTATTCTGGACATAGTATCTAAAGATGTATCTCTCTACTCATAGTCTAGCTAGTGTAGATAGTGTAGCTCCCAGACGTCATCAATGAATTTCTTTGTGCAATGGATGGCAGTTAACCCAGAAGTTCACATGGATCAAGTGCAGAGAAAAAGTGTTAGTGGGGTACTTGCACATAAAAGGGCCATCTATATCACACCCCCTCCCCAAGGCTCAGGGAACATCTCAGAAGAAGGGACGCGAGGGTTATAAGAGCCAGACGTCAGGGAGGACTGAAACGAAGCATTGTCTTTCAGACTTGAAGGGACTACCCATCAGCCCAGCAGCTGAGATGCACACACAAGATCTGGGTGAGATCAAGCCAATCTGCATTGTATCATGGGGTATAAAATGAGCACCACCCCTAACCGATATGCTCTGGCAGTTTTCAACAAGGGAGAGTAGGTTTTTCAGGGTGGGTAGACTAGACTCCAGTAGAGGGGTCCCACACATAGTAGCATAGGGCAGCACAAACTGAAGTTCATGGGATACCAGTGAGAAAATAACATGAAGTTTGGGGGTTGGGAGATAGGAGATGGGGGTGCTCAAAATGTATTGTATGACATTCTTAAAGGGTAGAGCTATTTTATAAAGAAAGAAAATTCTTCTTCACTAACTCACAAGTTGAAGGAACAAAATAGTATACTTCAGAAGCCAAACATTACTATGAATTTTAAGGCTGCTACTCAAAGCATTTTAGAAGGGGGAAAAAACATAAGTAAGTTTATTATGGGAAAGAGGGAAGGAAATACTATTTTTTGAGTGTCAGTCAACTTTGTGCCAAGCACTAGATTAAGCCCTTTAAAAACTGATGTTTCCTGTATACAGGACGATAAGCTTTCTGAAGTAAACACTGATATCTCATCTTGCAAATGAGACTAGGTTTGAAGCTATCAGCCCAAGGTCACAGGTTGTGTTAGCATCCTCCACAGGACTAGGAGGAGAAGGGAAAGGTATTGAGTGTGCAAGAGAACAGCTGATTTTCATGTAAGACTTTAATGATTTGAGAAAAAAAGTAGGGATACATATGTGCCAGCCCTTGTGCCATGCTTGCTCCTGCCTGGGAAGGGGTCATAATGCCTGTAATTATTAAACATGAATTCAATTTTTTAAATGTAGGTTGGCTAGGCATAGAGGCACATGCTTATAATCCCATAAGAGTTCAAGGCTGGGCTGAGCTATATAGCAAGTCCCTGTCTCAAAACAAACAAACAAACAAAAAATATGTCCAATTGGCAATCTCCTCCTTCTTCTCTTCCTTTTCTTCTTCATTTTAAACAGGGTTTCAAAATCACTGTACAACAGAGGTTGCCTGATCTTCCTGCCTCTACCTCCTACAAGTTGCAATTACAGGCATGTGTCATACACTGGCCTAAAATAAAATTCTTGGTTCACTCTCTGAAAATGGGACTGAGTTTTAGGAAAAGGCATTCGTTCTGCAGTCTGTGCAGGCGGCCTTGGTACTATCTATGTCTAGGAATAACTTTGAGTAAATATCAGCAGCTGTTTCCTTTCCCTCCTGTCTATTTGTAAATGGGCTGCACTTATACTAACTTGCTTCACTGTTGTCTGTTTCTGTTTTTTCTTCAAGCATTAGTAAAGACAAGATAGGTTGCCAAAACTACCTTAATAATTTAGCACTATTTGATACTATATGGCAACACTACATGAAATCTGTAATCATTTTCAATTGCCTCCTGTAATTAACAGTTACAATTTCTTCTCAGGCTGACCCACTGGGCAGAATTTTCCCTAGGCAATGTTGGCGGTGCTGATAAGGCCTTTGATGTCCCTCTTCACATAATTTAAACCACTAACTACAATGTTTCCATGCTGGTAGACATTATTTGTTACTGTTATCTCAGCTCCCAAAGGCTACAGTGTAGCAGAGGGTACTTTACCTTTCACTCATACCACAACAGCTGTAAGGTTTTCAGGGTCAAACTTCTTTTCGAGTCAGTCCTCCAGCTGGTTACAATGGCCTTACAATGGTCTACAATCTCTACCTCATATCTGTTTATATCCTTCTCTGACTTCGACTCCCTTTTCTCTTTTTCTCTCTTCCCATATTGCCGAATCCCTCCCGGCTCTTACTTTTGCACACAGAAGATTATCTGTGTGCAATATTGGAATTGTGTTGGCATTATTCTTGATGATACTTCTGTAGAAGCATCTGAAGAGTCTCCAATGGAACTCCCACACATGATTCTGCTGAACAAGAAGTCCAAACTATTTGCAAAGAAAGGTGTCCACCCATAGGGCTCTGTGATATTATTAACACAATCTAGAATCACATTAAGTAGGGAATTTCAGTGAGGGACTGTCTAAATCTGTGATCCTGTCTGTGAGAACTAATTTTTTTTAAAAGAATGTATTAAAGACAGGTTTATTGAGAAGCTGATCTCAGGTGGGTGAGTTCCCTGGCCCCAAGGAAGGAGACCAGAAAAGTTGCCATAGGGAGAGAGGGAAAAAGATAGATAGATAGATAGATAGATAGATAGGAAGGAAGGAAAGAATTGGAAGGAAGGAAGGAAGGAAGGAAGGAAGGAAGGAAGGAAGGAAGGAAGAAAAAAAGAAAGAAAAAAGAAAGAAAGAGAGAAAGAAAGAAAGGGCTCGCATGCACAGAGAGAAAAGAGAAAAAGGAGGTATGAGGACACTCTTATTATGTCTTAACTGAGTTGAGAAGACCTGCCCTCTGTGGGTAGCACCATTCCCTAGGCAAAGAATGTTGAACTGGCTAAGTAGAGAAAAATGAAGTGTACACTAGCATGCCCACATTAATTTATTGTTCTTTGCTCTTTATTTCATATTTATATGTGATCAGCTGTTTCAAGTTCCCATCTGAACTTCAGGACTAAAATCTGGGATTGTAATTCATCAAATAAATGCTTTCTCTCTTAAGTTGCTTTTGCTAAAGTGTCTTATCACAACAACAAACAAAGATGGTAAGACTTCCAGCTCCTAAGCCAGTCAAAGAAGCACCAAAGGGTAAAGCACACACCACTGCCAGTACCGATGTCAGACATTCCTGTCTGACACATGTGAAGCACATGTAAAGAAATGCTAAGCAAAAGCTGCTGTAGAGAAAACCAAAACCGGGGTAGAGACTGGCTGAGAGGAACCGAGGTGGGATGTTGAAATCTCATAGAGGTTGATTAGAGAATGGCACATTTGAGGACTCAATTAAAAGATGAGAGAAGCAAACCCTGACCACCAATTCGAGGTGATCCTAGAGGCTAAGCTGAAGACCAACAACAAGATGCATATGAAGGAAGAGACCACAGCCTATGTAATTCATACCCCCAACTTAGCTGCAAGCACAGGCTTTCTGAAACCACAGAGGCAGGACTGAAATGACTATATCACGAGGATACAGGGTTTAATCTCACAGAGTAGACCAGATTCTGTCCACAAGATCTGTTTAATATGCTCATACATGGTTTGCACAACTAATGTATAACCACTACATCAGATGTAAACTGAGATGAAGAAGGGCCCAGTATAATTGGAAAATTATTCTAATCACTGCAAAAGAAAGGATGCATAGTTCAGATTAGTATCTCTCTTTTTAAAATTTACTTTAAGTGTGTTTGTTTGTTTGTTTGTTTGTTTTGTTTTGTTGAGAGCCCAGGCTCTCCTGGAACTCACCATGTAGATCAGGCTGGCCCTGAAATCACAGAGCTCTTATCTGTCTGCCTCTGTCTCCTGAGTAGAATTAAAGGAGTTCACCACTATGCCCAGCAACTACATTTTATTTATTTTTACTTTATGCGTATGTATGGGTGTTTTACCTGCATGTATATGTTTAAGAAATGTTCTTAAACATTTCTTGTTTAAGAAGTTACTTTGTAAAGGAAATCATTCCTTAGGATACAGTCGCCTACATAGTTACGCTCTGCCCCAATCTTCCACCTGAAAACATAGTCACAAGAAGCTGAGCATGGTACACTCACCAGCACCCAACACAGTTAACATGAGGCTGGGCATGGTGCACATGACTGTAACCGTACCACTTGGAGACTGAGGTAGAAAGATTTCAAGACCAGCCAGGGCTACATGACCCATTTGCATGCTGCTCCAAAGGGAAAAACCAAAACTGGAAATAAACAAACAAACAAACAAACCCAAAAATCAAACTAACAAATAAAACAGTGTGTGTGTACATGTGTGTGTGCATGTGTGGGTCTGGGATGTAGCAGTTCAGCAGTGGAACACTTGTCTAGTATGTTAAAGGCCCTGCCTAGATTCAGCATATCTAACCATTACTTATGTGTGTGACACATATGTACTATGTATGTTCATATATACATGTATATTTTTATTATTTATTTAACATTTGTGAGTATAGTATCACTCCCTTTCTGCAGACACACCAGAAGAGGGCATTGGGTCCCATTACAGATGGTTGTGAGCCACCATGTGGTTGCTGGGAATTGAACTCAGGACCTCTGGAAGAGCAGTCAGTGCTCTTAACTATTGAGCCATCTCTCCAGCCATATATATATATATACACACACACATACATACATGTATACAGAAAGTTAGGTATGATAATAAAAGTGGTAACCTGCAACATATGACAGAATGAGCAAAGTCAATTGTGGCACATCATTCTGAGAAGTAAGGGGACATCAAAGAGAATTAGATGAGCCAATTTGTTTTTTTGTTTGTGTGTGTGTGGTTTTTTTTTTTTGTTTTGTTTTGTTTGGTTTGGTTTGTTTTTTTTTTTTGTTTGTTTGTTTGTTTGTTTGTTTTTGAGACAGGGTTTCTCTGTGTAGTCCTGGCTATCCTGGAACTCACTCTGTAGACCAGGCTGGCCTCGAACTCAGAAATCTGCCTGCCTCTGCCTCCCAAGTGCTGGGATTAAAGGCGTGCGCCACCACCGCCCGGCTGTGTGTGTGTGTGTTTTTTTAAAGACTTTGTCTGTATTTTTACACATAACCACACACACAGTTTGCAATAGCAGAAACCAAGTTGGTTGTGCTACAGGAAGTATGAACAGGCATATTCTGTTTCATATTAAATCTTGTAGGCATAATAATATTTTCCTTTTGCATTGAGTAAAGTTTACCCTTGTGTTATTCAAATGCTGATTTCTGTCTCATATCTTGTTTCAATCTTCAAGCTTTGTAATGCTTATGTCAAGAATCTCTTAAGTTTGTGTAAACAATTCTTACCATTTATTCTCTGCCTTGTCAATAAATGCTGATCATCCAATGGCTAGGTAGAAGAGAGAATAGGGCGGGACTTGCACCAGCCAGGGAAAGGAGGAGATAGAAGGAGGAAGAGGAAATTGGCTGTGAAAAGGAAGGAAGAAAAACACCCTTACTGCAAGTATTATTTGGGATCATGGCTGGAATGTGGCCAGAGTAGTTTAGAGGTTAAGATAGACCATTTGACTGCCCAGATATTGAGGTGAAGCTTGAAAATATAACTTGGTCTGTGTTCTTATTGGGAACTAGTTAGAATAAAGAAATACTGTCACCATATTAACTTACTAAACACATTTATGTTGAGGTATGCCCCCCTACCCCAGCATAGATGTAGCCATTTTGATCCATGCCTGCCAATGATTTCATATTTTTGCTGTAATATACCCTACCAGTCACTGACACAGAAAAACAACTTGACTCAGAGCAAGGTCATGCTGATCAGATATTCTGCAATGTTCTATGAGGCTTGCTAATCTTAGGAAATTCCATGAAGCTTTACAGAGGAGCCATCAAACTAGACGTCAATATGAACTGTTACGTCTAAGTAGCTGATCACTGGGCCGCACTTCCTATATTTATGTGGGTTTTGTGGTTTTAGCCTTTATAAGATGTCAGACAAAGACATTCAGAGTCATAGCCTCGACCCCCAAATTCTGGGCTAGAGCCCTGATCTTAGTCTTAGGGTATGCTTTTACAAAACCATCCCAGCCTCACAGAGAGCAGTATTTGTGTGGTTTGTGGGTGACTCTTGGACCTCAACATCTATATTAAAAATAATTTGTTTGCTGGGCGGTGGTGGCACACGCCTTTAATCCCAGCACTTGGGAGGCAGAGGCAGGCTGATTTCTGAGTTCGAGGCCAGCCTGGTCTACAGAGTGAGCTCCTGGACAGCCAGGGCTACACAGAGAAACCCTGTCTCGAAAAACCCAAAGAAAATTTTTTCTTATATTATAAATCTTTTATTATGACCCTCTATGAATCTACTAGCTTTTCAATCCTTTAAATTACTTAAGATCTATTTGTTTTATTTTATGTGTCTGAATACTTTGAGGGAATGTATATTTGTGCAGCATTTGCATCCCTAGTACCTGTGGAAGCCAGAGGAGATTATCAGATCCCTTGGAACTAAAGATATAGACAGTTCTAAGCCACCATGCATGTGGTGCTGGGACCTGAACCCAAGTCCTCTGCAAGAACAAGTCTTCTTAATCACTTAATCACTGGTCCATCTTTCTAGCTTCCAGATGATGATGATAATGAGGAGGAGGAGGAAGAGAGGAAGATGAAGAAAAGGAGGAGGAGGGGGAGGAGGAAGAGGAGGAAGAGGAGGGGAAGGAAGGGGAAAGAGAAAGAGGATTTTTTTTTTTTGAAACAGGTTTTCTTTGTATAGCCCTGGCTGTCCTGGAATTAGTTCTGTAAACCAGGCTGGCCTTGAACTCACAGAGATTTGCCTGCTTCTGCCTCCAAGGTTCAGAGATTTACTTCATTACATCATCATCATCAACATCATAAAAAATGGAAGTTTTAGTACAATGGCTGGCTCAGACAGAGCACTTCCTAGGTGGTATTATTTTGGTTTTATCTGATTGGTTTGGTCATACCCAGAAGGTCCCACTTTCGAATGGGCAGAGAGAATTATTCAGGTCTCAAATTGCATGATCATGACCTAGTTTCCAAAGGCAAATATGACAGGGTCTATGAGAGCTAGAGGGAGCTTGAACCAGTCAGTTTTTGCTGATCTGCTTCTCTCTAGAAGAATCTTTTCCTCCCCACACTTTCCAGGAACAGTCATCCTTGATAGTAGGCAACATGTTGAGATGACTCATGAATCACACATCCTCTCCCCCATCACCCCCGCCTCCAGCTCCCTACCATTTTCCAGAATTCCATTCTGTGATGATTTGAATATGCTTGGCCCAGAGAGTGGCACTATTAGGTGGTGTGGCCTTGTTGTAAATGTGTGTCACTGTGGGCATGGGCTTCTGAGTTGCCTGGAAGGCAGTCTTCTAGCAGCCTTTAGATGAATATGTAGAACACTCAGTTACTCCTGCACCATGCCTGCCCAGAAGCTGCCATGTTCCTGCCCTGATAATACTGGACTGAACCTCTGAACCTGTAAGCTTGCCCTAATTAAATGTTGTCCTTGGTCATGGTGTCTGTTCACAGCAGTAAAATCTTAACTAAGACATACTCCACTCCAAACAGGACCCCAAACAGACTTGGTGACTATGACTTTTCCATCCTCCAGTGCCACACGGTCCCATAACAATTAATGTTTCCAGCCAACTCTCACACAGAGGCTATGCTTCATGGGTTCTGACACACCAGATACAAGCACACACCCCATGTCCCCTCTGCCATTGTTTGGTGCTTGGCTGAAGGACACACTCTTAGCAAGGCCACCTAACTCCTGAAGCTTGGTGTTGTAATATGCTTTCAACAACTCTTAAAAGCCTTAACTCTATTCTGGGATAATTAACAATGGGCTGGATATCAAGTAACAGCTGCTTGGCCCAAGTTTATGTTTCTTCTACAGCAAATCCAGGAGACTTTCAGCTACTTGGTTACAGCATCAGGAACGGACTCTGCTCCGCTCTGCTGTCTGCATCATGCTTGTCATCTTCACGTACAAAAGTCCTGATTTGAGAACCAGACATCTAAGTCATAGTCAAGGCAAAGAGGAAGAAAGTTGGCGGCGAGGGGGTGGGGCATGGATAAGCCATCTAAAATGTTCTCCTTTTGTAGGCAAAGGAAAATTCTTCCAAGTCTAGACCATCAAAAATCCACATCTAGAAAACAGCCCCCTTCTAAGCTTCCGGAGAAGTAGGTGATTCAGGACATGAACTGGTGGAAAAAGATGCTGGCCCAGAATCTAAGGCAAGACAAATGTAGTTCCATATTAAATTAAGGTCCATGGCAACAAGAATGGGAATGGGTGTTGACATTTAGTCTAGGCCTCAGCATACGGTTACCTGACAACAGCCAGGTGTGCCTGACTCACTATAAAAGGGGCTGCTTTTCCCCTCCTCTCTTTCTTGCCCTTTTACTCTTGCTCTCCCCATTCCCCTCCCCAGTCTCTCTCCATGTGCTCATGGCCGCTGTCAACTCCTCTCTGTGTCTCTCTCTGTCTCTGTCTTTCTCTGCCTTTCTCTCAATTCCCATGCCCTGAATAAAGTCTATTCTATACTATACCTTCATGTAGCTAGTACCTCTGAGGGGGAAGAGGTGCCCCTGCAAGCCCATGCTGAGGCACCCCCTCCCCCACACCATACCTCACTTCCCTCAAACAGATCCCCTTTGTCTCTATCTTTTTATAACACACAACAATGGGTATTAGGCAGAAAAATAACAGGATGGACCTTATTTTAACTTTTTTTTAGTTTACACCAGTACCTGAGACTAATTTATATTAACATGTATTTTTATTCCTTAACTCTCCTCGGTGAGATGCAATTCAGGGGCAGTGGATAACTATAAGGAAACTGCTGGGCACGGCAGAGCAGTTGCACAAATGAACTCACTATGCTTGGGACAGCATACACAAGGCCTGTGCAAGCTCAGGTCAGACAAAATCTCAGCATGGAGAAAGTGGGCAGAGTCCCCCACTTGGTTATTGACAGCTTCCAGGAAAAAGAGAATCTATTTTCTTGAGGAGTGTTGTCCCTAGAGAGGCTGTCCTTGTGGTAGGCCACAGATCCAATGATACACGGATTTAATTTGTAGGAAAGGTGTGTCATTCTGGGAATAGTGGAAGGTGAGGTGAATATGTTCGGAACACATTGTACCTAATTCTCAAAGAACCACTGAAAAATAAAAGAGCAAATTTAGACTTCCCAGTAGCTAGAGTTTCTCAGTGTGTATCAAATTTCCCTCCAGTTCTCCTCAGTACAGCACACAAAGTATGAAGTCAGCTAGTTTCTATTTGGTCAAGCCTCTGAAATGTGAAAGAAATTTGCCACTGTAGTGTAGTCAACCAGACATGTACAACCTCTAACTTAAAATGTGGCTTAATACAAAATTGTAGACATCAAAATTATAGACATGCTTTTAATCACAGTACTCAGAAGGAAGGCAGAGGCAGGCAGATCTCTGTGAGTTCAAAGCCAGTTTGGTCTGCATAGTGAGTTCAGGACAGCCAGAGCTACATAGTGAGATTCTGTCTCAGGAAAAAAAAATGTAGATTCAATTAAAACATTCCTGTAAGTTGCCTTGATCATGGTGGTTTTTCACATCAAAAGAAAAGTAACAAATACACACATAAAAAATTTTAAAATAATGACATCACTGTTCCTCACCTAGATTAGCTGTTCATTCTGTTGGTGTTTTGAGACAGGGTTTGTCTGTGTAGCCCTGGCTGTCCTGAAACTCACTCTGCAGACCAGTGTTAGTCAGGGTTCTCTAGAGTAACAGAACTGTAGAATAAATCTACCTATCAATATCTATATATGGAATTTATAGAAATAACTTACAGGCTGCAGTCCAACTAACCCAGCAATGGGCAGCTGTGAATGGGAAGTCCAGGAATCTAGTGGTTGCTTGTTCCTACCAGGCTGGATGTTTCCGCTGGTCTTCTGTATAAGCTGGGATCCTGAAGAAATGGGTTCCAACAGAGGTGCTGGCAGTAAGTGCAAGCAGGCAAAGAATGAACACTTCCCTTTTCCATTGTCCTTATATAGGCCTCCAGCAGAAGTCGTGGCCCAGATTAAAGGTGCGTCTCAAGATCTGCATTAAAGCCAGGCAGTGGTGGCACACGCCTTTAATCCCAGCTCTTGGGAGGCAGAGGCAGGTGGATTTCTGAGTTCAAGGCCAGCCTGGTCTACAGAGTAAATCAAAGACAGCCAGGATTACACAGAGAAACCCTGTCTCAAACAAAACAAACAAAACAAACAAACAAACAAAAAACCAAACAAGATCTGCATTAAAAGCATGTGTCTTCCAGATATAGTCAAGTTGTCAACCAGGAATAGCCACCACCCCGGCTGGCTTCAAACTCATCAAAATCCACCTGCCTTTGCATCCCGATGTGTTCCCACTGGGGAAAACAAATCTCACAGCTCAGACAACCCCAGGGGACCAGCCAAAGCTGTCAACTCGGCTAAACTGGAATGAATGAAAACCCAAGTACCTAGGACACCTATGAGGGATTATTCCTGGTTGGATTATTTGAAGTTCTTCGATCCCCAGATAATGAATTCTTCTGTTCTTGGGGAATCACTTTTGTACTCTCCTTAATTAAATCCCTGGTGTGGAAGGAGGCATCGAACAACTTTCCAGCCTGGTGCTAGAAGGGATTACTCACAGGTGCAAGCAGCGGTTAAAACTGAATCCAATTTGGAAGAAGAATCTCAGCTGGGTGTGGTGATACACACTTATAATTCAGCAGTCCAGATCCTGAGTTCAGGGCCAGTCTACACAGCAAGACCCTATCTCAAAGACAGAGGTGAATATATACACCCATATTTTAAAATATTTTATTCATTTTTATGTGTGTATTTGTTACTTTTCTTTTGATGTGAAAACCCACCATGATCAAGGCAACTTACAGGAAAAAAAAGGCGGGGGGGGGGTTATTTGGGCTTATAAACTCGAGAGAAATAAGAGCAGGGAAGTGTCAACTTTTGGGGGCCGACTTTAGCAGAAAGCAGCTATCAGCTTTGCAGCCATCTTGAACCACATACCCTGATATGAGACTTGTTTTACATCAGCCTACAACAGCTGAGCACACTCTGATAACATCTTGGTTTAGATACCTTGGGTGTGTGAGATTAAAGGTGTGTGAGATTAAAGGTGTGTAACTTAAGAGTGTGACTTAGAGATCAGATTTAGAGACAAGACCTAAAGACATGACTTAAAGGCGTGACCAAAAGCCATGGCTTAGAAGTGAGACATATAAAAGGCGAGAGGCAGACAGGAGAGTTGAGAACAATTTGGAAGAACAGAGATTCAGACACTAGGAGTAAGAGTAGACATTAGACACTCGGAAGAGAACAACAGGAGTACAACTAGGAACTAGGAACGCAAGACTTGGGACTTGGACTAGGAAGAGAGACTGAAGAATAAACGTGATTGAATCACACTCAGTATGGTCTCCATTCTTCAAGTCCGCCCTCACTCTCTCTCTTGCTGAACCCTGAGCCGCAGACCAGAGCTTGGCAGCTTGGGCCAGGAAACAGTGGCCACCAAGGATGGAGTGGAGAGGGCCGCAACATTTTTGGCCGCCCAAAGTGAGGCTCCAGCTCAGGCCTCAACAATCAACCACAGGCATAGCAGCAGGGACAGCTGAGAGCTCACATCTCCAACCTTAGCAGGAAGCAGAGTGAAGGGACTTGAAATGCCAGCACCTAGTGACATATAGTTCCTGCAGAAGTACCAGTGGGACCAAGTGTTCAAGCATTCGAACTTACTTACGGGAGAGCATTCAAATTCATACTCGGTGTGTATAAGTGTTTTGCTTGTATGTATTTATGTGTGCCAGTATGCATGCAATACCCTCAGAGATCAGAAGAGGATGTCAGATCCCCCAGAATTGGTGTTACAGATGGTTATGAGCCACTGTGTGGGTCCTGAGGATGGAAATGGCTCCTCCAGAAGAACAGGAAGTGCTCTTACCTGAAGGGTCACTGCTCTAACCCCTATGCTTATTTATTTACTGCTACAAAGGAAAGTCAAATAGCTCAGTGGGTAAAAAAAAAACAATGGTCACTAGGCCTGGCAACCTGAGTTTGATCCCGAGACCCACATTTTGGAAGGAGTGAACCAGCTTCCACAAGTTGTGTTGGCATTTAGCCTAGGCTCCGCCCCACAGTTACCTGGCAAGAGCCAGGTGTGCCTGACTCACTATAAATGGGGCTGCTCCCCACCTCCTCACTCTCTTGTTCTCTAGCTCTTGCTCCTGCTCCTTACCGTCTCCCCATTCCCCTCCCACTCTCATGCCGACCTCTCCTCTCTTATCTTATCTTATCTTCCCCTCCCCTCCCCTCCCCTCCCTTCTTTCTCTCTCTCTCTCTCTCTCTCTTTCTCTCTCTCTCTCTCTCTCTCTCTCTCTCTTTTTCTTACTTGTTCTGTCTCTACTACCCTCTCAACTCCCCTCCCCATGCCCTGAATAAACTCTATTCTATACTATACGGTTGTGTGGCTGGTCCCTCACGGGGAAGGGATGTCTCAGCATGGGTCTGCAGAGGCAACCCCTTCCTCACACCTGACTATATATCCACCAAACATATCCCTGGTTTCTCTATCTTTTTATAAAACACAAGTTGTCCTCTAACCTCCACATAATATATATTGTGGCATGCACGTATCCACACACATACATATGTGCACAGAATAAATGAATACAATGTGATAGTCACCACATTTCCTTTCAAGAGTAAAAATACCATGCACTTATTAATAGTAGCATTTATAATTTTCTGTTTCAAGTACCCACACATTTAGTGGTTTAACCTACTCAACTAGTAAGGAAAGTGCTATTATATTCCTTCTCTTATTTTAATTAGAGACAATTCTCAGGTCTGTGGCATGTTGTAGAAGCAGAGGTGCCAAGTGTCTATGATACTGGTAACTCAGGAATGTACACATGGAACAACCTTGGGGAACGCAGCTCGTGTCTACTACAGCAAAGGGGAACATGTTTATTATACGGTGTGATCAAGAGAGTATCTCCCCTGGAGTACAGAGCAGCTGTACAGCCAATTAGAAAAGAGAGAGTTCCCTGAGCTCTGGATTCCCTCCTGGAACACAGCTCCCTGAGACTGCAGGCAAACCCTTTTGCAAATTGGCATGGAGGAAACAAGAGTAAGAAAAGAAAATACTGGCACTCTAGCTACTTACGATTATTACGAATGACAAAATGACTCTGCTGTCACCCAGCAGTCTCCAGGCGGGTTAATTTGTTAGCTTGTAAGTAGGATAATATAACACCTTCACATTCCTTGATCAGAGCTAATTGCTTTGCCCAGAGTCTGAGAAGTGGCAGGAGGTACATTAAGGACCCATAAGCCTGCACATCCAGGGCAGGACTATGGTGTTAAGCCTCTGCAGTAAGCAGTGGTGCTGAACCTGGTTCCAGAAATAGAAGCAGCAACAGCTTGGGGTTACAAATGCAAATTCTGAGCCAGCATTCACAGACATACCAGAAACAGACTGTGGCACTTATGGGGACATCTGTGGCTCCGATGTATGTTAACCCCTGAATCACTGCATCAACACCATCAACACATACACACAACTTATCTCCAAGGCCGAAGGAAATGGTATAGGGAGAAGGACTTTACGAAGCATGTATTCTTGAGACCCATAAGTAGAGCTTTAGTAAAGTTAGTAAGCGTTTTTCTAAACTAAAGAAGGCAGTTTGTAAGGTGCACATGTGCAGAAACCAGAGGATACCCTGGCCATTCACCTTGTTTTTGAGATTGGGTCTCTTACTTAATAAGTAGGTAGGAGGGAAGGCTGTCTCTATTCCACAACCCCAGAAAAGTGGCCCAATGTGTTACAATACTATATATCCAGCCCTTTTCGTTTGATTTATTATTTGTGTGTCTTTTGTAAGACAGGATCTAACTATGTAGACCAGGCTGGCTTTAAACTCACAGAACTCTACCTGCCTCTGCCTCCCCAAGTCCTGAGATTAAAGATCTGTACTACAATGCCTAGCCTTATAATAAGAAAGGGTCTTAATAAGTAAGTTGTTAAGGCTACCCTTGAACCTGTCTCTTTTTTGTTGAGATTTTATTCGTTTTTATTTGATGTGTGTGGGTAGTTGCTTTGCTAGCGTGTGTCTGTGCACGTGTGCCTGCAGTGCCCTCGGAGGCCCAAAGAGGGTTTTGGATCCCCTGAGGCTGCATTGTAAGCAACCATGTGGATGCTAGTCATTGAACCTGGGTTATTTTGGAGAGCAGACAGTGCTCATAACCACTGAACTATCTCCCCAGCTTTTACCCTTGAACTTGTGATTCTGCTGTCTCCGTTTTCTGAACATCTGAAGTTACAGATCTGTACTGCAAGCCCAGCAAAGATGCTCAGTACAGACAAATACAACTTGTCTGTTAATTATATATATATATATATATATATATATATATATATATATATATATATAAATTCTAGAAGAAAATGCTTACCCAATAGTAGTGGTGAGAATTACTTAGCCAAGGAGAAATACTATTTATATTTTAAGTAAAGCTGTAATTCTTGAAAAACAGGAAACCACATATCAACATAGCCAACAGAGTGTGCCATACTCAGAAGTGCACCAGGCTTTGAGTCAGAGGCGAGTTATTCAACTTCAGCCCAATTTCCTGATTTTAAAGGGGAAAATGAACTCAACTAAGAGCTACAATTAGGTGTGCATGGCAGGTCATGGGAAGTAAACACAGACGTGCTCTCTGGGAATGTACCTGATTGTTCTCTGAGGAGCAGGGTTTTACCACATGTCATGCTTAGATCACTCTCTGGCACACAGAAGATGCTCCCTACTCAGGAAGTGTCAGGGACGAACAAGGTATTTCATAATGTTAGCTCCTTTCAGGCTCCACTTGTCACAAAGCTCTTCCAGTAGGAAAAAGTCACTCTATCAAAAAACACTTAGTCATATTTAAAATGGGCCAGTTAATTTCAGAACATCAGCTGACTTTCTTCCCTGGAGAATACTACCAAAGGAGAGCTGTCCTGAAGCCTGCAAGAGGAGCTCCTGTTAGCAGCCCTGGGCCATAGTCAGTGTCAATTGTGCGACAATACACTGTAAACATGAGGAGTTGAGGGGTTGGAGGGGTGGGGGCTGCAGAGGCTGCAGGGGACTGCAGAGGGGTGCTGGAGCTGTGCGGGCTGCAGGGGGCTGCTGGGGCTTCAGGGGCCCACAGGGGACTGGAGGGGGCTGCAGGCACAGCTCAGTTAGGTGGTAGAGCTCTTGGCTAACATGCACCAGGTCCATGGTTCAATTGCCAGGCATGGTGGCCTAGGGCTGTAATCCCTGGACTTGGGGTAAAGGCTGATGATCAGAAATTCAATGTCATCCTCAACTATGTACAGAGTTTGTAGCCAGCTACAACTGAAACCTATCTTTAAAAACGAAGCCGGGCCAGGCGGTGGGCCAGGTGGTGGTGGCGCACGCCTTTAATCCCAGCACTTGGGAGGCAGAGGCAGGCGGAATTCTGAGTTCGAGGCCAGCCTGGTCTACAGAGTGAGTTCCAGGACGGCCAGGGCTATACAGAGAAACCCTATCTGGAAAAAAAAAAAATGTGTGTAGGGGTAGGGTTGGAGATGGCTTAGTGGGTAAGGTGGGCTGATGAACAAGCATGAAGAACTGCTCTCAAGTCCCTCAAACTCATGTGAAAAGCCAAGTATGGAATCACCTGTGCTGTAATCCCAGCACCGTGAGGGACACAGACAAAAGGGTTGCTAGATCTTGTCAGATGCCAGCCTAGCTCCAGACTCAGTGGTAGACACTGTCCTCCAGGAAATAAGTCAGGGAGCAGTAGAACAGGACACTTGATACCCTCCTGACATGAACACACAGGTGTTCACACTCACATCTATACCCCGTGGGTGTGTGTGTGTATGTATGCACATATATGTATATATACCACGCATATGCACACACAGGTAATCATTAATAAAAAGATCCATACCAGGCCAATCAGGTCTACACAGAAAGACCCTGTTCCCAGGGCTGGAGAGATGGCTCCAGCAGTTAAGAGCACTGGCTGCTCTTCCGAAGGACCCAGGTTCAAATCCCAGCACCCACTTGGCAGTTCATAACAGTCTATAATTCCAGTTCCAGGGGATCTGACATCTTCACACAGACATACATGGAGGCTGAACACCAATGTAAATAAAATTTTTAAATAATTAAAAACAAGTTTCTTTTCAAAAGCTTGATTTTAACTGGCAGTGTGGCAGTGCACCCAGCATTTCAGAAGTAGAGGCAGAAAGGTTTTGAATTCCACGTCAGTTCCAGCTACACAGTAAGAATCTGTCTCAATAGGGGCTGGAGATAGCTGTTCTTACAGGACCCAAGTTCAGTTCCCAGCACCCACTTGAGGGGGTGGGGTGCTTTCAGCTTTACTACAGTTTCAGGGGCTCTGACACTATCTTCTGGTTTCTGTGAGTACCACATGCAAACACTTATATACATAAAATAAAAACAAACTCTTGAAAAAGAGAGACTTGTCTGCAAACAACAAAAGAGGCAGGTACCATAGCTCATGTCTGTAATCCTAGCACTTGCGAAGCTGAGGCAGGAATGTTCCAAGTTTGAGACCACTCTGGGCTATGATAAAATTCTAGGTCAGCCTGGGTCACAGAGTGAGACCCTTTCTCAAAACAAAAGCAACAAAACACAAGAAAAGAGAACGATCTTATCTTTTTTCCACTCTGAAGGTGGTAATTAACTGAACAAATGAATGGATAAACATGTTTCTGTATACGCCAGGTGTGGTGGTGAACAACTTTAATTCCAGCACCTGGGAGGCAAAGGCAGGCAGCTGTCTGTGACTTGAAGACTAGCCTGGTCTACAAGAGGAAGTTCCATGATGACCAGGGCTATACAGAGAAACCCTGGTGAAAAAAAAGAAAAAAAAGAAAGAAAAAGAAAAAGAAAAGAAAAAAATTGGTGTCTAACAAAAATGCTATGCATACATATTTATTTTTATTTTATGTGCATTGGTGTTCAGTCCATATGACTCTGTGTGTGTGTGCAGACAATTGTGGGCCACCATGTGGGTGCTGGGAATTGAACCCAGGTCATCTGGAAGATCAGCCGTCTCTCCAGACCCACATATGTATATATCTTAACTGAATGTCTTCTAAAACTAAGCTAAGAACGCTAACTGGGCATAGTGGCACAAGTTGCGCACGTTTGTAATCCCAGCAGAGGCTAAGGCAGGAGGGTCGCAAAGGCTGCCTGAGCTGCATAGTGAGATTCTTTGAAAGATCAAAAGCAAAAACCAGAAGGATAAAAAGGAGGCAGAGAACGAAGAAGGGGGCGCACACCGTCTCTACCATCTGTTACCTCAGCCAGCTATTTACAAAATTCAGTTAAACCAAGTAGGAAACAGAAGAAACAGCAGGTTCTGATACTGTCTGATTACCCCATAACGGAACACTGACTTCAGGGGGCGGAGTTGGGGAACTTGTTCTACATACTGTGAGGGAAGCAGTATTAAAAATAGCCTGGCTGGGCAGTGGTGGCGCTCGCCTTTAATCCGAGCACTTGGGAGGCAGAGGCAGGCGGATTTCCGAGTTCGTGGCCAGCCTGGTCTACACAGTGAGTTCCAGGATAGCCAGGACTACACAGAGAAACCCTGTCTCGAAACAAACAAACAAACAAACAAACAAAAATAGCCTGGACCTTATTTTGCTATATTGTCTAACTTTGTAACCTAAAGGAAGAGAACATGATTCATCAAAACTGTCTTTTTGCAAGGTCGAAGAGTTACGAAAATGAACGAAGCCAAAGGCCCTATAGAAATGCACTCTCTACGCTGAATGCATAAGACATATTAAGGCCAACACACAACAGCCCAGCTTCTAGATAGATGGCAAAGATACTCCCAGGATCGACATCTCCAGCACCACCAAACTTTTGTTATTTCAAAAATAAAACCAATCATTCCTGTCTAAAATTCCATCTCTCCCTAAAAGTCTCATCCTGACTCTTTTCATGTCTAAAGCCCTTCTAAGTTCCTTCTCTCCTCAAACACTCCAGAGTTCAAATGAGTTTCCCTAGCTTTAATTAGTACTTGTCTTCTCTCCTCTTCTCTCCGGGGTTGTTAGCTTTCCATTCTCCCTGATCCTTTATGTGTGTTTATCTTCCTCACACAGCCAAGAAGTCACCTTTAAACGAAGCAGGTGAGCCATTAAGAATTTTTAATCTCGCCGGGCAGTGGTGGCGCACGCCTTTAATCCCAGCACTTGGGAGGCAGAGGCAGGTGGATTTCTGAGTTCGAGGCCAGCCTGGTCTACAGAGTGAGTTCCAGGACAGCCAGGGCTACACAGAGAAACCCTGTCTCGAAAAACCAAAAAAAAAAAAAAAAAAAAAAAAAGAATTTTTAATCTCGTGTGGATCTATTTCTAGAATAATCACTCAAGGAATCCTTTCCACTAAAGATGAAAGGCGAGCTAAGGAATACATTAGAGAGGAAGCAAACACTCACGCGGGGCCATCTAGGTATTTGTAAGCCTCAGGGAAGAACTTGTGTCTTTTTCCTTTGCAAGACCCCAGCTAAGACCTTCTGCACAACCTTGCCCTGAATCCTGAGCATAGCCCCTACACCTCTGGCTCCTAGCACTCCTACAGAATTCCCCCATTGCAGAATTCTCACTTTGCAACTGTCCCAGGCAGCACTGCGTCTGCATCTCGACTCCAGGTTCCGCACTGAAGGTTTTCAATGTGCCAAGCTCCTCCGAGGCCCGCCATACCCCCCATGGCGCACCAACAGGATTAAAATTATCCCACCCAACCCTTCAAAAAAGTACAAAGCAAGGCAAATGGAACCGCCGGCAGCCAGGGCTTTCCGCCAGCTCCGTCTGGTTCTCGGAAGATTCGGACACAGCCCCAACCTCCAAAGCCAAGGGTCTTAGGACGTTTTGCATAACAGTAATGGTGAAGAAACTCAAACCGCAAGACGCCGGCAGGTCCCTCAAGGCTCCATTCGTGGAAGTAGGACTCCACACAGGAAGCGTTGGATTCGTAGTACCCCTTGATCCGTCGCCCCCCTCTAAGTCCCCAACCGAGGACTAGCGAGACCCAGCCACAGAGGACCCGACATTGGAGAAAAGTGTATGAGAGGGGCGGGGGAGGGGAGCGTGCCGAGAAACCGGCCAGTCCGTATTCTTAAGACGCTGTCTCCCTCCGTCCCAGACAGCAGTTCTCAGAAGTGCCTCCAACTTTCCCCTGCCTGGAGGACGCTGACCACCGCCCCACACCTCCTCTCCATCACAGTTAGAGGGGATAGGTAGGTACCACCAATCTCCTCCCAGATTCTGGGGTGGGGGGTGGGGAGTGGAAAGAGGATCGGAAGCGGAGGAGGAAAGAACCTGGCTGTACTCCTCGAGAAACTTCTGGGACTCGTGTGTTACGCAACTCAGGAACCAGACTCCAACAACAGGACATTTTCCCGCAGGACGCGAGGCTCAAGGGAGCGAGGGAGGACGAGCGACCTCTCAGGTCCCTGTCCTCTGGCTTTCTGGAAGCTACCTGCAGCGGAACCGCAGACAGGGGCGGCGCACCGGTCTTCTGCGCCCATTCGCCCCTAAGGTTCCCACCCGAAAAGTAGCAAGGGCGGCGCTTGAGTTAGCGTGCGGGACAGCCCGGCTGCCCAGAAGTTCGCGACTGCGGCACGGGAGACCTGGTGAGCCCCCAGCCCCCGACACGCAGGGCTCGGCTTACCTTCCAGCTCCTTTGGTCCTCCAGTCCCGGCTGGGGCGTGCTGGTCACCTCCCTTGACCTGTTGAGATGCAGGGTCGCGAGTTCGGCTGTTGAACTGCGGGGACTCGAAGGTGCAGCCCGCACCACGGTGCGTGCAAGCTACGGGCCGAGTGCTCCGGGCTCTGCCAGCTCCCGGCTCGCCAGCTTCGGGCATCGGCCGCCCGGAACGCCTGGAGGCTCAGGCCACGCCCTCTGTGCCAAGACACGCCCCTCGCCTCACCCCACCCCCACTGGCCCGGCTCCTCCCAGGCCCACACCCTCCGGCCGGAGCCACCCCTAAAGAGAGGGATACCGCGGCCCTCCTGCGGAGACGCGGGTGGGAGGCTCGTGGGGGGGGGGGGTTGGAAATCTGCGGCTCCGAAGGGAACGCGGCAGTGGCCGCGCCGACCGCGTGGGTGACCCTGCCCCAGGCCGCTGCAGGGCACCAGAACCCTTTGGCTTGACAACCAGATTAAGCTCCGGGTCAAGTTGCAACGGAAAGTGTCAAGGAGGCTTTTTTGCCAGCTCCCGTGCAATTGAAAACGGATTCCATGTCCTTTAATGGAGATAATAACTAACATCTGGGGGAACGATTTACAGCTGAAAAAAAACCGGACTTCACACACAGGCCGGGTTCATCTTCGCAGCAACCTTCTTAAAACACGTATATTGTTCTCATTCCCCAAAGAATGAAACTGAAACTCTGAAAAATAAGTACGGTGCTCAATATCACGGGTGACAAAATGACTTAGGTAAACTGGGCTCTGGAATTGAGCCTCAGGCTTTCGGCGCGCTGCTCCCTCAACCGCAGGGAATTCTACTGGATGCTTAGGGGACCTTGTAGCACAGACCCACAGGAAGAAGGGTTAAGTTCCCGAGTCCTACGCTGAACATGCTAATTAGCTGTTCCCAGTCGGGAACCTCACTTTTCTTCCCTGAAGGAGACAGAAATACTAGGAAATGGCCTAGGCCACGCCCACGCGTGTTTTATTCCTTTTTCTTTTTAAAAAATTATTTTTATTTTTTGTCAGTCTCACTAAGTAACACCACTACATCTGGCTACCTGTCTTGAATTACGAAAGTCACTTACTTAGATAAACTCTCCAGTGTCTATGTAAAAGAATATAATGTATGAAAAATAAGCCCTCATATGCTCTGTGTTTGTCTCCATTTTTTTCAATTAAGTATTGCTTTACCCCTCATGAGACCTTCACTGTCCACAAATTGAAAATCAGATCGATAAATATTTGCATTTCCAAATTAAACACTTTATTGACTACTGTGCCTTATTTCCCATGGATTGTTTTCCAAAATGTAGGGGACACAGCTCAGGGGGACTGCGCTTGCTTTTCCACTGTGCCCCCATGGCAAGACTGCTAATTTACTTTACCATGAAAATAATTTTGATGTCCCTGGTGAAATTGGGCAGGGGTTTTGTTGTTGTTTTCAAGTGGTTGCTTATTTAGTTGAAACACTTTCCCATGTAGCTCAAGCTGGCCTCTGACTCACTTTGTAGCCAAGGATGACCTTGAAAAGGTCATCTGCTGCCACTCCTGATTCTGCTACCTCCACTTCCAGAGAGCTAGGATTACAGGAGTGTAACGCTGTGCTTGGACTACACAGTGCTGAGTGTGGAAGCCAGGGCTTCCAGCTAAGCTGGCTACATGCTACATGAACATGTTTGCTTGTTGTAATGCCTGGGAGTGAACCTAGAGCCTGCTCTATCATAGAGCTACACATGGGTATCCATGTCTTTATATTAAATGCTAGAGTTGTCTGAACAGGGTCGGACAGCAGTTACCTCTGGGGTTTGGATGTTCTTACAATTTTCTAATAGAAACTGATATCTTTTCTCAGCAGCAATAAGTGATTTTTAAAATCCTTTTAGTTCTATACCTATTATATTTATGTGGTTTTTTTTTTTCCTAATATGAATCTCATGGTAAGAGATAGGAAGAACATGATATTGACATTGGAAGTTTAGCATTTTATTTGAAAGAGATGATGCTTTGGTTCAGAGAGCATGTCATTATGCTTCGGTGACCTTCTGAAGGCAATGTGCCAGGAGGGGGACACACATGGCAAAGACAAAACTCCAGCTCACAAGAGTCCAGGGAGTTGGCAGACACAAGTGAGTTAGTGAGCAGTTTCAGCACACACACGGGGACTCATAGATGCTCACAAAGCTGTATCCCCCAAACATGTGAATGGTCCAAAAGGATGGGAAGTGACACTGAGACAGAGGTGCACACGGTCCTTGACATCATGTGACATCACAACAGGAATAGTCATTTGCTTGGTCTTGTGAGTTGTGTGATGAGGAATCCCCAAGTGGCGTACACCAGCACCGCCATGACTATGCTATATGACTATATTGTTTGTTTCCTGACTGGTAAATGGGTACTTAGAGGTGCTTAAATCAGGGCTAGGGAGATGCCACAGCAGCTGCAAATGCTCTTTGCTCTTGTGGAGGATGAGGGGACCAGAGTTCAATTCACAGCACCCACATTGGGTGGCTCACAGCCACCTGTAACTCCAGTTCCAGGGAGATCTGGACTCTGCAGGCATCCAAATGTATTTGCTTACATGCCTGTGGGAACACAGAGGCATGCATGCACACATTTGTGCACATGAGCAAGCACACACACACACACACACACACACACAAACATAAAATAATAATTCTAGAACATAGTGAGTGGTAGATTGCCAGACCTAACAGGGCTACATAGTGAAAATGAATCTAAAAATGGTAGCCAGGTATGGCGGCACATGCTTTAAATCTCAGCACTTGGGAGGCACAGCCAAGTCAGGTGAATCTCTGTGAGTTCGAGACCAGTCTGGTTTACATAGTAAATTTGAAACCAGCCAGAGCTACACAGCCAGACCTTGTCTCAAATCAGAAACAAAATAGGTATGTCCTTTTTATTATTTTTTGAGACAGGGTCTCTACATAGTCCTGGCTGTCCTACAACTATTTGACCTATCTATCCTATTTGACCAGGCTGGTCTCAAACTCAGAAATCTCCCTGCCTCCCTGCATTAAGGAGGCAGAGGCAGTGCTGGGGTTTAAGGTATATGTCACCATTTCTTGGTTCAGTTGGGAAAAAGCATTAACCCCACCCAAGCCTGATTGAGTTTGAGTTTCAGCCCCAGAACCCACATTAAAAAGCCAGATGCAGCTGGGCGGTGGTGGTCCATGCCTTTAATCCCGGCACTCAGGAGGTAGAGGCAGGCAGATCTGAGTTCAAGGCCAGCCTGGTCTACATAGTAGGTTCCAGGATAGCCAAAGGAACACAGAGAAACCCTGTCACAAACAAACAAACAAACAAATAATCCAGACCCAGGGGCTTGAGAGATGTCTCAGCATTAACAGCACTGGCTGCTCTTCCAGAGGACCTGGGTTATTACCAATCACCCCCATGGTGGTTCACAGCCATTTGTAACTCTAATTCTAAAGGGTCTGGTGCGCGCTCTCTTCTGCCCTCCATGGACACTACACATGTGTATTACACACAGACCTACAGGAAGACAAAACACTCAGGCACATAAATAAAATCTCAGAGAGAGAGAGAGAGAGAGAGAGAGAGAGAGAGATGCTCCCGCAACTGCAGCATCCCCTCATCTAGTCAGTAAGTAGAAATAGAAGAATTGCCTGGAAGCTCTCAGTCCAGCTAAGCTATGGCACACAGGGCAACGGCAGGAACAAAAGCAAACTTGAATGTTGTCCTGTGGCCTTCGCCATCAACACGCTCACAGCTATACACACACTAACACACACAAAAACAAGTAAGTTATTGCTCGCCCCCTTTTTGGCAGGTTCTACATCACCAAGATTTGGATATTTTATTTGCTTATTAAAAACATTTTGTTGGCCGGGCAGTGGTGGTGCACGCCTTTAATCCCAGCACTTGGGAGGCAGAGGCAGGCGGATTTCTGAGTTCGAGGCCAGCCTGGTCTACAGAGTGAGTTCCAGGACAGCCAGGGCTACACAGAGAAATCCTGTCTCAAAAACAACAACAACAACAACAACAAAAAAAAAACATTTTGTTTGGAGATGCTAAGGATGAAATCTATGGCAGAGTGTATGTTAGGCCAGCCCTCTACCACTACATTCTCAGTTCAGCTTCCTTTTCCATTTATGGCATAATCTAAAGAAATCAAATAAAGCCAGGCACAGTGTCGAATGCTTGCGATCCTAGCACTTGACAGTCTGAGGCAGGGGAGTTGAGAGTTGGATGTGATGATGTGCGTTCAGGTCCGGAACTCAAATGGTGGGAGGAGCAAACCAAGACTTGTCCTCTAACCACATGCTGGCATGGCTCCATACCATCTCTCCTTCTGGGAAGTAATAAATAGTGTAAGAGAAGGATTAGGAGTTCGAGGCTAGCTTAGGGTACATACTGAAGTCCTGTCTGGGACAAAACCCCAAACCACTCCCACCCACTCACCCACCCCCTAAAAAAACAGAAAACAAGCAAAATAAGACAAAAACCAAAAAGAAACAACAAAAACTGAAGCTGAACTTTGCGGCATACATTTTTAATCCCTGCTCTCAGGAGGCTGAGGCCGGTGGATCTCTGAATTCTAAGCCAGTCTGCAATACAGAGTGAGTTCCACAACAGCCAGGGGTATACAGAGAAACCCTATCTAGGGGTTTGGGGGTGGTGTGGGGGAATACTGAAACAAAGCCAAATAAAAACCCATATAAAACTGCAGATACTTCACTTCGCTAAGGATATTTCTGCCATGTTCTTGTGTTTGTTTGTTCTGTTTTTGAGATAAGGTCTTATTATATAGCCCTTGCTATTCTGGAACTCACTAAGTAGCCCAGGCTGGCATTAAATTGGCAGCAATCCACTTGCCTCTGCCTCCCAGGTGCTGGGATTACAGGTGTATGACCTCTTTGTCACAGATTCTTCAGTTATAGTTTTAGTGCACTCAATGGAAAATCTAGCACTTTTTGTTTTGAGACAGGGTCTCGGGCTGGAGAGATGGCTCAGCCGTTAAAGGCGAGGCTCACAACCAAAAATATGAGACAGGGTCTCACCATAATGCCCAGGCTGGTTTTCAACATCTGGGCTCAAGTAATCCTCTGCCTTAGCCTCCTGAGAAACTGAGATTTGAGGCATGTATATAGACGCCAGGCCTGACTTTCTACCTCCCCCCCCCCTAAAAAAAAAAACCAACAACAACAGGGTTTTCTGTGCAGCCCTGGCTGTCCTGGAACTCACTGTGTAGACCAGGCTGGCCTCGAACTCAGAAATCCGCCTGCCTCTGCCTCCCAAGTGCTGGGATTAAGCCTCTTTGCTTCTTAAATCACCAACGCAAGGGACTTGACTCACCTTAAAAGAAATGTATAATCAGAAATATGTGCCATTCTGTTGTTATCATTGAGAAAGTCAGGCCTGAGCCGGTGGTGTCGCACACCTTTAATCCCAGCACTTGGGAGGCAGGTGGATTTCTGAGTTTGAGGCCAGCCTGGTCTACAGAGTGAGTTCCAGGACAGCCAGGGCTACACAGAGAAACCCTGTCTCGAAAAACCAAAAAAAGAAGAAGCAAAGAGGCAAAACCCACCACAAACTAACTGGGGGAAGAGGAGGGGCTCTTTGGATGCAAGATGGCTCCTTCCAGTTCATTCCTCATGAATCTCCTGAGGTGTTTTCTTATCATTTTCTCCTATGATTTTACTTCAAAACAAACGAGAGAATCCCCGGGGACTCATAGATACTCACAAAGCTGTATCCCCCAAGCATGTGAATAGTCCAAAAGGATGGGAAGTGACACTGAGACAGAGGTGCACACGGTCCTTGACATCATGTGACATCACAACAGGAATAGTCATTTGCTTGGTCTTGTGAGTTGTGTGATGAGGAATCCCCAAGTGGCGTACACCAGCACCGCTATGACTATGCCATATAACTATATTGTGCCAGATCACCATCCATCTAACTCAAAGGACATGCTCGTCTAGAGAGGCGAGCATAGGCTTGAGATCTGAAAACTAACCTTGAGAGACTGAGGTTGGCAGAGATCACCTGCCCATAGTGTGCAATACTTGCAGTCTCAGCTCGCAGGAACCTAAGGAAGTGAGATCTCTGTAGTAGTGAGATCTATTGTAGTCTGACTACAATACAGAGTTCAGGCCAGACAAGGATACAAATGAAACCCTGTCTCAAAACAAACAAACAAACAAACAAAAAAACAAAAAGCTAAAGGGATGGAGAGATAGCTCAGTGCTTCAGAGTAATTGCCACTCATGCAGAGGACCCAGATGAGAAGAAAAGAAACCAACCATATTTGGGGGATGTTACAGACAAGGAAGATGCTGGTCTTGAAAAGGGAGGGATGGGTTAGTCTGACCTTGCAGAGGGAGCTATAGGAAGAACCAGCTTCCTCACTCCCTTTAATTCTTGTTATTTTATTGTAACAATAATTTTAAAACCCACAAAACAAAAATGAGGAAGAAGACTTTAAAGCAAAGATTATCAGAGACATTGGTAAGAAAGAAGTAAGACAGGGGTTAGGGATGGATGAAGCTCAGGGGTAGAGTCCTGCTTAATATGTGCAAGGTTTTGGGTACCATCCTTAGCCACTGTGATGGTTTGTATATGCCTGGCCCAGGGAGTGGCACTATTAGGAGGTGTGGCCCTATTGGAGTAGGTGTGTCATTGTGGCTGTGGGCTTTAAGATCTTCATTCTTCCTGCCTGGAAGTCAGTATTCTGCTTGCAGCCTTCAGATGAAGATGTAGAACTCTCAGCTCCTCCTGCACCATGCCTGCCTAGATGCTGCCATGCTCCCACTTGATGATAATGGACTGAACCTCTGAGCCTGTAAGCCAGCCCCAATTAAATGTCCTTTTATAAGAGTTGCTTTGGTCATGGTGTCTGGTCACAGCAGTAAAACCCTAACTAAAAAAAACCATCCTTAGCCACCACTAGTTAAAAACAAAATGATAAGTCAAGCCAACCAGATGGATGTGAATATGCAGACCAAAGGCACTTCCTTCTCATCCTCCAGGCACTGGAGAGATTGCTTTCTTAAAAAATATTTATTTGGTTTTATGTGTGTGAGCGTTTTGCTCCCATGTATGTTGTATGTGCATTGTGTGTTCCTGGTGCCCATGGAGGTCAGAGGAGGGAGTCTAATTCTGCAGAGCTGATGTGAGTGTTGGGAACTGGATGCAGCTAGTCTGGAGTCGTTGTGTACAGTATTCACCACGGGGCCACCTCTGCAGCCCAGGGATGCTTTGACTATGCTGCATTGTGCAGGATTATTCTGACTGCTGTGTGAAACTGGAGTCAGTGAGGTGGCAGTCATAATCCTTAAGGCCAGGAATAAGACGTATACATAGCCAGGTATAGATTTCAGGCAGGTAGTGAAATTCTGGACTACTTGGAAGGCAGATATGCAAACATGACCAAGAACACCTGGTTGTCATGAAAAGAACCATCCTGATTTGGTCATGATTACATAGCAAGAAACCTGGTTCCTGGTGACCTGGCATGGCTTTTACTAGCAAGTGTGAGTTTTGCACAGAATGTAGGCTCCTGCTTGCTGCCTCAGTCTTCTCCCTGCCCTAACGTCTCCTGTCTCCTATCTCCCTCTAATTTGTCATTCACAGTGATGTCCCAGGACTCCTCCGAAGCAAGCCATTCAAGACTCCAGACTTCCAGACTTTTTTCTTTTAAACTGTGTGGTTTTAACTTTTTGTTTTAACAAAAACCAGACTCTGCACAGCATGTTCAGTGATGTCCCTAAACTAATACAACTTTTTTTGTTTGTTTGTTTGTTTGTTTGTCTGGTTTGGTTTGGTTTTGGTTGTTTGAGATAGGCTCTCTCTAGGTAGTCCTGGAATTTGCCATGTGGACTTCGCAGAGATCCACCTGCTTTTGTGTCCAGAGGGCTGGGATCACAGTATGTACCATCATGCCCCTATTTTGGGAGGTGAGGGGTTAAGACTATTTCTTAAATTGTTCTTTTTGTCTTTGCCTTAAAAAAAAAAGAAATATTTATTTATGATTACAATAAAAAGGCAGCTACAAGTTAAGATAAATAGTACATTTTTATGGAAGCAAAGTTGATGAAGTGGCCAGGATTACTTATGTTTGTGTGCATCTTCAGTGCCCGCCTTAATGGAAGACAAATGGATATTCGGATCTGCCTCTCTCCTCTGTTTGCTTGGATGTTCAGCAAGAATCTCTGGCCCCACTTGGTAAACATCAGCTTCCTTTCTGAGACACATTCTGCTCTGCTGGAAAAGCTCGTCCCATCCTCATCTTGATGTCTGGTACGGTTTTGAGTCTCTTAAGCCTTTCACAGTAACAGTCTCAGTCCTTCCTTTTGAAATAGACTCAGTTAGGCTGTGGGTTCAGTTCAGTGACAGAAGGCTTGTCTGATGGAATGACAGTTCTGGATTTGGTCTCCAACACGGGCTTGTGTGCTTGTGTGTGCTTGTGTGTGTGTGTGTGTGTGTGTGTGTGTGTGTGTAGTATTTGTCCTTCAGAGCATATTTATTTACTTGTTCATTTATTCATTCAATAATCCTGGACTATTTTGCTCAAGGTACGTTGTAGGTCCTTGGGCTAGAAAAACAAGTATGGCTGGGCGGTGGTGGCGCATGCCTTTAATCCCAGCACTTGGGAGGCAGAGAGGCAGGCGGATTTCTGAGTTCGAGGCCAGCCTGGTCTACAGAGTGAGTTCCAGGACAGCCAAGGGCTACACAGAGAAACCCTGTCTCGAAACACCCCCCCCCCTCAAAAAAAAAAAAAAAAGAAAAACAAGTATGATTCCAGACTAGGAAAAATTCTTACTCTGGAATAGGGGTTTTCAAACCCCTATTTTTCTTTAAAGCAAACATGTTTTAAAGCTGGGTATGGTGCTATGTGCCTTTAATTCCAGCCTTCAAGAGACAGAGGCAGGTTTATTTGAAAAAGCCTCACTGAGTAGCTTTTACAGTCCTGACGCTGACTATATAGATCAGGCTGGCCCCAAACTCAGAGTTCACACCTGCCTCTGTCTCTCGAATGTTCAGGTTAAAGGTGTGAACCACCAAAGTCATTTTTGTTTGCTTGTTTGGTTGGTTGGTTTTTAAATGTAGCCTAGGCTGGCTTTGAACCTTTTTTTTGTCGCTGAAGAGAATGACCTGAATTCCTCCTGACTTCCTGTGCACTTAGATAGCAGGCATGCACCACTAGGCCTGGTTTTATGGGGTGCCGGGGATCAAACTCAGGCTTTTGAGCATGTTAGGCGAGCACTCTGCCAACTAAACCACAACCCCAGGCTCATCTAGCTTTCTGTAAACAGCCAGTTAGTAAAAATATAAGCGTCGTTGGTCACCCATGTTCTCTCCCAAACACTGAGCTTAGCCATTAATAACACCACAGCGCTGACACCGAGGGGAGGACCACGCCTCTGAGATAATGCTGTTTGCAAAAAGCAAACCTACAAGTGGTAGGTTGTAGTTTGCTGGCACCCACTCTAAACACCAACAACTAAACAGATGTGAAAACTTGTAGCAAATACTAAGGAATAAAATACAGCAAGAAAGTATGGAGAACAGAGGAGCAAGAGAAAGAGTTTACGGAAAAAAAGAAGTTAGAAGGAAGCGCATCTGTGCTCCATGCTCAGGAGTCTGTGTTCTAAGGCAGAGCAGGAAGAAGGCATATTGGTAAATAATAGAGTCAAGCTTCAGGTTGAAAGGGTTCATAAGGTCCCAAGGAGAGGAGATAAGAAAATTGCACACTAGTCACATTATGAAGGAATGTAAGAGTATCAACAATGAAGAAGACACTCTGAGACCTTCTAGAAGCAGAGCATGTGATACCAGATTTCTTAAAGGCACACTGGCTGCAGGACCGAAGTATTTATTAAATGCTACAAGACAAAACAGAAAAGTGTTGAGCCTAGAATTTTATGCTTAAAATTCTAAATAAACAGCCATCTAAAGTCTGATCGGGGCACAATGGTTCACCTCCGTGAACACAAAACTTAGAGACTGAGGCAGGGTTGTGTGAGAGAGGTCAACTTGGGCTACAGAGTAAGATCATGTCTCAAAGGCAGAAGAAAAGAGCCGGATGTGGTGGCACAAGCTGTTAATCCCAGAATTTGGAGGATAAACATAAACCAAGGGGTTCAGGATTATCCTCAGTTACATAAGGACTGGGAGACTGGGCTCTTTGAAACTCCCGTCTCTAGAAAACAAGAACACCACCACCACCACACACACACACACACACACACACACACACACACGGGGGCATAATAAAACTGACATATGTCTCTTACAAATTCAAGGAAGAGTTACCACACAAGGACTAACTTTAAAAATAATTTTTTAGGCTGGGTGCGGTATGGCACGTCTTTGATCCCAGCACCCAAAACCAGAGGTTTATGCAGGCGATCTCTGAGCCTGAGACCAGCATGATCTACAGAATGAGTTCTAGGGTAGACTGGGCTATGCTGAGACCCTGTCTCAAAACAAAACCCAAAACAAACAAACAACTAACTACTAAATTGAAGCTGGGCTTGCATGCTTTTAGGCTAGCCTGATCTACATAGTGAGTTCCAGAACAGGGCTACATAGTGAAACCCTATCTAAAAACAACTCTCTCTCTCTCTCTCTCTCTCTCTCTCTCTCTCTCTCTCTCTCTCTCTGTGTGTCTCTGAGTGTGTGTGTGTGTGTGTGTCTCTGAGTGTGTGTGTGTGTGTGTGTGTGTGTGTGTGTGTAGACCAGACAGAGGACAATTTGTAGGATCAATATCAGGCTTGGCAGCAGTGCCTTAACTTACTGAGCTATGTCCTTGGCCCCTTGGCCGCTTGGCCCTGTGGTTTTGGGGGGTGGGGGTGGGGCAGGGAAAGGTTTCTTATAGCCCAGCTAGCCTTGAACCTCCTGCCTGCACCTGGAAAGTGCTTCTTCAAGTGCAGACACCCCACCACAGCTAGCTATGGCCTGCTTTTCATTTCAGTCCTATTTCTAGTGGATATTCTGTTTCCCAGAGTCTAAGACGTAAAACTAACTTCCAGCAGCCTGAACATGAAATGTTAATGGACACAAAAGAAAATAACAATTCTTATGAATCAATGCACATAAAACACATTTAATGAATACAAATGCAAAACTACCCTTGTCTTTGCTGGTGGTCCTGAGGCCAGAGCTGAGGAGCTGATGCTTCCTGCTTACTTCAAATATATATGATATATATATATATATAATTTGTGGAAGTACTGAAATGAAGAAAAACAAAAATCCAGATGTACTTAATGTAGCCTTAAAAAGAAAAAACTTCCTAGGTCTAAAGCAGAGAGGAATGAAAAAATAGGTCAGTTACAACTCAGAATTGAAATCTCAGAAACTGTGAAATGTTAATACAATGGAGACTTCAGGAGGAAGGGATTGAAATGAACACAGACCGAACTGATTGGTTTACTATTATTATTTACTTATTTATTTTGTAGTGCTGGGAATTGATCTTGCGTATGTCAGACAACCAATCTGCCACTAAACTATTCCTAAAATTTAAGAAAATAATAGGGATCTTCAGAACCGGGCTAGCCTGGGGTACTTAGTGTGATGCTGTGTTCCTTGCCACCCGAACAGTCACCACTGGAACCAGGGTGAGAGAGAGGGAAGCTTCAGTGCCCTGTAGTGTCTCTCTAGTGCCCTCTCTTGGTGAGGCCTAACATTGCAATAAGCTGGCAAAGCTCGTTAGCAAGGACAAGAAAATGGAGCTGGAAGGCTCCAAACTCGCACACAAGCATCTACACATAATAAAAAAGTAAACAAACCGTTTCCTTTCTTTGTTTATTTTTTAGACATGGTCTTTCTGTGTATCCCTGGCTGTCCTGGATCTCATTATGTAGAACAGGCTAACCTTGGTCTCAGAGATTCACTTGCCTCTGCCTCCTGAGTCCTGGGATTAAAGACATGTGCCATCCATCATGCCTTGAAAAATAAATCTTTTTTAAAAACTCAGTTCCCGGCTGGAGAGACAGCTCAGCAGTTAAGAGCACTGACTGCTCTTCCAGAGGTCCTGAGTTCAATTCCCAGTAACCACATGTTGGCTCACAACCATCTGTAACGGGATCTGGTGCCTTCTCCTGGCATGTAGGTGTACATACAGATAGAGCATTCAAACATTTAAAACAATAAATTTTAAAAATTTACATACATAGGATCTAAGAATGTGGCTCAGTGGCAGTTCACCTGGGTTAGCGTGCACAGAGCCCTGGCTTCAACCCCCAATACTCCTCACTGCCCCCCCCCCCAATCCATTCACAAGACCGCATGTGTTATATGATTCCATTTATACAATGGAGCCAGAACGGTCAACTCATCTAAACAGAAAGTAGTCTGGTGCTGCCACAGCCCAGGTCGGGAGGAGAAATGGAAGCTGGTTGCTTAACACACACAGAATTTCAGTTGGGGTGACAGAGAAATTGGTGGAGTCCAGTCGTTGCACAGTGATTGTTGCACAAAACACGAATGCATTTCACGATAAGTAAAGGCGGTAATAATGTGACGGGGTTGTCCTTATGGTAGAGCCTGTCTGAAGCTCTGTGCCTCCGTTCCCAGTACCAAACAGCCCCACGAAGGCTGAAGTGATCAACGTTAAGCTTCATGTATCTTACTCTTAGTTTACAATGTAAAATTAAAAAAATTAGTCAAGCACTGGCTATATAAAACAGGGTTTCTCTATGTAGCCTTGGCTGTCCTGGAACTCACTCTGCAGACCAGGCTGGCCTCGAACTCAGAAATCTGCCTGCCTCTGCCTGCCTCTGCCTGCCTCTGCCTCCCAAGTGCTGGGATTAAAGGCGTGCGCCACCACTGCCTGGCCCCTAAGCTTTCATTTATCAATTGATTTTGTGAGTCCGGAGGCCCTCGGCGGCTGAGGTAAAATACCATGACTAGGAGCAGGAAGGGCTTACTTGGTTTACGGTTCCAGAGAAATGAGAGTCAGGGCGGGGAACTGTGGCAGCAAGCAGCAGACACACACAAACAGAAACTGAAGGCTCACGTCTCGAACAGCCGATAGGAGGAAGCGGAGAGTCAACTGGAAGTAGGGTGAATCTTTGAACTCCCACAACACGCCCCCAGTGACACACTTCCTCCAGCAAGGCCACACCTCCTAGGCATCTCCAAACAGCTACACCCACTGGGAACCAAGTAGCAAATGTCTGGGACTGTGGGGGACATCTCTTTCAAATCACCAGACATGTGTGGCACATATGTGTAGACCAGAGGACAATTTGTTGGAGTCAATTCTTTCCTTCCACCATGTGGGTCCTAGGGATCAAACTCAGGCTTGGCAGCAGTGCCTTAACTTACTGAGCTATGTCCTTGGCCCCTTGGCCCTGTGGTTTTGGGGGGGTGGGGGTGGGGCAGGGAAGGGTTTCTTATAGCCCAGCTAGCCTTGAACCTCCTGCCTGCACCTGGAAAGTGCTTCAAGTTCAGACACCCCATCACAGCCAGCTATGGCCTGCTTTTCGTTTCAGTCCTATTTCTAATGGATATTCTGTTTCCCAGAGTCTAAGTCTAAGTCTAACTTCCAGCAGCCTGAACATGAAATGTTAATGGACATAAAAGAAAATAATGAGTAATCCTTATGAATCAATGCACAGATAACACATATAATGGATACAAATGCAAAGCTACCCTGGTCTTTGCTGGTGGTCCTGAGGCCAGAGCGGAGGAGCTGATGCTCCTTCCTCTTTCCACTGCTTTCTTCATATTTCCTTTATCTTCAGAGATTCAGCTGGTCTGCTGGCCTATGAAGTGTTCTAAACTTTCAGACGTAAGATTTTCCAATACCTTCATGATGTTTTTGTTACAGTTTTTCTATTAGAATGTACTATTGGGCATTAAAGTAGCCCATACCCCTGCTCTGGTGGTGCAGCAGCACCTGGGGGTGGTTGGGATTCTTGCTGGTTGTGACCAGTCACCCCATCAGTACAGAGACCTTCTGTCCTGGCCCCTGGGTTGGGAAGGAGTTTAAGACAGGCAACCGGTAATATCATCTTCCAAATTCATAGCTACATGGCTGTATCCTGGTAGAATTCTTGGGGGAGTTACTTAGATCAGCAAACACCAGAGCTGCCACGACAAGAAGAAACTTTTTCTGAGTGGACTCCTCATGAATAATTGTCTCTCCTGATCATACCTCTTGATTTCTAGACCTGTATACACTTGCTGTGGAGGGAAGGGTTGTAAAATAATCTCTGACTTAATGCCAACCCTGAACCTTGTAGACAGACTCCTGTCCTTAAAGGTGTCTTATTGCTATGTTCTCCCTCCAAATTCCTAGTTTGAAAATCCCACCCCCACACTGAACAGTATTTGGAGGTGAGGCCTTTGAGAGTCAGTCAGGTTGTATCATGAGAGCCCCGCAGAGATGAGGTGAGAATCAGTTATGTAAGAAAGTGTAAAGGTAGCCTTCCCTCCTGCAGGACTCAAGGACGGAGTGGAGAGGAGGGTTGTTTTGAAGCTGGTGTCTGCAGATGGCAGATAAGGCTCTCAGAAACCTTGGTAGCCTGGTCAGCCTTGGTAAATAGGTCTGAGTCGTTGAGCACATGCCCAGCCTCCGCCTCTCCCATCACGGTCACTTTGTGTAGGAGCCAGCGGAGTAAGAAGAACAAGATTGTTTGGCATCTACAGAGTGTGGTATAGTGTCCTGTTGGTTCCTAAGAGCATGCTTGCAGTGAGTCTCCTTTGGTGAGCACTCACAACGACATAACTAGAAAGACCCACGACACACCTTGCTCCCATACTTCTTGGGCACTACGGCTTCAGGTTTTCCTTTCTTCGGACCATCTGGATGGATTGTTTCCATCTATACAAAAGCCAATGAAAGGACACGCGCCTTCTTATCACAAACAAAATATTATACTCCTAGGTCTGCCGCGGCAAATTATAGCATCATAAAAACACACACAGAGCATCAGAAGTGTCCTGCTTCTCAGTTCTCGAGAAGAGACATCTGAACTAAGGTCAGCAGGCTCTTAGAGAGACATCTTCTTTGCTTATGGGCAGTGTCTGGTGACTCCTAGCAACACTGGCTTAAGACATATCACTCAAGTCTTTGTCTCAATCATTAGCACATGGATTTTTCCCGTATGTGTCTATGTTGAGATTTCCCTCTATTATAAGGACATCTGTCACGGCAGTTAGGAACTATCCTGTCTGTATGACCCCATTTTAACTCAAAGGCATCTGTAGCAATATCATTCTCAAATGAGGTCATAGTCATAGATAGACGTGTCTTGGGGGTTGGGGGAATATGATTTAGCTGTGTGTAATAGGCAATCCCACTGGGGAGGTTTTCCTTCAGCAACGTCAAGGTTATTACTGGGTGGGGCTTTGTTTAAGCACCTTACAAAGCTGTTGAACTTTAACTAGAAATAGACGTCATTTCACATTATAAAATTTGCTATACATTTTTATTACGTTTCTTATTTATCGTACATTTGTGTATGTGTCTGTGGGTGTGTACTGAAGTATGCAGGTGGGGTTCAGAGGAAAACTTGCAGGACTGGATTCTCTCCAAGTGTGGGACTTGGAAACTGACCTTAGAAACATGCTTCTCTACCTGCTCAGACAACTTGCTGAGCCCTTGGGGGGTTGGTTTGTTTAGGTTTTATTTGTTTGTCTGTCTTGTTTTTTGTTTTCTTTTGAGACAGGGTCTCTCTGTGTAGGTCCTACTGTCCCAGAACTCCTGAGGATCTACAATCTCTCAAAATTCGTTTTCCTATCAGCCTCCAAAGTGTTAGATACACCTAAAAAAAGTATGTGTGTGTATCTACATATTTGATCCATCCAGTAGCAGAGGCTAGACCCTATCACCCCTTGTTACTCCCTTTGAGGCAATCTGTTTCCTCATTGGGGCTCATGTTTTCCTAGCTAGGCTGGAAGCCAGCAGTACCCCGTTTCTACCCTCCTCAGAGCTCGTTACAGGCATGAGCTGGACACCCAGCTTGTTACAGGGTGCTGGATCTGGACCTGCATGCTCAAGATTGTTGTTTTAAAAAAATTTTTTTTAATATTATGTTGTGTATGTTGTTTTGCTTTCATGTTTGTATGTGCACAGAAGTCAGAGGTCATTAGATCCCTGGGAATTGGAGTTCTAGAGGGTGTGGGCCACCATGTGGTACTGGGGACCAAACCAGGGGCATCTGAAAGGGCAACAAGTTGTCTTAACTATGGAACCACTCTTTGGTCCTTGGACAAACATTTAAAACTATAGTAAGGACCTCTGTGAGTTCAAGGCCAACCTAGTCTCCATAGTGAGTTCCAAGACATTCAGGCTGATCAGAGAGAGCCTGAGAGCCTGGAGCCTGTCTCTCAAACATATATATATATATATATATATATATATGAAGTTGATAAATTTTCACAGGCTAGGAGGAGAAAGTCCCTAAATAGCTAAGTCAATGTTGGAAACATGGAATAAGAAGTGGCTTACACTACAATTAAATAAGTATTGAATGTTGTTGGCACAGGAATATTAGCTAAATGGGGAGCTGGCAGCCATATGGAAATAGTAAAACAAGATCCTTCCGTAACTTCATGTGTAAAGTTAGACAGATTGTGGATGACTTAAGTGTATAAATGTGAACAACAAAACACAAAATAGTCAAACCTCCCTATCCTGAAGATTGGTTTCAGGAGCTCCGCTGGAGAAGAGACTATGGGTGCTCAGATCATACATAAATGGTCTAGTATTTGCATTCAGCGTACACCCATCCCTTGTATACTTAGCTCATCTGTAGGTTACTATAAACTAATACACTGCAGTGGTATGGGAATGATTTGTGTGCTGTTTTGGCCCAGCTACAACCACAAGAAAGCATCTGAGCGCGCTCAGTGTGGATGTTAAGGCCTCTACCACAGAAAGGCTTTAGCTCAGTTTTGATTGGGGGCTGGCATTCTGTTAAGTGAGAACCCTACTGTTGATCTACATCTGGAATATATACCTCATTCATTCATTCATCCATTCATTCATTCACCTTAAAAATCATTTACTATTTATTTATTTACTTGGTTTTTCCCCCCCCAAGACAGAGTTTCTCTGTGTAGCCCTGGCTGTCCTGGAGCTTGCTCTGTAGACCAGGCTGGCCTTGGATTCAGAGACCCACTTCCTCCTGCCTCTTGAGTGCTGGGATTAAAGGCATGCGTCACCACTACTTGGCTATTCATTTATTTTTGATACTGGTTCTCACTAGCCCTTGCTAGCCTGCAATTTAGTATGTTGACCAGGCTGGCTTCAAACTCACCGTTCCCACATGTTGAGGTCACACCTGGACCACCTTGCCTCACTCAAATTCTATTTTTCAAACCAGGGACAGGTAAGAAAGTTTTAAATCTAGAAAAAGTTCAACTGTAAAGCAAAATACTGGCATACTGACAACAATTCCAGATTAAAGACTTTTTGTTTGTTTGTTTTGTTTTGTTTTTTTTCCGAGTGAGGGTTTCTCTGTGTAGCCCTGGCTGTCCTGGAACTCACTCTGTAGACCAGGCTGGCCTCGAACTCAGAAATCTGCCTGCCTCTGCCTCCCAAGTGCTGGGATTAAAAGCGCGTACCACCACTGCCCAGCTGATTAAAGACTTCTTGCCGTCTCTGATCATACCAGCCAACTTAAATAAGGCAGATCAGAAAAGGAAGAAGTTGTCCAGATGAAAGCAGAAGGATCCTTCCTTCCCACTCCAGGACTGCTGAGTCTCTCAGAAGCCAGTATGGACTCTGCCTGGCTACTGAGCTCAAAGGAGCCTAGGGTTTGTGTTGTGGGTCCTGCTGGCCACCTTGTGTTGGTGCCTCTCCCGCTCCTGCTGCCCAGTTCTTGTTTGGAACCCTGCTTAGTGCTGCAGCAACAGCTATTTTCAACAGCAGACACAGATGAAATACCAACCAGCTATACAGCAAGCTCAAGGATAGCCTGGTCTACATGAGACCTTGACACCCCCCCCCCCCCCAAATAAAAATGAAGGCTGAGTTACTCATTGTCCACGTGGTGAGAGGTTAGGATAAGTGGTGTAAAGTCATCCAGTTTTTTTCTTTGTGATGTGTGTGTGTGTATGTGTGTATGTGTGTGTGTGTATGTGTGTGTGTATGTGTGTGTGTGTGTGTGTGTGTGTGTGTGAGAGAGAGAGAGAGAGAGAGAGAGAGAGAGAGAGAGAGAGAGCATGTGAGCACATGCTCACACATTCACATGCATATGCAAATGTGTGGCTATGGAGACCAAGGCTGAAGTTGAATATTTTATTCTGTCTGTTTGTTTGTTTTGAGACAAGGTTTTGAGGTGAAAATTCTGGAATTTTGGTTTTTAAAAAAAAAAAAAAAAAAAAAAAAAAAAAACCAGAAATATTATAAGAACATGTTTGTGTTTTAATCCTAGGTATGGGGATATGGGGCAGCTTTGTAGCAACTGACCATCATTTTCCTCAAAACCAATGGTTTTGCCAACTGCAGATAGGTCCTGTGAGCATGTGACATTTGGAATTCTGGGAACTTTTCAGAGGGTATATAAACACCAGGTCCCTGAGAGGTGGGGTTGGCGGTTGTTGGTCGTTCAGCAGGGGTTGGTTATGGTTTCTTAAAAGTTATGCTCAAAGAAACTAAAGAAAAGAAATTAGACTCAGGGATCTCTCTCTCTCCTCCTTCTTTCTCTCCTAGTTAGTAATAGTTGAAAGATGTGGAGGAGAGAGAGGGAGGGGTTAAAGGGTGGGGAAAAAAGAACCTACAAAGTAGCAAAAATTGGCTACAAGGTTTCACTTTGTGGCCCTGACTGTCCTGGAACTTACTCTATAGACCAGGCTGGCCTCAAACGCAGTGTTTTGCCTTCCTGCACTTCCCGAGTGCTGGGACTAAAGGTGTGCATCACCACTGTTCTAGCTGAATAACTTATGTATGTATGTATGTATGTATGTATGTATGTATGTATGTATGTATGTTAAGGTCACTCACAAAGCCTAAAGCTCCCTGATTGCCTAGACTGGTTGACCAGAAAGCTCCAGGGATGGTTGTAAAAGTAACTTTTATTTTCCTGTTTTATTTGTTGTCTCCATGGCTTACTGCCTCTATCTGCTAACCTAGGCCTCGTCCCGGAAGCTTCTAGCCTCCTACAATCTCGTCTAGGCCTAGAATGGTTTCAGTCTCTCAGACTTACTGCTGAATCAGCTCACCCCTTCCTTTCTCAACTCTGGCTGGCTAGTCAACTCAGCTGTTCTGGTTCAAACTCTTCTCCAAGTTGATTGGTTCAATCTGGCTTCTCTCTTGGCCTCTCCTGAATTGCTCTGGTTGGCCTCAAACTAACTCTGGCAATCTGTTCTAATCTGGCTCCTTCTCTCTGGCTCATTCTGTCTTCACCTGTGTCTAGCTTGTTCTTTCTTCAACCTGTCTCTGTAAAACTCTCCTAGTAAAACTGCCTCTTTTCTTCTCTGCCAGCACTGATCTCTTAAGTAATGTCCCTTTCCTCTCTTCTCAAGGGAGTTGGGCATATCCTATTCTGTCAAATCTTTCTCTGCTTTGTCACTTTGCTATTCAATTGGACATTACTTTCAAACAGGTATGCTTCCTTCTACAAACTAACTTTGTCTTCATTGTTTGGGATTAGAGGTGTGTACTAAGGGCTGTGTCTGTATTCCAGTTAGAGGGATTAAAGGTGTGTGCTAAGGGCTAATTTTTAATAAATGACACAATCTTGGGGTTGACAGTGGGATCAAATGTCCAGTGACAGACAGTCATGTCTCTTTCCCTCCCCCTGAAGCTCCAGCCCTGGCTTACAAATTTTTGCCATCACTTTTGGGTTGTATATGTGAGTTGGGGAATCCAAACTTAGGTCTTTACAGTCTTCTTGCCCCTTACCCTGAATTTCTGATTCTCCCTGCCTCCACCTGCACTGGGAATACAAGTGTGTCCCATTGCGTCTGGCTCTAGATCATAACTTGTAAATTCCTGCTGAGAGTGAGTGATGTGACAGGCTATAGTCAAAGAGACTATAGCCCCTGAGAGACTTGTTGTAGAAGGAGTGGGATGCTGCACCTGAGTTCGCCAGGGCTTGGAGTGGTCCAACAATGAGGATCTGATGCTGTCCAGATTTTCCAGCTAAGTGATGTGCAGCCAACAGCTTCCTTAACATTTCTGAGACCTTGCTTCTCCCTGAACTAAGTTATTAGGACTAAAAGCAACAGTGAGTGAAGCACCTGACAATGTAGGAGCATTGGGTATTGTCACTGGAACGCCTGGGATGGGAGCTGCAGCTGGAAGATCAATCAAAGAAAGAAACAAAGCCAAAACTTCAAGAAAACTTTACAAAATCTGCGTGAGCTCAGAGAGCCAAGGACTTGGTGCAGTGCCAGGGTCTTTCCATCCCCCACGTCAGCTGGGAGATGAACATGCAGCACGAGTGTACTAATTGTCTGTTGATAAGGCTTAGCCTGAGCTGAGTGACCTGGCTGTTGGATGCTCCCAAGCACAGGCTGAAGGAGGGATGGGGGTGGGAAGGAAACATTTATGCTAGTTTGATTTTCTATCTAGAAGCTAACAAGATAGGAAACCCCCGTGCAAAGACGCTGCTCCTGAGAGGTCACTCAGAGCCCAGCCTCCTAAGCCTCCCCCTTGCCCATCTGAGGCTCCATCCTGTCACCTCCATTTCCCAAGCTGCTCTGCTTCACCATCTCTGCCCTGATTCCCTTTAATTCTGTCTTGGTTGTTTTATGCGAAGCTTTCTTTATTGCTTTCAAAACAGAGTCATATGGATCTCAAGCTGGCCTCAAACTTAGTATGTGGCCACAGATGGCACTGAATTCCTGGGTCTTTGCCTCCACCCCCAGGCCAGTGCAGCCTCGATGTACCTTCACCCCCACCCCCAAAACTTCCTACCTGGTCCTTCTGCCGTTTTTTTAAAATTTATTTATTTAATGTATGTGAGTACACTGTCCAACCTTCAGACATGCCAGAAAAGGGCATCAGATCCCATTACAGATGGTTGTGAGCCACCATGTGGTTGCTGGGAATTGAACTCAGGACCTCTAGAAGAGCAGTCAGTGTTCTTAACTACTGAGCCATCTCTCCATCCCCCACCCCTTTTATCTATTTATTTATTTTGCCACCTCCTCACCACACAGAGCAACCTCCATTTCTTCCAAGAGTCTCTTTACATAATCCTGAACTTTTGATTCTCCTGCCTCTGCCTTTCTACTGGGATTATAGGCAGGCTAGTGCCGGGACATCCTGTCTGCTTATCCAGCAGAGGCCATGTGCTCCATCTTCTGGACCCTACGAACACACTGACGTTTGGGCTGTGTTTCTTCCAGCAATATGGCTCAGATCCAGAGCTTCTGGCACCCTGAGCGAGCATTTGACTGTGGAGACATAGCCTTGGCTTTAGTCCCCATGCTTTGGGATGGGAGTTTGCAGGTTTCTACCCAAGACACGCAACTCGACTATTATCTTTTTGATGATGAGTGGGTTTTTTCTTTTTTCTTTCTTTCTTTCTTTCTTTTTTTTTCTTTCTTTCTTTTTTTTTTTTTTTTTTTTTTTTTTTTTTTTTTTTTTTTTTTTTTTTTTTTTTTTTTTTTTAGATAGGGTTTCTCTGTGTAGCCCTGGCTATCCTGGAATTCACTCTGTAGACCAGGCTGGCCTCGAACTCAGAAATCCACCTGCCTCTGCCTCCCAAGTGCTGAAATTAAAGGCGTGTGCCACCACTGCCTGGCAAGTGTTCCTTTTAAAATCTTGTCATGAATTATTTTTCATCCCAAATTGGAGCCTTTTTATGTTCAGTAAAACAAAGAGCCCCCAAAGACTGTGATCTAAAAAGCAGACCCTGTCCCTTGCCCAGAACAATTTTCCTTAGAGGCCATAATTTTATTTTTTCAAGATTTTTTATTTTTGCTGGGCATTGTGGCACACACCTTTAATCCCAGCACTTGGGAGGCAGAGGCAGGTAGATCTGGTCGAGTTTGAGGCCAGCCTGGTCTACATAGTGAATTCCAGAACAGGAAGGACTACACAGAGAGATCCAATCCTGTCCTAAAACAAAAACAAAATGAAAAAGACTTATTTTTAATTATTTATTTTTAATTATGCATGTGGTTGTATGCAGGCATGTACACATGAGAGTACTGAGAGATGTCTATCACCCTGGTTTTGAATTACAGTCAGTTCTTCGTTGCCTGATGGGGGGGGGGGGGAACTAAGGCCAGGTCCCCTGGCTTAACAAGGTGTGCTCTTCCTCACAGAGCCCTCTGTCCAGCTGCACGATGTTGTTCCTATTTGGTGGTTATTTGTGAGGTTCTCTCCACATCTCTAAATGTACACTTGCTTATGCAGCCAATTAGTTAATTAATGGCAATAGGATGAAGCCCAGCCTTCTTGTTAAAGTGCTACATCACTGAGCTACATCCCAGCTCCCGTCAGCTTTTATGGACGGACACACACACACACACACACACACACACACACACGATCCAGTCATGCTTGCAATAAAATCACAATTTTACACAAATCAATACTCATCTCAATGTTGGGTCACACAGGATGGTACCAGGCTGCTCCTCCGAACTGTTCTTTTGTTCCCTCTTATGTGCTGATCCATTTGGAAAGCTCCTCTTGCAATCATTAATATATCAGATACCCCCCAATTTCATCTTAAAGAAATCTCCTCAGGACCTTCGTGCTATCTCCTGACACACTGCCCTCTCAGTCCTAACTGCTCAAAAGGGACATCTTGTTTACTAGACCCCTTCTTCCTGATTTGGTGTTTCCCCTCATTTTGGAGAAGCAGGTAATATGTCAACTTTTCCCACTGCTGTGACCCAGTACTCCGCAAGGAGTGACTTAGGGGAGGGAGGGCTTATTTGGGCTCACAGCGTAGATCTGGTTCCTCATGGTAGGTGCTGTGGTAGGGATAGGAGGTGGCTGGGCCCATGGCATCTGAAGTCAGGAAGCAGAAAGAGAAGAGCAAGTAGGAACAGGATATGAAACTTCAAGGCCTGCCGCCAGTAGCCCACTCCAGCCAGGCTCCACTTCCTAAAGGTTCCATGACCTTCTCAAATAGCACACTATCTGGAAACCAACTCTTCAGGTATATGAGCCTATGGGGGACATTTTTCTTTAAAACCATAAGCAGATTCCTAGAAAGGATTCCATGTGAGTAAGTACATTTTGAAGTTTTGTATTTATCAAAATATTCTTATTTTCCTTTAGCGCTTGAATGATAATTTAGTATTTCCCCATGTGACATTGTTGGCTAGCTTCCAGGTTGCTGCTAGGTTGGTGTATGGCCTACAGCTTGTTAGATTTTTTGTTTGTCCCCCCACCCCCCATACCTCTTGTTCTAGTTAGATCTTCAGCCTCAAGTGATTGAGAAAAAGCTCAAAGCAGTTTAAATGTAAGAATCTACCTGGCACAAGAGCTTTAAATGCAGGATAATTTCCAAATAGCTTGATTCGCCTGACAAATGACAGCATCTGTGTGATGCATGTGTATATGTGGGTAGGTTATGTGCAGAACACAATCGGATGTCAAGTTTTTTCCCCCCAATCAATCACATTTATTTATGAGCTGGGTCTCTATGAACCCAGAGCTCTTCAGCTTGCCCAAGGGAATCCCATCTCTGCCTCTCTCTCTCTCTCTCTCTCTCTCTCTCTCTCTCTCTCTCTCTTGTTTTTTTTTGTTTTGTTTTGTTTTGTTTTTTGGGGACAGGGTTTCTCTGTGTAGCCCTGGCTGTCCTGGAACTCACTCTGTAGACCAGGCTGGCCTCAAACTCAGAAATCTGCCTGCCTCTGCTTCCCAAGTGCTGGGATTAAAGGCGTGTGCCACCACCACCTGGCTCTGCTTCTCTAATATTAAGATTTTAGGTGGCTACGACACCTGTTTGGCTTGTCACTGGAGTTCCTCACATACTGGAGGTTGGGCTTGCACTCATGATCCCCCTGCCTCTGCCTCCTGAGTGTTAGGAGTGTGAACCACACCTCTTCTTTTTCTTAGCCTGCTTCTTACAAGATGGCTGTAGCAGCTTCAGGTATATCCACTATCCAGGCAGAGATGATGGAGAGGAAGAAGGAGAGATGATGTCTATCTCTATATATTCTTTAGGCCTTAGGGAATCTTCCTCAGGAAGTTACAGGTGATTTTATAGCATGTCTCACTGGACACAATATCTTGTCATGCCTAACACAATCAGGGACAAAGGGACTAGTCACAGTTCCTTCAAAGGGTTTAAGAAGAGTCTACACAGGTCCTGTGGAGAGGAGCAAATACCCAAATATAGATATGGCATGAGGAAGGAGGAAATAGGAATGCCATCAACAATGTTTACTACGTTCCAGGAAGTACTTTGCTTAACTATTGATTCTGACTTAATTACAGCTCCCCCAGTGCCCAGACCTTGAGGCCCCAGACTTCTTATTGACTGCCTCTCATCCTGTTAGTCTCCATAGGAAGCTGTAGACCAGCTTGATTTTGTTGTTGTTGTTTTTTGTTTGTTTGTTTGTTTGTTTGTTTTGAGTCCTCTTAGGAAACTATGTATCTCTGGATTGGTTTTAGGTGAGTGCCATATTAGCCTCTATTTGTAAAGAAATCATGTATTGGTGTCTCAGGCAAAGCACACAGTCTGGAATCCCTGTCCCTGCATCTAGGAGGGGTCTCCAACCATCACTGGGTGGGATCCTGGCTTCAGCTTGTACAGAACCTTGCACCCCAGGTCTCCATCATCAAATCAAGGCTGATTGGTTCAGGGAAGAAGTGCTGTCCTCAAGTTTAAGCAGTGAGATTCTCCCTCTGTGGTATTGGGACAGAAAGCCAGTTCCTATGGCCTTCAAGCTAGCTTCAAATTTCATCCTGTGCTCTGAAGAACAGAAAAGTCCAGCTGTGGGAAAAGGAACCAGTGCCCAGTAGTGGAGGCAGAGACTGCCCCAGAGACTGATGGAGTTGTGAGAGCCATCTCCTGGTTTTAGTTTCTCCTGAGGTCTGGCTGTATTTCTGCCCTGTGCCCACAGGATAAATCAGTAAACACTTTGGTTTAATCTAGTTCTCTGGAAGTTATGGTGTTTTTAAAAATCAAGTTGAGTTAATTTAAAGAGTTGCGATGGATGCTTCTAGATTAAGATTATAAAACTTCAGAGTTTGACTTTATTATATGGCTTTAATTTCATCTTTCCCTTATTTTGAGGTTTAATTTATTTTTATTTCAAATCCTATCAGAGATCTGAAGAATATTTTGGGAGGGGATATAAGATACGGTGGAAAGGTATGTGTTTTCTTTACACTGGTAATGGTTTTCATGGACAGATAGGCAGTCCCATACCTCATAATTCTGTATCTGATAAAAAAAACAACAGATTAAAATGTGATTATTCAGAGGTGGTGGTACACACCCTAAGTCCCTGCACTCAGGAGGCAAAGGAAGATGGATCTCTGTGAGTTTGAGGCCAGCCTGGTCTACATAGAGTTCTAGGCTAGTCAGTTACATGGTAAGACCTTTCCTCAAAAGAAAAAGAAACTGAAGCAATTAGTTATTGCTGTGTCATATTAAGGTATGAAAACCTGCTGACTATCTTTCATTACTGCTTCTGTGGTCACTGTTGGTTATCAACTATCTATTTATTTACTAGGTGGCATGAACTCATGAGACCAGTTTTTCCCTTATCAACCCTCTTCCTGCTCCTACCTGTCACCTACTCTGCCTCCACTGTCCCATCTGTGTCCAGACACTGGCACTAACATGTGTGCCATGAGAACGCATGCGTGCGCTCCTGCCCGTGTGTGTGTGTGTGTGTGTGTGTGTGTGTGTGTACTGCTTAGTGAACCCCAGGTCAGCCAGGGCTGCATCATGAGGTCCTGTCTCATCCACTCCCAACCACCAAAAACTGAAAACTCATGAGGTCCAGAGAATATGTATTTCTATAATACTCCAGGTGGGTGGCCAATCCCTGTCAGTTGTCTACAAACTACTTTTGGTTAAATGACCATTCAACATTATCTGGAAGAGGATGGGGATATGTATTTATAAAAAAACAAACAAACAAAAACAAAACAAGCTGGGCAGTGGTGGCGCACGCCTTTAATCCCAGCACTTGGGAGGCAGAGGCAGGCAGATTTCTGAGTTCGAGGCCAGCCTGGTCTACAGAGTGAGTTCCAGGATAGCCAGGACTACACAGAGAAACCCTGTCTCAAAAAACAAAAACAAACAAAAAACAACAACAAAAACAAAACAAAACAAGACCAAAAACAAAACAACAACAACAAAAACAAAACAAAAAAAACCCCAACCAACCAACCAACAAAACAAAACAAAACAAAACAACAACAACAAAAAAACCCAACCAACCAAACAACAAAACAAAACAAAACCAAAAACAAAACCAAAAAACAAAACACCAAAGCAAATAAAACAACAACAACAAAAACCCTGTTCTTGAACTGTTCCAGACTGATGAATCCAGAGCAGGGCCTGGAGGTCTATATTTCAAATTCATTTCCTGCCTGTCTGTCAGGACATTCAGAAATTGTCCTTTGACATGCACTGTTGATCTCTGCAGTACAGCCACAAAGGCCCCCTGGAGAGAGGAGGAGAGGAAAGTGCGGGTCCTCCCCACTAATAAATATTGATCTGAAAGTTGTCCCTTCCTGGCCCTCAGGGCTCATGCTTAGCTGTTTGCTGAGCTGAGCATTTACTGGGAACTGTTCTCAAGGTCAGCCAGCCCACACAGCCTCTGAGGTGTTTGGGGCTGGTGAGGGCCTATGTGAGACTCCTGTCTGCCCACTGAACATTATCATCCAGCCCATGAAACGCTGGTGCAGGGAGCTGGGGCAGGAGTCAAGAACACTTGCTGTGGACCCAGGTTCAGTTCCCAAAACCCACATCGAGTGATCTCAACAGCCTATAACTCCAGTTCTGGGCGATCCAATGCCCATTTCTGGATCTGTATCACCTTTACACAAAAAGTGTACATACATGCAGACAGGCAATCGCAAATGCGCATAAAATAACAAAAACCCATGGAAGAGTTTAAAAAGAGAGAGAGAGACAAGGGCTGGAGAGATGGCTCAGTGGTTAAGAGCACTGACTGCTCTTCCAGAGGTCCTGAGTTCATCTCCCACATGGTGGCTCACAACCATCTGTAATGGGATCTGATGCCCTCTTCTGGTGTGTCTGAAGAGAGCTACAGTGTACTCACATACAATAAAATAAATATATCTAAAAAAAAAAAGGACAAAACGTAATCCGAACTTTAGAAGACTGAGTAGGGGTTGGAAACTGCCTTCCTGGGCACAGGGACTCCATTTTTTCTAATTTCAGGTTACAAGACTGCTTCTCCTCCAACGCCAAAGCCTTGCTTGCTTGAACCAAACAAACACCTAGGCTAGTGTGGAGACATGGCAGCAGGAAGCAGTGTGTGAGGCGAGGTGAGGGTGGGTTGGGGATGGGGTGAGTGGACGGGTGGGCAAATTACTGAGGATGGTCTCTGACTCGGAGTGCGTCATTAACTCCACACTTTTTACATATTCTTTTTTGTTGTTGTTGTTCGTTTTTTGAGACGGGTTTTTCTGTGTAGCCCTGGCTGTCCTGGAACTCACTGTGTAAACCAGGCTGGCCTTGAACTCAGAAATCCACCTGCCTCTGCCTCCCAAGTGCTGGGATTAAAGGTGTGAGCCACCACTGCCCGACTACTCCACACCTATTAAACCTCACGCAGCTCTGACCAGATACCCTGGCTCCAGTTAACACTAGCAAGCCTTCTTCAGTGTTTCCGTTTCCCACGTGTACGTTAGAGCACTTCTTTGTCTCCCTGAGGCCCAACCAGGACCAAGCCCTCTGACACTTGTAAAACCTGTTTCTAGACTGATCTGGACCCTTGCCTGGCACAGAGAGGGTGCCAAGGCTATTCCAGTAGAAATGCTTAGGGTTCTGTCGCCTTGCTTGGAGAAGCACAGCCATCACCTACCCACGCAGCGCTCTTTATCCTCACGGTGACCGTACAGCGTGGACCAAGACTTCTCTTGCGTCCAAGAAACTGGTTTTTCCTGAAAGCAATTTTCACTCATTCTAGGTGGCTTCACCCCCAGCTACTAGGACCTCAGTCTGAAATCTTACATTAGAAAAACGTTTTAAGGCCAGGCAGTGGTGGCTCACGCCTGTTAGCCCAGCACTTAGGAGGCCGAGGCAGGCGCATCTTTGAAGTTCCAAGACACTTGAGCTACATAGTCCTTGTCTCAAAGGAAGGAAGGAAGGAAGGAAGGAAGGAAGGAAGGAAGGAAGGAAGGAAGGAAGGAAGGAGAGAGCAAGAAAGAGTGAAAGAGCAAGAGAGAGTAAAGAGCAAGAGAGAGCAAGAGAGCGAGAGCGAGAAGGAGGAAAGGAGATTCAGGCAGGCAAAGCAAAGGACACTAAATGCTGGCAAAGATGTCAAGATGAGGAATCTTTTTTTTTTTTTTTTTTTTTTGGTTTTTCGAGACAGGGTTTCTCTGTGTAGCCCTGGCTATCCTGGAACTCACTGTGTAGACCAGGCTGGCCTGGAACTCAGAAATCCACCTGCCTCTGCCTCCCAAGTGCTGGGATTAAAGGCGTGCGCCACCGCCGGGCAAGATGAGGAATCTTATTCACTGCTTAATCGTGTCACTTTTTCTTTTTAATTAAAAAAATTAAGAAGAGATATCTTTAGAGTTGGCCATTTTAAAAACCTTCCTTCCTTCCTTCCTTCCTTCCTTCCTTCCTTCCTTCCTTCCTTCCAGACAGGGTTTCTCTGTGTAACCCTAGCTTTCAGAGATCTGCTTCCCTCTGTGTTTGGGATTAAAGGCATGCGCCACCACTCCTGCTGAAGTTTATTATTTACTTACTTACTTATTTTGCTGTTTTGAGACAGGGTCTCTTGCGCGCGCCTTGGCTATATGGGTATTCACTATGTAGACCACGCTTGCCTCAAACTCACATTTAGCTGCCTCCTGAGTGCTGGGATTAAAGGTACGAGCCACAATGCCCAGGAGTTTGTTGGAGTTTGATTTCTGCAGATCTTTATGTATATTCTAGAGCCTCACTTCCTGTCTATGTAAGCTGGCAAGGACTGTCTCCTACCCTGTGGACCCAACTGTGATCCCATTCTGATTCTTGGCTTCTTCTCTGCGTCTTCCCTTCTCCTTGGAACCTCTTGTTGTGGCTGCATGTTGAAATGCCCTACATCCTCCAACAGCGAGTTCAGCATCTTAGCATTAAATTAAGGTCTTCAATCTGTGTTGAACTGATTTTTGTGCAGAAAGAGAAAACTGAATGTAGTTTTTAAATTATTTTAATTAGTTAATTTAATTATTAATAATTTTAAAAATTACTTTAATTATTCTGCAAGCAGACACCCAGGTTCTCCCAGGACTATCCACTGAATAGGCTTTTCCACTCCAGTATATATTTTTGACCCCTTCATCAAAAAATTAGATGGCCATAACTTCATGTTGATTGCAGGGTTCACTGTTAAGTTCCAGTGGCCTACGTTTCTGTCTCTGTCACTGTGACATCTCTGGTGGTTTCTTTCTGCTCAGGATTGCTTTGCCACTCTGGCCCTTACTGTCTCCATGTGACTTTTATGATTTTTTTCTAGTTCTAGGATGAATAGCATTGGAATTTTGATGGGTTTTCATAGAACCCATAGATTAGTCATTTTCACAGTATTAATTCTGCCAACCCAAGAGAACTTAAATTCTCCCCTAATTTTTTTTTTTTTTTTTCGTGTGTGTGTTTTTTTGAGACAGGGTTTCTCTGTGTAGCCCTGGCTGTCCTGGAACTCACTCTGTAGACCAGGCTGGCCTCGAACTCAGAAATCCGTGCCTCTGCCTCCCAAGTGCTGGGATTAAAGGCGTGCGCCACCACCGCCCAGCCTCCCCTAAATTTTTTACTCTTCAATTTTTTTCATTGTCTTAAAGTTTTCATTGTACCAGGTGGTGGTGGTGTACACTTTTAATCTCAGCACTCAGGAGACAGAGGCAGGTGAATCACTGTGAGTTTGAGGCTAGACTGGTCTATAGAATGAGTTCTAGGGCAGCCAGAACTATACAGAGAAACCCTGTCTGAAAAAACAAAACAAACAAAAAGTTTCCATGCGACACCTTTAACTTTTTTAGTTACTTTAGTTTATCCCAGCTCCCGTTTCTCCCACTGTCGGAGAGTATATTTTCTAATTACTTTCTTAGTAAGTTCATTAATGACCTAGCTACTGATTTTTTTTTTTTACTAGAATGTATTTTTAGGTGTTTTTTGTTTGTTTGTTTGTTTGTTTGTTTTGGTTTTTTTTGTTTGTTTTTTGAGACACGGTTTCTCTGTGTAGCAGAGAACTCAGAACTTGAACTCAGAACTCTGCCTGCCTCTGCCTCCCAAGTGCTGGGATTAAAGGCATGCGCCACTACCGCCCGGCTTAGTTTGTTTTTTGAGACAGGGTTTCTCTGTGTAGCAGCCCCTAGCTGTCCTGGAGCTCACTTTGTAGACCAGGCTGGCCTTGAATTTACTGAGATCTGCCTGTCTTCAGCACCCACTGCTTGTCTGTTTGTATGTGTACCACATACATGCAGATACTCATGAAAGCCAGAAGAAGGTGTCAGATCCCCAGGAGCTAGAGTTACAGACAGCTATGAACTGCCTGATGCAGGTACTGGGAACTGAACTGTGTCCTCTGTAACAACAACCAGTGCCCTTAGCGACTGAATTTCTCCTCCAGCTTGTCATAGTTCATAGGCTAACATGAATGAGATTTTTTTTTTTTGTTTTTTTGGTTTTTTGGTTTTTCAAGACAGGGTTTTTCTGTGTAGCCCTTGGCTGTCCTGGAACTCACTCTGCAGACCAGGCTGGAGATTTTCACCTATACTGAGGCAGACAAGTCCTTTGAATTTATTTATACATCGTTGGGAAAATATTGTAAGTCCCCAAAGGCCCACATGTGAGGCCAGGCCTCTTCCCCTGTTCTCAGAGAGATACTCAAGGACTGAGCCCTCATGATGTGCCACTCCAGAGCAAGAACACCACGAAATCACAAAACTAATAATGCCATCAATATGTGATGATAATTAAATGAGCTAATGCTTGCTGTCTAGCGAACGGCAGCATGGTAAAATGCTATCACAGTTTTGTTGTGATTGGACATCTCTTTTGCATTCCTCTTTGTTAACATTAGGTGGCAGCAATGTTCACTTAAACAGTTAAAAAGGCCAATGCTAACTTCTTTCTGGACTAGACACAATTTTATCTAAGTGGAGAAAGAGGATGAGGATGAGCAAAATAGGAAGACTGATACAGAGATGGGGTGAAGATGAGCTTAAACATGCAGAGTGGGGAGAAAGAAGGAGAGAGAGAGGAGAAAGGGAGAGGGGAGGAAGGGAAATTTTGTTATTATTTTTTAAGTTAGTTTACAAATAATGGGATTTCTCCCAGGATCTTCATACTCATGCCATTACATTTTGTTCTAGTCCATTATCTTTTCTTATGCCTCTGCTTATGTCCACTCTCCTCTAGAATTTGGTATTTCCTTTTCTTCCTTAAAAAAAAAAAAAAAACCCTCACTTTCTTTTTATGTGTATGGGCATTTTCCATGTATGTATGTATGTATGTATGTATGTATGTATGTATGCACCAGGTGTGTATATAGTATATTCACAGGCCAGATGAGGGCATCAGATTTCTTGAGACTGCAGTTACAGAGTGCTCTCAGTGGCCATGTAGGTGCTGGAATTCAAACCTGGGTCCTTTCATAGAGCAGCAAGTGCTCTTAACTGCTGAGCCATCTCTCCAGCCCTTATGATTTTATTTTATGTGTTCAGTCCCCCCCCCCGCCCCCCCCCCCCCCCGCATGCACTATATATGTGCAATGCCTTCAGAGGCCAGAAGAGGGCGTTGGATCCTCTGGAACTGGAATTACAGGTGGTTGTTAGCCACCAGGTAGGCTCTGGGAACTGGCTGAGTCTTCTGAACTTTTCACCACTGATATATTTCTCCAGCCCAGGTTTGGTATTTTCAAAAAAAGAAAAAAATTCAGAAAGTGGTTTTTGTTTGCAAATCTTTTATTGACCAGCCTCCATCCACCTCCTAGAATGTTTAGCTTTCTTTCTCCTGGAACAGTGTGGGTATGGAGGTGTCATGCTGTTTGCTCATAGTGTTTAAGGGTTATAAGTGGCTCTGGGTAAGCATTCAGAAAAGCCTCTTAGGGCAAATGTCTTTAAAAGTGTGGTTTCTGATCATCTTTATCTTATTCTTTCTCCTCCTCCTCTTCTTCCTCTTCCTCTTCTTCCTCCTCCTCTTCTAATTTAGGTGAAAATATGAATACAGTCCCCTCTACCATAAGCAATGAAGTTGGTTTCTCACAGTGGGGAACTCACAGGGGTCAGCATTGTCCAGGGGACAATGGATAAGCCCCACCCTGGGAAAATCACCCTTGTGATCATGGTGTCTCTTCTGCCAGGTAAGTACTTAGTACTAATCTTAATAATGAAATGGGGTGGGGCTGGTGAGATGGCTCAGGGATTAAAGGCTTGCAGCCAAGCCTGATGACTCCGGTTTAGTCCTCAGGACCCAAGTAGTGTGCAAGGAGAGAACTGGTTCTTACAAGCTGCCTTGTGACTTGCACACTCATGTCATAGCATATGTATGCCCAAACATAGGCACACACACACACACACACACACACACTCACACACACACACACACACACACACTCACACACACACACACACACACACACACACACACACACAGACACACACACACACACTCACACAGACACACACACACACACTCACACACACACACACACACAGACACACACACAGACACACACACACTCACACACACACACACACACACACTCACACACACACACACACACACTCACACACACACACACACTCACACACACACACAGACACACACACAGACACACACACACAGACACACACAGACACACACACACAGACACACACACACACACACAGAGACACACACACACACACTCACACACACACACACAGACACACACACACACACACTCACACACGAGTGAGAGAGAGATGAATGCAAGTTTAAAAATAAAAAAGGCATTTTTTTTCTATAAAGGATACTCTTCTCACAATAAGACATGGTATATGCAATACTATCTGCTGTATAATCTTTACTCCAACAGTTAATGGATTAAAATGATGAACATTATCTTTGTTGCTGAGACACGGTCTCATATCCTTTAGTCTACTATTGTCTATGTAGCTAAGAATAACCTCACAGTCCTGACCCTCCTGTCTCTACCTCCCCAGTGCTGAGAGTACAGGCATATGCTACCACAAGTGCCACTTTGGTGCTGGGCATTAAAACCAAAGGACCCCTGGATTCAACACCCAGCACCGAACAACTGAACTGGATCCTATATCTTATTTTCTGACAGCCAGAAATCCTGGAGCTGTTTGCTTGATGGTTCTAGCTTTGGGTCCCAGTGGAGTTTTAGTCAAGACTGTGAATGTATGTGCACCACATGCCTGCCTGATGCCTTCGGAATTCAGAAGAGGGTGCCACATACCCAAGAGTCTGAGGCCCAGATTGCTGTGAGCCACCACATGGGTGCTTGGAACCAAACTTAGGTCTTTGCAGTTTCCATTCTATGCTAATTAAATCAAAAACAAATCTATGCTAATTAAAATCAAATCAAATCAGGTTGCACTCTAGTACACTGGTCACATAATCCATCAGGGGCTTCACCCTATAGCACACATTTTCCATTTGGACTACAGGTATGAGGAGTCAAGTTTTTTTTTGTTTGTTTGTTTTTGTTTTTTTGTTTTTGGAGACAGGGTTTCTCTGTATATCCCTGGCTGTCCTGGAACTCACTCTCTAGACCAGGCTGGCCTACGAACTCAGAAATCCGCCTGCCTCTGCCTCCCAAGTGCTGGGATTAAAGGCGTGCGCCACCACCGCCCGGCCAAGGTTCTTTACCTTCTAGTTTCTTGTAGGCACAGAAGCACCTTCTACAGATAAGCCAGCTTGGCAGTCGCTGGCAGAAAACCCAGCATGCTGCTTGCCAGAGCTTTCCCTGGCATGTTCTCCGGAACATTCTAAGTTCAGTCAGTGACAGATCACTACCCTGGTGTGTGTGTGTGTGTGTGTGGTGTGTGTGTGGTGTGTGTGTGGTGTGTGTGTGTGTGTTCATTCTTTGCCTTAGGAGAATTTGCTAGGCAGGGCAGGTGGTCCTTTCCTGTAGTTCCAACCTAGCACCTGGGAAGCCGAAATAGACTTGCTGCAAGTTTGAAGCAAGCCTGGGCTACATAGTGGTTCTAGGTCAGTCTGGACTATTCTTTTTTTTTTTTTCTCTTTTTGTTTTGTTTTGATTTGTTTTGTTTTTGAGACAGGGTTTTTCTGTGTAGCCCTGGCTGTCCTGGAACTCACTCTGTAGACAAGGCTGGCCTCGAACTCAGAAATCTGCCTGCCTCTGCCTCCCAAGTGCTATAGGATTAAAGGCAGACTGTTTCAACAAAACAAAAACAGCAGCAACAGATAGAGCGATTAGAGTATTTAACCTTAAAAGCTCTCCCTGAACTCATTATAAATACTGAGTTTCATTCCTTTTCAGCGGAACCCTCTGTTTCATAGCGTTGTTGCTAAACTCGCAATGATGTAATCTGGCGCTTACCGTGGGCTAGAGGCTCTCAGCCTAGTCTTTAGTTCTCATAACCCATGAAACATACAGATGATATCCTCGTTGCTTTATGAAGTCATTTAGGCTCGGAGGACACAGGGAAGGTCCTGGTGTTAGCAAGGGGCAGCTCCAGCAAAACCGTCCCGCATAGTGCCACCGTTTGCTTGGGACCCTAAGAGGTGCCTACATGGAGTCCACCTGTTCTTCGCAGGAACACGGAGCTGTCGTCGGATCCTCGAGCGTGGGCGTAGGACAGCGACTGTCACCCACTCAAGCGAAGTGACTTCCATTGGGCGGGCTGGGTCTGCGCCCTGCGTGTACACAAAGCCCTTTATTGAGGCGACGGGTGACGCAGGGTAGGCACAGGGTGAGTTCGGGGTGAGCCGGGCGCCTGAGCAATCAGGAGCACAAGCAAGCAAGCAGGCCCGTGTCCGCGGCGGGACCGCTGAGAGTGCGCGGCCATGTGCACCTAGCGCGCGCTGCCCTGGGTCGTGGCCGCAGCCAGGGTGCGGCTGGCCTGCGGGGTACAGTGGCTCGGGGAGCCATACGGGCTGGGAGAGCGAGGCCGACACTCGCTACTGCGCCCCAGCCGGTTCTGTCTGGAACTGCGAGCAGGAAAGGGCCGTGCCCTTCGGTGGCCAGTGCATCTCTGGGGTTCCATGCCGCTGCGGCCGGGTAGTTGTCTCTACCACAACCACAAAGGCGCGCGATGGGACTCAGGCGCACTCAATGACTGCCTACAGTGCCTGGGTGTGGGGATGCCAACTGCAATCTTGCTCCGGATGACCCTCGCCAGGCTTTCCCTCACCTCAGACGGTGCCTGAACTGATTGAGCAACTTCCTGGAAATGAACAGAACTAGCTTTTATGTTCATGGTTCAGGTCCAGTGAATGTTTACGATGTACTTCCTCACAGCCCCAAATGCTTTCTCCTAGCCTTTGATTATTTGGCCATAAAAATATTCAAACGAGAGCTGTTAATTAGGCCTGTTGCTGTTCTTTCAGGCAAAGTGAATAGAGCCGCGCAGATGTTACATCAGGCTCCTACGTAAGGGAACGATTGTGATCATCTGTCATGGCGTATGGCTTGCCAAGAAGGAACACAGTACAAAACATTTTGAAGGGCAGCTGTTATAAAATGTAAGTACACACACATGTACACACACACACACACACACACACACACTTTAATTCCAGTACCATGGCTGGAGGAGCTTGAGACAGGGACAGGGCACACTTCTGTTCACATCAAGTTACTGGAGTACATGAAACCACTTCAACGGATCTGGATTTTGTCTTTAAAAGACTACTTGAAAAATTATTTTTATTTTATGTTTGTATGTGCCTCTGTATGTGCACTACGTTTGAGCAGGTGACCACGAAGGCCAGAAGACGGCATTGGATCCCCTGGTATTGAAGTTACAGAGAGGATGTTACAGCATCTCTCTGTAGATGCTGGGAACCAAACCTCTGTCCTTTTTGCAAAGCAGTTAGTGCTCTTAATGGGTTCTCCATCTTTCCAGCTTCCCAAATGGTACTTTTATAAGAATATACAAAAAGGGGCTAGAGGCGTGGGTTGTGGATTAAGAGCATCTGCTGCTTTTGCAGAGGTCCTGAGCTTGGTTTTCGGTGCCCACAAGGTGACCCACAACAGTCCTTAACTGGTTTCATTAGATCTGTCGTCCCCTTCTGGACCAAATGGGCATATAACATGCATGAGATAGACATATGCAAGTAAAACACCTACATAAAAAATCTGAAAAATTAAAATATGCACTCAGAGGAGGGAAGGACTTACTTGGCTTCATTTCCAGGATACTTTCAAATCACAAGTCATTACTGAGGGAAATGGGGGCAGATATTCAAGTCAGGAGTTTGAAGCAGAAACTATAGAGGAACACTGCTTGGTGGCAGGCTCACAGGCTTATGCGTAACTAGCCTGATCCCAGGAAGATCTTCATCTTTCAGGAAGTGGTACAGCCTTCATCGGGCAGGGCTCCATTCCCCATAGATATGGCCACAGGCCTTGTGATTTGGAAAATCTCTCAGTTGAGGGTCCTTTCTTAGGCCATTCCAGGCTGTGTTAAATAGACAGTTAAAGCTAAGAGACAATTTTAGTCAGTCTTCACACTGAAACAATACTTTAAAACGAGGAAATGGGTTTCTAAGCTGATTAAAGGACATTCATATGCATATGTTCTGGGAGACACTGTATCACCTTGTTTAAAAACACTCTAAAATTGTTTTTTAGGTTGACATATAAAATAATGGGTTTCATTTGTACATATATGTGTATATATACATACATACACTCATATTTATGTCTGTGTATCATTTTTCTTTAGTTTCAGTCATTTAAAAACCCCTTTACTACTACCATCTTAAAACACATCTTCATAGTGTACAAATGTACTAACACCACGGAGTAAGAGCACTTTTTTTTAGCTGGTACAAAGGGTCAGTTTGGCTTCTGTCCTCTTGGGCAGGCAGTGTGTATCAACCTGGACTTTTCAGTCTGAAGCCCTGAGCTCCAAGCCTGGCATCTCTGCACACTGTCTCTTAGCTTTAATGCCTACATCTGTGACACAATGCACGTCTGTCTATTGGGGTGGAGCTTGCCAGTGAAACAGTTCGTGTCTAAGACCTGCTGGTTGCCTGGAATACAAAGAACACATAATGAATACAATGCTTATGCAGAAGTTGCACTCTGTGGTATTACCTTAAAAATTGTTTTCTTTTTCTTCTCCTTCTCCTTCTTCTTCTTTTCTTCTTCCTCCTCTTCCTCTTTCCCCTCCTCCTCCTCCTCCTCCTCCTCCTCCTCCTCCTCCTCCTCCTCCTCCTCCTCCTCCTCCTCCTCCTCCTCTTCTTCTTCTTCTTCTTCTTCTTCTTCTTCTTCTTCTTCTTCTTCTTCTTCTTCTTTTTTTTGATATAGGGTCTTATCTGCATAACCTTAGCTGGTCTTCATGAACTGGCAATGCAGACACGGTAGTTTTTCAACTTCTGCCTCCCCAGGTGTGGGGACTAAAAGGCATGCACAACCTTTCTTAGCTTTCTTTTTTTTTTTTTTTTTTTTTTTTTTTTTTTTGAGACAGGGTTTCTCTGTGTAGCCTTGGCTGTCCTGGAACTGGCTTTCACCTTTTAACCCCTCTGTTTGATGACATTGACCATTATGAGTGAAACAAAGTTTTCTTTTCAAGCAGTGTTCTAAGATGTCAGTGTGTGTCCTTAACGGGTTACACAAGATTATGATTCATTACATTCAGTTCAGTTTTGTCAGTTGGGTGCGGTTTAGACCTTGGACTACAGGAAGTACCATTCTAGTAGGTATCATTTCAATTATAGATCAGGTGGCACAGGCCTGAAAACCCAGCCACCTGGGAGACTGAGGCAGGAAGATTGTAAATTGAAGACCTGCCTAGGCAGTTGAGAAAAAATAAATACATTAGTCAGTCATAAATGCCCCTAACCCCCCAAAAAACAAAACAAACAACAACAAAAAAACCCAAACAAACAAAAAACGCCCCAAACCCACAGAAACCCCACCAACACAGTATAGACACTGTATAAAAGAAAAATAGAAAATACTGTTTTTATGCCGTGCTGGGAATCGAACCCAGGCCCCCATGCATGCTTGGTAAACAGTCTAGTAGCTGAGCTACATCTCCAGATCCTTAGGTGTTTCTTGATAGACTGAGATGATTTCTGTGTTTTTAATAACTTCTATTTAAAAATATTCTCTCTCTCTCTCTCCCTCTCTCTCTCTCTCTATTTCTCTCTCTGTTTGTGTGTGTGTGTTCACATACTATAGCATGTGTATGTTGGAGGTCAGCAGACAACTTATGGAGTTGGTTCTTTCCATCCGTGAGGGATCCCAGGGATCAAGCCTGGGTTATCAATCTTGCTGGCAGGCACTCTTAGTAGCTGAGCCATCTCAAAGTCTGTTTTTTGAAACAGCCAGGTTATTTTTATAAATATATCTTTGTGACTTTTAAAACTGCTTCTATAATAACTTTATACCATTAAGTCATGCCCTAAAGTTGTATGACGTATCAGTGAAACTGGAGGAGGAAACTCGGGGTGACAGGAATCACAGACCATCTCCCTCACTTAGACTAAAGCAAAAAGGGCTAAAGTATTAAGAACTGCAGATGAGAAACATGTAGCTGATATTTGTCCTTCATAATTAAGCAAAATTAAGGTCCATAGCAATCACTTTTAATGTGGATTTATTTCCCAATATTATATACCAAAGTCTTTGCATGAGCCACATGTCTGCTCAGTGTGATAATGCTCTGTTTTCCTTTCTTTAGTTTTATGTTTTGGGTTAACTATTGTTTCTGCACCATGTGCATGGACTGCCCTCAGAGGCCAGAAGGGGGCAGTGGAGCCCCTGGATCTGACTTAGGTCATAAGCCACAGTGTGGATGCTGAGAACCGAATCGTGGTCCCCAGCAAGAGCTACAAGTGCCCTTTACCAGAAAACATCTCTCTGGCCTCTAAATTGTGAATATACTCTACCTATCATCTATCTACCTACATATTATCTATCATCTATTATCTATCATCTATCGATGTATGTATGTATGTATGTATCTATCTATGTAGCATCTATGTAGCATCTATCACCTATCTATCATCTATCTCTATCACCTATGCCCATTCATCTGCCTACTATCTTTTACATTCTTGCACACATCTTGATTTAATAAATTAAATATTTATTTAATATTTATTTAAATATTATTTTAATATTTATATAAATATTAATTTACATTTGTGTCTGTATATGCCTGTGTGCAAATGGAGGTCAGAGAACAGCTTTTAGGAACTTATAATTTCCTAGGTCCTGGGGGCGAATTGAAGGCGGTCAGGCTTAGCAGCCAGCACTTCTACCCACTGAGCCTTTCACCATTTCCAAACAACCGTTTGTTGTTATTTCATTTTATATTTATTTATTTTACTTTTTGTATATGAAGGTTTTGCCTGTGTGCCTGTTGGAGCTCCTGAAACTGGGGCTACAGGTGGTTGTGAGCTGCTTTGTGGGTGCTGGGAATTCAGCCTGGATTGTCTTAAAGAGCAACAAGTGCTCTTAGCCATCTCTCCAGCCCCATCCCTTTGTTCCTCGAGAACAGGGTTCTACTATGTGCACCAGGCTGCTCTGGACCTTACTATACAGTCTAGGCTGTCTTCAAACTCACTGTCTTCCTGCCTCTGTCTCCCAAGTACTAGGATTACAGTTGTGTCCCTCCTCTCTCGGGATTACACGTGTACAGTACTATATTCAGCTTATGACATTATAGTTGTCATTGTAGTTGGGTGTGGTGGTGCATGCTTTTAAAGCCAGCACTTGGGAGGCAGAAGCAGACAGATCTCTGTGAATTTGAGAAAAATCTGGTCTACATAGAAGTTCAAGGCTAGCTAGGCTGTCCTTTTTCTTTTCTTCTTTCTTTCTTTTTTTTTTTTTTTGTTTGTTTGTTTTTTGTTTTGTTTTTTTGAGATAGGGTTTCTCTGTGTAGCCCTGGCTGTCCTGGAACTCACTCTGTAGACCAGGCTGGCCTTGAACTCAGAAATCCACCTGCCTCTGCCTCTCAAGTGCTGGGACTAAAGGCGTGGGCCACCACTGCCCGGCTTTAGCTAGGCTGTCCTAATGAGACCCTGTGTCTAAATAAATAAATACAGTCAGTCAGACAGACAGACATCATAGCTTATAGTTTCTATTCACAATCTCATTTGTAGACTGGCTGGAATTGTAGGCTGCTGCACTGGACAAACCCCTGGCATAGTTTCTGGACTTTTGCCAATGTGTCTTTGAGTTAATTAGTAGGATTTTCTTTCTCATTAGGATGATAACTCTGAAAAAATCTTCCATAAGTGAAAGTGGCGGGAAAGGCAGCACGACATCGTCTGTAGGCAACTCGGCATGCCTAGTGAAAACTAGTTGAATAACTGTGAAATTTTGCCTCAGACAGGAACCATGGGACCTTGCAGAGCTCACAAAGACCTGGTACACAAACTTGACGAACATCAAGTTGCCATTCTTGGGAGAAATCGCATTTGGTAGTCCTATGAATCTCTTGGCAAGCCAAACAAGACAGGAATGCCTGCTCCCTTCCGTGCAAAGTGAGTTAAGTTCTGTTTTAGTATGTTAGTGATTGTATCCTTGACTAGTTACGTTTGTTGCCCACACCTATGCCTCCTGTCAGTTCTCAGTAAAGTTAATTCTTAAACAGTAGTCACCTGCTGTGTGCCACTCGGCTTTGAGATGGCGCCAAGTGGAAATGCCGCTTGGATGGCTTCATTTGCTCTATTTTATTATTATTATTTTTAGCCATGACACTTGAAAAGGAGTATGAAGAGAAGCGCCTAGCAAAACTGAAGTGTCAGGAGAATGTGTGTAAGGAAATCCAGGTATCACTGAGGGAAAAGACAGTCGGCCTGAGGAGACCACTTCAGCCCAAGTGACCCCACGTGACCCCACGTATTGTTGAACCTGAACCTGTTTCCGGCATCCATGGGGATGAAGCTCTCGAATCCTTTCATAGTGTCAAGTAGACACAGCGGTGTGTCTGTGGCAGTGGGGCCAATGTTTCTAGACATGGCTCGGTGGACACTGTGACAGAGCCCCCCGAGTTCCTGCTACACTCCTGTTCTTTGTGTCCCATACAGCAGCCCTCCCTGTAAGTAGATGAAAACGCATCTGGAGTTGAGTCATTTTGTGTTACTCGTTTCAATGCTTGTAAAATTGCGTGCGGAAGAGGACAGTTCTGTGAGAGGCAGCGTTCTGAAGAGACATTTGAGATCGCAAGGAGACTTCTCACAACGAAGGTCAGAAAGAAGTTCTTTTAAAATGAGAAACTGCAAAAAAAAAAATTTTTTTTTTTATGGTTAAGAAAATGATTAAGATTTCATTTCTGTTAACTCTACAGTTAACAATTTTCGGTAAAGTATCGTTTATCATTCTCACGTGGCACTTTATTTTTAATTTTTTTTTTTATTACGTGGTACTTTTTAAAGTAAGACTTACTTTGTTTTTGTTCCTTTGGGAAAAAAATGTGAAGCCACTTTCCTTCTGGCTAATATTCTTTCTACAACGGAGCTGGAGCAGGTGCAGCACACATGCATGGAAGGGGACACGGAGGGACAAAGACGGCCTAACTGTGAGGAAAACTTATATTTGCAGAGTGGCTGGGGAATGAGCAAATAAAGAGAAAGAACTGAGTTTATATGAACAAAGTTTTCTAGAATTTGAATCCAATAAAACATATTTGGATACTAGTGTTTTATTTAAGCACTGTTTCTTAAAAAACCTTCAACAGGCACTTCAGGATTTTCTCTCCTGGCTTCATAAAAGGTACCATGATGTAGCAGTATTTAAAGTACAGTTTTGGGCTTTGCATGTCTTATAACTTCCCTTGAAAATTACACATTTGACAGAAGAGCCAGTTCCTGATGCAGGAATGAGTTGTTTGCTTCTTTCTTAGTGGCCTCTTACCTTGCATCCAAACTGCCACTCTTTTGAGAACCAATCCCAAGAGCTGGAGAGATGGCTTTGAAGTTAAAAATACTTGCTGTTCTTGCATATGACCCTGGTTTGATTTCCAGGACATACCGGTGGCTCTGGCTGTTCTGATTCACTGTAGACTGGCCCGGAATTCACAAAGATCCACCTGCTTCTGCCGCCCGAGTGCTACGATTAAAGGTGAGCGTATAATACCAGTGGGCCTGCCATTTTGGTTTTTGTCTTGAACAATTCTTTGTTTGTTTTGTTTTTTGAGACAGGGTTTCTCTGTGTAGCTCTGGCTGTCCTGGAACTCACTGTGTAGACCAGGCTGGCCTCAAACTCAGAAATCCACCTGCCTCTGCCTCCCAAGTGCTGGGACTAAAGGCGTGCGCCACCACTGCCCTGTGCGTCTTGAACAATTCTTGACAACCACTCTAGGATTTAAAGATCATGAGTAAGACAGGCGTTATGGATCCATGCATCTCAGTATCAAGCAAAGCAGGCTTTATGGACTCACTCCTGGTATTAAGCAAGACAGGTATTTATGACCACCCCCTCCATCCCAGTATCAAGAAGGATGGGTACTGTGAGTCCAAGCACAGTGATCCAGGTAGCAAGTAAATAGCATCAACAATCAAAACAAGTCAATGGAGATTTGAAGATGAAACACAGACTTGAGAATTACAGACATGATTCTTGCTGCAGGGCTTCTGAGCTCAGCCTGCTGATGCCACACTGCCATGACAGCAGGGAAGACTTTCTTTTTTTTTTTTTTTTTTTTTTTTTTTGGTTTTTCCGAGACAGGGTTTCTCTGTGTAGCTCTGGCTGTTCTGGAACTCACTCTGTAGACCAGGCTGGCCTCGAACTCAGAAATCTGCCTGCCTCTGCCTCCCATGTGCTGGGATTAAAGGCGTGCGCCACCGCCGCCCGGCCAGGGAAAACTTTCTAATTCTGTTTTCAAGGGGAAAATCTTCCAAGTTTTCAAGAGAAGTTGCAAATAGGAATCATGAAAACTTACCAGTCAGGACACAGACATAGACAGACAGACAGACAGACAGACAGACAGACAGACACACACACACACACACACACACACACGAGAGGGGGGAGAGAGAAGAATAAAAATATAAAAATAATCTTAAATTTTTTTTTTTTTAATATTTCCTGTTTTGTGCTGTCACGACGTGAACGTCATGTTCTTACTCTTAGATCAATCACAGCCTGGTTGCTGAGTGTGTGTGTTCATTTTAGGTGACTTCACTGACCCATGGAGTCCCACAGATAATACCTCCAAACCTTTCCTTTGAGACTGCAAATGTTTCCAAAAGTTTACAAGTCCTCTGAACAAAATGCCTGGTAGGACTGTTAATTTTAATACTTTAAAAAACAGATTTAAGGAAGATACAAATGTCTAGGTTTTTGGTTTATACATCTGGCTTTTAGTCTCTCTTTCCTATCGTGTTCTCTTGTGGAAAAGAAAAACATCTGGGTTTTCTCAGAAATCAGTATATTTTTTGCTTGTAAAATAGCCAGTTATAAAGGTATCTTGCAGTGGAACAACAAAGAGGTCCAAGCTGTACTGACACATGATGATGTCATGTAGATGTTCATTGCTAGTCTAAAAAGTTAAAAATCAAACAAATGTAAATGTTAAGGGTCCCATAGAGATTTACTTCTGGAGACAGTAGCTCCCTCTCCTCCTGGTTTCCTCTCTGGAGACAGATGACTTTGCCTCCTCTCTCTTCTGTGACTTCTCCTGTGTCCAAACAACACAATGATATTGTGATGTTGAGTTTTTTTTTCTTTTGGGGGACAATATATTGATTTACTAGTAGAAAAAAAATATGTAGTTTCTCTTTGCTCCATTCTCAACTCAAAAGTAACATTTCTGTGTCCCTGTAAATAGTTAGACTGTATTATGATTTTTTCTCAGTCAGATAGCTGTATTTGGGCTGCTATGATAAAAATCCCCCAAACTGGCATATAAATAATTTTTTTCTCAGATAAGGAAAATCCAGCATCTGGTGAGGACCACTTTCTGGTTTCTAGATACTACCTCTTACTCTGTTGCTATATGTGGAAGGTGCTAGCTAGCTCTTGGATTTCTCTTTTTAAAATAATAAAGATCCACTCATTCTTACTGTGTGCATGCTTATATGTGTTTATGGTGTACATCTGTTTTCAAGCATGTGTCACAGCACAAGGTCAGAGGATCATTTGGGTCCTAGTGAGTGAACTCAGATTGCAACAGTTGGCAGCAAGCCTCTTTATCTATTGAGGTGATCATTAGCCCACCATGGGTGTGGCTTCTCTTTGAGTTATGTTTGTCCTTAACTTATCTGACTTATTATTATGAGTGTGTGTGTTGGGTGAGTCACATGCCATGATGCATGAGGCCTGAGGACAACATTTGGCATATTAGCAACAAGCTATCATCCGATTAATAGAGACAAAGAAGCCCCGATGAATAATAATAGAGACGAAAAGGGAGAGATTACAGCGGGTACCAATGAATCCAGAAGATTATGGGGCCATACCTTAACAGTTTACATTGCACTAAACTGGAAAATCTGAAAGCATATGACTTTACCACAGTTAACAAAGGTAAAATAATAATGTAAAAGACATATAATAGTGAGGTTGAAGCAGTGACTTAAAGTCTCCCAGCTGAAAGTGCTCAGGTCCAGAGGGATGATCACAGAACTCTACTAGTCATGCAAAAAAAAAAAAAAAAAGTAACAGCAGAAGTCCTCAAATGACTCTATAAAACAGGGAAGGCGGGATACGCTTCCAAACTCCTCATGAAACTGGCATTCTAATTCTGATGTTAGACAAGACCAAAACAAAAATTGCCGACCAGTCTCCCCAATGAACATAAAATTCACACTAAGATACCAGTAAACTAAATTCAACATATCAAAAAGTTCCTTTCAGGTGATCAAGCTGACTTTATTGCAGGCGTGCAGGGATGACTGGAGTCAGGAAATGTAATTTGTCATATAAGTGGTCTGAGTGACGGGTCACATGATGGGGATCACGTGAGCATCTCAGCAGATACAGAAGACACCTTTAACAAATCTAACATCCCTTCATGATAAAATCTCCAGACTAGAAATGGAGGGAACACAGTGCAGTGTAATAAAGGCTACCCACAACAAATCTGTAGTCAAGGTTCTGCTGCACGGAGAAAAACTCCAAGCATCTCCACTATTACGAACAAGACAAGGATGCACGCTCTCATCACTACTATGTTATACAGTGCCAGAAGCCGTAACTCGAGCAGCATACTGGAAGAAATAAGAGGTACAAACTGAAAGGAAGAAGTCAAAGTCTTATGACGTGATTCTACGTGAGACACCCTAGAGCAGGCACTGGGAAACTCCTAGACCTGAAAGACATGTTTGGCAAAATGGCAGGTTACAAAATCAGTAGTCTTTATATTCGCCAATGAAAAACATAGGGAGAAAGTAGTCTAGGAAACAACCCCATTCACAACAGCCTAAAACATATACCTTGAAACAAACTCAAGGAAAAGAGCCCCACAACAAAACCTGAAAACAGAAACAAAGAAATTGGAGGCACTAGAAAGGACCCCCACCCCCAATTACCAGTATATGAGAAAACCATGTGGAAGCCTATTTTATAAGCTTATTTAAAATGCAAAACAAAAGCTTAAATGGAGATAACTTTCATGGATAGAGAATGCTCCTCCCAGGAACTATGGGTTATCAAATCTCAATGTCAGGTGTGGGACAGTTTCCTATAAACCGTTGGCCAGGGAAGTTCCAAAGTTTCTATGAACGATACAGGATGCTGACACTGCTCTTGGCTGTCCTCTAGAACTTGATAAGACCCTGTTCCTGGAAACAACACATTTTAGTCATGGGGCATAGGGATATCAAACTGTAGCTGAACCGGAAGCCTTCTCCCTACCAGCCAGCCTAGTGTCTGAAGATGCTACCCAGACTGCTGGGGAAGGAGAGCTAGTTTTACCCAACTGTGGGTATGTTCAAGCTACAATATGCTCTCCAGTGTAATAGTGTGTGACTACTTAGAAGGGTCGGGGTTGCTATTGCTGCAGTGAAACACCATGACCAAAGCAACTTGGGGAAGAAAGGGTTTATAGTTGGAATAATTCCATAGTTCCTTCAGTGAAGAACTTCCATAGCATGGCTCTTCACTGAAGGAAGTCAGGACAGGAACTCAAAAGGGGGAGAAATTTGGAGGCAGAAGCTGATGTAGAGGCTCCGGAGGAATGCTGCTTACTGGCTTGCTTCCTGTTTGCCCAGCATCCTGCTTTTTCTGTTTTGTTTTGTCTGGCAATGTTTCTCTGTGTAGCCCTGGCTGTCCTGGAACTAACACTGTAGGCCAGGCATGCCTCTGTTTTCTATATGCTGGGATTGAAGACCAACCACTTCAGCCTGCTTTCTTATAGCACCCAGGGCCATGAGCCAGGGGTGTCCCTACCCACAATGGGCTGGGTGCTCCCACATCAGTCACTAATTAAGGAATGCTCTTCTTGCCTTTAGCCCAATTTTATGGAGACAGTTTCTCAATTAGGGTTTTCTCCTTTCAGATGATGACTCTAGCCTGTGTCAGGATGACAAAGAATTAGCCAGCACAATTGATGCCTTGTCAACTTAGCAAACAATACTTTTAAAGACACATCTTTCCTTTTCTTTTTATTTTTTTCCTCAAGCTCTCAGATTAATACTACAAACATAAAACATATTACAAGCCTAAGTCCCAGAGTCATTGCCAATTCAAACACCTTAAACGTTTAGTCTCTGTAAAAATCCAAAATCTCTTAAAAGCCAAATTCTCTTTTCAAAATTCAAAGTCTCTCAACTCTGGGCTCCTATAATATAAAAGAAATAAGCTAAATACTTTCTTATTTCAAAATGGAAGTACCAGGGCACAGTTATAATCTGAAGAAAGTAAAATCAAACCCCAACAGTATAAATAATTCAGTGTTCAATATCTGGGATTCACTCTAGATCTTCTGGGCTCCTCCAGGGGGCCTGGGTTATTCATTTCTGCTCTCCCCAACACACACAGCTTGTCTTCTAAGCTCAGGCTAGCTCCACACCGCCATGACAGCTAGGTGATCCACTGATACTGGAATCTCGAAAATGCTGGGGTCTTCATTTGTAACTGGGCTGCACTTTGACCGATAGCCTCTCCTGGACTCTCTTCATGGTTCCAAACCTCAGCTTCTCTGCATGACCCTTCAGTCCTGGGGCTTCAAGAGATACTCTGGCTGGACCGTCTGCAACAGACTCTCTTGGCCTCTCAGTCAAGCCTCAGCTGTTACCTATGGCCCCTTCATGCCTCCAAAACCAGTACCACCTGAGTGACTCTTACACTACCAAGTTCAGCTGCCAACAGGAGATACAACCATGGCTGCCTCTGGCCCACAGATTCTGTGTGCTTACCCCTGAGGAAACTCTTCCCAGAAGACTTCACCTCAATGATACTAGTCTTGTCTTTTCTTTCTTTCTTTTTTTTTTTTTTTTGGTTTTTCGAGACAGGGTTTCTCTGTGTAGCCCCGGCTGTCCTGGAACTCACTCTGTAGACCAGGCTGGCCTCGAACTCAGAAATTCACCTGCCTCTGCCTCCCAAGTGCTGGGATTAAAGGCGTGCGCCACCACCGCCCGGTGATACTAGTCTTTTCTTAATCACAGCTGATCAGAACCACAGATTCTTCACACATAAAGGCCCAGAAGAGTCTTTGCTTCCCTCTCAGACGTCACAAGCCAGACTTCCATGGCTCTCAGAAGTCTTATCTTCCAAGCTCCCACAGAACAGCCCACCAAGCTCTCAACTCAATGGATTTTCTAAGGGGCTGCCACAGCAACACCCCACTATCCTGGTACCAACTTGTCTTAGTTAGTTTGCTACTGCTATAGTGAACCAAAGCTGGAAGGAAAAGGTTCATTTGCTTACACTTCCACATCATTGTCCATCATTGCAGAAAGTCAGGACAGGAACTCAAGCAGGGCAGGAACCTGGAGGCAGGAGCTAATGCAGAGGCAGTGGAATTGTACTGGTTACTGGCTTGCTCCCAATGGCTCACTTATCCTGATTTCTAATAGCACCCCGAGACCACCATCCCAGTGATGGCACCACCCACAATGGCGCCCACATCAATCACTAATTAAGAAAATGCTCCATAGGTTAGCCTACAGTTCAATCTTATGGAGGCATTTTCTCAATCGAGGTTCCCTCCTCTCAGATGACCCTACCCTCTGTCATGTTAACGTAAAATCAGCCAGCACAGTAACCAACGGTTTTCTGATTGGATGTGAGGTTTGTTCCACAGGAGAGAGGTAATGCCTGGTTCTACGATTCATCCTAAGAGCCCAGCTATGGGGGCAGTAGGCCCCAGGGACAACCTGCTGCCGCCGCTGCTCAGCTAAGTGCTTTCCATGTCAAACGGCCTCTGAGAAATAGCCATGCCACCTCCTTCAAGCCTCAGGGAGCATCACAGAGCCTAGGAAGGGCAGACATATTGGAAGAGCCGAGGCTGGGGAGTTGTGGAGTACAAAGAAAGCTTCTGGGAGTGACAGGCACTGTACTGCCATGGTGGTCATCTGACATTTCACAAGGTCCGGCTGCTTGCAGAGGGGTGTTAGCAACGAATGGCTATGGGCCAGAGAGTGTCATTCTCTTTCCTGGTTTTTGTTCCACTACGTAACTTCCCATTTATGCTCAAAAATAGCTGTTTTATTTCTCCTTAAAAACAGAGATTTGGGGGCTGGACATAGTAGCGCACACCTTTAGTCCCAGCACTCGCTGGGGTTGGGGTGGGGGTGGGGGAGTGCGGGATGGGGAGAGCAGAGGTTGGCGGATCTCCGTGAGTTTTTAAAATTGCTTTTGGTCCATACAGGTATCTCAGATGCATTCACCCCTGACAGACTCGTAGGGCCAGGGCAGACCCAGGACAACCAATCAAGCTGATGTAGGAAAAGCTAGGAGGTTCAAAACCCGGAGAAGCCAGGTGGTGCCCGTGGTACGTCTGGGTTCACCTCGCAGTTCCACTGTTCTGTTCCAGCCTCAGTGTCTTTTCTGGGATAATGGGGGCAGTGGGGTCTGAGGTCTAAGAGAAAAGAATGTGGTTCCTCAGAATGCCTGCAGTGTGTTAAAGTCTTAGGTCCATCACTTGACACTCCTTTCCCCCTTTTCCCTGGGCAGGGGCGGGGAGGACCACAAAACACAAAACTCCTGGGAAGCAAGGCATGATGGGACATCGTATCAGACAGCCTGGAACATTTGTCCGTGCCCGTCTGCACCCCAGTGACACACTGCTTGACCTTTATGGTGGCATCATGGACGTTTCTGTGATGCTTGCCCTCGATGTCTACCACGCTGCAGCTCTTGGCTTTGGCTTTTTCAGCAGTGAAGGAAGAGGCACCGGCACCAGTGTCTTGTCCCCGGTCGGGAGAGTAACTGGTTAACCTCAGTGGGTCACACACAAAACGAAAACAAGAGAGGGCTTCGGCGGAGGAGGGAGGGTGATGACGAAGGGAAATAGGGAAGAAAGTAGCTAAAATCCACTCAAAAACATATGAAATTGTCAAACAAAAAAAAAATACCTATAAAACAAGCCAATCTCCTGATTGGAAAATCAAGCCCATTAAAGAGAAGCTGTTAGAAGGAAGGATGGGCACCTTTTTTGATGTCCACACTGGTGCTGGATCTCTCTCCCCTTTCCTATTTTGCTTACTTGTATGCTTTGAGACAAGGTCCTATTGTGAAGCCTAGGGTAGCCTGGAACTCATGGCAATCCTCCTGTCTCAGCCTCCCAAGTGCAGAGATGATAGGTGTCATTGAGCACACCCCGATTACTTACATATTTTAGCAAGGCTACTATAAAGCAATTTAGAACCCATAATGAATGCTAGGAAATCGTCTTGAGCTTTCGAACCAAGTAATTTCATCATACTAGAGAAGGAGTCAGGATGCTATCCTTTCCAGCATGTTCTGTCAGGATGTCTATTAGTTTATTTATTGCATACATGCATTTAGTACTTATATGTTACAGCAGCCTAAGGTTAAGGTAAATAATACTGACAGGAATGGCATTTAATTTGAATATCAGTGGCAAGATAATATACAATAAGACTTCATGCTTCTGTCTTACTTATTTTTTAATAACTCAGGGAGAGTTTTATTTATTTTAATTTACATATAATGTACATATAATTTTACATATAATTACATATAATTAAACTGAAGTCATCCTGTTCTCTTGAACTCATTAGGTAGCCCAGGATGGCCTCAAACTAAGAGATCCATTTGCCTTGGGAGTGCTGGGATTACAGGTGTGGGCCAGCCTGCCCCATGTGTTTTTACTTATCTTTATAGTCCAGACTCAGAAGTGGCTTGCTTCTACATCTTGCCTCACTCCCTAACCAGCTCAGCAGGCTGTTTTATCTCTGCCATGACCATTACACTCAGAGTAGACAAGAATCATGATGGCGTCTACCTCACAGGGTAACAGGGAGGCCTGAGTGAGAGACTACAGTGCTCGACACAGGGCCCCAGGCCTGAGAGCACTCAGTGAATTTCTCATGGGACATCTGTAGTAGAATTTTCTCTCATGCTGTCAAACCTGGTACATTTCTTTTATTATAACGTGTGATAAATTTTCTCCCCATAATTCCAGCATTTATTTATTATTTTAAAATATTTATTTATTTTATTTATATGACTACACTGTAGCTATTTTTCAGACACACCAGAAGAGGGCATCAGATCCTATTACAGATAGTTGTGAGCCACCATGTGGTTGCTGGGAATTGAACTCAGGACCTCTGGAAGAACAGTCAGTGCTTTTAACCACTGAGCCATCTCTCCAGCCCTAATTCCAGCATTTAAATATCTGTTGAGAATTCACAGTTACAATCTAAGTAATATATAATCTGGTAAACTGAGGCCAGAAAAGACAGCTAGGCAGAGGAACAGCTCTAGTCTACAAGAACAGCAGCTGCAGGGTTCCTCCGCTATTTCACTTCGAAGATGGGTCCTGTGCTTTTCAGGTGAAGCACCTAGCAATTCCATTTTCTACTTCTGCTGACTGTCACCTGGTAAGCCAGCCTCCCTCCAGACCTGGCTGACCTGCCATGTCTGCAGGTGTTGCCACCTGGAAACTTTTGTGATTTGCCATCCTCCCCTGTGTAAAGTTAAGAACACATGGACATTGTATACATGGGTACATGTGTGTATATGTTGTGTGTGTTGTGACATTATGACAGTCTGGTTCCTCTTGTCCATAGGGCATCAGGTGGTCGTCCTTTAGAGAGCTCCTGGAATTAGCTACAGCTTCTTCATTTCAACCCCCCTTTTCTTCAGTCTTCCTTTCTTCTTGGTTATATAAACAAGGATTACCAGACCTCTCAAAGATGACAGATGGCGTAAACATAACAAAGAGGAATTAAAAGCAAATATCCTTAGCTAGAAGTAATCATTATGACTTTTCTTTCTGTTTACTTAACAACAATGATAATTGTGTGTGTGTGTATGTATGCTGTGTGTTGTGGGTATATGTGTATAGAAGGGTATGTGTGTGTATGTGTATGTATGTTGTGTGTGTGTATGTGTGTGCATGTTGTCTCTGGGTACATGTGTGTATATGTTGTGTGTGTTGTGTTGTATGCAGGTATGTTTTGTGTGTGTGTATGTTGTGTATGTTGTATGTGTTGTGTTGTATGCCAGTATGCTTTGTGTGTGTGTGGTGTGTGCAGGTATGTGAGTATATGTTGTGTGTGGTATGTGTGTGTATCTATGTTGTATGTGTTATATTTGTATATGTGTATATGTTGTATGTGGGTATGTGTGTATATGTTGTGTTGTGTATGGGTATGTGTGTGTATATATATTGTATGTATTCTATGTGTATGTTGTGTATGGTATGTGTATGTATGTATGTTGTATGTGTTATATATGTATATGTGTATATGTTATATGTGGGTATGTGTGTATATGTTGTGTTGTGTATGGGTATGTGTGTGTATATATATTGTATGTATTCTATGTGTATGTTGTGTGTGGTATGTGTGTGTATCTATGTTGTATGTGTTATATTTGTATATGTGTATATGTTATATGTGGGTATGTGTGTATATGTTGTGTTGTGTATGGGTATGTGTGTGTATATATATTGTATGTATTCTATGTGTATGTTGTGTGTGGTATGTGTATGTATGTATGTTGTATGTATTCTATCTGTGTGTGTGTTGTGAGGAATTGAATGCAGGGCCTTGAGCGGGTAAACCTTGTCCTCTACCTCTGAGCTCTGTCTCCAGCACAGCTTCTGTTTATTGTTTTAAGATAGCTGGGAGCGTTCTCTTTGTACCATTTGGTCTTGATTTTCCCCCCTTGTTTAACTATTATAACACTGTTTCTTTATGAAACGTTTACCTCTTAGTAGCCCATAATACCTCACCACTACTTGTGCTGTAATTTTTTTTAGTCTCTGTTTGGACACTTGTTTCTAGTTTCTGCTTTATAAATACATCGTGATTATAATTAAGACCACATTTCTAGAAAGCAGTACTGCTGTGCGTAAGAACGTCTGTCCCCAAAGAATGACAACATGCCGTTGCCAATATTTAAACGTATTTACTAGACAACTACTTAGTTCCATAGTCACTACAAGTCTGTTGCTACACATGTTTCCCTCCCAGAGACATTGTATGGAGTCTGAGCCTGATGTGAAATTGAAGCCTGGAGGAATCCTGCTTCCCTCAATACCTACACGCAGGTGAGATTCACCTCACTCTATCTTTCAGTGCTGGGAAAACATTCTAGGGTTTGTCAGATTAGGGAAGCCTGTGTCACTGAGCTAGACCCCTAGGCCTGGTGTTAGCAAATACTTTTCTAGTATTTTGTCTTTTTCCTGTGAGGTATCAGTTTTTCTATTTCTGAAGTCTAGTTTTTAAAAAGATTTTGAATAAATCTTCTTACCTTGTGTCATGTCTACTCATCTACACAGCCCGAATTTTCTGTGATTGCTGGTTTTGAGATTTTTCTCCTACAGGTTTATCGTTGCCTCCTCCCCTCCCCCCCACCACCCCTCCCCCCTTTTTTTGAGTATCCATAATAACTTATTCTGTAGATCAGGAGAGACCCACCTACCTCTGCCTCCCGAGTGCTGAAACTAAAGGTGTGTGTCGCCACACTGGGCCATTACCTGAGCTCTTTTTGAGCTTATGGGATTTTACTTTTTAATGTGTGTGTGTGTGTGTGTGTGTGTGTGGTGTTTTCATGCACTCACACGGAAGCCAGAAGTCAACACTTGGTGTCTCACTTAACCCCTCTTCACCTTAGTTTTTGAGACAAGGTCTCTCAACAATCCTGGAGCACACCAGTATGGCAAGAGCAGCCGGCCACTGAGCTCCAGGAATGTTCTTGTGTCTGCCTCCACATGGTAGAATTTCTTTCTCTTGTGTGTGTGGTGGGCTGAGCCAGGGCCTGACAGAGCTGCTGTCAGGATGTGTCTTCTGCAGCTTCTCTTTATATTTTACCTGCACTCAACCTGTGTACAAATGTAGCCAGCATGCCTTGGTCATTTTGTCATGGAACAGGTTTGCTAACCCAAGAACAAGTGCCGTGAGCATCTCTCTTAAGGTAGGGGAGGGGTTGACAAAATGTGCCTTGTTCCCACTCAGCACACTGTAGAAATGCAAACAAGAACAAAGACACCCATCCCTGCTGTCAGCGGGAAGACGGTGGCAGCTGACGGTTTTGAAATTTTGTTTCCCAGAACCATACTGTTGTGATCTGGTTTCGCCACAGGTTAGAATGTATAGAGGGCCACGGTGCACAGCATCAGAAGTGGTCCTCAGAATAAGCTCTCTATGGGGTACATTTGCAAGACTTCCAGACTTCAGTAGGTGGCTCAAGGGGGTGTGTCTCAAAGTAGACTTAAGTCACTGAAAGAAAAAAAAAAAAAAAACCAGCTCTCTTGAATTGTGTTGGGAGGGAAACAAGTTTCTACACGTTTTATGAGACACAACCAAGCATTTAATTCCATTTTATTCTCGCAGGTGTCTAATTATTGGCTTTAGACACAAACCCTCAGAGAAATAACAAAAGAAAAAGAAAAGGCCAATTTAAAGTCTCCTGAAATGATCCTCAGCCTCTGACATTTTCCAGGCTGGCCTGCTTCACTTTAATATCTAAAGTGTTTTGTGAATGCCGGCCAGGGGGCGTGGCTTTGGCACAGCTCTCCTTGTTTTTTCCTGACTTAGTCGTTCAGTCCGCATAGCATTGCATCCCGGCTGTTTGAAACCCCTGCTGCACTTGGAGAAGTAATGTCTTGGCATCTGGCCTGCTTCCCTAGAACACAATGTGTCTCTGTCGACATGGGCCAGGCATTCCATTTGACAATATGCTCGTCCGTGGTAAGCGAGACTAGAGTGGAAAGCCGGGCTTGCCATCATTTGCTGTGTTTCCTGCTTGAGCACATTGCTTTTACTATGTCACTTGGGAATAACTTGATCAGATTAGCATGTGGTTAGCCAATAGCAACTGGAAGGACTCTCCACGTGTTACTTTGTTGCGTTATTAGGAAATGTGTCGGGATAGACCTGCCCAGTGCTTGCTGCCGATGTTCCTCCGTGTTCTTGTGTTCTAATTCACGAGTCGAGATGAGCGCAGACTGTGCGGGCAACTCCACTTGCCCTGCCAACAGCACTGAGGAAGACCCACCCATGGGAATGGAGGGACATGGGAACCTGAAGCTTGTTTTCACAGTGCTGTCGGCTGTGATGGTGGGTCTGGTCATGTTCTCTTTTGGATGTTCAGTGGAGAGTCAGAAGCTCTGGTTGCACCTCAGAAGACCCTGGGGCATCGCAGTGGGCTTGATTTGCCAGTTTGGACTTATGCCTCTGACAGCTTATCTATTAGCCATTGGCTTCGGTCTGAAACCATTCCAAGCTATTGCGGTCCTCATCATGGGAAGCTGCCCTGGGGGCACCGTCTCCAATGTTCTCACCTTCTGGGTTGATGGAGATATGGATCTCAGGTAAGACACTAGGGAAGCTCTGCAGGGTTTCCCTGTCTCTGCCTGGGAATCAGGGACACGGTTGTGCTTAAAGAAAAAATGTAGGCAGTCTCTGGGTAGCTCTGAGTGGGAAGTACTGCAAACATCACTGAGCCCTGGACAGACTCTCTGAGCCCTTAGCTTGCTCTGCTGTGATTAGCTTCTGCTTTTGTGGCAGCTTTTCCTATCCTGAGCAAGCATTTGGTTCATATGCAGTAAGGGCCCTTTCTAAGCACAGACTTGTCCCACACCTTTGGTATCTCTAGCATTTCCCAGGATGTCACCCATAATCCCACACAGCTGATGATAGTGATGGTGGTGGCATCAAGAGATACAATCAAAACAGAACCACTTGTCTCTTTTCTATTTCTTTTGGTCTCTTTTTGTCCCTTTTGCTCTCAGCAAGGTTTCCAGAAGACCCTTGTTTCAAAGCAACATTTTAGGTGAATGTGCAAAGGACTTCGGGATACCTGATAGACATCATGGATTAGATTTAGGGAGCACTTGGAGCTTCCAGGATGATAAACACCTTGTTGTCTTTGCCTTTGTTTAAGCCAGAGCTTATTCCTACTATGGGGTAGAGAAATATGCCAGGAGAAATTGAACTTTATCATTCACTCACACTTTAACAAGGGCAAATGAATCACAACTTTGAGGTCAAATATTCTGATGAGAAATAGAAGAGCCTTTGAAGAAAGACTAGAGGAGTCAGTATTGGGAAGGGGGATAGAGAGTTAAAAGCAATGGTCTTTCTAGATTCTTTGCTTATAAGTGCGCTTAAATCCTGCCTAGAGAAAATACACCGTATAAATTTAAATCTTTGCATGTACACCCCATTGGGGATTTACTCTAGGATGGATGAATGAATGAATGAATGAATGGAGTCAGAAGTAACAACTGAAATGGGAGTTGATGTCAATGAGTCAGCTTCAGGTCTGGTTCATATTTCTCTTGCACATACTAAATATTTAGTGTATTGAACAGATTCCCCTTATACATTTTAATAGGTGCATACCACACAAACAGGTAATTAACTCTTGTATGGTAATGACTCTTAGTCACTCACTTATGAGAGACTTGAAAGGAAATTCTTGATCATCTTGTATCTCCACTCATATGCCCCTACTTGAACTTACATGACAGTGATGAAGTCCAGGTCCTGAGGATTTCTAGAAAGAAAAGAAACTAGTGTTCAGAGGTACTGGGGAGGTCTGGGCTTCATCTTCTCGCCTGGATTCTCATAGTCACCTTGTAAGGGACCTTTCATTATTCTGAGAAGATGATTCAAGTTAGTTCAGTAGCTCAGCAAAAGCTGCAAAGAATAGAGCCGAGCTCAGGCTGGAATTCACGTCTGGTTTATATCAGTTTGTAACTCAGTTTTCCCCAGAACATTTGGCAACACAACTGTATCATCTGGAGTAAGAGCAGAAGTCTTTAGCAGGGTTTTGAAACACTTCTGGGTAAGAGAATATTTATCACCATCACCCATGGTTTATCAGCGTTGTCACAGAAACACTAATGAACAGAAAGGATGTAGACGCTAACGTTCCTGTTGTTTCTTGTTACCAACACTGTCACTTTTGTTTATTTTGTTTTTGTTTTATTGAGACCAGGTCTCATATAGCCCAACGGGACTTTGAAATCCTGCTCCTTTTGCCTCCAGTTCCCTAGTGCTGGTATTACAGGTGTGTACCACCATGTCTGGCTCCAACTTTGTCCTCAGTTGGCTTGCTGTGCTTGTTTTTTTTTGTTTTTGTTTTTTGTTTTTTGTTTGTTTGTTTGTTTGTTTTTTGAGACAGGGTTTCTTTGTGTAGCCCTGACTGTCCTAAAACTCATTTTGTAGACCAGGCGGGCCTTGACCTCAGAGATCCTCCTGCCTCTGCCTCCTGAGTGCTTGGATCAAAGACATGAGCCACCACTGCCTGGCTCCAGAGGTGAAAGTTTAGCGTGTGTACTAAAAATTAGATTTGAAAAGCTTATGGATATAACACTAATTAATGCTTAAATCTCAGGAAAAGTACCAACTACAATACTCTGTCTTCATGAGTGAAGCTATGTCCGTATTACAGGGTGTCAATTCACAGTTGTTACCTACAAAAATCACAGTGAGTAAAGCACAGTGGGCGGTCTTGGGTGGGTAAGATTGAAGTGTGCTTCATCCCACATCTTTATTTCACAAATGGGGAAACTGAGGCAAAGCTCTTCGAGATGATCCTGGGTATAGTTCAGTTGCCTCATTCATTCTGTGGGGCGTGGGGGTCATGCACTCATCTTAAGCAGGTGTTTCAGACTTGTGTCTAAGCACTGCGCATGACAATGCCCCGGTGCTTTCCCAGTGTCCTGCACTCGTCACCCCTGCTCCACAGATTTGCTCCCCTTCCTCCCTTACCCCCCCCCCCCCCTGATCTTCTCAGCTCACTGTTACCCCAGCCCTCTTGCTGAACTGTTCACCACTCTGGCCTCCTGTCATCCATCCCTCTGTTGCTTCCTTGGGTCATGCCCTAGTGAGTCTTTTCATAGCCAATCACTGTATCTTTCAGTGTTCTCTCCATAGTCAGTCTTTCTGTTGTTATTTTATTGTAAATAGATAAAGCAGATTCTAACTGTGTGTGGTTTTTGTTTGTTTGTTTGTTTTTTTGTTTGTTTTTTTGTTTGTTTGTTTTTTGTTTTTTGTACAGTAAACTTTATTGATGTTTGGATTTGGGAAAGTAGCTTCTTCCCTTTGGGGATCTGGGATGGAAACCAGGAGGGGGATGATCAGTGTTCTCGGGGCTGAATTGGGGCAGGGACTTTCTCTCACTGGGGTTGGTTTGCCCAGGGATCCTTACTGCTTGGAGGTCATGAGAACTCTGAGGCGTATCACCTGGCTGCTATTGCCTAATTCCTTGTTATACCAGGAAATGAGTTGGCAAAGTGGTTGTTGAGGGCGATGCCAAAGTTGTTATGGATGACTTTTTGGCTAGGGGCCTGCCCAATCGGTGACACAGGACATGCTGCTGATAACCTTGAGTGTCATCACAAAGATGGGGACCCCATCAACCAAAGGGGCAGAGATGAGGACCCTTTTAGCTCTATCTGCCGGGGGTGGGGGGGTGGCCTTCTCCACGACTGTGAAGACAACAGTAGATTCTGTAGCATCCATCATCAGCCTTGCTCTATTTGCTGTTGGAGGGTCCTGGTAAAATGGGAGATATTTAGAAAAAGGCGCCGGTCTGGCTTGTTCCCGGGCAGCTGCCATGTTCCTGCTGTTCTTACTCTGACCTTGGCTCCGGCTAACTAGAAGTGCCAGCCCTGGCACCCACAAGACATTACAGTGGCCACTGGCTCTGCCAGTCCAACCACACCACCCCCACAAAGTTCGGTTGAGTCCCAGATAATATCAGCCATGTTCGTGGTACCCAGTAGAATGAAGACTCTTAAGGCTTAACGATCATCCAATAGATTTGTATATTTGGAAATACTCAATTAACAAGATGCCCACACAATTAGGATTGTTACCCACTATCTAACCTTTTGATAGAAATTGCTACCCGGGACTGCTAGAGATTCATGTTGCTTGCTCTCACTTCTCCTTCTTTCTCTCCTCCCCTTCCTCTTTCCTTCTCCCAGCTCCACCTCCTCTTCTACTTCCCAATCACCGAGCATTAATCATCCTGCAACATCTAGAAGACCGAGGGGGCCTTCCCATTGATGACAGGGTTCCCGTTCTCAGCCTTGACTATGCCGTGGCCCTTGCTGTGTGTGGAATCCTACTGAAACATGTAGACCCTGTAGTTGAGGTCAAGGAAGAGATTCCTGATGGCAACAATATCAACTTTGCCAGGGTTGAAGACAGCCCTGGAGATTAGGAGCCCAATATGACCAAATCAGTTCCCTCTGACTGTAATGTGTACTTTTTGCTACCCCTCTTAAGCTCCGGGTGGACCACGCTATCAGCCCCGCCCACGTTCCCTTCAGGTCCGTGGTTGACCTGGGCGGAGCTGGTAGCCCGGTCTGCCCAGAGATTAAAACAGGGTAGGAAAAACTCCAGGTTACCACATTGTGTCTTTGTCGAGCCTGGCACTACACAAGATTAGGCTGTTTTTGGAGAGAGAAGTAGCAGAGAGTCTGGCCTCCATTCTCGAAAGTGGAGACTATAATACTTCCATCATGGTATTGTGTCATACGTACACAGGAGCCTAGCACTCACTGGATTAATCGGTTTACCCCAGCTAGCCAGGCTTACTTTCCACGAACTCCTCAGAGGCAAGAGGCCTCCAGTCAAAATGAGTTACCGTTCACTAAACACACCCTGGTTTTCTTACTCCTATTGGTCCATGTTCTTCAAATACCCCTCAGTGTCAGCTGGCCTGATCTATCTGCTTCTGTCATGGCATGATTCTCCCTAATCGTTCTAGAATGAAAGTGGCTGATATGTACCAAAAAGCTTAGACACCCTGTACCAGGGCCCAGATACAAACAGTAAGGTCAGTTCCAGTTCAGGGGTACAGAAAGCTGATTGGTTCCTCCACAGCTGGACTAGAAAGTTACACTGCAGCAGACACGGATAAAAGAATTGCAACATTTTCTGCAGTGTGCTCTATTTGAGATAAAGAGAGTCTTGCTTTTGAGGGGAGAACTCAAGAATTACTAACTGGCAGTGCAGTGCCCAGGTAAGGCCATTATTCAGAGCTTAAGTAACTGGATGCTGACTGGCACAGCAGTCTGGGCATGTTATGCAAATTACCTATTTATTGTGCGTGCCTGTGTGTGTGTGTGTGTCCTGCTTTGCCTGTCCTCTCCTCAGTAGCCATCCAACTGTTTCCTCCTTTGGTTTCTTGTTTTGTGACAAGGCTTCCCTATGTAGCCCTGGCTCACCTGACCCCTCTTGCCTCTGTTTTTTGGAGTACTGGGGTTACTAGCGTGTGCCACCTCTTGACTATTGTAAATAGTGTGGCATGAAATAGGTATACAGTTGTGTGCTTGCTTTCAGCGCTCCAGCTTGGATGTGTACTCGAGAATAGATCTGAGCAGTTGTTTTGTGAGCACCATAGGAACCAAGTGAGAAATGAATTAGAAAGCCCAAGCCTCTCCTTCCCCTACCCTACATTGTGAGATCATCTGAGAGTGTAGACCAGGCTGCCCTAAGCTCACTGTGTAGACCAGGCTGGTCTCGAGCTCTTAAAGTTCTGCTTGCCTCTACTTCCAGAGTACCCTATCCTAATTTTAATATTTTATGTGAATGATGAAATATTTTGGTCTCCTGTTGGAAAGTCTTGCCCCTGTATGATTGCCAGCCTCATTTATCAGGTGTGCCAATTGCTTGAGGCTTTGTTTGTATATGCACACTCAGTGTCAGCCTGGTGGTGTCAAGGCCTTGCTAGTTGAGTGACTGACAGAGAGACAGTGTCTCTTGTCAGTGTTACTACAGTAACTACCCCCCCAGAATGAAAGCTGTTTATTTTTGTTGTTGTTGTTGTTTTGTTTTTCGAGACAAGGTTTCTCTGTGTAGCCCTGGCTGTCCTGGAACTCACTGTGTAGACCAGGCTGGCCTCGAACTCAGAAATCCACCTGCCTCTGCCTCCCAAGTGCTGGGATTAAAGGCTTGTGCCACCACTGCCTGGCAAAAGCTGTTTATTAATGCAACTCAGGACAGCTCACACTGCCTATTGATAACTCTGGGGAGGGAATCTATTGAGGATGTATGTGTATCTCCAGTTACAGGCTTCTGGACATGAGTCGGGGTGTCTATGTAGTTCAGTGGCCAACGATGACCTATGAAGCTCTCTTGAGCTTCCTTCCAGTTTTATATTTATTTATTTTGAGACAGGTCTCTTGCAGCCCACGATGGGGTCAACATTGAAAGAGCAAAGGATGACCTTGACCTTTTGATTCTCCTGTCTCGCCCTCCCGAGTTCCACGATTCCAGGAGAGCATTGCTTGCCTGATTTTCTCCTCTGAACTTGAACTCCTTGATCCTTGGCAGACCTGAGAAATTGACTCTTTAGGTCTGGCCTGGCCTTTGGTTTTGGAAAGAGCACCAAGATCGAACCTGTGTTAGTTACTTTTTTTTTTTTTTTTTTTTTGAAACTATGACAAAATACGGACAGAAGTAATGTAAGGGAGAAAAGATTTATTTCAGCTCACAGTGTCAGAAACTGCAATCCTTTCTTGCAGGGAAGACAGCAGGAAGAAGGTGCAGACCAGAAAACTAAGACAAGGTGGGAGCCAGAGATGGGTGTAGCATTTTTACAGGCTTCCCCTATTAACCTACCTCTCTCCGCCTCACCCATAGGCCCTCTTTTCTAAGATAGAAACATATAGTCCATGCTGGCCTAGAATTTGCTAAGTAGCCAAAGATGACCTTGAACTTCTGACCTTCTCTTCTCCACTTCCCAAGTGCTGAGATTCCAGGCATGTGAAACCATGCCTATTTTCATTCAGAACTGGGGATCAAACCCAGGGCTTCTTGCATGCTAGGTGGACGCTGTACTGACTGAGCTACACCCCAGCTCAGACCCCTCTCCCAAAGGCTCCACGGAATTTATCTTAGTGGCACAAACTGGGGACTGAGTGTTCAAAACATGAATCTGTAGGGAGACATTCCTGATTCAAGTAATATCTTAATGCCCTTGTTATCAAGATAGAGATAACATCTACATAGTTACTATAAAAGTGATACAAAAAAAAAAAAAAAGAATTCTTTAAGCATTTGAGGCACAAAATGTAGCCAAAGCAACCAGTACTCAGTAAATTTCAATAAATGCTCACTGTCCTTACTGGAGGCAGCAAGGGAAACATCTCTGTGTAGGAGTAGAGAATCAGGCTTTGAACTCTGTCCTGGGACGGTTTCTATGGATGTGATCTTACAGCAAACTGGTGTCCATTTGACTAGCCAGATCATTTCTTCTTTTATGGAGAAACAGTTTAGTTTGGAGAATTGGACGTTCTTGATTTTATGGGCTTAAAATCAAAATAACATTTGAATAACTTAAGCCCCAATTGCAAAATGCTATTGGCTGCCTTCTAGTGGAATGTGTGTCTCTGCCTTGCTATGAGGGAGCCCAGGATTTACCGGTTTGCCCAGTCTTGTTGAACCTGTCTCCCGCTCTGCAATAGCTGTGGATGGTGCTATTCTTCTTTGTTCGAGTGGAATCTTGTTCTGTCGAGGCCAGATGATGCTGGTGATTTCCACCATGTGAACAGCGGAGGGATCCAGCTAGCCACGTCCTCTGTTGATGCCACATTGGAATTTCTTGGCAGCCACTGTGTGTGTGGGGGGGTGGTTTCCTTTTGAACATTACACAGTTTCTGTGCTTCTCCCACTTGGTTGCTGTTTACAGCAGCTGGCAGATCACCGGATCTCTTGTCCTCTGCCACCATTGTTAAATGCATTATGGGATTGGATGATTCTGTGGAAGCTGGGGACAGCAGCCTGGGGACATGAGGTTTCACAACCAGTGAGCCACCAACACTTGGCTTTTTTACAGTGAGAAATTTCAGCCTTTTGCTGCTGGAGCCAAAACCATATGGGGGTGGCGTGGAGCATTCCACACTCCATAGTTCAAGATTAAACTGACGCAATGGAGAAGTTCTTCTAGGACTCGGTAAGCAGAGAGCCAAGGCATACAGCATAGGTCAAGTATTCGAAAAACTTTCCTGGGTACCATCTCTACAGAAACAGGATTAGAGCAGCAGCAAGATGTTGGACTTCCTCTAGCTTAGCAGGAAGATATCTGTGTTTTGGTTTTGGTGTTGGGAACAGACCCCAGAGCCTACTCAGAATAAGATAAAATACTTTTAGCTCTTCGATGGAGTGAAAGCTATGCAAGATTTTGTTTTTTAATAAGAAAAACTTTGCAAAGAAAAATGTATGTGGAAACATTGTCCCTACTTTTTATGGAGACAGTTTAAACAGTCTGGTATTTGTTTAAGATAAACCAAAATTACTTACCAATGGGCTAGATTAGAGTTTTCAAATAATATTTTAATAAACTTGGGCATTTAATTAATATGTAATATGTAAAAGAGGCACTTCAGTTTAGTGAGAAATGTGCATTCATACACTTGCCTCTCAAAACAAGATAGTTTCATATCTTATACCATACAAAATATAAACTTAAAATGGGCTGAAAATATAGAGTATCAAGCCTTAAAGAAGTAAAATGTAGGGTGCTGTCTGAATGTAGGGGTGCTGTCTGAATGCTGCAGGAATTGAGGACATCTCTACAAGGTTGAGCCATCAAAGGACAACAGTCCTTTATTGTTTTTGAAACACGGTCTCACTACATAGCATTGACTGGCCTAGAACTTACTCTGTAGACCAAGCTGGCCTCATACTCACATACTCACATACTCACATACTCACATACTCACATACTCACATACTCACATACTCACAGAGATCTCTACCTCTTGAGTGCTGGGCTGAGTTACCACACCTGGGGTCGGGGGAAACAAAAACAAACAAAAAACTCAACAGCTTTAACCACATAAATTTTAATTATGATAAACATCATGAGCAAAGTCAAAGATAAACACTAAATTTACCGAGAAGTCTTGGCCATACATTGTCAAAGAGTTCCCTCTGGGTAGGAAGAAGAGGTCGGATAAGTCAGACTGTCCAGGGAGGAGGACACAGAAGAGGCTGGAAGCATGAAAGTGAGTAGGCCTCAGAGAAGTAACTTGTAATAAGGGCACATTGAGATCTGTTTCTCAGTACTCTTGGGAGATGTCAAAGGGGCGGAGTCCGCATTGCACATGCGAGCTTTGGGCAAATATCTAACAAATAGATAATTTTAGGCTTTTGGTGCTGAGATTCCATGTTGGAGGAGCCCTGCTTCAGAAATAGAGTCATTTCAAGTCAACATCTGTTCCTAGTGAGAAGGTTACACAGAGTATCCATTTGGAGGAGAAATTTTAACCCAGTTAATCTCTCATGATTCTCTCTGACCCTTGGGCTCATGCTTTCCAAATGTCCCCTGTCAGGAGTCTGCAATCGCAGGCTCTTTTGTATCCACTGGAAATTTTACCAGAAGTGTTTGGGTGGCTTCTTGATATTTAATAATACTTTGCCCCAGGCAGGTGGTAAGTCAGCTTTTTGGTATTTTAACTTGTCTTATCCAAGCCCAAAAGTGGTTTTAGAAATGCTAGCATGTTTTCTTTGAACTTCAGAGCAGTGAGCTCTGAGTAAGCGCATCCCATGTAATCTCTGAGGAGGGTTGCTTTTGGTAGAGACTACATTCTTAATTAATTAATTTGTATCTTTGAGACAGGCTCTCACCATGTCCACCTGGCTGGCATTAAATTCACAAAGATCCGTCTGTCTCTTTCTATCCAGTGCTGGAATTAAAGGCTCATGCCACCACTTCTGGCCCAAGAATACATCACTAAAAGACCAGGCTCTCAGTCTCCAGCTTCTCATAAGCTCTTTCATTTTATTTCCAGCATCAGTATGACAACCTGTTCCACATTGGCCGCCCTGGGCATGATGCCCCTCTGCCTCTACGTCTACACCCGGTCCTGGACTCTTACACAGAACCTCACCATTCCGTATCAGAGCATAGGTGTGTATGGGGCTTGTGTAACTGAACAGAAGCACAGCGGTGATGGTTCAGATAACAGATATGACAAAGCTCCTTGTGTGGGGTTTTAGCGCCGCCTAAGTCAATCCTTTTAGTCTCTATTTCTAGTTCTTATGCTTTCATGCTTCGAGAGGTCAAATAACTTGCTGAAGATCACACAGTATAGACCTGAAATTGGAACTCAGGACTCTACTTCTAACATCTAGACTCTTAGCCCCCGTGTGCTAGTTTTTGTAGGTGGAGTGAAATACCCAAGGCATGATATTTATGAAGAAGAGGGGTTTACTGAGCTTGCACTGTGTCTCACACGCTGTGTCTCACAATGGCTAGGAACCCACACGACATGTCACATGTCCTTATGAGCCCTCTCCTGGCTGGAACTTTCATAGACTTAGAGGGACCATTCTCACTTCTAACCACTATATTTCTGTTGTCTGTAACACTCCTGTGATTCCTTGTTGGAGGCTTCTGAGAGGAATGGTGGCCCAGGTGAGATGGCATGTATTAATAGCATGTGTTCTTTAAAAAAAAAAAATTGTCTTTCAAAGCTGCTAACTAATTAAAATGAAGATTGCTGGGAACATAAGAGGCATTCGGGGAAGAGGGAACACTGTCTGATGGATGTTCTTTCTTTTTAGGAATTACCCTTGTGTCCCTGGTCGTTCCTGTGGCCTCTGGCATCTATGTGAATTATAGATGGCCAAAGCAAGCAACAGTCATTCTCAAGGTCAGGAACCCCCTCCCACACACGTCACATCACCAGATGCAGAGACTAAAAGAACCAATGAGCTGTCACAGTACAGCCCCTTCCTGTCCTTTGCCTGGAGCTCTGTCGTCACTCCCACAGGCTGTGGCACCTTGGAAGACGTGATGCTCCTAGAGACAGAAACACTAGGGCTTGGCACAGGCTAAGAATGCCTGGCTCTGCCCCTCCCCTAGGCTTCCCACAAGCACCTGCAAGGTGAGGCTCCTCCCTGCAGTGAGCACAATGCCCCAGTGTGTGGGAGCATGGGAGGTTTCTTAGAACCTCCCATGGATGGAGAGCTGTCTTGCCAAAGCATTCCCAGGAACCACTAGACCTGTAATTGGTATACACACCAAGGACTGCTGCCCTCATGACACCGTGTGGATGTGGATGAAGTCACCCCGAAAGTGCTGAGGGGTGGCCATGGAATGGAGGGAACCAGGCATCCCAGCTTCCCTTGCTTCCCAGTGCTGTCTTTTGTCTGCTTGAGAAACAAGTACTTGTCCTAGCCAGATGACTGTTAAAATCACCCCAGAAGGCATAAGTTTGTGTTTCTTCAATGCTGAAAAGCGATCTCAGCTTATTTTACATTTATAAAGAAATGAGTGTTTGGGGGTTCATTGGAGGTTCAGCAGAAACATTTGTTCATTTCAGCTTGGGGTTGATACCTTGGTCCACCCTAAGCCCACTGTCTTCACTGTCTCTTTCCTAGTTGACCAATGCCCAGTGAGAGCCAGACAGGACAGAGGAGGCAGGCTGTGTGTAGGGAGCATGGTGCCTTGCACACTGGAAGACTTAATCTCACTCTTCCTGGGCTGTACTCATGGGACAACGCCCCTCCTTTCTCAGGCTTGTCACTGTCACTTTAAAAGGGGGACACTCCCAGTGGGAAATGTTCTCAGAGCAAGAGGACAGTGTGACCATAAAAACTTTCAAGTACTTTGTTATTGATTTTATTCTTAAAAGGGCATTCAATGACGATGACAATTAAGAATATCTTATTTTAGCCTTTCTCTGCACTTGTGACTTTTGTCAGTGTTAGTGGAGAAACAAGGTACATTTTTGTTATCTGTAAAGAACAGGTTTAAAGACTCCTTTCTTGAGGCAATCATGGTGGCACAGGCTTGGTATCCCAGCACTTGGGTCACAGAGGTAGGAGAAGTGTCTGCAACATAATAAATCTAAGCCCAGCCTGGACCTCATGGGACCCTATTGTTCTCCCCCAAGCAAACAAATTCTTTCAGCAATTCTCTGAGGTTTATATTAGAATATATTAAATAATATGCATAAACTAGACCCCACAGTTTAATCATTATTTTAGTATTTTTATTTATTTTGTGGTAGAACCTCAGTGTGTAGCACAGGCTGGCCTCAAACTCATGGTCCTGCTACATCAGTTTCACAAGTAGCTAAGATCAGGGCCATGTGCCTGTATTATGCATTGGCCTGTACAATGTATCAGCTCTTATCCTTGGGTTTCACACACTTTCCCAGTAACATGCTTCTAAAGGATTTTAAATGTTGACATTGCTTTTGATAGAGGAAGACTCTGACAGTGAGTGCTTTGTGTGAAACAGCATTTCCCCACCAGGCCAGAGCCCATGTGTCCCTGTATTTAAACCCACCCTCCAATCTATGATACAGTTCTTGTTTTATTTGTATATTAGTTACTTTTGCATACTTGTGGCAGCATGTGTGACCTAAGCAACACAAAAGGGGGAAAGCTGGCTCACAGTATAGTCATTCAGTCTGTGTTCACTGAGCAGTTCTGGGCCTGTTTAAGGCAGAACATCATTGAGGCATCGATGTGTGGTCAAGACAGGCAAGGGCCAGAAACAAAACACCCCCAGGGACCTGCACCCCAGTGACCCATTTACCTAGTCCTTATGTCCTTAATGTTTTAGCACTTTTCAAAATCGTGCAACGACTGGCTGTCTAGGCTTTAACACAGGCACATGTAGGGATTGTTTTCTATTCAAACCATAATAACTTGTTTCCATTTGCTTTAGTACTTCAGGGGCTCCTTTGAGTCTGAATATTTCAAATAAAGACTGATATAGTAACGAGGTCATCTCTCCACAGTCTGCTGTCCCCAAGAGACCAATGAGAGCTTGCAAAGATCCAAATTGCTCTAAGCATCCTGTGGTCTAAACTCAGACATTAGAATGTTTTGGATTTGTTGACATTTTTTAAGAGAGAGAGAGGGAGGGGGAGGGGAAGGGGAGGGAAAAGGGGAGGGGAAGGGGGGAGGAGAGGTTATTGTGTGTAGCTCAGGCTGTCTGGGAGCCAGGCTGGCCTAGAGCTTGTGGCAGTCCTCCTGCCTTTGTCTCCCGAGTTCTGGGGTTCTAGGCATATGCCACAGCTCACATCCAGATATTGTTTTCATTATATCACAAAAATAAGAGACAGTATCCATGTGAGAGAGGATAGAACACTGCTCTTAATGTGTGCTCAGATAGTCTAGTGGAAATGGGTGTGTTTTTGTCTTGGTAGAGAGAGGCAGGGGCTAAAGAGTAGGATGTGACTGGTGGCTCACAGGGTGACCGTGAGGTCGATTGTCAGGACAGACAGGCCATGAACAGGAGTTACCAGACTTTGGTGTGTGGGGTGTCAGCTGCTGCAGCCGTTTGCCTTTCTGAGACGTCAGGTTTGGTCCAGTGTGTGAGCTGGGACCCTAGTGCCTGTAAGAGGTGGGACCCGCTACTAGGTGATCAGGTCATGAAGGCATCCCTTGTGGAAGGATTGAGTGGGAGCCTGAGGGGCTGGGTTAACTCCTGTGAGAATGGCTTGCCATGCAGAGCCTGGCACTGTCTCCAAGTTCTTCCATACACACTGTTCACCACTCTCTCCTGGGTCACACCACTGTGACGACATCTGTCATGATTCCTCAGCAGTGTGGAGCGATGCCATTGTTCCTGGCTTCTGCATTGAGAGTCAAAAGAACTCTATAGAAAGTACCCTGAGTTGAGTATTTTGTGACAGCATTAGAAATGGACTAAGAAGGCACTGTCAAAGTCTGGATATTTTATAATTTCATCTTATTTATGAAAGCCAAGTCCTCCGGTTTACTTCTCTACTTGATAAAGCAATATGCTGATCCTAAAATAAGACTTATCATCTCTGTCCAACCCTACTAATTTCTTACAGTTCAGTCTCTTGACTATTGTGGAGCTGGGATTTTCCTAGATACAGTATTTCACCAGTCTTGCTTTCTCCAGGTTCTGCTCTCTGAGGTAGACTGTAGAAAAACATTAAAAATTGGGCAGCCCTGTACTTAGCATAATGAAATCTTGCACTGTCCTGTTTACAACATGAGGTGTCCCTTCACCTTGTCTGTGATGATTTGACACCAGGCCCAAGAAGGTTTTGTCATCAACTTGACACAGTCTAGTGCTATCTGAGAAGAAAGCCTCAATTGAGGAATTTTCTGGATCAGATTGGCCTTCGGGCACACCCATGGAATGGTTAGTCCTATCAATTGATGAAAGAGGGCCCAGACCACTGTGGGTGGCACCATACCTAGGCAGATGGTCCTGGGCTTTATAAGAAAGTTAACTAAGCTCGGAGAAGGAGCTTTATGGATCCAGTTCCCGAGAGGCTACCTATGGTCCAATAGATGGCCCTATCCCTATGCACACACTGGCAGCTGTAATTGGACCTCATGAGTTTAAGAAAAGAGAACACATGAAATTGGGTGGGAATAGTGGTAATGAGGTAGTGGAGTACTGAAGAGGGGGATATGGGGAGGGATTTGATTAAGACCCATTGTAGGCATGTATGAAACTCCCAATAAATAAGATTGGCTAAAAAAAAATAACGTCTTCAACATTTTCCTATGAAATATTATGTATGTTATATACGTAAGTAAAGCGTGTACATAATATTTATTTTTAAAAATATATTTTTTAAAAAGAAAAGAAAGCTAGCTAAGCATGAGACTGAGAGCAACCCAGAGGCAGCATTTCTCTGTGAATCCTGCCTCCAGTTCTCGCCCTGATGTCTTTCAGTAATGGATGGAGACCTGGAAATGTAAGCCAAACAAACTCCTTCCTCCTCTACGTTGCCTTTAGCTAGGGTGTTTCATCACAGACAGAGAGAGGAAACTAGACTATAACAATGTTAGCTAGCCAGGGGCCTTTCATTGTTTCTATTATTTCCGGTTTATTATTACATGTCTTAAGTCTGTGTATTTTTACTACCATTATCCACTGGTCTTGATCAGGGATAACCCATCTGTTCATTTGTTCCTGGTCTTTAATCTACTTCATCATAGTTATGCCTGCACAGCAGGAGTATAGCCCGGGTATTATACAGGATACAGCATTCACCATATCTGAGTTCAGGAACTCGCTGGGCACTGTGGAACACACTCATCGTGCACAAGAGAAGGAAGGCGACTTGAACAGGAAATTGGGTGTGTCAGCCTCTGAGTTCTTCTACAACTTCTGATGGTCAAACCTTTTACATCTGTGCTGAGCTCGGCATCGTGGAGGGAAAACCCTGATGTTGCTCACAGGCATCTACTTACCTTGCTGCTTTCCTGTAGGTCGGGGCCGCTGTTGGTGGCATGCTCCTCCTGGTGGTGGCAGTTACTGGCATGGTCCTGGCAAAGGGCTGGAACACAGATGTCACTCTTCTGGTCATCAGCTGTATTTTCCCCCTGGTTGGCCATGTCACGGGCTTCCTGTTGGCCTTCCTAACCCACCAGTCTTGGCAAAGGTACAGTCACATAACCTATAAGGGGTGTGTGTGTGTGTGTGTGTGCATGTGTATGTGAGTGCATGCAAGTGCATGTCCATCTACACATGTGAGTGCATGCATGTGTGAATGTGTGCATGCCTGTGTGCACGTGCCCATATGTATATGTGTGAGTGTGTATATGTACATGTGCATGTCTGGGGCTCAGATTTTCAGACCTGTGTATGTGAGACACAAAGTCTATCTCTTTGACTTATACCCAGACCCATAAGCTTTTCTGAGGCAGGTACACTGGCCACACTGCCGTGGCAGGCTTCGCTGGTGGTGTGGTCATCCTTTACACAGACAAAAGCCACATGGATGGGGTTTGCCTTAGCGAAAGCCACTATTGCTGTGGTGAAACACCTTGAACCAAAAGCAGCTTGGGAGTGGGGGGAGGGTTTGTTCAGCTTACATTCCCACATCACTGTTGATCATCCGAGGGAGTTAGGATGGAAAAAAACTCAGGGCTGGAACCTGAGGCCAGAGCTGATGCAGAGAGCATGGAGGAGTGCTATTTATTGGCTTGCTCAGCCTGCTTTACTTTGGAACCAGGACCACCTGCCCAGGGAGTAGCACCACCCACAATGGGCTGGACCTTCCCCTGTCAATCACCAACTTAAAAAATGTCTCACAGGCTTGCCTATCGCTAGATCTTTTGGAGGAAGTTTCTTAATTGAGGTTTCCCCTCAAGTTCCTTCAAACAACTCTAGCTTGTGTCAGGTTGACATAAAACTAGTCATCATAAAGTTGTAATTTATGAAGTTAGGACTAGGCCTTTAGTTATGTCTTGCTGGTCTCTGAACAGTAAAGGCCAGCCAGGGCTACACTGCAAGACCTTGTCTCAACTATGAAACTGAGAAGGGTGGTGTGGGAATTCCAAACAGGAGAAGCAAACTTCTTTCACTCAATATAGAGAACATAGGGCTTGAGTAAATTTTAAAGAGATTAAATTCTTATTGATTATGCCAGGTTTTAAAGGAATTATTATTTATGATTAATACTTATTCGGAATTTATCTTAAATAGTATCATTTGGATTGGGGCATACACTTATAAACATTTTGAAATATTAAAGCCGGTAAGAGTCCATGTTGGCATGCATGTCATGACATGATGCAACCATACAAGAGGAATTCTGACAACTGGCAGAAGCTTTCTGAAAGGTGATGTGTGTTGTATCCACAGCCTTATGTGTGTTCGTGGTTATTAATTCAGTACTTTTACTCTGGTTGAAAACAGGGTCTTGCTATGTAGTTCTGGTGGCCTTGAACTCTGTCCACCTGCCTCAGCCTCTTGAGTGACCGGATTAAAGATGTGTGTCACCACATTCTGTAGTAATCTCTTATAGAGCTACCTCTATCAGACATACACGTGATTGTTGATATAAGATGCTAATTGCATGCCCATTATAAAGGTAAAAATGGAAACGATTTAAATATCTAACAATAGAGACATATTTATTTATGAAGCTTGCCAATGCTGGGTACGAAGCATCAGATCTCAATGACGCCCGGAGGACACTCCAGAGCTAAACTTGTTTAAAATTTTTGATTTCTACTCGGGGGGTGGGGAAGCAAAAAGAATAAGGAAAAATAGTGGAAGAAATTGTAATTTTGAGCAAGGAAGTTAAGGGCGATTTGAATTCTTTCGTGTTTCCTGGGAATGTTTTTCATTTTTCAGTAAGTGGATTTATTTTAAATCAGGAGAGAAATTACAGGAAAGTGTCTGGGTGGGGAAGGGTTAGGTCTGTCTTAAGCTGTTCCCATTCTATCTGGGAACTTCGAGCATTGTACAAGCACTGGGTGAGGCCCCACCCGTCTATCCGGCTTTCTTCTTGTTGCAACCTGACAGGCAGTTATGATTACTCCACTGATGAGCAAGCCCTTCGGGGGGGGGGGGGGATTAGGAATCTCATCAAGGTCCTAGAGCTAGAAAGTGGTAGAGTTTGGATTTGAACATGGGCTTGTTTCCAGGTCAAGGGCACAGACTGCTGAAGGCCGGAGGCTGATGACAGGATCTGCAGAGGAAGGAAGAACTCTTAAGACAAGGTGTTGTCAGCTCTCTGGCCTTTCTCAGATCTCATAGCCAGACAAGGATGAGGCCAGAGGTAATTGCATTTGCTTTGTGAATGGTCCCTGTGAACTGCAACTTTGTAGCACTATGACATTGAGCTAGGAAGTCTGAGGGAATTGCTTTGCACGAAGGTAAGGGAAATACAATGTGGCTCAGACCTTGCTACTCAAAAATTTCCTACCCTCAAATCGCACAACCTGTGACCTCCATGTGGAATCCCAGCTGCAGCTGAACAAAGCCCTTTAACCTTTCACTTTATGTATACCTGCTGTGAGCGCCTCATAAATCGAAGACAAATGGAGTTGCTTGACCCACCCTCCACGCTCCAGCTTGTACTTCCCTTTTCTCTCATTTTTTCCATCTTCAGTAAGATGCCTTTCATTTTCTGCAATCAAAACAATTAAACAAACAAAATACAACAGATATAAAGAAAAAAAAAGTAGAAATGAGAGAAATTTATTATTGAACTCTTTACCAAAAGCAACCTTTCCTGACATTTGCTTTTCATCTAGAGTTTTGGGGGCTTTTTAGTTTGTTCAGTTTCCAGCCTCTAACAGTCTCCCATTCTTGTCTCCTGCAGTCCTCTGCATGCGGACTGGCTTGCACTACAAGAAGCACTTCCTCAGGAAACCACGCTTCCACTGTGCATGCAACTTTTCCTTCTGCCTCTCCCTGACATGGATCACCTCTTCCTGTTCTGTAGCTCCAGCCTCTGCAAAGCTTTCTGGAGTCACTTCTGTCACTCAGCTGAGTTTCTGTAGCATCTTCCAGTCCAGATCACCGGTGCGCATTGTTTTCTGGTGTGCGCGCTGCTGTTCTTGGTCAGGGATGTTGAGGTCCTATATCCCACAGGGCATCCTTGCCATATACACATGAGGACCCCACTACTGCCAAGGAACACATCCTTTTTGTTGCCCGAGCCTGTACTTGTCCTGAACGCCCAAGCATGGTTCCTTTTGCTACTTTGTAACTCTTGAATCTTTTCACCACCAGGTGCAGGACGATTTCCATAGAGACTGGAGCTCAGAACATCCAACTGTGCATTGCCATGCTGCAGCTGTCCTTCTCTGCCGAGTACCTGGTTCAGCTGTTAAACTTCGCTTTGGCCTACGGACTCTTCCAAGTGGTGCACGGGCTGCTCATTGTCGCAGGTGCGTGAATTCCATCTGCACACCAGGAACTGATTTATTAACTCCTTCAAGCCAGCTCTTGTGCTGTGTTTTTAACCTGATACTTTTGGGGATCATAATGTATAAAGCCAGGGTTCTTCGATGCAGTGGATGTTTCATAGAAAATACTTTAAAAGCCATTTGAGTGAGATCTTTTAAGCAGAAACAAGTCACTGCACAAAACTGTCACAAGAGCTTTTATGTCCTGTCTTAGAGCCTTGAGCTTTACCAAATACTCAGTTACTTCTGTGCCACACACACTAAAACTTAGGCTGAGTGGCTGCAAAGTATTTTTCAAATATATAACATAACACATATACAGAAGTATAGACACAGTGAGATTTTATGCACATGTATATCCAAAACAGGCTACTCTCCATATGCTCAGCCAAATATGCATTATTTGTAGGTAAATCCTTATGTATGGAAGGGAAATTGCAAGAAGGTGTGAATCCACATATGCACACGTACTTTTATTTTGGCCTTGGGATACACTCTGAGTATGGTTAGTGATTATTTATAAACTTGATTAAAAATTGCATATTTTTCTATTGCTGTGATGAAATGCAATGCTTAAAAGCAACTTATAGAAGAAAGACCTTATTTTGGTTTACAGTTCCAGAGAGAGAGAGAGAGAGAGAGAGAGAGAGAGAGAGAGAGAGAGAGACTGAGACCATAATGGTGAGGGAGGAGGGAGGCATGGCAGCAGGAGGCAGGAACAGACATTTTTATGCATGCATGTATTTACTTAGATAGGCTGCTCATGTTTCACCTTTGAACAGGAAGCAGAGAGAGCACAGGAAGTGGGGCCAAGCTATAAAATCAGTGTCCCCAGTGAAGTACTGCCTCCAGCAAGGCTCTGTCTCCTAAACATTCTACAATGCCTGTAAACAACACTCCACACTGGCTACCAAGTGTTCAAATACACGAGCCTATGGGGCCCATTCTCATACAAATGACCACACATACCGATTATTATATGCTATTGGTAAAGCAACAATGATGTGAGGAACACTTGGGACGGGGGGGGGGGGGGGGGGGGGGGGGGGTGGGAGGCGGGAAGGGGAGGAGGAGGCAGGCTTTCCCCGGGGATAGGGAAACAGCTTTATTAGAACAAACTCCTGAGTTCTGAGACCTTTGGGTTTAGAGAACCGTCATGCTGAGCTTCTTTGCAGCTACATCCTAGCACTCATGCACGTTCCGAGGCACAGTAAGTACCTCACAAGGGTTTGTTGACTGACTAAATAAGCTCCGAGAAAGCTGATAAACAAATCCCACCCCTGGATAGAAAGATCCATTCTGCTACACCACATGTGTTCATTCTGCAGATTTATCTTCTCCTTTCCTTCCCCCGTTCCCACACATGGATCTCTCCAGAGTATGGATGAATATGTGGTGTTCCTCCGTTGTGCTGTCTGCTAAGGTGATTTTAATGCTGCTCGTTTTTTATGCCCAGGATATCAGGCGTACAAGAGGAGACAGAAGAGTAAACATAGGAAGCAGCACCCAGATTGCCCAGACATCTGCTACGAGAAGCAGCCCAGAGAGACCAGTGCTTTCTTGGATAAAGGGGATGAGGTTGCTGTAACTCTGGGGCCAGTGCAGCCAGAGCAGCGCCACAGGGCTGCTGAGCTGACCAGCCACATTCCTTCATGTGAATAGTGGGAGACACAGACCAGCTTGGCCCTCCATCTTCCTCTGTGGCCAGTGAAGACCATGTGTGGTTGGCAGTAAGCAGCAGGCATCTCCCTGCAAAGCTGTGGGATGTAACCCAAGAGAGAGAAGAACACCATGCAGAGGAGACATCACTCACACTGCAGGACAGAGCGCCCACAAGCTTCTTGACTTCAGGCAGGTGCTCTGGAATACTAGAAGAGACACTAAGAGAAGCTTAGCTTCAGTGATGTGATTCTTATTCTTAAGGGAATCAAGCATTGTTTAATTATTATTATGATTGTATGTATAATACAAGTGGGCTCTGTCTCTTGAGAGGGACAGGTGCCCAGAATCTCCAAACTGTAGATACACAGGCTCTCTCCAGTCTCCAAAATAACAGAGACACATGTGTACCCATTCAAGTATTCTGAGCACCAAATCACCGGAAAAGCCTGTAGCTTGTTTCCTGTGTGTTTTGACAGTTGATCAATGATTAGCTCAAACATCTTTATACATCTGTGTTATCTACCTCATTCTTTAGAACAGTGGCTGTATAGAACAGTGGCCAAGTGTTGTACAATATAGGCCTATAATTTATTGAAGGCATCTTTATTCGTATTTAGATACCTTCCAGCACAAGGTTGCCGGGAACCCCTGGCTCTCACCCCATGTCCTCATAGGCTCCTTCCTGCAGCTCCAGTGGGCAGGCCCACAGCTCCTCAAAGTTCTGGACAGACTGTTCCGTCTCAGAAGGGCTTTGTCGTTCACTCTCACCAGTCCTAAGAAATGATTTCTCATCACTTTGACTTGTGAAAACATCTCATTAAAATTATGATCTCAAAATTATCAACCAGAACACTTTTATGTTCATTTACTTCTCTGTGTGTTTGTCCCTGTCTTTTTTTCTTTTTCTGTGATATTTTTCTATTGCCTTTTTTGAAGACAGGATATCACAGGGTAGCCTAGGGTAGCTTTAAGCTTTCAAAAAATCCTCCTGCCTCAGCCTCTCTGGTCCTCCCAAGTGCAGTGTGAGCCACTGTTTCCTTTGGAGTCTGTCGGGAGCCGACTTTAGTAGAAAGTGGCTAGATCAACTTTGCAGCCATCTGGAACCATATACCCTGATGAAAGACTTGGTTGTCAAAAGCCTGTAACAGCTGAAGCACACTCTGATAAATATATTGTTTATCCCACATAGCTTGTTTTGCTGTTTAGTGACCTCAGCTGTATGGTGCACGTGGTAAAATGTTTTCACCTGTGTTCTCCTGCTTGTGTATATAAATACCTCAGACTTCCCTTCAATAGGAGAGACTTGAGAAAATAGAAGAGACTGAATCATACCCTGTCTTGTCTCCATTCTTCGCGTCTCTTGCCCCAAGAGCCACACACTCTCTCTCTTGACCAGAGCACTTAGCCCCAAAAGTGTTGAGGCAAAGTCAACTGTGCCTGGTCCTGGGTACTGCCACCGGTCTCCCAGCTTTTGACTTTTGTGTCTTTGGCAGCTGAGATTCTTACTTCTAGTATACTTCAGCTTTATTAGTCTTTTAGAAAATGTCGTAAAGGCCAGAAGCTGGGATGTTAGTTTTTGTGTAGCTTATAGGCTGACGTATGCCCCCTGTAGAGAATGCATGCGTTGCCTTTGCAGTTGTTTTTTGGGACTTCCAGCTTTCCCCTCATTGGTGGGTATTTGCCATGTGGTAGGTGGTACCTCGCAGGGAGTAAAATCTTTCCCTCTCTATCCTGACCCCATTAAAAAACAGTTTTCTGTATGCTCCTTTGCTTTCTCTATGAGTATAAAATTCGGGTGGGTATCCCCATTGTTTTTTAAACACATTCTTGGTACAGTGTGTTAAAATTCTATTTAAAAAATCTTATTTACTTTTGTTCTTTGCAGGTGTTAGGGGTCATGGCACGCATGTGGAGGTCAGAGAACAGCCTTATGTGGTAGTCCTTGCCTTCTGCCTGGTTTAAGATGGGATCTTGTATTGGCCATGGTGTGTACCAGGGTGGCCGGCCAGTGAACTTCTGGGATATCTGTGTACTTTAGGTTCATTCTCACAACAGCATATATTCAACCATTTATCTCTTCTATGCACATTGAAAGGTTTTCTTTATCCCATAACCTCACCTATACATTTTATTTATTTTATTTACTTAGTGGTGGTAGGGTCTGAACCCAGGGCCTCATGCATACCAGGTAAGCTCTCTGCCACGGAACTACATATACAGTCCTCTCTGTGATGCGTGCGTTGTTGATTTTTGTAATGTGAGAGAGTGTGTAATCTGGGGTTAAATGTTTTACCCATTTGTCTTGTAAGTTTTCTCCATGTTTTTGGTGAGTGTGACTTCAGTGATTCTTAAGACGGTTTTCCAGTTCAGAGTATTTCTGTGGCAGTATAAGCAGGATTCAGAAAACCAAATATTCACGCTTGTGATGCGATTGCTAGCTCCTAGCTGTTGATTGACTGCACGGGGCTCTTTGCTTTTCCACTTGATAAATGTTCAGATGGAAGCTGCTCTGCCATGTTTGGCCTCACAGGACAAGCAAAGCAGAGCAGAGTAGGTTTCTTCCCTTGGGAGTTCATAGCCTAGAGGGGACAGACTGCCGAGAAGGACATGGACAGGAGGGCTGTGGTCCAAAGGGGAGCATCACTGAGAGGGTTAAAGGATCCGTGAGGAGGTTTCTGAATGTTTCTCTTTCTATGCAAAGAACACTCACTGTTTAGGAATAGCAGCGTGGTGGTCAGCCACTTGGGACATCCCCAGGAAGGGGAGCATGTGAATGGCTGTTTTGTTAAAGACAGGACCACCAGTCATCAAAAACATCTGAGGACTGTCGCTGACTCTCTGCAACACCAGGCTGCTTGTAGGGGTCCAAGGTTCTTAGAACAAGGGGTTAAGACTTGGCAGGCTGATTAGGTTTTGTTTTTCAACTCGATGCAAATTGGAGTCATCTGGAAACAGATGAAGATGCCTCCCTTAGATTGGCCTGTAAGCAAGTCTGTAAGAGATGTTTTCTAAATTTGTGATGGATGTCAGAGGTCCTACCCAACTCTGTGGGCTGTGCCTCCCCTGGGCAGTGGTCTTGGGTTGGATTTAAGCAAACTGAGTAGACCATGGGGAACAAGAGTGTTCCTCCACCATCCCTGCCGTGATGTCCCTCAGTGATGGAGTGTGAACTGGGTGGGTAAGCCAAACAAATCCTCTCCTCCTCAAGATGCTTTTGGTTGTGGTCTTTATCACAGCAATAAAAAGCAAAGTAATATTCCAAAGATCTAAATGCATTGTAGTTGATGCAACAGCTCACAGGCTACTAAAAGCTGGGCCTCACATGACACCCAGAGGTGGGGTCAAAGGGCCAATGTGCCACAGCATAGACGGAGCTCAGCATAGTCATGGAGACAGGTGGGAAGGGCACTGTCTTCTGAGTGCTGGTTGTTTCCCATGCAGATATCTAGGATACTGTGAGGTTGGACTGGATCAGGAACTGATGCAACAATTCCCAAACCATGAAGAAAGGCTAGGCCCTTTCATAAAGCAGCAGGCATTCCTGACCTATACAGGAGATCCTAGGGAAGGCCTGTTTGAGCTTGTTTGTAGATTCTGGAAGGGAAGCTCACCTGCTCACACACCCTTGACCTCTCTAGCAGAGGTCATTCTCTTTGACTAACCAAACTTCTAGAGGGACAGAGATGGAGATTTGAGGGAGGAAGGGAGTACTGGTCTAGTCAGCTCCATCATTCAAGTCCCCCCTGGTGGCCCATGGGTGACACACCACAAGTCACTTTCACATTCTGAGTTTACTTCCTAACATAAGAAAACAGATGTCCTGCTTGGGTCAGCACGGTTGGGCGCTTTATGGTTATCTGCACTAAAATACAAACTGAAATTGGTACATTATATTTTTATTGTCTTCAAATTTTCTGTAGGTTAACCTGTAATTTGTCAAACACATCCTAAGAAGGTTCCTTGAAGCTTGGCAGTGGTGGTACATACCTTTAATGCTAGCATTAGGGAGGCAGAGGCAGAGGCAGCTGGATCTCTGATGCCAGCATGGTCTATAGAGTGATTTCCAAGACAGCCAGACCCCCCCCCCCCAAAAAAAAAAAAAAAAACCTACCTCAACTATTTCTGAATTAAAATTTTACTAACATTTCTCCCACTGTAAGCATTTATGGCTGAAGCAGCTGCTGCAAGCTACCCTGAGTTTCTTGACTTTGTCTTGCCACATTTTAATAACTGGTCATCTCTAAACCAAAAGATCGGGCAGGTTCCCTGTGAACAAAGCTGAAAAACACCTCTCCTCATGCCCACTTCTCTCTTGCTTATCAGGATGATGTAGAAGTATTTCTACCAGGCATGTCTAGAAAAGTTAGATGCAGGTCTCAGTAAGCTGCCTTGGAACTCTGTAGCCTGGGTTGGCCTTGAACCCATGACAATCCTGACTTGGTGCTGGGATTACAGGTGTGAGCCACAATGCCTGCCTGGTTCTCATTCTGCAGCAGTTGTGACTGTATACAATGCCATGCTGTTAAAGTGAGCATACTACCTGTACATGTGAGTGGAATTCACTATGGTTGAATGGCAAGCATTGGTCATATCCGGGCAATCCTCTTTCATCCTTGCCCTGCACCCCAAACTCCTTCCTATCCCCCAGTAATGAATATCTCAAGATTTTCTTGGTATCTCCACATGTAAGAACTTTCTCTTTGTTTAAAAGGGCATCTCTAGTTACATCCATCTTCCTGACAGTGGCAGATTTCTGTCTTGATAGCTGAATGATAATCCTCTGTGTATACATACTTAACAAAATCCCCAGATCTGCTGAAGAGCACATGGGCTGGTTCTACAGCACAGCTACTCTATCAAGAGCTACAGTAAACACCAGTGTGCAGGCATTTCTTTTGGTGGTATGCAGACTAGTATAGCTGGACTACAAGGTAGCCCAAGTGGAGATGTTTGAGGAAGTGCCATTCAGTGGCTGCACTAATTTCTCTCCCTACCAACATTGTGTACGACTTCCATTTTCTCCACATTCTCTAGCATTTATCTTAGGATATAATCTAGCTCACTTTTCTAAGACCTTCCTTTATCACGGGGCCTTCCTTTCTATGGCAGAGTTGTCTCGGGGAGTCGCTGTGTAGCAGGCCAGCTGTCACCTGGCCTGTTCTCCCTGATGAACTTTGTGGCAGTGATGTGATGTGTAGCCAGGCCTGACTGGTGCTTGTATCTACTCCACATGTGGTCACCTATGCTCTTCAGAGGACGATCTAGAGAGCTACTTGTCATTCAGAGCAGCCACTCGAGTCAGACCTGGCACTTAACTATCGTGACCCTGCCATTCCATGGGGGTGGAGCTGGGGCCCAGATTAGCTTGGGGAACAATCATAAAAACCTCCCACCTGGACGCCCGCAGCTAGAGACCTCAACTCACATCTTCTCAGTTTCCATTTATTTCCTGGCTATATTCTTGTTACATTCTTTCTAGAAAGTCTCCTAGAGTGCTGCTCTCACCCGGTTGAACAGGATTCCCCTGCTCAATGCTCAATGCGAATGGCCCCCAGCTGTGCTGGCTCCTGGCCCTCTGTGGCCCAGGCATCCTGATATTAATAAAGCTTCCTTCCTCCTTCCCCCACCCAAAAATGATAATGTTGGTTACAACTTAACCTATGAACATGCTTTGGATTAGGAATTGGGTGAGGATGGTTTTTGTGCTGGGTGGAACCAATTCCAAGGCAGGGCCACTACGCAGACTTTTTACCCGGTAGGGAGGTAGTCAAAGGCACCACATGGGTTGTGTGTAGCTTTCAGAGCCTGGTCTCCTCAGGTATGAATCCTAGCAATGGCTATACTTGTAAGATCAGAAATGGCTCAGAAGTGGAGCATGCTGGGAGGCTTGCAGGAGACCTGGGTGTTAGAATGGGGATGGGGTGCCTGAGTCAGGATTTGGGGAAGGTGCTCAAGAATCACTGTGCACTTTCTTGGAGCACAAGCCTTGTCCTTCCGGTTCTGAAAAATCAAACGTTGAACCTCAGGGAGCAGATTGATATCTCTGACTGTGCCTTGGTTTGTATGTATTATGAACATCTGGGAAGCTGGGAGTATGGTGTCACTCAAAGGTAGGGAAAAGCAAGTCAGATGATGACTCCATTCCAGCCCTTATTAATACCAGGGCCTTGGATGTACTGTAAGGCCCCCACGAAGGGAGGACCTCATCTAAGCCTCAGGAATTCATGGCCACCCAATAACTCACAAGACACCGAACTTGATGTAATCAGCAAGAGGTATATTTCCATTAATATGTTGAGGTCAAGACCCGTATAGCACACCCAGGGGCAATGGGGTCTGACTCTGGGGCTTTGGAGACAGAGAGAATTTAAAGCCAAAAACCACAACCCAGGGGGAGTGAAGGGGGGTTATTGGAAAGCACCTGTGGAAAGTACCAACCTTGGCCAGGAAGTCTGAACTGGCATACGAACGGGAGCAGCTTTGTGATTGAAGGTAAGCGGATGGTGGGAGCAGCAGTGGTAGATAGAAAATAAGTGCTTTGGGCCAGCAGCTTGGCAGAAAGGACACTGATAACAGGTATGCTTTTGCCACTGCCCATAGTCACGGGACAATTTACAGACAGAGGGACTGCTGACTTCTGCAGGAAAAGACATTAAGAACAAAAAAACTACTGAGTCTCCTCGAGGCCATCCATTTGCCTAAAAAAGTGGCCATAATTCATTGTCTGGGACATCAGAAAACTCAAGATGCTGTTGCTAAAAGAAATCAGATGGCAGATTTGACTGCTAAAAAGGCTGCTCAAAGAGCTATGATCCTGACTGTTGAAAGCCCTAGAAAATATCTTGATGTCCATGTTAAAAATAGTCCTTCCACAGAGAGGACAAAGATATGTGACAAACTTACATCATTTAGCTCACCTAAGAGCTAAACACCTGAAGAATTTGGTAAAGTCCTCTCAATTTTATGTGGTGAACTTATCTGATGTAGCTGAAGCAGTAGTAAAAAATTGTGAGGCCTGTGCCCTGACTAACGTTGGGTATTCAAGATGTCCCCCAGGAAGACTTCAAAAGAGACAGACCTGGGGCCTACTGAGAAGTGGACTTCACGGAAGTCAAACCTGCTAAATATGGTAACAAATATTTGTTAGTCTTTATAGATACTTTTTCAGGCTGGGTAGAAGCCTTTCCTACAAAGACTGAGACTGCCAACATGGTGGCTAAGAAGATCTTAGAAGAGAACTTCCCCAGGTTTAAAATACCCAAGATAATTGGGTCTGACAATAGACCTGTCTTTGTTGCCCAGGTAAGTCAGGGACTGGCCACCTAGCTGGAGATTAATTAGAAATTACATTGTGCTTACAGACCCCAGAGCTCAGCACAGGTAAAAAAGATAAATAGAACTATTAAATAGACCTTAACTAAATTAGTCTTGGAGACTGGTGGGGATGACTGGACAGCCCTCCTTCCTTTTGCCTTGTTCCAGGTTATGATTTCAGCTAACACCTTATAAGATTTTATGGTGGGGGGGGGGGGTCTCCACCACTTATTGAGACAGGTGGAGCATATGATTCTGATGTTCTAAATCCCTGTTTGCCCATATGAAAACTCTTGAGGTGGTCCAACATGAGGTCTGGGAGCAGTTAAAAGAAGCTTATGAGACTGGAGATCTGAGTGTACCTCATCAGTTCCAGGTTGGAGATGCTGTTCTCATCTGCCACCACCAGGTGGAGAACCTTGAGCCTCACTAGAAAAGACCATACCTGGTGGTCCTGACCACCCCCATAGTGGTGAAAGTTGAAGACATCTCTAAATAGATTAGTTACCTTTGTTAGAAAAAATAAGTGCTGTTCAGATTTTGATGTTATGCCAATAATATCACGCTTTACAGGGTCAAGAAAATCTAGATTATAAAGATACTAAAATTTAGTTTTATGATTAAAACCCTTACATCAGAAGAAGTGGGGAAAAGAACGGGTTAAAAAATTTCAAAACTCCTAGCAGGCTGAGCAGAACCAAGAGCTCACTTAGTCGTGAGCTCTGTGTTTCAGGAACTTGGCTGACCACAAGGCAGATGGTTGATTATGAATAGGATCTTTGAGAATAGCCTATACAAAATGTTCCCCATGACTGTGCCTTGGACCCTGTCACAAACTGAATAATGGGCTGGTACTTTCCACAGGTGCTTTCCAATAACCCCCTTCACTCCCCCTAGGTTGTGGTTTTTGGCTTTAAATTCTGTCTCCAAAGCCCCAGGGTCAGACCCCATTGCCCCTGGGTGGGCTATACGGGTCTTGACCTCAACGTGTTGATGGAAATATACCTCTTGCTGATTACATCAAGTTCGGTGTCTTGTGAGTTATTGGGTGGCCATGAATTTCTGAGGCTTAGGTGAGGTCCTCCCTTCGTGGGGGCCTTACAGTACCTCACACCTGGTATGACTTGACCAAATGGGGAACAGCTATTAGTGTCTGGCTAACAGCCAGAGGCATGGAACACTGATGATGATGATGTGTAAATTAGTGTGTGTGTGTGTGTTTTTGTTTTGTTTTTTTTTTTTTTTTGTTTGTTTGTTTTTGTTTTTCGAGACAGGGTTTCTCTGTGTAGCCCTGGCTGTCCTGGAACTCACTTTGTAGACCAGGCTGGCCTTGAACTCAGAAATCTGCCTGCCTCTGCCTCCCAAGTTCTGGGATTAAAGGCATGTGCCACCATTGCCCGGAGTAGTTGTCTATCTTTTAAGGTGTAGTTTTATTTACAAAGTGAGATAACACAGGTACAAACAGTATCAGATAACTCCATGTTCATGAAAAGTATATAAATATATTACAGGAAATTATATGTAGTAAACATTAGAAACGGATACAGTAAACATTGCTAGTTTCTCTTCTATGCCAATATTACTGTCATTAAAAGCTTAAATACTGGCTTCAAGTATCCCCTATAAAATAAATCTACTTTATTAAAATACTGGAAAAATTTTTGCTATAAACAGAATTTGGTACATTAAAAATAGACTCGGTATGTCTTTGTAACATCGTCCACTCTGATCAAATGCTGTCCCCAGCCCTAAGGCCTGCTTGTTCAGTTAGAGATGGAGTCTTGAGAACCATTAGAGGTTAAAGTGGTTGTAAAAACACAGCATCTTGATGTTCATATCTGACGGGAACGCCTGTCCTTCAAGCATAAGGGACTTGACACCGTGGTGCTGCTTGGCCTTGCTGCTCTCACCTGAGTGGAGAGCAGGAGTCGCCTGGAGGCACAGAGAGATGCTAGTCTGTGGAGGCTGCTCTGAGTCACTGAGGGAGCCCTGACTGCGCCTTCTGTTCTTCAGCCTGAAGATGTGTCAGGACATAGAGGATGACTTGATAGCAGAAGACATACTGACCCTGTAGGGGAGAGGCGGGGAGACAGGGGAAGTATTACATAACTTTACACACAGTAGGTGCTTGAGAAATTTGGAAATAGGAACTTTTTGTTTAAATGCTGAATGTAAGAGCCAGTGTGCAGACCTGTGTAGGGCCAAACCCAGGGCTGCGGGCTTTCGAGGCAAGCCCTCCATTACTGAGCTACACCCCCAATCTCTAAAACCTATACTTCTCTAGGTTTACCGAACTAACTCATCTTGTTTTAAAATGTGAAAAAGTTAAAAGACATGAATCTACTAAAACAAACTTCTTTTAAGTATTTCATAGCAAAAATATAGAAATAGAAATTAAAGTGTAATCTTTAAGTATCATCTATGAAGTAATTTTTTTCAATGTTTTTAATATAGAGTAAAGTAAATGGGCACTGATAAATGAGTCCTGGTGAAGTTAATGTCTAAGCTGATGATACTGGGATTGAAGTGGTTTTTTTTTTTTTTTTTTTTTTTTTTTTTTTATCTATTTGACAGAGAATTAATGAATCTGAAAATAAATGGAAAGAAATCACAATGGGTTGGAGAGATGGCTCAGCAATTGAGAGTACTTGCTGGTCTTGCAGAATATCAGAGTCTGGTTTCTAGTACCCACATGGTGGCTCACAGCTACCTACCTGTAAGTACAGCTCCAGCAGATCTTAAAGTAAAATCTAAAAAAAAAAAAAAAAAAACCCACAACCCGCAGTATATTAAATGGAAAGTCCAGCTGGAACTCAGTTCTAACTGTTGCACGTACGTGTGTGAGCAGGAATTCCATGCAGACCTAGACAGCTGCAGCTTACCCAGAGACTGAGCTGAGATGTTAGCTACCTGTAGGCTTCCTGCTGTTCATCCCAGTTTTTGTGCGCTGCGGTGATACTCACAGCAGACTTCTCTCAACACTGCCCACCGTGGGAAGTCCATTCACTTGTCTCTCCACTGTCATGGCTCCGTAGGCAGCCATCTTGCTGCCTCTAACCTGTGTGTCCCTCCCCAGAGGAATTCCTGTTCTAATACAGTGCTAAAAGCGTGGGGCACGAGGCCTGGCTGCAGCTATTTTCTTATTGGTGTCACTGGGTTTTGAGTTGAATTCCCCAACAGCAATGGTTGGCTTCCTTCACTTCTCTACACTAAAGTGCTCATCACATTCAGAGCTACTCCATGGCCTGTCGAACTCAGCGCCCCACTCGAGTGTCTCGGGTTCTGTGGCAGGGTGTGTCTGACTCAATGATGGGCCCCAGGCACTGGAGTAACTCCTGGTGCATCGATCTCAAATGTTTTTAATGAACACTTGGCAAAAAAAAAAAAAAAAAAAGACATGGCTTCCCTAGCTAGACACAACATGGCTGCAAATCAGCTTAATGCTTATGGAGCCTTAATTTGAATCAAAACTCGGCACAACTGGAAAAGTGGCCAAGTTAAAGTCGGGAATGGCCATGTTTTTAAGACAAGATAAATGTGACTCTGTGAAAATGCTTGTTTTACATCTACCTTGCAGTCCCAATCTAGAAGGAAGGAAGGCAGGTGGAAGGACTTAGAGATGCTTGGCTCATCTTTGAACAGTGCATTTCCTGTGACAGTGGCTTCAGCTGGAGTCAGGGTGTTCAGTTTTAGGAAAGAATGAACACAACAGTACCAGCTATGGGAGCTGCCTGGCCAGCGCCCCACAGTCCTTCTCGGCCTCCCTGGGCTGCTGCTGTCTTCTAAAGGCTGGAGACCAAGATGGGGACGAGCCCCAACAGGCAGTAGCAGCACCATTCTCACACTGAGCCTCCAACATGTCTACTCTCTGTGAACAACTTAGTGGGGACACTGAATTCCTCCCTCCCTCCCCTTGTATGTGTTTGTGCCTGTGCACATGCATGAGGAGCCTAGCCTTGGGTGTGTGTGTGCATACACATGAGGAGGCTGCGTGCACACATGCATGTATGTGCACATGTGAGGAGCCAGATGACAGCCTTGGGTGTTGTTTCCTAGGTGCCTTCCCCCCCACCCCCTCCTTTTTGAGACAGGTTCTCTCACTGGCTGGAGCTCATAGATTCAGGAACTTGCCTGAGTCCACCCTCCCAGCCTGTGCCTGGATTTTCATGTAGCGTTTGAGGCTCAAACCCAGACCTCATGACAAGTTACTTCACTGAGGAGCTATCTCCCTGGCTCCTGTTCTCCATTTAAAAAAACTGATAGTCTAAAATACTTATTTTCTGAACTAGTATTCATGCTAAAGAAAGGTCCTTTATGACAGTGATGTTGGTTTTACGTTATAACATGGAAGGAAACCTTCAAAAAAAGATTGATGGGCAAAGGGTGGGGCTTTCTTCGATCCTCCAGTTACTCAGCCTGAGGCAAGAAGAGTGTTTGAGCCCTACAGTTCCAGGTCAGCCTGGGCCATAGCAAGATCATCTCAGAAAGAAAGAAAAAGAGAAAACGCTTAAGAGAAACTTTTAAATGATCAGTCCTAGAACAAACCCTCCTCAGCGTGGGAGGACTCACCTCGGTCTGCACCATGCCGTGCCTTTGTAGTCTCATGCAGCGCACTAGGTCAGAGATGTCAAACTGCCAGGACACAGAGCAGAGCATTAGACACAGCCCGGGTGATGCGAAGGTGCTCCCCTGTGGGGTCTCCACCCCCGCCCCTCCTTACCACTCTTCCAACTCTCCAGTATACAATGACTTCTTGAACTGACTTTTTATGATATAGTGTTTGTAAGAATTAGAGTCTACTATGTTCAAAAATCTTCAATACAAGTTCTCTTCCTCTAAAATTTAGCTAATTTCTTAAAGTATAAAAAATAATATAAGCAGTATTCCTCACACACTGCTGTCCAGAATAAAATTCTATATCCTTTAAATTTAGCTGATGCTTCACAGTCTGAAACAAGGGCAGACTGGACTGTTGGGGGTCTGCCCCACTAGTTAATAGTTATAGGTTATAATAGTATCAAGCACTGGGTAGGACTGCTTCATTTAAAACCATTTAAGAGGCAGTGGTTTTAATCAGTATACATACATGTACATATACATGTGTGCATATATATATATATATATATATATATATATATATATATATTTAAATGCAAGATATTTTGGCAATTAAGGAGGATTCATAATAAGTTTAGGTGAGAGTCAAAGTAAGATCACACCATTACGTGCTTTAGTAATACTTTAGTAATATTTCTTTTTCTTTTCTTTTTTTTTTTTTTTTTTTTTTTTTTTTTTTTTTTTTTTTTGGTTTTTCGAGACAGGGTTTCTCTGTGTAGCCCTGGCTGTCCTGGAACTCACTCTGTAGACCAGGCTGGCCTTGAACTCAGAAATCCACCTGCCTCTGCCTCCCAAGTGCTGGGATTAAAGGAGTGCGCCACCACCGCCCGGCAGTAATATTTCTAAAATATTTAAAAATTAAGAGTAACTACTCAGAGCAATAGATTAGCATTAATTTTCAAACAAAATTATTCATTTATTATCCATAGGTAACAAGGACAAAGCCCAATATTTTTCTTTTATAAAGTGGACTGACTTTTGGACTTTGGAAGTCGTGACAGAGCAGCTTAAGGTGTGCACGAGGTGAAACCGGGCGGAGCCCACAGAGCCTCCGCACACATTTAAGCAGCCAGGGCACTGAACAGCGCCGCACCTCGTACTTACCTCGAGATCTTGGCTGATTAGCCCCAGGACCACGTCTATGCAAATGAGGGTCCCTGACCGTCCAATGCCAGCACTGCAGTGTGTGATGACTGGGCCCGACCTACGGATGTGTCTCATGTAGGAGATAAAGGTGAGCAGGTCATCCGGCTGCGTGGGTGTATCATGGTCTGGCCAGGCAGTGAAATTCAAATGAGAAATATGTCGCACCTCCCCTGTCTGAAAGCGTGAAACAGTGAGTTACAATGTCACCTATCCCTAAGTCAGATCCTTATAATATTACTTCCATGTTTCAAATTTGGGTGGTATGTTGGATCAGATCAAAAGAAAAGGCATCACAAACACACAAAGCTGGGTATGGTGGCGTATGGCTAATTTCCAGTATTTAGACGGAGAGAGGAGGGCGGAGTGTTCAAGGCCAGCTTAGGGTATAGAGCAAGACTGTGACTAAAACCAGCAACATTATAACAACAACACAGCAACAACAACAACAGATAGAAAAGAAATATGCAGACTGCATCACCACTGCCCAGTCCTAGTGGCTGGGGATGGTATCCAGGTTCTTGGGTACACAAGGCCAAAGTCACACCTAGCTCCTGTGGGCTCATTTAAACTACATGTATGGCAAAGCCAATCTCAGAAGCTTTATTATTTCTTTCCCGTTAGAACACCTCCTCCCCCGGGATCCTCTGTGGCTTTATTATCTGCTCCCGTTTTCCTCAAATGCATCCTCTCAGGCTGTCCCGAGTCGCCGAACACACAACCTGCATCTCAGTGTCCAGCAACCGTTCCTTTCCCTGACTCATTTCTCCAGCAGCACTGTTAACATCAGTGCCCCACACGGAGGAGGCAGCAAGCTCTGTGGGTTTGGAATGGCCTTTGCCTGTGGTTAAAATGCTGGACCTGGGGTCCACTCCAGGGTTTGAGTTCTACTACCACATGTATGATACATGATCAAGTCACTAGAGGAAAACCGAGCAGCTAAGCTCATCTGAGCAATGGGTGAGCTTGTGTGAACCAAAACATCACGTGGTACCTAGGAACACAAACAATTTTTATATGTCAATTAAAATGTTTAGGTTTCATAAAAGACTAAAATCTCGAACATGTATAAATAATAGACCATAAAGGTAATTCTCACATGATGTCAACAAAAATGAATCAGTAGACTTTTTCTTTTTCTAGAAAAGCTGAAGAAAGCTAGTGGTTAAAGTGCTTGTCACATAAGCATGAGAATCTGAGTTTGGATCCCCAGCATCCACAGAAAAAGGTAGGCATTGGGATTGCCCTTCAACCCCGGTGCTGGGAAGATGGAGACAGGAGAATTCCTGGGGCAGAGCAGCTCAATCCACGAGCTCCATGTTCAGTCAGACAGTCTTTCTCAAGGGCGGTGGAGAGCCAGCATCAACCTCCAGCCTACACATGTACATAGACATGCCTATATATCCATGTATACACATAAACACACATATACACATAGGAAGAAAATCAAGAAACACTGAAGAAAGTTAAAGATTCAGTAGCAAACATGGCTCCGCATAGCTCATGTTTCCGGGAAGGGTGTACCAGTGAGGGAATGCCACACTGAAGAAACAGACAGCTGGCTCTCTCCGAGGGCCGTCACTAGATAACGTGCACTGACTTTATCTGGTGTGTTTGACACGTGTGCACGAAGCACGTAAATGACAGCTGACAGGGCACAACTGTGCACACCAGCAAAATACGTAAGCTGCCTTCAAGACATGTTTCCATAGCCACGATTTCTTCAAACAGCTTGATTTAGTCTACTTAGTCGTTGGACCTTGTAGGTGTTCACAAAGCAAGTGTTGTCAGGTGTGCTGGCACAGGCCTTCAATCCCAGCACTTGGGAAGCAGAAGTAGGTTAATTTCTTGAGTTCAAGGCCAGCTTAGCCTGGTCTACAGAATGAGTTCCAGGACAGCCTGGGTGACACAGAGAAATCTTGTCCCCCCAAAAATCCTCCTCCTCATGTTTCTATGCACATTACAGCTTATGAACTGTTTTGTGCTCTTTATTCCTAAGCACAGACTGATGATCATGTTAGAAACCCCATGATTTGTTCTAATACAGCATCTTCCAGAGGAAACTGTGTGAGGGCCCCACTTGAAACTCTACTGAATGCTGGGTGTGGTTTTATAGGATCACACATTCCCAGAATCCCAGTACTCGGGAGGTAGAAGCAGTGGGATTAGGATGTGCAGATTGTTGTAGCTATATAGCGACTTTGAGGTCAGCCTGGGCTACATTAGACCTGGTCTCAAAAATAAAAAGATAGTAGCTGACCTGCTCTCGTTGTGGCCTCACAGAGGGCGTGCAGGCCTGCTTTCTGAAGAGGAGACAGGGCTTACGAGTGACTGACCTGAATGTCCTCCAGGGCCATCACCCGCACGACGAATCCCTTCAGCTGCTGCATTCTCAGGAGGGCCAGGCGCAGCCTCTCGTTGGCCATGGTTGTTGTTCCAAGGATACTCGGCCAGTACCGCTGGCATTTGATCTTTTCCCCTTCCACCTCCTGCGTCATCATTGCTATCACTGTAGAGTTCTGCTCCCAAACCATCTGCCAGAAATCCCCCACAGTTGTGGGCAGAGGCCCCTGGCAGGCAATGTACACGAATTCCTGTGTCCCCACCGGGATCCTGATGAAACTGGCATTGATGTATCCGCCTTCATCCCCAAGAGGTACTCTTGTGGTGTCATCTGTGAATGTCCACAGTGAAAGGGCACATCACCATCATGTATTGTCACCATGAATTTCACAAAACATGGGAGTCAAAGACCAGAATGGCTCCAATGGCCCTCCTTGAACTTGCCATCATGCGTTGATGGAGTGCATTTTCAACCGCAGTCCAGGTCGTATTTATGGTTTTTGTTAAACTCTATCTAAATGTCAGCTTGGTGGCTTTCTATGAAACTTGGGGTTGACTACTATAGAGTAAATATGTATTACTAATGTGGTAACAGATGTAACTGAAAGTATAAATTGAACAAACACAGGAGACCTTGATAGTAAGCAACTAGAGAAACCAACAAACATTGTTACTTCTATGTCCATTGTTGCTTCTCTAACCATAATTAGACACCAGGTTCTGAGTGATGGGACACTTTCACAGAACAAAAGCTCACTCTGAAGTGATACTGAAGTGGCTGCTAGAGACATGACTGACATCTCTAATTCTTGTGTATATATGAGAAGAACAAACCTTTTATTTTGTCATTTTGTATTTATTTGTGTGGTTTTAGGGTATGTGTGGCTGCCACCCACAAGTGTGGAGGACATAGGACACCTTAACAGGATTGTCTCTCTCCCCTTGGTGGCAAGTACCTTTCTTTACCTGGCCCCATATTTATTTTAAATATTTATAAATTTAACAAGGAGTACCTTGGTGGTAACCAAGGTAGAGCCTTTAAAAATAGGTTTTGAAATTTATTGCTTGACTTTCATCTCTTAGTTCAGAGTTTGTTTCTTAACAATACATTAACTACTTTGTATTTATAGTTTGTCCTGTTCTGCCTGTAAGATAAAGTCTGCATGGTTTTGGCCTCATACAACAACTCCCATCTACTTCATGCTAAATTGTCATCTTCTCCATTTTAAAACCTTTCTTAGATTCCTTTCCTTTTTTTCTAGAGACAGGGCTTTTCTATGTGGTCTAGGTTGATCTGGAACTCACTGCACATATAATTAGAGCCATACCAGAATGCACAGGGACAGACACACACAGTCAGACCCACCCTGGAATTCACAGGGACGGACACACACACACACACATACACACACACACACACACAGACCCCGGAACTCACAGGGAAGGATATTTTTGTATCTGTTCTTCCTGCGGTTTTCCTTAGTCTGTCCAACCAAACACTGATCCAAAGGTTTTAATTCTTGAAGGTTCTACAAGTAACAAAATGGATATAAGGTTAAATTTGTTGACTGAAGCAATACGTTAGGCAAGAGAAACGCTTCTACCGCACTGATTACGGCTGCGAGTGCTAATGAACACAGATCCGTAAGCTGCTGCTGAATGAATTAACTGCAGGAACCTTTGACTGGACATGTCACGATCAGCTAACTAATAAGACAGCACTTCTTAACCTATGTTCTAATTTCCATTTAAAACTGTCTATAATCCTAAAAGAGGGGGGAAAAACTACAAAGGCAAGTCTGGCTTAAGGCAACATCTGGAGAATTTTCTTGACAATATCATGTATACAGTCATGGACCGCAGTATGTGGTATTGCTGTTATGGACAGTCAGAGAGTCAATTCATTCTCCTTTTCATGACTGCTTCTACACATGTGCAAGGCACTGCAGTGAGTGCTGGTGCGGTAAGTGCTGGGAGCACCGTGTAAGGAAAGGCAGTCTATCTGAGAGAACTTAGAGCTCTCAAGAGGCAATACAGAAATCAACAAACATGGTGACGTGCCTTTTAGAAATTTAGATGTTAGCGGAGGAAACAGAGCTGTGCTTCCAAGGTGCTGGGATAGAGCCCCCCAAACCTTAAAGAAGATACATCCACTCTACAAAGGGAGACTTAAGGAGAGGAGGCATAAACCTCGGGTACTGAGTGGTCCAGGGAGCCTTCAGAGTGCAAGCACATAGCAGCAGCTCTCAGAGAAGCACCTCCCTTCAGTGCCAAGGAAGGAGTGAGCAGAGGAGCTGGTGGTTTGAGGGAGAGGAAGGTGACCCCCAAGCCCAGTGTACCTTTGTTTCTCCTGCAACACAGGAGCAAGGGCTACAACCCGGCATGCACACCCGAGGGGCTGTGTTGGCACAGCAGCTGCTTGTACCAACACACCCTACTGCAGAAGCCAGGAAGACTTTGAACTCCTGACCCTCCTGCCTTTACTCCCAAGGGCTGGGAACATAGACATGTGCCATTAGGACCTTTTTATTTTTATATATGAGGAATGCAGGATGTCATTAGAAAAATCTGTCAAGTTCTGAGCAGTTAAAATAATCTTGTTAAATTAGAATCATTAAGATCCTCACTGGGAAAATTAATTTATCATTAGGTATGATAAGATGGTACTTTTTAAGACTTGGAAGTTAGCTCTACAGAGTAGTGTTGGGAAGTGTGCTGGTTTGAATGAAAATGGCCCCCACAGGCCCAAAGGGAGTGGCACTATTAAGAAATATGGCCCTGCTGGAGTAGGTGTGGCCTTGTTGGAATAAGTGTGTCACTGGGGGCTGGGCTTCGAGGTCTCAGATGTTCAAACCACAGCCAGCGTCTCACTTCCTTCCTGCTGCCTGACAATCTGGATGTAGAATTCCCCACTACACCTCCAGCGCCATGTCTGCCTGCATGCTGCCATGCTTCCCGCCATGATAATGGACCGAAGGCTGATTTGTAAGCCAGCCCCAGTTAAATGTTTTTTTAAAGAGTTGCTGCTGCCATATTGTTTCTTTGTAGCAATAGAACACTAAGACAGAAAGCAACTGGTGTTTTCTAAGAGCGGGAAGTCTTTTCTAACTTTGAACACATTTCCCATTCAAATAAACACAGGGACCACTTACCTCCAGCTCCTTAGAAGGGATCCCTTGGTCAAGCAAGCCTTGAAGTGTGCGGATGGTGGCCTGTAACTGTGTGCCCGTGTACTTGCCAGAGGGAGGGACTCTGACTACCGGCAGAGCTGCCAGCTCTTCACTCGTCAAAAAAAGATGATCTATCAGAAAGGACCAGATGGCTGTCAGTTCTCTCCAGTGCTGATTTAATGAATAAACAAGCTCACTTGAGCCTGTTCTCCCTTGCCACTGTCTCATTAAAAGGGGCCGAAGTCTGTCTGTCTGTCTGTCTGTCTGTCTGTCTGACTGAGGTCCACACAGGTTTTGCTACTATACAGCTACCTCACCACTGCTCACAGCTCTGGAAGGCTTGAGACTCTCAGTTGTTTAGCTTTTGAAAAGAGCATGCGTTCATTTTTGCTTGACTTTAATGGCACCATTCATAGGAGGAAAACCTACCCAGTTCCCTTGCTACTTTGCACTGGATTCTAAGTACTGGGGAAGACAGAGAAAAGAGGTCAGAATTCCCACATGTCAGGAGATGTTACTAGACTATGGGTTTCCCTTTTCCCTGCCTTCTCATGGCCCTCAGTGCTGATGTCCTGGATTTGGCAGTGTTCTCCCTGCACAAGAGTACTTTGCTTGGGCTATTCAGGAGTTGAATTAAAACAGGTACCCTGGGATAGCCTGGGTCTAAGTGAGTACCTGCTGTTTCTAACACAAAGCAATTGCCACTCCAGACAATGTAGGAAAGTCCTCAACTCATCCAGCCATTAGGGCACGGTGGTGCTGCAGCTAATGTGCATGTGACAGTAACGCTGAGCACCATGAAGAATACGGGGCTGGGCAAGAGCTCTCGGGAAGCTCAGTGTCTGCCTGGGGCATGGTTAGTGGGATCCCCAGTTTGCATCTAAAATATGTTAACTCTGTCTGAAGTACAACACGCATGCAGGACAGCTAAGTGGATGAGCGTGGGCTGCAGGCGTCCATAGGAACCCTGTGCACAATAGTCTACAGAGGAAAAGGGCTCCAAACCATTAATTCCCGTAAAAATAGTAAGAAGTCATTTAACCCCAGCACTCAGGAAGCAGAGATAAACTGATCTCTGAGAGTCCAAGGCCAGTCTGGCCTATGTAGCATCCTGTGAGACAGGGGAACACAGTGAGACTGTCTCAAAAACCAAAAGCAATACAAAAGTACTGAGACTTTGTGCTTCGTGGTTTTTGTTTTGTTTGTTGTTGTTGACTTGACACAAGCCAGGGTTATCTGGGAAGGAAGAACTTTGAGAAAATGCCTCTGACAGACTCGCATGTACCAAGTGTGGGTGGCACTTTCTTGATTAACAGTGGACGTGTAAGGGCTCAGCTGATGGTGGGCAGAGCTGCTCCTGGCAGGTGGTTCTGGGTTCTGTGAGTGGAGCTTAGCTGAGCTGAGCAGTAGGAAGCAAGCCAGGGAGCTGCAGTCCTCCATGGCCTGTGGTTTGGGTCCTGCCTTGAGTTCTCCTCTGACTTCCCTCAGTGATGGACTGTGATCAGAATGTGTAAGGTGAATACAACCTGTCTGCCACAAGCTGCCTTTGGTCAAGGTGTCTTACCACAGCAAAAGAGAGCCTGACTGGAATAGACTTCAGATAACAAAACTTCACCCTTTATGACATTAACATAATATTAACAAATATGAAAGGAGAACTCGCGTTGTGGTGGTTTGAATATGCTTGATCCGTGGTAAGTGGCAGTATTCAATGTGGCCGTAGTGCAGGAGGTGCGGCACTGTTGGAGGAGGTGCGGCACTGTGGGGTTCTATGCTCACGTTTTGCCCAGTGTGGAGGAGAGTTCCTTCCTGGCTGCCTGCAGGAGGGAGCCACTTCAAGATGTAGAACTCTCAGCTCCTTCTCCAGCACCACGTCTGCCTGCACACTGCTGTGCTTCCTGCCATGATGATAATGGACTGCACCTCTCAAACTGTGAGCCAGCCCCAATGAAATGCCCTTTGTAAGAGTTGGCTTGGTCATGGTGTCTGTTCATAGCAGTGAAACCCTAACAGACACCAACTAAGACACTAGTGTTTCTCTGCTGGTTCAGTTGAAAATTACCTGGCAAAAGGATAGACAGGTACATCCAGAAAAGGCCGGCAGTCAAGGGTAACTTCTCTCTCAAATTTCAGATATCTCACCAGTTTTACCCCAGGTAAGGTGAGTTCCTTATTTCTCATTATTCGATAGCAAAATCATGACTTTTAGTTTCCATTTTTTAGTCACGATACTTTGTGCTTTCCCCTATGCCACTGAGAGCTTTAGGCTCTAGCTGTGCAAATAATTTAGTTATGGTAACCAAGGCCGATGTCTACGTGACTTAGCTTTCTGTATAAAACCGAAGAGCGTATACATACGGCAAATACCATCCATGTATTGCGAAATCATCATTTAAAAGCTTTGATTTCCCTACTTGCTGTTTCAAATGAAGGAAATTGTTACTGAAATCCTTGCCTTCGCTGGGATCCTCATGGTCTGTTGTCTCTGTTGCCGATTCTCTGTTTCCCTGAGAGACTTGCTCTTCGACGGGCTTCTCTTCTTGTGACGCCTGAGTTAAGCTACACCAACAAACATACTTGAAATATTTTTGTCTCCAGCATAATTTTAAATATCATGATTCAAGTCACTTAGTTTCTCTACAGTAACTATGATATTGTTATACTGCCTGAGCTGGTGAGATGGCTCAGTGGGCAAAGGTGCTGTCAAGTCTGACGTCCTAGTTTCATTCCTGGGACTCACATGGAAGGAAAAGAACTGCCATAGTTGCTCTCGGACCAATATACTTGCAATGCAGCATGTGTGCCAACACACATACACACTCACACACCTACACACTCACACACATACATAATAAATAAATACATGGAAAAATTAAACTGTTTGAAAAAAAAAATCAAGTTCAAACTGGGTATGGTAGCACATGTCTATGCTGTCAGCTCCTCTGGAGGCTGAGACAATTGAGCCTTGGAGTTGGACACCAGCCTGGAAAAATAGTAAGACCTTGTCTAAAATACAAACAAAAATTGAAACAAACACAAGAACTCCTAAATAAGGCCCTGGATCTGATCCATAACTCTTAAAATCATGGTAGAAGTTAAATAAAGTGAAGTGCACACAGTAGCAGCTTTAGTTGAAGACAGACTCTGGGTCTTTAAATCTTAGACTGAAGAAGTCTCTTTGGGGATGGTTTTGTGTCAACATGGATGTTACAGCCTTATCAGCACCTAACTCATTCTTTCACATGTGTGCATATGTGTGGGATATATGTGTGCAAGGAATATATGTGTGCAAGGAATGCAAGCACTTGCATGTACAGGAGCAGGGATCTATGTACATATGTGTGTGTTGAGGGATGTGTGCACTTGTGTGTGTGCAGGAGCAGAGGTTTATGTGCATGTGGGAGGGATGCATGTACTTGTGTGTATGCAGGAGCAAGGACCTACCTTACCTTGGGGACAGCTTCTCAGGTGTAATCTACTTTTTTCCTTTTTTGAGACAGGATATCTCAAGCTCTTGGAACTTGCCAAGTATTCAAGCCTGGCCAGTCAGTAAGCCTCAGGGATCTGCTCCTTTCTACTTCCTCAGTGCTTAGTTACAAGCACAGAGCACCACTCTCAGCTTTATTTTAATTTGGGTTCTAGGGCTCAAACTCTGATTCTCATGCTTGGAAACAAAGTACCTTACAGACAGGGCATGACATTGTGAGAGAAAGTGTGTGTGTGTGTGTGTGTGTGTGTGTACACATAATCTGTAGCTACAACTACAGGCGTGGGTAGCCTTGGCTTCATTTAATATAATGAAACTCAGCTCAAGTTCTCATTGTTCTGGGCTATACACAAGATGCCACCTGCTAGGATTTGAATCTTAAGTCTATCCCCATCCTAAAGCCTTGGTCCACAGCTAACAGTGTATGGAGACCAGCGGGGGCCTTCAGGAGATAGGACCTCAGGGAGCTAGCTGAAAATGTGCTTCTGAAGGGGCTCTAGGGACCTCAGCTCCCCTTAGTCTCTTCACTTCCAGTCGCCACCAGGTTAGCGTTGCTCCACACGCTGTGTACTGTGATAGTCCTCCCTGCCACCGAGGAGCAAGGTCCACAGAAACTTATGACATCATGCCCCCTCCCCTCCTTTCCTCCTTGAGTGTAATTTATTCCAGATATTTTGTTGTGGCTACGGAAAGCTAATTCACAAAACATGTTTGGTGAAGTAAGTGGTTAGAAAAAGAAACCTAGGCAGAAAATTAGTGTTCAGGTGCAGGTGAGGTAAACAGGACGAGGTAAATTTTGTTTCTCATTTTCTGACACCAGGGGAACTGGCGGAGTTGTCTGTCTGAGGTCACCAGTGCACACTGTTAAAGCACTCCAGAACTTAAGAGCTCTTAACTGCTGAGCCATCTCTCTAGCTCCTCGTGACTTTATAAATAAATAGTATGTTTCTTCTTTTCTAACTTAGAGAAAATTCTAATATTATCTTTTTTCTAAAAAAATACAAATAACCTCATTGTCAAATAATTTGTTTAATCATTTACTAAACTATAAATATATGTGTATACACACATATATAAAATGTTTCTTTGACATATATTATTACAAAAATCTTATTTATTCTATAAACTATGTCTTGGAACTTGTTCTGCTGGCCTTGAAGTCACAGAGTCCCACCTGCCTCTGGAGTGCAGGGACTAAAGGTGTATGCCACCACTGGCTCACCAGGCGCCAGAAACCATTTTCTTTCTTCTTCTTTTTAATAATAATATTTTTTAATGTGCACTGGTGTTTTGCTTGTGTGTATGTCTGTGTTGAGGGTGTCAGATCCTCTGGAACTGGAGTTACTGACAGTTGTGAACTATAGTGTGGGTGCTGGGAATTGAACCAGGATCCTCTGGAAGAGCAGCCAGTGCCCTTAATCTCTGAGCCATCTCTCTAGCCCTAGAAACTATTTTCAAAGAGAGAATTTTTGTGGTGTTTATAGGAATTTAGATCAAGTGTGGTGATGAATGCCTTTAATCCCAACATTAGGGAGGCAGAGAATGGCAGATCTCAATGAGTTCAAGACCAGCCCAGTCTACATAACAAGTTCTAGGCTAGCTAGGGCTTACATAGTGAGACCTTCTCTTTAAAGCAAGATAAAAAAATAAAAAAATAATTTCCTAACATCCTTGGTTTTATATTATTTGAAATATTATTACATTTTATTTTATTTAACCACTTAATGTGTATTTGCACACATGCTACAGTGCACTAACATGTCGGTCCTAGGGACTGAACTCAGGTCATCAGGCTTTGCAGCAGGCCCCTTTATCCACTGTGCCATCTTGCTGACCCTGGCTTCAACTTCTTAGTAACGAAAACATAAAAATTTTTAAGCACAGAAAAACAGACAAAAATTAAAAACAAAAAACCCACCCACAATCTTAGCAGAAGAATCACTGTTTCTGGTACTTTTTTTTTTTTAGAATCCTTCCTTCCTTCCTTCCTTCCTTCCTTCCTTCCTTCCTTCCTTCCTTCCTTCCTTCCTTCCTTTCCTTCCTTCCTCAACAGCTATAGAATACAGATGTCAAAAGAATGTACCTGGAACACATGTTGGAAAATAATAATCAAGTTGGGTGTGATACACACCCTTGAATTCCAGCACTCTGGGAGACAGAGGTGGCTCTCAGCCAGTTTGAGGCCAGACTGGTCTACATAACAAGTTCTAGGCCAATCAGAACTATGTCTTGTCTAAAAAAAAAAAAAAAAAAAAAAAAGTCTTATCTATATTTAACCGTAATTTAATTAATGCTTTATTGGAAACAAAAATAATCATTCCATAAGATAAAAGAACAATGCATCCCGCACGCGCCTTACCTTGAAAGGTTTACTTTTCCTTCACCACCACTCACTGACTATGATGAAGAGAAATAAAAATCAGATTAGTTCACTGTAACAAAGCCAATCTCATAAAGCTTAAGTCTTTCTGCAAGTTACTTTTTATGTTGTTACTGTTATTATTCTCATATTACACATGACATTCAATTACCATACTACAAAAAGCATTGGAGCTGCCTGCATGGCCTGTGACATTTTGTTAGTTAATAGTAATTACTTTCTTTGGTTACCTTTAGTTAAACTTACTCTTTTTAAGAAACAATCTCCGCAGCCTTGTGAGCTCTTCTTTTGCCCACCCTTTCCCACTCCCCCAACCCCATTTTGGCCCGATCACTAGAAAGAGAGAAAGAAGGACAAGAGGGGAGAGAGATCCCTGAACCTAACTTTTTTCCTTTTGTTAATTCTTTGAGCACGACTACTAACAAACCATGAACAACCCACTGGATGACTACCAACCCCGTCTCTCGGGGCCCTTGCATTTATATAACTTCTGAAAAGCTCCTAGAATTCCAAATATCATACAACTGCAGAAACTGTTTGCAGCTGGCAAAACCGCAGCTCTGCTAGAGCACAGGGAAAGCAGTCAGCTGCTGTGGAAAGTCTGAAGCAGCCCCATCCTCACACCTGGGATGAAGATGAAAACACAGAATATTTCTGTGGGCCCAGGTTAGTTGGTTCTGTCTGTTTTCTTGTGGTGTCCTTGTCCTCTCTGGCTCCTTTAGTCTTTCCTCTCCCTTCCACAGGCTTCTTAGTCTCCCTAGTCCTGAGGGTCACGTCTCTGCAGAGCACAGACTTGTAGGATTCATTTGTACTTTGGGAAAATGAACTGTAACATTTTTGTGATAATTAGTAGAAATGTTCTCCTGCCATGAATCTGAATTTTTATATTTGTCCCAGATAATTTTTCATGCTAATTTTCTACCTGAATTTTATAATAATTTTTACTGGCTACCTTGTTTCCCATTAAAAATTAAATTACTTTATAAAGCCATACTTAATTTATGGATAACTCTGAAGAGAATTTTAATTTTAGAGTTTACTATCAAAGAACAAGAAATTTTTGTTTTGTTTTGTTTTGTTTTTGGTTTTTTTGAGACAGGGTTTCTCTGTGTAGTCCTGGCTGTCCTGGAACTCACTCTGTAGACCAGGCTGGCCTCGAACTCAGAAATCCACCTGCCTCTGCCTCCCAAGTGCTGGGATTAAAGACGTGTGACACCACTGCCCGGCAAAACTCTTTTTTTTTTTTTTTTTCCCCACAAGACGTGGGAAACGGGAGCACCAAGAGATGGTGCGCCCTCTGCGGGCGGGAGCCTTAAGGGCCGAGCCACCGGCGGTTCGCTAATATATATATATATATTTTTTTTGTACTTTTTCATGTCCTTTGTATAGTTTCAGTTTATCTAATATAGGCCTTGTCCATTTTTAAAATGAGTTTATGCCTAGCCTAGAACTTGTATTTATTTTGTGAATATAATTTTACAACTGGTCAAATACACACACACACACACACACACACACACACACACACACGTATATATAAAGAAATATGTTGTCCTAAAATTTTGTAGAAGTTAAAGTCCTCGCCCCCACTTTGGCTGCATTTGCAGATGGTGCCTTAACATGGTAATTATAGGTAAGAAAGATAAGAGGTATGATAAGATAGATCTCGGGTGTGGTAAGAGCGGAGATGTGGGCCTCCTGGATCAGTAAAACTGGAGGCTTAAAGAAGAGGCACAGATACCAGGTGGGAGCTGATACAGAGGGAAGGCCACAGCTAAGAATGCTGGTCACTTGCACGCCAATGAGAAACTGAGTGGGAACCCGACTGTCTCAGCAGGGCCTTCAGAACTATTGAGACTATAATTCTGCTGTGTAAGCCACTCAGTGTAAGAAATGTTATAGCAATCTGAAGACACAGTCTACAACTCAAGTGCCTGCTTGTGTGAAATGCTTGGTGGGCTAGGGTAGGATGTAAGGAAAATGGTGGGACCTGAAGTGTGGCTACACATGATGAGCCACTTTTTATAGTCCAGACACAGGAATCTTTGTTGCATTGTTAATAACAAAAACAAAGTAAAATTTCCAAGTAGATGGCTGATTTAATCTATTATGATATATCCATACGACAGAATATTAAATTAGGCAAATTTGTATGTATTCATATGGAAAGAGGGCATAAACAGTTGTTAAATGAAAAAGAAATTTCTACCAATGTGGAAGATGTGAGTTAAAACCTGACACATGAGCCCTTGCCACACCACTGAGCCATGGGCTCTGCTGACCTTGGGCCTGACCACTCTTGAACAGAATGGTGGCTTTCATGTGCATGATGAAAGGGTAAGTTTTATTAATAGCTATCCATGGTAGTTTGAATGAGATGTCCCCTACAAGCTGGGGCATTTAGATACTAGGCCACTAGTTGGCACTGCTTGGGGAGACTTAGGAGGTGTAGCCTTGTTGGAGGGAGTCTGTCACTGGAGGTGGCTTTTGGAGTTTACAGACTCTGTCATTTCTAGTTTGCTCTTTCTGCTTGAGGTCTAAGATGGGAGCCCTCAAGCCTCCTGCTCCAGTTGCCATAGTAACGCCTGCTGTCATGATTCTCCTCCACGACTGATGGGCAACTCTGGAACCATGAGCCCAAATAAACCCCTGTGATTTGCCATGGTCAGGACATTTTTTTCACATAAGAGGAAAAGATAAGTGTGGACAGAATATTAAAAAGGAATTTTAAATTAATAAATAGTTACATTTAAAGTGATTTTTATAATGAAAAATATATCCTAAAAATTAATATAAGTTTTCTGACATAAATGTCTGTTATTATAGGCCATTACGGTGAATACTCTACATTATATGCTTTTTCTCCTTTTTAGAGAAAGTAAATTTTAGATGGCAGTTTTTAAAATGGCAGGCATTTTTATTCATAGCTAAAAGAGACTTTTAGAATACTCCTATTAAATGTCAGATTCAAATGTCAGTTTCAAAATATTGTAGTGAAAATACAATTACATTGTTATGACTTACAAGAGTCATGAAATCCCTCAAAGAGCCAGTGGTATAACTACTAATTTTATGATAGTGTTGGGAGCAGACTTTAAGCAGAAAGTGGCTAGAAAGCAGCCATCTGGACCCATATACCCTGATGAGAGACTTGTTTTTCAATAGCCTACAACAGCTGAAGCACACTCTGATAAATATCTTGTTTATCCCACATAGCTTGTTTTGCTGTTTAGTGACCCCAGCTGCATGGTGCACGTGGTAAAATGTTTTCACCTGTGTTCTCCTGTGTGTGCTTATAAATACCCAGGATTTTCTTGTAGTGGTGTGGTGTGTCAGTAGGAGGTGTGAATATAGTCTGTGGGAGACAGTAAAGGAGACTTGACCACACACCCTGTCTTGTCTCCATTCTTCGAGTCTCTTGCTCCTCCATCCCCACTCTATTGCTCCTCCATCCCCACTCTATCTCTTGACCAGAGCACTTAGCCCTAAAAGGTGGGGCGGTGTGGACAGCAACATAGGAGCCCCAAAGCGTGGGGCAGAGAGTGGTCCTCAACATGATAGTATAAAAGAATATCTTAAATAAACCCTCAAGACAATGGTATATTTTGAGATAGTCAATGTTCATATAATTTTTATGCATTTATACTCAGAAGACACACACAAGCTTATCAACATCCATCCAGACTACATATTTGTAAGTCCATAATGAACATGACTTTGTGTGTTTGAGGTGGTGTCTAAGTACATATGCCGGTGGTTGAAACTCTGTCTACGTCAGCAGTTCTGACATCCTCTCCTTCCCCTCTTTCCTTGTTCTTTCTATCCATTGAGAAATGACTCAGAGTTCTGTTGGGTGCAGATGACACTGCACTGTAATAAAATAAAACTACCTTCCTTCCCCCCACAAATGTAATCTGATGGTAGAACAAGCCACACAGCCATTTATTTCCCCTTTGGGGCTAAAACAGAATTCTAGCAAAGTGCAGCACCATGGCTGTTCACACAGGTACCATCCTCACCTCAGGGATGTCCTCAGGTAACCGAGACCCATCACGGTTGGTATCTTCTCCTCCTTTGGGTGCCTCCCCATTTGTCCTCAGTGGATCTGGGGGAGAAATGTTCAGGCCAAGAGAAGCTAAGACATGTTCTGGGGCTGCAGCAGTGTTTTTATATAACTGCGTTTACTCATAAAAGTAAACAGACCACTGCAAGGTAGCAGTGTGAGCACTGTAACTGGGCCAGCCAAGAGTGAGTGACAACAGGATACACAGGGTAAAGTACTTGTAAAGCTCGTCTATGAAGCACCTTTAACAGTGGCTTATTGTCACTGAAGGGGAGGGTGTTTATGATGATGTATTTATAAAAGCTATGACACCTTATGATACTTGTTGGTTTGCTTTTAGACTCATGTAATCTAGGCTGGCCTTGAACTTGCTATGTAGCTGAAGATGATAGTGAGCTTCCTGGCTCTATATCTCAAGTGCTGGGATTACAGGCGTGTATCAGGAAGCCTGGTTCATATGGTGCTAGGCACTGAGCCTAGAGTGTCATGCATGAAGCACTGAGCCTCTCTACCCTCAGCTACAGCCACCACCTCTAATGATACATTGTTAAATCTCATTAATGAGTCAACTCACCCACAAACACATAGAACAGACAATAAATGTTACACAATAAATGTTACCATGTTTCGTTTCTGAAAACACTGCCCAGAAATTGATGAGTGAAGACGTTGCTAATATATTTCAGTTTTACTCAACAACTTTCCCCACCCCTGAACTTGAGCTCCGGGTAAGCTGGCTCACTCGTCTGGTTCCTCCCCATCCCTGAACTTGAGCTCCGGGTAAGCCGGCTCACTCTTCTGGTTCCCCCACCTGGAGGACAGGCTCTTCTGTTTGCATGCCTCTGGTTTAAGAGGTTCTGTGCTTCCTCATCCACAACATCCAGCAAGGACTGGATAACTTCAGCTTCTTGAGGATCATCATAGATGTCATCATCCCGGGAGTGAGGTTCTTAAAAACAGGAATTTATTTTAAAAGTACTGAGGTGAGAAAGGGACAAGTGTCAGTCTGAACACCCGAGGTACTTTGAAGCCAGGTATTTTGAAGTTTTCAATGTCTTCTCTGAAGGGTAGACACAGTCTCCTAGTGCTTTTAGTCTAGAAGTGATGGCTGCTGTGGCAACCAGCCACAACTTAGAACAACTGCAGCTTAGAAGCAATAAATGACAGTCAGTATTGGAGATATACCTTTCCATGAAATATTAACAATTTGATGCCTATTTTATAAAATTAATGTCAAATTTTCTATTCATGAAAGAAATAAAGATGTTATTAAGGATATAAGGTCATATAAAATATCCTCAATGTAAAATTTCTAACCATTTGGTAATCTATAAAGCCTTAGGGATGAGAAGGGATGCTGGATGTTTGAGCATGAGGCAATCAATAACACTAGTTTTACATTCTCTTCATTTCCCCAGTCTTCCCCTTTAAAGCTATATTATATTAGCACGTGGGGTAACAGGAGGGGATCAGTGACCCGTGTTTGTTTTTATACTTTTAGATCATTTATGGTAATAGGATGGCTTATTCAAAAACTACCTTTGGTTCCAGTCAGGTCAGTTGATTCCTTCATCTGAGAAGACAAGCCTTTTCCTCCAGGGTACACAGCTTCACTTACTCCTTCCCCATTAACCTGAAGTGCAAGACCACAGCAAACCATCAGACTACTGCTTTGTTAACTTCTGGGATTGGAAGATTGAGCGTGGTTCCTCCCTGTACCTGCTCCCGTTCCACCTTTGCACCCTGCATCCATGTGACTAAGGAACACCGTTGGGGTGAAGAGTGCATAGTAGATACGAGTTCCTACCATCAAACACATCTGGAAATTGTGCTAGTTCTTAAAAGAATTGGACTACACAAAGCTCTTACTTGAGATCTATTTTGAGATTTGTCTTCCAAAGAACAGTTTACGAAAGTTTAACCCTAGAAGTTGAGAGAAAGGAATAAAATTATTTTTGTTTTTTTCTTTTTTCTTTTGAGATAGGGTCTTGCTATGCAGCACAGAGAGGCCCCAGATTCACATTCCTGTTGCCTTAGTGCTGGGATTATATGTGGACCAACATTCCTAGACTTTTCAGTGCAGTTTAGCTCTTTTGTGAGTTTATGGACATAACAATAAATTGACAACAATGTGATTATTATATATGCACTGAACTGACCGCAATATTCCAGTGCGGCAGCAGATGGTGACACACTTTCAGTACAGTCTCTGAGGACAGCATGAGCCATGAGCTTAGTGCTGGAGCACCTGCACAGCTGGGTGCACAGCTTCTGGGTTAGGACTGTGGCACATGTCTACTTCTCCTCTCGTGCTGGGACTCTGACAGGTGCTGACCCACGTGGGCTCTGCACATGTTGCCTGTCTCATTCAGAGCACCTCGTCTCCTTGATGCCATCCATCCTGCTGGCTCTTACAATCTCTCCACCTCCTATTCCCAGGATTCCCTGAGCCCCGAGGGGAGGGATCTCATGAAGACATCCCACTAAGGACTAAACGTTCTAAAGTTTCTCACTGTCTTGTTTAGCTGTGTTTGTTCTCAGACTGTAGGAGGAAATGTCTCTGATGATGGCTGAGGAGGAATTGTTCAATGAGAATTGTAGATGTTGTTAGGAGTCACTTTATGGCTACATTCCTTTAGCAGAACAACAGTATTTGGTTTTCTCCTAAGTCCCTGGGGTATCTTGTCGCCAGTTCTATGTCCACATGATAACTGCTCACAAGTGAAAAACTGGCTCACTCCAGCAGTCTCACTGGGGATGCAAACCACTCTTAAGGCTGGGCCCTGTGCCCAGCAGTAGATGCCAATACTAGTGAACTCAGCAGCATCTTTGGAGGGTCTTTGTCTCATAAGGCTTTGATAGGGCTTTTTTTTTTTTTTTTTTTTTTTTTTTTTTTAAAGATTTATTTCATATATGTGGGTACACTGTCTCTATCTTCAGACACACCAGAAGAGGGCATCCCATTACAGATGGTGTGAGCCACCATGTGGTTGCTGGGAATTGAACTCAGGACCTCTGGAAAAGCAGTCAGTGCTCTTAACTGCTGAGCCATCTCTCCAGCCCCGATAGGGCTCTTTTTATTTAATTTAAATCTTATCTTGCAGGGTCTTTTTATATACATTATAGCTTCCAGTTTTGTAATTTTCAATGATACCAGTGTATGCAAGCATGTGCATCTCTGTGTCTACTTGTGTATTATCTCAGGCTTTTTTTTTTTGTCTTTTCTGTTTGTTTTGTCATATTCTGGCTTGTTTATGTTTCATCTCTGTTTTATTTTATTGTATTATTATTCTTTAGATGCCTATTTGTTTTCCAGTGAGAGACAGATAGGATTGGATTCTGAGAGGAGGGAAGGTGGAGGTACTGTCAGAAGAGCTGAGGGAGGGAAACCATGATCAAAATATAAATATATGAAAAAAAATCTGTGGTCAATAAAAGAAAATAAAAATAAATAAAATTTTAAAATTAAAAGAAAAAAAAAGGTAGATTTGGATAAACTGTAAAATTGAATGACTAAACTAAATCACAATAAGTATGTATTGTGGCTTGCTCTGAAGGCCTAACTCTTTTTTACTAAGAAGTTACAAATGACAGAATTACATTTCAAAAGCTGGTGATGTAACACCCACAGCATCACTGGTTGTAAAATCCCACTTTTCATGAGAAATTCATGCTCTCGGCATCAATGCTCGAGGACTGAATGTTGTCCAGGAGATTTCCTGGAACATTTTAATTCCAACAGAAATGTTGGCACCCACAATAATAAAAGTCCTAGATTCTAGGGTTTGAAGTTGGTTCAACAGAAACTCTACACTTCCTTCTTTCAACATACTGATATTTAAAAAGAAAACAAATAGTATCTAGTATGAATAACATGAAAATTCAGTTGCTGCAGCTTTGTGAAGCTGAAGACCTGGATCAGCAGGAAGGCAAGTTTTGTTACAGAGCAGTGCACACAGGGCCCCTGCACTGACACTGCTGTTACAGAGTAGTGCACACACGGTGGGTGCACAGATACCACTTGGTGTCATAGTCATTTCTGCCCTCACAGTGCTCCTGCTGCAGTTGCAATGTCTCAGGACATCTACCTAGAATATGGACCATGGCACCATGTGCTATCAGAAAGGCACAGAATGGTGCTTCCATTTACTATACAAATCCTCTTCTACAAAACCCAGCTCATGTCCCGAGCATGTTGAGGTGGTATGGTTTTTCTCAGATTACTAAAACACAAAGCATCTCACATGCCTTTTAAATGACACGAGCAGACACCCGAACAGTGAGGGTTGGACTGGACTGCATGGAGTAAGTGAAGGATAAAATGTTGAGCAGAATAAAAACCCAGCCATGATCCTGTCGACAACTCACATGATGTGGAAGGAAGAAAAACTACCATTACCTAAACTTAGGGGTATACACGTGCCCATGAAGACAGAGCAGAGAGTGGAACTCACAGAGCATTGAAAACATTGCCAAGTGACTCCAGGTGGCTCTGTGCTCATCTTGACTGGTTCAAAACAAGAGCATCCATTTCTTTGGCTAGTGCTGTTGCTCCTTGCCAGGTTCATGGGTTTAACCTTCTCAGGCCACTTGTGCTAACACAAGTCCACAAGGGCGACTGTGTTGTTAATTACACACTTTGCTTCCTACACTCCAAGAGACAAGTGAAGGAACCCTGTACACTAACTGAACCATCCAGATGCTGGCATTTGTTAGTCTAGTCATTAGCCATGAAAGAGCCCATGTGCCAGGCAGTGCAGGCTTGAAGGCTCTGCAGTGTGAGCTTGGCAAAGCCTGTTAGTTCATTGCAACAGACTCCTACTAGTAGCATATGTGTCTCAAGAACATTTAATTATGAAATCAATTTGGTATAAACTGTAAGCGCATTGGTTATTAAAAGTAGATAGGACATGAAAGAGTTCTTGCTCTTGCCTTAGAGAAGGAGTTCTTTGGTGTCAGTGCAGGCTGTCCGCAAGGCTCCATGCTGATAAGGCCTGAAAGGAACAGTACAGGGTGGTGAGACAGCTGACATTACCAGAGACACACGGAGATGGGTCTCACATAGCCCAGGCTGGCCTCAGTTTGTACAGATGAGGATGCCTGAGTGTCTCACCCTCTTGCCGCCGTCTCCCAAGTGTTGGAATTAGGTGTGCACCACCACGCCAGGGGTAGGGGAACCAAATGCCTGAGAGAAAGAAAACAGTTCATAGGAAAGCTGACTGGGAGCCAGGTGGTGCACACCTTTAATCCTAGCACTTGGCAGGTGGCTCTTTGAGTTCAAGGCCAGCCTGCACTACAAAGTGAGTTTCAGGATAGACAGGGCTACACAGAGGAACCCTGTCTTATAAAACAAACAACTCAAAACATTTGGAGCTAGCTATATTACTTACATCTGCAATTCCAGAACTTGGGAGACAGAGGCAGGAGGATTGCTACGAATTTGAAGCCAGCCTGGGCTACAGAAGGAGACCCTGTATCAAGTCTCAGAAAACAAAACAAGCTGTTTGGAACTGAATGACTCAAGTAGGAGACACTGAATGGAAACTATTCCACCTGCACAGGATCAGCTTACAATGTCACAAGTGCAGAGCTGCACTCACTCTCGCTGTGTGGGTGAGCAGACTCTGTTCATTTCAGTGTGCTTTAGCACAGGCAGCACCGGGTGGACACACCCGGGGTCCATGGGAAAGCACTTTAGTGCATTTCTTGATCAACACTGACCTTACCTCTTGGCAGCATATGAGTTCTAGAGCTGAGAATGACCTGTAGAAAATTCTGATACCAAGATGGAGGTGGTGGAATTCCTATGAATGTATTTCTATAACTTTATGGTTGCTGTTATAAAGACCCTAAGAATCTTTTCACTTTATTTGAAAGCAGTATAGAAAGCATTTTAGAACTCTAGGAAAAATAATTTTAAAGGCCTATCAGTATCTAATAGTCTTCCCCACATACTGTAAGAAACCACAGGCAGGTTATTTACAATTTCCCCTCCTACGCTATAATTCTCTTTACCCTCTTGATCTCAAAGAAGTTAGTCCCATGGGAGACAAGCTAGAGAACAGACAGCCCAAGGAGCTTTCCACGGGTGTGGAAAGAGGTGTGGGGCCCTAAAAAGACAAACAGGCGGCAAACGTTTGTCACAGTATTTCAGGAGCTAGTCTGCTCTAAAGTGAACTGATCCAGAGCAGGGGACGGACCTCTGGCTTTCAGAAGAGGAGGGGATGGACCTCTGGCTTTCAGAAGCTTTAGCTCTGACAGACAAACCTCGAGATTTCCAGCCTACTGTTAGTACTCAGATGCTGCTCTCTGCAAACCTGGAAGACTGGCTCTGTGTAAAGTACCAAGTTCTAGTTCACACGCATTCCTCTGCGCCTGACATCTCTCTTAGCAATAAAAGCTACATTTGTAGGTCCTGATTATATAAACAGGTGGGGATCATATTTTCTGGGTTTAAGTTTTAGGTTTGTTCTTTATTAATTTTGTGGGCTTTCACAAAGCTATCAAACTTCTTGGTGCCCCAGTTTCTCTCTCTATAAGTGGTAAGACAGCAACTTTAGAATTACCAGTTACTATGAGGATTAAATAGGAACACTTTGTGTACAATGAGCAGTAAAGACAATGGCTGCTATTCTCTTCTGTTTCTGTCATTACGCTGCCATGTGACATAGACATTGTGTCTGTATTTGTAAACCCACAATGCCCAGATGGGTCCCTGGGACAGAAGAGACACTCTGTAAATATCTGTATAAATTATTAAGTGGTATACAGGCCTCATTAGGGCCTCACTAGGTCAAGACAAGTTAAGGTTGTTCCTGGTAGGAAATAGAGGCTCCTATAAGCATGTGGGGGGGGGGGGGGGTCATGAGGACGGGGCTTCAACTCCACTGTACTACGTATTTCATGGTCTACTCTGATTTCCTATTTTTCTAATATATATTGAGTTTCAGTGATGTTAACACTTATTTTCACTTAGATTCTGTAAAATATCCCAGAAAGTTAAGATAAACAGCTTAATGACAGTATCTAACTTGCTGTCTAAGAAGAAAGGTACTTCTCTGTAAAGCATGTGAAAGTAAATGTTCATACCGTTGGTTTTGGTGAACCTGGGTACAGAAATGGCAGATCTGGTTGAAATAGGCACCACCGGGCAACCATCTCTGTATAATAGACAAAGGAATTACAAAGGAGAAACAAAACAATTACAAAGGTTTCAAATAGTTTAAATACCCTTTGGACCACGTTCTAGTCATTTCGGAAGCTCCACTTCACAGGGGCCGAGTCCAGGCATCCCACAAAGCATGGACAGGATTTAATGAGCCTCTTTATGTGTGTCTGTGCCCCCAGTTCCCCCACAGTGAGATGGAGGGAGGGATCAGGACAATCTAACAATCTTGGAAACTCACAGGACGGCCTGATGTATGCAACAATGAACAAGAAACACAGTGAGGGGTGAGTGTGATGTACAGCCATGTGAGAGACGGACACACAGCACCCCAAACTCTCCTCACAAAGGTTAAAAAAAAGAAAGAAAATTAAGGATGGCTTTTTTTTCCTCTTCTTTTCCCTTCTCCACTTTCTTCTACTCAGTCTAGACTGGCCTTAGGTCTGTTCTGTAGCGTGGTTATGTGAACCACAGATCTTCTTGCTTTTGGTTCCAAGTACAGGAATTATAGGCGTGTAAACCACACTCAGCAAGCCCTGAGTTGTTAGTATTACTATTGTTAATGACAGAGCTGGAGGCTGGACTGAAGGTCCCAACCACTGAACTTATCTCCACTCTGAGAATGAACATCAGGCCAGCACACCAGCCTAGAGCCCTTCCCACCGAGGACTGTGATGACTGACAGCTTCCATCACTGTCATTCAGCAGACAGTTCAAAGGTGAGCTAACTCAGAAGGCACAATTTATATGTTTTTATATATAAGGCCTTGATACAAACACGCTTTTCTTTCAGAGTGAAAACAGAGGTGAAAAAACCTGTTTATTTTAAGAATCAATACTACCCAAGGTCAAGAGTAGCCACAAAGTGAGCACACTGGGGATAGGGGATAGCGAGCCATCTTGTACATATTCAAGGATACCTAAAAGGACACTGTGTTGGCAGAAACATTACACCACACTCCTTCAGCACAACTGTATCTTGTTGCTGGGCTGCTGGAGAATGCCAACTCCTTTCAACTTTAACATGGGTTACTTCTCAAGGTTATGTTTGCAGGAAACAATCCTGAGATATGAAGAATCCTTTCAACTAACCAAACCAAGGCAACCAACCCAGGCTCTCTTCATAGTCTGCTATGAAATGAGGGGTTCCTGAGGTCATTCTAACAATAATCCTCTCCTGTGGTCTCCATTAGACCTAAGCACACCTTCTCTGGGGCCTCTGGACACATGTGGAAGCCACACCAAGACCATGCGCTTGCTGTGCCTTAGCAATAAGTCTTTTTATTTCTTGAAGTATATCTTCTGCTCCAAGCTAGAGTCACTAGCTTGCAATTAATTAAGGACAAGTCTATCCTTCATAGTTCCTGAGATATATAGTCACTACAAATATCCATACTTCCATTATTGTGTCTATTATTTATTGTGGACCATAAAGATGGTCAGAGTGGAGAGAATAGAACATCTCTTATAAACATCACTTGTCAATAAAGAAGTCTATGGCCAATGAGCAGAGGCAGGAAACAGGAGGTGGGACATCCAGCAGGGAAACAGGGATGCTGAGGAGATGGATGTAAGAAGACAAGAGAGGACACCAGCCATAAAGCTAAACTCAGGTTAGAATAAAGGGGATACATGAGTTATGAGCTAGTTAGAGAATAAGCTGAAGCTTATGGACTAAGCATTTATTAGTAAATAAATAGTCTCAGAGTCATTATGTCTGGGAACAAAGAAGCCCGGTGGAAAAACCCAGAGGTTAACAGGGAGAGAGAGCTGAAGGAAGAACATGGAGGCATGTTTCCCAAAGATATCTGGACTCTTATCATTATGCCGGAGTCCAGACAACTGTGAAGATGTCACTTTACAGTGCACAAGAAATAGGAACTTAGTTTGTACTATTAGGGCTCTGTTGTCATTGCTGGAACAGGTCAAAGATGAGACAGGAAAGTCAAAGTTAGAGACAGAGACTGAGCAATAGAAGTAGTGTGGCAGGTGCTGTCTTTGAACATAGTGGGCAAGAAGCCAAGGAAAGTGGTGAACGCAAGGCACTTCTGGATTCTTCTCGTAACCTACAGAAGGAGCATCATCCCATGGACACCCTGACTATCCCAGTGAGATCTGTTTGTATTTCTGAGCTCAGAAACTGCACAGATGATAATCTTGTGTTGTTTACAGTAATTGGTTAGAGGAGCCATAGAAAATCAATGCCCATGTTTTCTAACAGTTTTCCTGTACAAGTGAAGGAAGCTGCTGTTAGCATTTGATGCTGTGGTGTAGCTCGGCTGTGTCTCACCAGCTGATGTGAGTTTCAAGAGGGCAGATTCCACCTGAGTTCTAGGAATGAGGTGTGTCCACCCAAAGCCAACTGGTTGATTTACGTCTGTCTTCCGCTGCAGTTCAGAGACTGGCTATATTGTAGGCCTGGGTAGATGTGTTTATCAGTGGTGGCTGTGAGGATTCCTGCTTGAAGATGGCTGTAGATGGAGCCATGTGAGATACACAGCGGGAACAATCACCTGGCCAACATAGAGCAAACTGATACTCCAGAGATAATGGCAAACAGCAAAAAGGAACCTGATGACTTACACAAACCAGTCAACTCCCTTTCCTGGATAAACAGAATTGAGCTATATTTCTGGTACTTGCAATCGAAGACATTCTGATATGTGCTAATTGCCTATTAACTGGAATCATGCTGAAGCATTTCCCTGCATGGCTTCTTAGATTCTATCAGGAACTCTGTTCTAATGTTACTCTTTTGTTGGCTATGAATTAGTAATTCTGTAATACCTGTCTGAGAGAGTACAAGCACAATGACTGAACTGCATGTATAAATACACATCCCCAAGGCTGTAAATGACTATCCAGTACCTTGTACATGCATACATACACCCAAGGCTATAAATGACTGTTTAGTACCTTGTGCAGACATACACAACCCCAAGGCTGTAGACTACTATCCAGTACCTTGTGCATGCATACCCAGGGCTGAAGACTGCTGCCCAGTGCTTTATGCATGCATACATACACCCAAGACTGAAGACTACTCCCTAGTACCTACCTTGTTACTTTCAGCACCACTGAAGGAAGTGACAGGTCCAATGTCCTGTTTGCTTCTTCCAAGGTCATTCCTTGTGTGCTAACTCCATTCACATAATGGATGATGTCTAACAGCTGGAGACTACCGTCAACAGCTGCAGCTGACCTTGGGTTGATATCGCTAATATACACCACTCCATGTGGACTGCCGTGACCTCCAGAGAGGGAAAATCCTTCAAAGAACAGAAAACAATTATTCATCAGTCACAGGAGTCTTATTTTAATTATGCATGAAGTCATATTGAACAAAGCTTGTGCTTTTCTTACCTAACTCCTCTCCGTGGCATGTGACTGTAATGTCAGGCAGCAAATGGGGAAACACTGGCATCCTGGGTAACTCTAGAATCCGCCCAAGAACTAATCTGACTGTTTTGGGCGCGGCTCTCAGCAGATTCACTGCATCGGTGTGGGTCATGTTTGTAACATCTGTATCATTAACCTACAAAAGGAGAACATGAAACATGAGTATAACCTGTATTAGCCAGTAAGAGATTTATGGTGATGTAGTCTCTATTAGAATCTTTTTCCCTGCAGAGATTAGAGAGACAATGATCAAGTAAGTCATTATGAATAATATAAGCTCACTAGCAAATAAACGCATACATCACTACCCTCCAGAATTTAAGAAACTTGCTGTCTCATGGATTTGAGAGACCCTGAAGAAATCAAAAGGACTCTCAGTTTAAGAAGCAGCTTACAGCAATTCCCAAGAATCTATGTAAAGAAAGGCTGTGGTGAAGAATGATCGGACTCCCTCCCTGCCTTCACATCCCACCTGCTGGGATTACAGGCGGGTGCCACCCTGTTAGTTTTCTGTAGTGCTGGGGCTTGAGTGTGGGGCTCTGTACAAGCTACACATGTACTACCAACTGAGCTACACTCCTAGTCGCCAACAACTTCTTTGGAGACAGCGTCTCATGCTGAGATTGTTACGCAGTCAAGAATGACCTTGTTTTCCTGATGCGACTGCCTCTATGCACCAAGTGCTGACATTCCAGGCATGTGCCCTCTGCCTTGCTAATGCCTTTATTTTTAAAGTGGTGGGGAAAGAAAACACAAACCAGGGAAACTGTCATAACTCAGCTTCCTTCCTTCCCCAGTGCTGACTTGCTTTTGGTCATGGCTATGGTCTGGATCTGGCTCACATGTTAGAGACTAGGTCCTCTGTGTGACAGGAAAGCCACTGACTAGACTGGAGGTGTGCCTGCAGAAGGAGCAGCAGGACCCCAGACTCTCTGGCATCCCTGAGATGTGATCTTTTTTTTCTCACACAGGTATGATGCCTTCACTCGAGCTAGCTGCTGGTGCCATGTCTATAAAGGTCCCACACACCATGAGATAACTAAACTCCTTTTCTTTTTAAAGTTAGCTTGTGTAAGGTATTTCATGATAGTAATAAAAATAGATTAAGTCAGCCAGTCACATTGTAAAAATGTCTCCATTCTCCTTAATTGTCTCACTTTTTTATTTTGAGCATCTGAGTGTTTTGCCTGTATCTGTGTCTGTGTATCAACTGTGTGCCTGATGCCTGCAGAGACCAGGACTGGAGATCCCTGGAACTGGAGTTATAGACAGTTGTAAACCAACATGTTGGTACTGGGAATCAAATCTTCTGGAAGAGCAGCCCGTGCTCTTAAACCACTGAGTCACTTGCCAGCCCCTCAGCGTCTCACCTTTATGAGCCGGTCTCCGGGCTTTAGTCTCCCATCACCTTTGGCCGGATCTTGTATGACGTCATGGACATAACAACCAATACTCTGACTGCCTTTGGTCACTGTAAAACCCAGACTTCCTTTTTCTGATTTAACCAGGGTAATGAGAAGCTCTACTTCCTAGAGAAAGATCACAGATTGACTTAAGGTTGTCCTCTTTCTCCTATAGCAAACACACATGAATACTGCTGCCCTTGGTTAGGAGACAAAACCCAAACATTAATTTAGCCAAGTGAGAAGTCTTCTCAACTCTAGATAGAAAGTTCCTTTCTTTCCAAGCATGTAATACATATTGAAGTCCAAAGTTATGTGCTTGTCTCTAGTCTTTCCCTCCATCCTTCTTTCTCCCCCTCTTCCTCCTCCTTTCATCTTTTAAAAATTGTTTTTCTATCTGGAAGAGCTAGGATTGGAACAAGAGCCTCATGCATGCCAGGCAAGGGCTCTCCAGAGCGAGGCTTGCATATCCAGGAAAACAAGGCAGCAAAGTGATGCCACTTCGACAATCAAAAGCGATTTTTACAGAGGACTGTTTAGAAAAATCCGTCACATGTTTAAACAACAGAGAGCGAGCCAGAAGACATAAAAGGAAGTTTTTGTTTGTTGCTATTTTTGTAAAACTATGAAGTACATGGATGATTGTAGGTCACAGCTTCATTTATTAAGATGTGCAACAAACTCAAAGATGTTAGTTGGGAGAGAGAGGATGCCTGTGTGGCTGATGACAGGTTATCGCTACGAATGAAACTGAAAATGCTCAGGTGAAAATGTACAACCACTCATCTTCTCTGTCTGTCTGTCTGTCTGTCTGTCTGTCTCTCTCTCTCACACACACACACACATGCCTATGATTATAAAAAAATGAAAATTATGGAAAGGCTATTTGGTGCAAAATCCTTCTAGCTTGGGATACTGAAATCACAGGTGCTTCTCCTCTTCCCTTTACTTTATATAAACATTTATTACTTAGCTAACAAACAGTGGAAAAGGCTGATTTTCAATTCAAAGAATTATTATTCTTGAATTTTTTTTCCTAAGCTTGATTTGCAGGCTTAGAAATGTTAAGTCTTCAGTAAATCAAGTATTTGTGGTTTAAACTGGGAACAGGGATGGAAGGGTAGGGTTTCAGATAGGGTAGGGGAGGGCTAACTAACATTAAGGATGTAAATAAATCATATAAAATCTACTGTTTTATGAAGTTCATATGTGTATAGGTTTTTTTTTTTCACAAGAATTTTAATTGGAATTACAGAAGATAATACTTCCTCCAGAAATCACAGGCTGTCAGAAGCTCAGTGCCAAGTGTGGGGTGCCTACCCATGAGTTGGTTGCTGGTCATGCATGTCCCAGAGACCCCCCCAAACAACACAAGCTATTGCCATGGCTCTTGGTTATCCACCAGAACATAATGGTAAGACCAACTGCTAAAGACACCACACACCATAGACAGAGGACATGGACAACTCAGTTTGTTACTGCCCAGAGGTTTCCTCCATGCTGGCTAGCTTTCTAGGAACTAGAACTAGGAATTGAAAGGCACTGGGCAGGATTCTACCCTGCTGTGAACTCTCTAACAGTGGCCAGCAAGGCAAGACACACCATAGTGTGATAGTGGGACAAATGTTATGGGAGCAGCCAAACGCTCTCTGATTGGATTTAGGGCCTGCATAACAGGAGACGCATGCCCAGTCCTGTAAACTGGTCCAGGAATGCACTGATGGAGAGTCCACAGGCTCCAGGCATCAACCTACTATTATTCTGGTAAATAGACGATTTGCCCTCTAAATGTGTTAACTCTATAACTAAATATCAGCACATCGTTTAGACCTTATCAGAGAAGTTTCTTTGTACCGTAACAATTAGTTAACACAGATCTCCAGCACTGGCCAAATGACAAGAGACTATGTGTGTGGACTGTTGAGAAGTGAATGGGACACCTGTATTATACTGCCCTTTCCCCAAAGTTCAGGGAACAAAATGGAAGGGTGTGTGAGTGAGAGTGTAAGGCCAGAGGTCAGGAAGCACCAACGTGAAGCTGTGCTTTCTGGGCATCACGGGGCTACTGTACTCAGGAGCTCATGGCAGCTGTGGTAGCCATGACAAGACAAGCCAGTCAGCACTGCCGCATAGAGAAAGGGACTGAGGAGAGCCCTGCCCCAAGCCGCTGACAGTTGATGGACGAGGGAGTTAGTTTTAAGGGTGTGGCAACTGGTAGGTCAACTGCTGCAGTGGAAGGCCCCACTTCCTTGAGTATCTGGGCAGCATAAACTGAACTTGGTGGGCTATCTAGAGAGAAAAACACGTACTTGAGCTTCGGTAGAGATGAGGCAGGAATGGGAGGACTGTGGGGTGAAGAGGAAGGGAGGGTGAATGCGGTCAAGATACATTTCATACACTCGTGGGTTTCTCTTCCATTTCTAGTTGTTAGCCTTTAATGGCTAAGCCCTCTCTCCAGCTAAACTGCCAACCTCGGAGCCTGCATGGGACTGACCTAGGCCCTCCGCACATAGGTACAATTATGTAGCTTGGTCTTCTGCTGGGACTCTTAACAGTGAGAGTGGGGGCTGACTCTGACTCTGTCGCCTGCCTTTGGGACCCTTTTTTCCAACTGAGTTGCTTCATCTAGCCTTAATAGGAGAGGAGGAGGAGGAGGTACCTAGTCTTAAGGCAGCTTGATATGCCAAGGCTGGCTGATACCCTGGAGGTCTGCCCTTTTCTGAAGAGAAATGGATGAGAGGACTGGGGGAGAGGAGAGGTTGGGGGGAGAGACTAGGAAGAGAGGAGGAAGGGGAAACTGCAGCCAGGATGTAATAGATAGATAGATAGATAGATAGATAGATAGATAGATAGATATCTAAAGAATTAATAAAGATTAATAAAAAGTCAAAATGAATGGCTCTAAAAAAACATATGTCCGGGGCTGACCTCTGGCCTCCACATGCACACACATATGCCTACATGAACACTCTTCCACATGCACATGTGTGCACATGCACACACACTCATTCCTAGTCTTCTAAAGTTGGCAGCCCACTGGATAGTCAAAGCTACTAGGAATCACAAGAGGTAGGTGACTTCTCTGTGGACGTCTCCCAAAATGGCAACGAGGCAGTGAGGAAGTCAGGGTGACTCACGATGGTTTTTATCGTCCCCTTACTTCTCGGCACGGAAACATCAGAGAGGGGAATTACTCATTTAGTCGATGTACTATAAGCTAGTCTGTAACATAGCCTTTTTTCTAATACAAAAGGTACATGTCTATAACTTTACTGAGAAAAACAAAAGCTGTAATACAGAGAAAGGAGCTCACCAGCTCAGAATCCTCAAGGTGATTTCCCAGGTCATTTTTCAAAGTTGTTGTGTTTTCCTCTTTGCTCAGCTGAGAGACAAGATGTGTAAAATATTTGCCAGTGGAGTCAGAGGGAGCACACTCTTCCAGGGACTGGCGGATCTCTCCAGGACTAACATCCAGCACATGAGGAGGACAGCTAGAGAGACAAGAAACGACACTATCTGTGGATACATTTCAGGGCTACAGAGACAAGAAGCGACGTTATCTGTGGATACATTTCAGGGCCAATATTTAGTTTGTGCCATGGCAGAAAATACCCAACAGGTATTTCTGTGTGATTTTAAGTGAGACTCACTGGCTTTCATCTGCATTTAGACTATTGATTTATTCAACATCTACTATATGTTAATATTTCTAATTATTCTCTGTGCAGGCTCAACTTTGAATAACTTCTGTAGCTGCATAAGGACAGTAAGGCAGGCTAGAATTCTATTCCTAGTTGTTATTCAAGATGGAAGCTAATGTGACCATGGGTCTAATTTGTGTTCGACTTAGTAAGAAAAGGAGAAATAAGAAAAAAACCACCTTACTCTTGTCATTTATTTTTACTTATATACTTATTTTCCAAAATTGGGGACTGAACTCAGGGTCCTATTCATGCTACAGAAGTAGTCCACATTGTCCACTGCTCTCCAAGAGGGTCTTTCTCAGTGCTCTAGGCTGGCTGGGAAAATAAGACAGTTTCCATGGTCACTCTGGATGAAAGAATAGGAAGAACAGAAGGGAGGAGGAAGGAAAGACGGACAGATGACAGATGATAGATAATGGAAGGAAGGAGGAGAGGACAGTGGGAGGGAGAGTATGAGGAGAGAAAATGTAGGCAAGTATGTTTGGGGACACACACACACAGACACACACAGACACACACACACACAATCTGGGTGGGAGCAGATGCTAGAGGCGTGGTTGTGTCCATACCTGCAGCTCCTCTCCTACGTTCTCCACCATTTTCTCTTTCTCGGTTTCCAGGTCTTGCAGTTTGTAAACCCCTCTTGGACTCCTCTAGCAAGTCCAGTCATCCAGTCATCTAGTCATCATTACCCCAATAACGCTCTTTCTGTCTGGTTAAAGTGCATTGAGAAGCTGCTTTCTTAGTTACTAATGGATATACTCATGAGAGAAACACGGTCAAACTGACGGCTCTGAGAGCGTACTAGTTTACTGAAATTGTTAGTCCTAACAACATAACCTCTACTAAGTTACTGTTTGCTAACAATTCTGAGTTCACAGGCATTCCACTGTTTACAAAAAATGTTCTTTATTATGTATATATGTGCGCATGCATTAGGGTGCCCTTCCCTCTGGAGCTGGAGTTATGTGAGTCTACGAGCCGCCTGGTACAGGTGCTAGGAACTGAACCAGAGCCCCCTCGAAGTCCTCAGCCATGTCTCCAGTCCACCAGATGTTGCTTTCGTAGAGCAATCTGTGTTGTTGGCACCTTGCTACACCACCTGCCGCTCTGGACACTAATACTGGCAATACCTGCTCTCTGATTCCGATGACGTGCCGGGTGTTTTCTGAGGGAGGTAAAACATGGTGCATATGGATTCCTCCTGGCCTCTCGGTGCTTCACGCGCAAAGGTTGCCATTGGGGTGACATTTGGCATCTTCGCTGGCGCTCTCACAGACTCATCCTCCCCACTCTCACTGTGGTCGCTGTAGCTCTCTCTCCTGGATGGAGCCTTGCACTGTTTCTTGGTTTTGCCAGACATCTCACTGTCGTCCACGCTGGCTTGCTCCACCGAGAAGGATGATGGCTGAGAAGGCTCTTTACTGCTGTTTAGAAATGCTTGTGCTGGAGAGTGGAGTGGGGTCTGAAAGAGACACAGTGAAGGACATCAGAGGGTGACAACCTACATCAGCAGTCAGCTCGTTATGAACCTGCTAAGAAGCAGTACTTTATATAAAAATATAAACTTTCTGCTAACAAACTTAATTTATGTTCTTTAAAGGGAAATATAGAATGACAACTGCTAATACTGTAGGACTTACATATTTTTATTACAATAATTAATTTTGGGGGTACAATTTTCTCAGTGTACAAATATCACCGTACATGTATAAAGGCCAGAGAACACCTTATGGCTGGCACTCTTTCCACCCAGGGAGTTCCTGGGCTTGAACTCGGGTCCTTGGGCTGCTTATCTGATGAGCCTCCTATAGCCTAACTTACATTTTCCTTTCCAACTGTATTCTACTTATGTCAGTGTGTTTGTGCATGCCGTGGCATGTGTGCAGCTGAGAGGACAATTCTGCAGAGTCAGTTCTCTCCTGTCACCTTTAAACTGTTTCCAGGGAGCCAATGGATGTCAGGCTTTGTCTAGCAAGCACCTTTACTCACTGAGCCATCCTGCCAACCATGACTTACACTTTCATGTCAGAACTGGAGTTGGATCATATATTGTCCTATTTTCAAAATTTAGAATTCTTTTTTTTTTTTTTGGGGGGGGGGGGGTTGAGACAGAATTTCTCTGTGTAGCCCTGGCTGTCCTGGAACTCACTCTGTAGACCAGGCTGGCCTCGAACTCAGAAATCCACCTGCCTCTGCCTCCCAAGTGTTGGGATTAAAGGCGTGTGCCACCACTGCCCCGCAAAATTTAGGATTCTACAGTGAATGATCTCTAACTTTTTAAAAACAGTTATGTACTTTTAAGATTTATTTATGAGGCTGGAGAGATGGCTCAGTGGTTAAGAGCACTGACTGCTCTTCCAGAGGCCCTTTTCACGCCCTTTTCTGTATGCAAGAGTACATGCAGATCTATATTAAACAAATCTTTAAAAACAAACAAAAACCAAACAAAGATTTATTTATTGTTTTATAAATGTGTGTATGCCTGAGTGCATGGATGGAGCACCATATGTATGCAGGTCCCCAGAGGCCAGAGAGGGCATCGGGCCCTCTGGAACTGGAGTTACAGGCATTTGTGAGCTGGCTGATGTGGGTGTTAGGAGCTAAACCTGGGTCTTGGGAACTGAACCCATGTCCTACGGAAGCACAGCAAGTGTCCTTAAGTACTGAGCCACCTCTCCAGCTCTTTGTGAAGTTTTAAAATGTGCTTTGGGAACATCTTTAATGAGTATACATAGCTCTACAGAGGGCTGCCTTTACTGTAGCCACCTTTACTGAACATACGGTTTATGTTAACAAAACTACAAGTGAGCTTTCTGCATGCATGAAAACTCCCTCACAGCTTGCCTTTTTCCCGGGAATTCTCTACATTATCACACATAGGATATTCTCGAGGAACATTTAAAATATTTCCAAGTTGCTTTCTAGAAATACTTGATCAACTAATGTACTCACCAGAAGTATTGTTTTCAGCCCTTAGTTTCTGGGGTTTCAAATCAATGTGATCTCTGTGTGTGCGCGTCTGCATGTGTGTGCATGTGAGTATGTGGGTGCGTGTATGAGTGTGGGATATGTGTGAACATGTGTGTATGAGTGTGATTTGTGCATTACGCCTTTGCAAACATGAGCATGTGTGTACATGTTTGAGTGTGATGTATGTATGCATATGAGCATGTGTGTATGTATGCATTTGTGTTACATATATGTATGTGTGTGTGTACATGTATGTGAGTATGTGTTTGGGTGCATGTATGAGTGTGAATGTATGCATTTGTGTACATGTGTGTGTCTATGTTTGATATGTGCATGTTTGTGTATGTGTGTTTTTTGTGTGTACGTATATAATATGTCCATGCAAATGTGTATACACACAAGCATGCATGCGTGTACGTGTGTGTGTGTGTGTGTGTGTGTGTGTGTGTACACATGCATGTGTTTGAGGAGGATAGAAGGTGGTACCAGATTCCCTGGAGCTGGAGTTTCAGGAAGTTTTAGGCGACTCTGTAAGAGTGGTCTGTGCTCTTTCTGGCCCCTTGAAATGCTACTTCTATTAAATTTCAGAAACACAGCTCTGCTGTTATGTCCTCCTCCTTGTCCCCTCCCCAGTGTACAGGTAAAAGGACCTGGCTCCAGCAGCTCTTCCGTCCAGATCCCAAGAATAGCACTACGAGTGAACTCCTAAGCTGATAGGAGGCCAAAGGCAGATTTCCTTGAAAACACCCTCAGAATACAAAATAACAGCTCCTAGTTAAATATGGAGGTGTAAATCCCAGTATATGAAGCTGAACTAGCAAACCAGTATTCTATGAAAACAGAAGTTAATATCAAACAACCTTACCAAAAATGCAGTATCGATTTCTGGTAGCACACCAGGTGCGGGCCTGCAGAGGAGCAAGGACACTTCTGGAGCCGTTCCCCTGAGGGCAGATATGACATCCTGGAGGCACAGGAGGAGAGATCACAGGAAGATGGAGGGAAGCCAGAAAGAGGGAAAGAGCCAGCTGCCCACTGGCCCATCCTCTGATAATTGAACTTTTGCCCCTGCTCAATGCTCCCGGCTCACCTGCTGAGACAGTCCCTTCAGGGAGGCTTCGTTAACTTTCAATATAACATCTCCAACATTGATTTTCCCACTTTCTGCAGCCGGCTGTCCAGGAAAGAGCTTTTTAACCCTTACTATGCTGCTATTTATTTGCTCTGGTATAAGATTATCTTCTCGAGAAAAACTGAATCCAAGGCCAGAGCTATTTTTAAACAGCTTGACCTCAAATGTATTATCTAGAGAAAAAGATGAAAAAGGTTACATATTAAGCTGTGTACATATGAACACCCAAACACACATACTCTTAGACATGCTTTTTAAAGAGATTTGTTTACTTAATGTATGTGAGCACACTGTTATTGTCTTCAGACACACTGGAAGAGGCATTGGATCCCATTACAGATGGTTGTGAGCCACCATGTGGTTGCTGGGGAACTGAACTCAGGACCTCTGGAAGAGCAGCCACATATCAACAGCTACGTGTGATTGTATATGCTTATAATATCAGTACTTGGGAAACTGAGGCCAACTCTGATTACACAGTAAGTAACAAGGCCACCTTGAATTAAAGACTTAGATCCTGAATCAAAATCAAATGAACCAACATTTAAGGTGCATGTGGGTTTGAAGCCATTCAATTATATATACTTAGTTTATCCTTACCAAATTTCATTTAAAATTTAACAACTCTATACTGTAACCATTTACTAGTCTGCTATTTCAGGTGCGAGGGTTGTTCTTTCATTAATGATACATGAATCATGTCTCAACAAACTAAACCAACATTTCTGAATAAATTATTGCTGTGTGTAGAAATAATTGACAGGTATTTAAAATATTAAGTGACCACATTAAGACATGACTTCATTGTCCTAGATTTTCAAATGTGTGTTGGTCAGGCTGGTGCTACCTGAGTTCTGTAACTGACAGGAACAGAGATACAGAAGCACAAACTCTAACTCAACATCTAAAAATTGAATAGGTTAAGAATTTCAATAACATGATTTGACCCTCAAGGCCTGACCTTCAGTAACAAAGCTGTAGTCTTTGATATGAGCTGTTTGCTTCACCATCTTTTCTGGGGCGTGGCTTTGGGAATCCTGGTCTGGAGACGGGCACTGTGGGCTTGCAGGATCATGTTCTCTAGATGTAGGTACCTGCCCCTTTTCTAACAGTAGATGGACCACCTGAGAAAATGGAACAGTGCATCATGAACTGAAAAGAATGATGAACTAGATTACATTTTAGGACTCCGAGTAACAGGAGGTATAATACAGTAACCGACTGCTTGGTCCACCAGAATACAGGCAGAGGAACGACAGGGGGGCAGAAGAACAAAACTGAAGGGTGCAAAATAAAGCTTTTAATTAAAAAATAAAATAAAAATAGTAAGAGAAAAAAACTATTATCTAACATGTCAAAGACGTGTGTGTGTGTGTGTGTGTGTGTGTTATAGATAATTTGGGTTTTGGGGGGAAGGTTACCAGGCAATAATTATAAATATCATTATAAACAATTTGGTCAATTCCTGGTTGAAAAGGTATTTGAACACAACAAATCTAGCTTTCGGGCTGAAGAACGAGAGGAGTGAAAAATCATTAGAAATTCATACACGTTTATGAAACATTTACAGATGCAGTCTCCATGACTTCCCATCAGGTTGTCTGCTAAAGCAGGCTAAACACGACACAGAGGTGGGCCTCCTCCATGGAGACTCTCTCAGAACACATGCTTCCTGACTTGGATGCTGAGCGTCTGCAGAGCTCGCCTTGGCTTCCTGACTGACAGGTTCAACGACACTGACATCATCTCCACACTACTTTCTTCTACACAATCACGGCAGGTTGATCTCATGACCCCTTACCTGCCCTGTGTTTCTTAATGTTTCCACGGCTTGCTTGTGGGTGGCTCCTTCCAGACTGACTCCATTAACAGCAAGCACACGATCACCTGCAAGTTAGTGAGTTGTTTTGGAAGATGTGAATTAGAAAATAAACATTCTAAAGGTTTTTTTTTTAAATACCTAGGGGCTTACTTCACGTTGATTTGAATGAGACATGGATGGAGAACTGAATACTGTCCAAGTGAACCCAATAGTCCCAAAAGAATGTGGAAAAGAAACACTGTTAACCTCAGTGGATGTGGCAGTGAGGCCCTGCCCTCCTCAGGCTGGCCACAATGTATGAGCCCCACCTCACCTTCCCAAGAACAGGTCAGCAGGTGCACCACTCATCTGGTTAGAATAATGTGAATGTATAGCAACAGACTTAACCCACAGCTCACAGACGCTGAGCGGACACTGGCAGCACGTTTCTAGCGAGCTCTTCATGACTTTCAGTCAGGGACTCCCCACTTTTACTGTCTCTCCTCTGTCCAGCACTATGCTGCTGAGCACAGTAAGAAACCATGGAAACCCTTAAGAAGCCACGGAAACCCTTAGCCATTTTCTGCTAAGGGATAAACGGAAAGGTGGGATTTTGCTGTGGCATCGAATAGTACTTTTTTTTTAATAGTTATTTTTTTATTTAATAGTTATTTTGCTTTATTCAAGAGTACTTTGCCTGCAAAGTACGTCTGTGCACGACATGCATACCAGCTGCCTGAGAAAGCACTGAGCCTCTAGGTGGGTGCTGGAAATCAAACTTGGGTCCTTTGCAAGAAGAATTGCTCTGACCCACTGGGTCAACTCTTCAGGGCACAGATTTTTAAATATTGCTTTATAGCTGAGCACATTCCTGCATGACTTTTAAACTCTGTGACGTCTTCTCTCTTCTTGTTTTTTCTAGACAGGGTCTTTCTATACAGCCCTGGATAATCTTGAACCCATCTTGCAGAAGCCTGAAAACTCAAGAGATCTGCCTGCTTTAGCTTGCTAAGTACCAGGGTTAGAAGTGTGCACCACATGCATTTGTTCTTAATTTCTTATTTACTGTGGTATTTGTGCATGTGATTTCTGCATCCATACAGATACCATACCTTTGTGAATTCTGCCATCTGATTCTGCTGCTCCTTTGGGAATAATGGCTTTTACATAAATACCACCATGTCGGACGCTGGTATTCACACCTCCCTAAATAGAAAAGACAAAATGGCACGTATTGACATGAAAATATTTGCATGGTTTCAAAGGTGAGCATTAAAAGGGGTTCGAATTGCCAGACAAAGCTGACTCCACGTCAGCATGTTCAATTGTTTTAACACCCAGTAACACTGTTAGCTATATACCCAAATGGCAAAGGCAGTTTGCTCTTTTGTCTGTTTGTCTGTCTGTCTCTCTAACTCTCTGTGTCTGTCTGTCTGTCTGTCTCTCCTCTTTACTGAATCTGGAAAAGTGTCAATATGCTGCATCTTGACTAGTAAGGAAGGAATTGTTGCCCCTTTCTGTGTTCCGCATTATGAGCAAGCAGAAAGCAATGCCCATCTGTGCAAGACTGGTGTAAGGACATAACTACACTATTAGAAATTCCCACTATTAGATTGCATCTGTGAATCTGAGAACATATCCCTTGAGTTAAGGAAAAAGCAGCTTTCCTTTTATCTTAAAGGAGGCTGAGAATGGTTGGGTACACCTTTAATCCAAGCACTTGGGAGACAGAGGCAGGTGGATCTCTGTGAGTTCCAGGCCAGGCAGGGTTACATGGATAGATTCAGTCTCAAAAAAATACAACAAAAGAAAACAAAAACAAAACCTAAAAATAAAAAAAAAATAAAAAAAAGGCTTTGGCAGAAAAGATTGTGTGTCTGTGTGTGTGTGCATGCATGCATGCATCCGTATAGGTGTACATTATTCATACATGTGCATGTACATGTGTGCATTTGTGCAGGTGCACATCCATGGGTGTGCGTGTGCATGCATGCATTCATGCAGGTGTACATTCATAAGTGTGCATGTTAGTCTAAAGGTTGATGTTGGGAGTCTTCTTTAATTGCTTCTCTGATTTCTAAAGTAGGGTCTCTCTCTCTCTCTGAATACTTAGTCCACTGTCTGGTCTAGATTGATCAGCAAGCCCTGAAACCCTTCTATCTCCCCAGTGCAGGGTTGCACTGTGCACTGTGTATCCTGTTTTGGTTGTTTTTAATGTGGGTGTTGGGAACTGATCCCCCTGACCCATCTCCCACGCTGGCTCAACTACATCTTTAATGGCTTTTGCAATGACCAGTGATCTTAGACTGTGACAAATATAAAACTGCAGTTCCGGAATAACATACAAAATTCTAAAATAATGTCATCAAATAGTCTATGTATCTCTGATATCTTAAAGATATGTGGACAGTTTTGGAATGTGTACTTTTAAGGTTTTAAACGTGTTACAAGGGAATATGTATTTTGGAGAGAATTAGCACATAAATATCTACGTTCTTTAGTTATTCATGGGATAGCTTAAAGAGATGTCGTCTCACGATTTCACAAGTGCAGAAACCATTAGATATATACAAAAAAATAACCATACATTTCATATTCTGCACATGACATGCTTAAATTAAGCAAATATGAAATGTATGGAGAACAGGCAATTCCCACTATTTTTTTTTTAAACCACAGGGAAAAAAAAATGAGTTTTAAATGAGTTTTAAGATAGTTGATTTTCAGCTTTTGGAAGCATTTGACAAGTGTCCATCCAAGTCACCGTGACTCAGCTAACAGGTTGGGCTACAGCGGTCTGCTGGGGGGTGAAGAAGAGAAGGTGTGGAACCTTGTCAAACAGTACCGTGACACTTATCCCCAAGCTGCCATCAGTTTTAGCCAGCTCAACCTCAAACGTGTCTCCAGGCTTAGGAGGTGATGCAGAGGAGGTTGTTAAGTTCATGTTGTTGGATGTATTCAGTGAGGAGGAGGGTTCCTTGATGACGAAAAACAATCAGACAAACGAGGAGTTCTCATTAGAGCCCAAACCAACTCTTAGTAGAAACAAATGCTTTTTCGGAAAAAAAAAAATTTTTTTTTTTCTAAAGCAAGGTATTAAGGAATAGAGTATACCAAGACCATGAAGGCCAGGAGACTTTCCAGATACTGTCGGTTCAGGGCACACTGATTTTATTGTTTAGGAACCTGACACCCAGAAGGTGAGGCTGGACAAGGTGGAGGGAAACAGAACTTAGCCTCAGAAGAGCCTTTACCCATGCTTCCTGTTCCTGAGCTTGATGTATACCCACTTTCTTTAGGAGTCAGGATGTACCAAGGAAGCAGACTAATCGGTGTCTAAGCCAGCCAGCCTCAGGCTCACTCTGTTCATGCATGCAAATGCAGTCTAAACATCAGCTAAGCACTCTTCCTGAAGGCAGGGGGCTTCTGTGAGGAGCGCTGCTGCATCCTCCGAGAAGGAAAGCTATCTATGAGCTTCCCTCTAAAACTGCTTCTCAATGTTAGCTTACAATCCTATCATGTCAAGAATGAGGCTGCTGCTGTCTCCCACACAGAACGTCAGAAGAACATAGGTGGTCCATGGCAAATCCAACTGCCCATACTATGAACTATTCTCAAGCAGCTTTTCAGATATCAAAGTTCTCTACTGATATGTGTTTAAATATGTATGAGATGAAAAATCTGAGCAAATCCACTTCAGGGTTAGTACTCAAAGCCGCTGAGTGCCAGTCAGCATCAAATGCAGCAGTTAGGGGAGGAAGATGCAAGCTGCTCTTCCTTTCCAGAACCAGGTGAACATCCTAGTAGGTCACACCACTCTCTAAAGGATGTACCATTTTTCTGCTCTGTTAAATGAAAACATAGTGCCCCTCCCCAAAGGATTAAAAAATTAAACCATGCCTGTTTTGGCGTTTGATGGTCTTGACTGCTGGTGTAAGTGGAATCGTCTATGTCGGAATCAGCACAGTCAGGGTGCTCTATCACATCAGAGATGCCTGGCCGCCTGGCCTTGCTTCGGTTACTGTTGGAGAAGGTCTTCTCGGTGACCTTGGATGTCACAGATGGTGACGGGCTGCCATGCTGTGGTTCCTGCCAGCCTCGGTCTCCTAAGTGACTGGCAAAGAAGCCATTGACTTGGCTCTGGGACAAGCTGGCACTTTCAGTCCTGGAATCTTGGGAACTGAGGCTCCCTTCCCTCAGGCCCCCAGAGAGCCCAAAGGGACTCTCTGGGATGTGCCTCAGAGTGCCCCGTGGCCAGGACTGGTCCTCTGACAAGTCTGCAGCACTGTCTTGCATGTAGGATGGTTTCTTCGAGTAGCTTTTCATCCCATTGGCAAAATGAACAGGAGTAGAAGGCACTAGAGTTAAGATGCAAAGTGAGAATAGTAAGCCAATGATATACGTGCCTGTAAACACACACCCACACTCAGACATACACACAAGTCAGAGACACACGTGCCTGTAAACACACACCCACACCCAGACATACACACAGGTCAATGACACATGTGCTTGTAAAAACACTCTGACATGTACACAAAAGCACATAAATTCACACACACACATATGGATATATACATATAAATACATGGTGGGGGAGGGAGGGATGGATAGATAGGTTGATTTCCAGCATCACTAAAGTATGAAGAGGGCTACCCTGTCTACTTGGTTAGGCCACAAACTGACACACTTCCTACAAGGTAAATTGGTAGCACATGTCAGAACTTAAATGTGCATATTTCTCTTTTTAGTTTTAGATTTCTCACTTCTAGAAATATTTATATTTCTGATCTTATTACAAATAAGTACATTTGTTGAAGCACTATTTGTAACAGTTATCAATAACCATATATATTACTGTATACATAAATATATCTAATTTTTTTTTTGAGAGAGAGGGTTTTACTATGTCTAGCTGGCCTAGAACTTGCTATGTGTCCAGGCTGGTCCCATACTCAGAGATCTGCCTGTGTCTGCCTACTGCATGTTGAGATTAAAGGCCTGCTATACCATGTCCAGATAATTAAATAAGTTATTATTTTTCTCCTATAATGCCATGGTAAGAAGATAGATACATTTGTGAAGTTCAAATTGATAAATTTTCCGCAAGGCAAATTGCTAGCGCATGTCAGAACTTGAATGCACATATGTACATGCAAAAAACCAAAATGACAGACAAGCATAAAATTATGGTTTTAGTAATAATGCATGTTTGGGGTGTTTTCTACGTTTATTGTACATGTATAAGTAAGTCACCCAAATACCAACAACACAGAAGAAAACATACACCAGTTTTCTTAGGTGTTTTACATAAATCAAGTTCATTTTAATATGTCACTTTAAACAAATGGGCAGAGCGGAGCAGGGGAGGGGGAGCGGCTATAAAAATGTGCCTTGACGTGCATGTGCAGGGACGGCTGCAGCTCATGATGGAGGTGCTACGACCAGGAGGTTCCGCCCTCAAGAATGGCTTACAGCTGGCATGCGCAGGGCACAAGCTCTGCCATGGAATGCCTTAGCAAGATGTTCTCCTTCCCTTGACCTTCAGTTCCTGGTCTCCACAGCTGGAAGAAATAACTCTGTTCTCTACCCATCCTCAAACCTAGCATGGTAGTACATGCCTGTAATGCCAGAATTCGGAAGCCTAAGCAGGAGGATGGCTGTTTCAGACCAGCCTACATTATGGAGTGGAAACTTGGAGTTCTTTGCAAAGTTAGTTATGTCAAATGATGGTTTGCTGGGGCACACAGGTGAAAGAATGTCTTGCTAAAACAAACACATGAAAGAAGTTTTGCAGAAGCACACACAGGTGAAAGGATGTTTGGATATAGCAGACACGTGAAAGGACCTGTGATGAGGAAGTATAAGTAGGACCCCACAGACAGTGGGAGATGAGCACTGAACCTGCTTTGGTTTGTTTCGCCTTGTTATTCTTCTCTAATGACACACATGCATTGGTTCACCTTACATACAGCCTTGAGCTCAACTTGTGATAACTTTGCCATTGAGAGAAACTGGCCCAAGAACTTCTCCTGCGGTTCCTGCAGCAGCTTGCCGCTTGTGTGGCCTTGCCTCACACTGGTCGGCAAGCCTGGCGGTTTCTTCAAGGCTGAACTATAGTTGCTGGTTCGTGACTGGTGACTGCCTGCCTAGAGGACTGGTCTACAGCTGCTGAGTCTTATTTGGTGTTTTCTACAGGACTGAACTGCTGCCCAAGAAAATCAAGCTCACCCCGAAAGAGCTATTGCTGAACAGGTCCACTTCCCCCATATCCTAATAGCTTTTCTCTTCCACTACCTCTGCTGGGTGCTGGGCTAGAGGAGAGGTTGAACCCTTATTAAAAGTAGGTCGCAAAGAAATTTATGCCTACAATGTTACATTGCATAGAAAATTCTAGGCAAACATGGGCTATAAACTGAGACTGTCTTAAAAAACTATCCCCTACATAAATAACTGGTCAGGGGTATTACTGTACCACAGATTTAACTGGGTGGTGGTGGTGGGGGGGGGGGGCGGATGCTGTTCTAGCAGCACCAAATGGACCAAGGCAAACCCTTCTTCTTTAGTGGCGTAATTGAGAGGGAAGCCTCGAGTGCACACTGGTAAAACTTCTAGCTTGTTTGAGTTTTCTCTTTTTTAGAGTAACAAGATAGAATAGATATACATCATGATAAAATTAATGTAGCTTCCTGAAGAAAAAAATTTACTTAATCACATTTCAATTTTGGAAAACAAAACATCCTTCTCTGGTCAACATCTAAGGTGAATGAATTTACTCTGAATTCACCTATTTCCCTTTTTAAAGCAATAGAGAATAATGTGACTCTAAAAGAAAGTGATCTTGGGTAGCTTGAAACTCGGAAGCATGCTACAAATTCCCAACTGGTACAGCCGCCACGTAAAACGAGTCGGCTTGAGTGTGTGCTGGAGAGTGCAGTGTTTATAACCCTCACGTTTATGAAACATTTACAAACATGCAGGATATATACTCATACATATGCATATGCTCATGGTTAATAGTTACTGAATACAAGAGTAAACCACAGGCACATGGTGTAAAATTTAAGAAACTTTATGCCACGGCACAGCACAGGACGGTTTGGCTTTGCAACTTTTATCCCAGCATCTAAGTGATACCTAAAATTTACTATCTAAACTATTTTTCAAAGCATTTTTAGTTAATTTTTTTCCCAAGTTCACTGAGATAGGGTCTTGCAATGTAGCCCTGTAGGCTTGCCTGGTAATTGTTATGCAGCCTAAGATAGCCTCAAAACCTGTGGCGATATACTGGCTTCATTCTCTCTGATGGTGGGATGATAGTATGTATCCAACACCAGTTCCAATGTTAAATCCTTTAACACATTTCCAGTATCTCAAGGATTAAGGTCACTTACACAGTCCCTAGCACTGTGCTATCTTTGAAAACTACAATGAATAATGACAGTCAAAATGGACATTTTAAGTTCTTAATTTGCACTTGAAATGTGCTGCTCGTATAACCTAACTTCATCCTTTGCTCTCTGAGCACAGTCAGGTGTCATGTGCTCAGGGCATTCGGTCAGGGTGGTAAGTCTGGGAGGCGGAGACTACTGCGCACTGGTGCCTGGCTATCGGCACTGTTTACCATATGCAGGCTGTGTGGCTCCAGGGTGTGCTGTCCTCTCCAGTCCTCAAAGATTGTGCGTGAGGAAGGCAGGTAGGGTGGGGCAGGCAGGATGAAGTCTATTTTTTTTTTTAAGCAGCAAGAATATGATCTTCTTGCTTTTACTAAATTTTGTTTGGTTGGTTTTGTTTGTTTGTTTGTTTGTTTTGGTTTTTGAGACAGGGTTTCTCTGTGTAGCCCTGGCTGTCCTGGAACTCACTCTGTAGACCAGGCTGGCCTCGAACTCAGAAATCCGCCTGCCTCTCAATTTTTGGTTTATTATTTTTCTTCTCAGAAAAGTTGACATTTGGACAGGACATCACAGGTAAGTGTCACACGACCACATCAATAATGACAAAAGGTCTAATTCTCATGGGAGTAAGAAGAAAGGGAACATACCAAAATATCAGAATATAAGTGACCTCAATTTTACACGACTAAATGTGCAAATGGTGCACTGATACATGAATTACGACAACTAGATGGGCATGTGACAGACTTCTGGCCAGGAGATAAACAGCTTCAACCCAATTTCCTCGGCCAACGGATACATCGGCACTTATAATCGGGCCTGTACAGCATTACCTTTGGACGGCTTTTCTTTTGGCTGGGAGATGACAAGTGTCACATCTTCAGGTGCATTCTGCAGAATGTCCACTGCAGCATGGTGACTGACCCCTTCCAGACTCACACTGTTCACAGATATCAAACGGTCTCCTGGAAAATACACCATCCAGTGTACATCAAAAACGAAGCAGAGCTCTTATCAAACCTTAGAAATTTGATCCTTTCTCACTATTATTGTTGTTGTTGTTATTGCTTTGTCTAAATTTTGTCCTCTGTGCAAATTCATCCATTAGAAAGCACATGGGAAATTATGAAAATGTCAAGTACCAGGCTTTAAGCATCCATCCAGATCAGCAGGTCCTCCAGGTGTAACTGCACTGATAAACACTCCTAGATCCAGTCTTCCCATTTTTTCCCCACCGATAATTTGAAATCCTGAAAAAAAGCATGTTAAAAAATGATTTTAATGGTACTGATTCTTTTAAGGACTCATGATTTGTCTGTTTGAAACAAACATACTTAGATAAAATGACTAATATGGGAGGCGGGGCCACCTGCTTAGTCTACAGGAAGTATTCTTAGCATGATGACCAGGGGTAGAGAATGGCGGGCTGGAGTAGACAGTCAGCATCTTGGTGAGAGCTGATGCCCAGGAGACAGAGATAGGTAAGAGCAGAGGAGGGCAAGAAGCAGCACATCACAGAGGTGCATGTGTCTGCAAATGGTACAATGAAACCCATGGGTTTGTACACTAATCAGTAAGTAAATACACAACAGGAGGGGAATGTGATGGCCAGCAGCCCCGGTGTCTGAATGCCAGCTGACTTGAGTGAGTGCAGGTTGAGAAACGGCCAGTGGCCCCATGTCTGAGTGCCACCTCCCTCTCTCCTGTGAATCTCACGGTGACTCACCTAAGCCATGCTTCGGATCTTTCTTCAGGTTCACCAGAGTGATCTCCCTTTCTGGTGAAGAAACAATGCTCCATCTTTTGCGCAGTGTATCTATTAAGAGTTTGCAGGAAAAAAAAAAAAAAAAAAAAACATTTAGGCATTTACATTACTGGCTTGTTCTAATTTTAAAAGTAGCATAAATATTAATAGACCACAGGGCACTGACACTGTGAGCCATGCTAACAGTCGGCCGTCACGGCAGGGCACTGGACCTTCAGACGCAGGCTTTCTGATTTCATCTTTCTGTTGCATCACAGTAAATTGTTTCAATTTGACAATTATCACATTAAAACTTTCTCTCAGGGCCTGGGGGGAATAAAAAGCACGTGTTGCTCTTGCCGAGATCCTGCGTTCAGTTCCTAGCACCCATGCGGCAGCTGTTGGGGGTACTGCATGCAAGTGAAATACATGCAGGGAAAACACTCAGACTCATAAAAGAAAAAGAAAAGTTTCCCTCCAGTATGTCTGACATATTGCTTATAAATTAGTAAAATATTATTTGTAAGTTCCTGAATAAAATAGTAATAAGATAAACTGGATTTAGTTTTTAAAACCCTACGACTCGCGTGGACGGTATATAAAGTAACAACTTGTTTAGCATGTCTGTATTCCAAAGACTTCCAAGCACTGTCTACAGGTGAACATAAACAGTTTAACTTTTCCAGTCTCAGAGCTGGTATCCACCATCCAGAATCACGACTAAAAATATTTAATTGAGGGAAATTAACTCAATTCGTTAAATGAATTTCAACATCTGAACTACAATTTGCTTTTTCTAATTTCTCCTTGATTTTTTATCATTTCCAAAGATCTTAATTAAACCAGTAAACACTTAATTGCAACATTAATCAAGAAATTGCCATATTCAACAATTTGAGCACATAGACAAACAGACACACACACAGAGAGACACATGTAGGTATTTGCATACACAAATGAGTTGTTAACGCTGACTGGTCTGTATATGAAGGTGGTCATGGGGGTGAGTTTTAACACTCAGCTGTTTTTATAAATGGAAATTTCAAATTTAAGTCTATATTGTTCTTAAGCATATTGATGGTTTTTGAAAAACAAAAGAAAACCAAACAAATCCAAAACCAAAATCCAGACATTCTGGCTTCACTAAAGCACAAGCCAGAGCTTCCTTAACCCTCACACACATTCTTCTAATAACCAGGACCACTCTCAAGGCAGACCCTTATTTTGCTATATGTTTCAACATTTAAGACCATGCATGAATGTAAATTAGTATTAATATGCTAGTAATGGACTCACAGTATGTTTTGATGCCTCAGTAATAAAATGCACGTCTCAATGTCTAGAAATAAGCTCTTTTACCCTGAGGAAAGAATAACCCTTGCTTCCTTTCAGCAGTAAGTTTAGCTTTGTGTGGTAAGGGCCATCTTAATACAAATTAGATGCTCTCTGTAGCTCACATGCTCTTCTGGAACGAGAACTCGTTGGGATTCGGTAACTGTAGTAACAATGTGGTATGGCTAATGATGTTTTGGTGAAATGACACCATCTGTAACAGACAGTACTAAGAAAAGTGTGCCAGCTGTTTCATGAGCAGCTTCAACAGCGTTATCTACACATTCTCATGCTTCCTTCCTGAAATAGGGAATGAGTTTTAGTTTTCATCTGGAATAAACATAAAATAGTTCAGAAGATGACCCATAAAAAATAAAGCAAACAAAAGTAAGGCCACATTAATAACTGAAATTTTAAAAGTATTTAATTAAGATGGTTAGAAAAAAAAAACAACCAGATATAATCAAAGTGTACTGCAAAGCAATTAGCCTCTGACAAGGCCAAAAGCTCTCCTGGAGATGACATCTTCAAGGAATCAGGGTAGCATTTAGTAAGGAAATAGTGTTTCAACTACTTTTTAAGCAAGGCAAATGTTTATAGACCATGCCTGCGCCTCAGGCTTATGATGGGAAGATTGGGTAAGAAGATGAAGCTCAGGGGGGGGAGACCTAGTTCACTGTCTTGGGGCTAATGGGCCAGTGACACCATATTGGTATAAAACCAGGTTCTTTCATTGTTATGCTATTTTTTGTTGTTTTGAGCTAAGGTCTTACTATATAGCCCTAGTTGGGCTGCAACTCCCTAGACTAGGCAGGACTCAACTCAGAGATCTGCCTGCCTCTGCCTCCCACATCCTGGGATTCAAGGTGTACGCAACGACACCCAGCTTTTATACTGCTTAATCTGCTATCTGCTATGATAAAGAAATCTATTTTTAAATGTCTGTATCAGCGTATTATGTGTTAGTTAAGGCAGTCGGGACCACATACCATCCATTGGATGCACACAGTCCACAGCCTGGAAGGGTGTGGTGTGGATAACGGTTTATCCACATTGAGTGATATGGTCCTGTGTCTCCTCAGTTTACTTCTTATGCATCTAGTGAGTTTTTCAGTCTACTCAGTTTTTTATGCTCACTTTGGACTTTTATTTTAAATATAACCTTCAGCTTTGCAGATATTCTAACTGGACCTAACAGGAAAACTAGTTTTTGACATTACAATTGTCCTTGATGTCGGGCTGAACATGGTATATTGTAAGATTTTATTTATTCTTGAATACTGTATTACTTAGCATTGGCCATGATAATTACCATAGAATTAGATAAAGTTTATTTCAGGGTCTGAACTATGTTACTCTGGACCAATGTTATTTCTTTTCTTTATTGTTGTTGGGTTTTTAATTTTTCTTCCTTCTTCTTTTTTTTAAAACTTTTCCTGAGACTGGGTTTCTGTGTGGTTTGGTTGTCTTGGAACTTACTCTGTAGATCAGGGTGGCCTCAAACGCATAGAGAGCTGCCTGCCTCCACCTCCCAAATGCTAGGATGAAGGGTGTGCACCACCACCAGAGTAGAAATTTTAATTCTCTAAATAGAGTTTTAATCTCCTTTGGTTAGGCAGGTTCAGAAGGAATTGGAAAGAGAAAGACTGAGTGAGTCCCTCCATAGCCAGGAGACTGGCTGGTTAGACGCGCGTTCTAGAGATTTAAAGGGACAAAGTTCTTACAGTTCATGGATAGCTGGTAAAATTCACATTCTTGTCTATTAGAATTTAACTGAAAACGTGTGTGTGCTACCATCACAGAGCAATTACTAGTAACCCTTCCCAGAGCTCAGCCCATTTACTCAGAGCTCACAGTATTGTGCTGGAGCAGCGGAGCTTGGTCGTTCAGACTCTGTGTTCAGATCATGGCTCCACTGTCTTCCTGCTCCGCAGCCTTCTGTGGAGCTCACTCATCGTTGGTTTCTCATTTGTGAAAAGGACATAGCATCAGCGCCCAGCAGACAGGATACTGTGGGTCTACATGAGAGGTCAGCTGAAGTCTTAGGATAGTGGGAGGGCACAGTAAGCCCTCAGTGACTGTTAATGCATATTATGACTACTGTGGACATGCAGAAGTGAAATTACGAGAGCTGCACAGACGCCAAAACTCAGTCCAGCTAAGAAGCCTGGCCGTCAGCGTGTTGCACCCTGACCCTGGTCCACGCACATGCTTGTTTAGTTGGACTCTTAAGATAGATATGGCTTAAGCCTTTTTGAGGATTGGTAATGGGGAGGGAAAATACAAACAACGCTTGCCCCTTCTCCTTTCCCCATGAGTACTGAAAATAGCATCTATAGTCTCTGAAGCAAGTACCTCCAACACACACTTTATTCTCTTGAGTAACCGCCATGTTGATTTCTATGGGAGAGTGAAATGTGTGAGCACGCCGGGGCTACAAGTTTTAGCCACAAAAGCACAATTCCATATGGTCCAGCCTCACTTCACAGCACAATTCTATATGGTCCAACTTCATCTCACAGCACAATTCCATATGGTCCAGCCTCACTTCACAGCACAATTCTATATAGTTCAACTTCGCAATTTCCTTTTTTGCCTTTACTATCAGGAAAATTAGAACTAAATTTAGAGTCATTAAATTCAGCTATATCATTATTCATTATTTTGAATTACGTGCATGTGTGCCTATCTCTCTGTGGGTATTTGTATGAGAGTACAAGTGCCCAAGGAACCCAGAAAAGGGCATCAGACCCCCTGGAGTTGGAGATCCAGGCCTCTGTGGGCCACCGTGTGGGTACTGGAGACCAAATCCAGGTCCTCTGCAAGAGCTAGTGCTCTAACCACTGAGCTGTCTCTCCAGCCAATGACATCACCAACTTTCATTGCAAACCTTCATTCTCACTTTTCTCTCCAGCCAATGACATCACCAACTTTCATTGCAAACCTTCATTCTCACTTTTCATTAATTCAGCTTTCGGAATCTATGGGTAAGAATTGTAACAAAGTAATGTATAGATAGATGTTAATGGAACACTTTTCCCTAACCATAAAGCTGTTAGAAAGATCAAATAAGATGTAAAAATTCTTTAAATTATAAAAAATTTGAGTACAGACTGAAGTCACTGTCCACACATGGTCTCCTCCTCCAGCTTTGTTTCTTGGGGTCTAAGTTGAAAAGATTCATGTTTAAATTCTTCACTTCTTACACTCAGGATAAGACTCAAAACTGTTCCCAATGTGTCCCCTGACCTCACGCTGCACCATGAGCTGCACCAACACTCTTGCTATTGGTTCTGCTTATGTTTCTATGTCTCTAATCAAACTGTGCCCTTGATCTGAAATGCTCATCTCTGCTGCTGTGAGAAAACCCTCCTCTGTGAGGCCTCGGAATTTGAAAACAACAACAAATTAGCTCAAGCATCCCCTTCAAATTATCTCAAGCCTTTCTCTCCCCAGACTACCATTTTAGCCTTCTCAGCAATGTCCTTTCCTAACCTCTCACTCATTTCCTTTATCAGCAGTGGCGAAACCAGCAGCCAGCACACTGCTGTGGTGACAGTGACAGGGATGGGGAAGAACACCACACCCCCTTTTTAGGCCTTGTGACACAGGCCTAAATCCTTGGTGTGGGACAGTCCCCACACTTAAGTTCAGATCATTACATACGGAACAAAAATAGAGAGAGGGTATGATGGAAATTAGGGAGAACAGCTTGTACACCTACCATTGTCTTTAAAGGGGACTTGGGATGAAGATTTTCCAGAACTAGGCAAACTCATTCCTGTGGTATAAATTAAATTATTAGACATTTTATAAAATGGCCAGAAACTACAGAAGTCATTTTTTTTTTTCTGAAAAAGAATTCACAAAAAAATCAACAAACATTAAGGTAGTACTGTTTTCCTTGATCTGCACTGAGAAAAATGTCTTATCTCCAGGGGCATACTTACTATTTTCAAATAGTAATTAAGAGTATTTACTTGTTTGGGTGTATAAATTTAAACTCGAATGTGCTGTTTCTGACAATGACAGATACATCAAATGTGAAACATTTATAATGAGATGAGTTTCAAAAACACTTGTCCAAATGTTAAAAGAAAATGTAATAATGAGAATGGATAAAATGAAAAATTAATTCGGAAAATTAAGTAGGTCTTACAGGTTCACTTCATCTCTGAGTTTCTACTCTATCTTTTCTTGTTTGAGACGGGGTCTCTTATAGCCTAGGCTAGCCTCAAACCCACTACATAGGTTGAGGCTAGCCTTAAACTCTTGACCCTCTGCCTCTACCTCACTGGTGCTGGGACTGTATGTCATGTACTCCCACAGCAGGCTACCCAGGCTTTAAGGACACCCATAACTCTCTTGATGTACCACAGACCTTGCATGCAGACCGAAGCCTCCTGATGAAGCAGGCTTACAGTTCATGAAACCTCATTATATGGACGCATAATGTGAAAACCATTTCCTGAAATGCTGCGGGTCTCTCTTACTCTAATTTTCAACATTAGGTTACCCTATGGGATGAAATCACGCCTTGTAACTGCTTCAGTCTTTTCCGTTGATTCTATTTCAATTGATGATATTATAATCTCTGGAACACGTAAATGCCTCCATTCACAACATCATGCAGCATGCTACAAATACCTATTAACTACCGTGGAAACTTCTCCTGTGACTTCCTTTATTTTGTGTGTCTCCAATCCAACTACAAAATGAAAAGTAAGTTTTAACTTCAGATAATTAGGGCTCAACTTTGTATCTAAGGAGAAAAATGAGTAGACTCTGATGACACGTTAGGAGGGGTCCTAGTTCTCTCTGCCCCGTCAGCTGCTTACACTCTGAGCAGTAGTTTAGCGTTCTGTCCTCGAATATCTATGCTTCTTGACAGGACTTCAGTGGGATTTCCTTTTTAAGATGCATGAGGCAAAGAACTGTACACTTTTATAGAAACAGCCTCTACCCCTTCAACGGGGACAGGGTCTTGCTATCTTGGTCTTGAACTCACAATCTTCTGATTTCAATCTCCTATGTTGTAGTTACATAAATACACTGCACTCAGAGTCACACAATTTCAAAATCAAAGATAATTAACAGGCCCCAAGTAACAAGTAGGTAAAATCTGAATAAAAGTTAAGCCAATTAAAAATTGCCAACTATCAACCATAGAGGTTTGCATCAAGTTATCTAAGGTTTTGGAGGCCATTAACCTGCTACTAAACTAAAAGAAACCTAATTTATTCTTCAAGAAGCAAGCACAGCACTATCAGAGCCCACTCCCAGAGGCTCGGGGGAAGCAGCCAAGGGATGGCAGTGCTGTGTGCGAGGCCCAGGCGCTCTCTAGGATGCTCGTGGCCTCCCCATCCAAGAGCAAGCTAAGGAGTACTGACATGAAGCAGTCCCGAATTCACTCAGGTTTTTACTTGAAGTATTTTAGGCATTCACAGTCTGAGCGAGTAGAAGACGCAATCCACAGCAACAGATTGGCAGTTAGCACGGCTCTGCTCGCTTCACTAGTGCGTGAGCTGCGGGAGAAAAGAGGAAAGCTTGGTAGTGCTGACCTACAACATATGCTTGGCCAGGGTCTTCAATGGATGAGTCTGATTCATGGCTCCTCCTTTCGGGGCTTCTATTTAAACTGGCAACAGACTTTGAACTATAGAGGGAAGAGGAAGGCAGGAGGGGGAGCGTCAATGCAAAAAGAATACCGTGAAAGTAATAAAACGTCTAAACGAAAACAAATGCATGACAGGAGGGATTTCAAAGATCTACTGTGGGTTAGTCAATCGTGCTCTTACTTATTAAGCTTTGGGAGTCCTGCCAGTGACTCTGTGTCAGATCTTGCCATCGGGTACAATGGTTTTCCCACCAGCTCCGCAAAGGCTTGTGGGACGGACTCCATGTTAATGACCTGTTTCCGGTGAGGACAGAGAGAGGCCTGACTGAGATCGTGATATGATTTGCTCATCCCTCTAGGCTTTTCCTCCCAGGAAGCTTTGTCATTCTTCTCTTTTGAACTGTTTTGCAGTGGCTGGTAAAGCGACCACTCTGAGCAGGACAGCCTCTTCAGAATCTCAGCTTGAACTGACAGGGGTCGGACGGCAAGTTTGTTGAAGGTGCTGCTGGCCAGACTGCCCGTGCTGATTGCGCGGCCCATATTAAATCCTCTAACAGACTCTGCTTGCAGGTTCAGGCTCCTAAACGAAGCTCTCTCTACAAGGAAATAGGATTGCTTTACATGACGGAAACACCTTTATGAGAAGAGCTATTTTAATAGGTGAGATACAGCATGCAGGTTTTAAGCGTTAGCTGGTAGCTGCAGAGTTGGCAGCTGAGGGTTTTGGAAAGAGTTACAAGGTCCTGCTTTCCACTCATCTCTCCAGCCTCTGAGCTTTCACCAGCCCAAGCCTAAGCACTTCCTATTTCACCTATGAACTTTCTTCCATCCTGAGATGTCTGTGACTTAGGCCAGCATGCCCCAAATGCCTTATGGCTTTCCACGGGAACAGGAGACATTTAACACTCATAGTGTTTCTGCTAAAATACCAGCAAACTAAGAATGGGGAGAAGCAGGAGAAAACCAGATGGGTTGCCATGTCTGGAAAAGCAGCTCTGCGAAGGAAAGCTTTGCCCAGAGAAGAAGTCCTTCATCACTGTTATATTTTTAAAAGCTTACTACGGACTTAGAAGATGATGTAGCCCTCTGTGAATACACCACAACTGTACAACATACAACCTGAATCTCAGCAATGCTGGGATGAGCCTTCAGGATGAATTCTCTCATTATTAAACCACTATGCCAACCCCACCTTCCTGCCTCCGCCACCTTCCAAATGGACCGAGGTGGTCAAAGAGCTCCAGTCTTCCCTTGTCATATCTATAAACACGGAATTGTCTGTATTTAAATTTTGTTTACTAATCAATGAAGACCAAAAGCCTACTTTTTGGAGTTAAGTTTAGAAAACGTTTAGGTCAAGCCCTTGGTTCTTCTCCATCATTAAGCTCTTAACAAAACCAGTGTATCCCACGCAGATGACTACGCAACAGAGCTCTGGGTGACTTTGCTCTCTGTGAGTTAGGCTAACCAGTAGTGAGGTGTCATAGCATGTCAGACAGGTGGCTTATCTTCCACTGCATATAAGATTAATAGTATTTAATTTTAGGTAGACAACGGGTAGAAAGGCATTGCGATTTTAATGTTTCTGCATCAAAATGAGCCTTGAGTTAGCATGCTCCATTATCACCAGGGGCAGTGGTCCTTGTCGGTGAACAAAGCACAATTCAAGATCTTCATTCATACCACATAATTCCCAATCACCTTAAATTAGTATGTGGGGGGTTTTTTTAGCGCAGTTAAGATGGTTTGTATTCTCTTTTACTATGAGGAGACTCTTAGACGGCAGGAATAACGGTGAACAGTTCAGTCAGGGTTTGTCTCCTGAGCATGGCAAGGATGGTCTCTTTCAAATGCTCACAGCAACCTGCCTCAGCCACAGGATATGAATGTAACCATTGCTGATCTCATCCGTCCCACTGCCTTCTACTGGAACATACGTCAGCGTGGACCAACAGCTCAGGACAGTAGGAGCGGAGTCTAAGACCAGTGCTGTGCTTCAGACTGAAGCTTGCAGTCTTGCTAGCTGCACATAAAGCCTGCAACTTGTACCTTCTAAACCGATCCTGCCTCTGCTCAGTCCCTCAGCAATCCGTACTTCCTTCGTGTTGTTGACGTTCCCGTAGGCTTTTCTGAGAGCAGACTAAATTCATTGGCATTCCTCAGTACTTAGTACATTGTTATTCCTTAGCTACCCAAACTGGACTCTGTCATCTAATTAGGGGAGGCAGTTTCTACTCAGAACCCATTTCTTTATAAATAAAACTGGGACGTAATGGCTCTAGGGTTTTAAAAGAATTAACATTCTCCAATATTAATAGATGACACACAGGTGTTAGTCCACCAACCTCCTGTGGGTTATGCTAGTAATTTTCACTGGTTTCATTCAGGTAGGTGAGTACATGGCTCCTTCAAATACAACTCAAAGTGGGGGCATAATGCCTTTGGAGGTTTGGTTTTTTTTTTTTTGTTTTTTTTGTTTTTTTTTAGTAAAATATGGGAAAGTATAAAAACAATGCCATCCTGAAATGTTTTTTCCATGAGTTCAGGGATACCTAGCTATCTGAAACCTGAACTGAGTTTGTGAAATGTAAAGAGTGCTCTCTTTTGTGGAGAAGAAAAATGAGACTCTCAAAATTCATTTTCTTTCCTAAGGCCATTCGTACACAACCATGCTCCTACTGCATGGCATGTGGTGTATAGCACAGAAGCATACAGCAGTGCCAGTGTAGCCCCTACTGCTGCTGCTGCCACCACAATTACTACGGGCACTCATGGCGCCGTATTGTCGATTAGTAGTAGAGGAACTGATAAAACACTGGTGAGGATTTGAACCCAGGACCTTACATATGGGACAAGTATATTGCCATTCAATGTATGGCCAAGACTGGTCTGCTGGATACACTTGAAGTGCTCTACAGGTGTGAATGTTACTTTGTAACAACCCTTTGATACACAGATTATCACTGTAACAGTAATTTAGGGACTAAAGACACAAAACTTCTGTAGCATAACTGAGGCTTCTTAGTCTCTAACAGTCTGGTGTAAACATCAGAAATTTTACTTCAGATGATAATCATGCATGACTATAGTCAAGCATTCTACTAATGTGAAATCTAAACTCCACAATCCTGTAAAAGCTGAAACTTTGCGTGTTGAACATACACTTCAAATGGAAGCTCAGTGCTTGACTTCCTTTGACAGGTCTTAGAACACATAAAGTAGCAAATAAAATTACCTGCAGGCTCACGTGTGTAATGTGAGAACGGCCAGAGACAGATTCTCTCTATTGTGAGGTCCCATCTTTCACATACACCTCCTTATGTGCCTGCAGATATTCTAAACTCTTGAAAACTTAAAAACCTGAAACACTGGGCTGGAGAGATGGCTCAGTGGTTAAGAGCATTGACCGCTCTTCCAGAGGTCCTGAGTTCAATTCCCGGCAACCACATGATGACTCACAGCCATCTACAATGAGGTCTGAAGCCCTCTTCTGGTGTGTCTGAAGAGAGCATTGGTGTACTTATATACATAAAATAAATAAATAAATCATTTTTAAAAATCTGAAACATTTTTGGTGCCCCCAAAAAATTTGGATCGGGGACACCCAAGCTATACTTTCTGTAAAATGCTGAACAAGATTCAACTTGAGACTTCTCTCTTCTGATTCCCCCACTCTATCATATTTAAAAGGTATGCTCTCTCACAGTTCAGCTCCGGTTTGTATTGAGCATTGATCCAAGCAGGAATGCGGATAGCTTTAATAGGTTTGGTACCTTATTGTACTTTAAAAATATATAGAAGCACGTACAATTTTGAGTAGAGTAAGGTAGGAAAATAAAAGGTAGTATGAGACAATTGGGTTAAAATGCAGATCCTGGGGACCCAACTTCTAAAGGCTGTGATTTCCCATATGTCCCTAGAATCTGTCCCTTAGGGGAACACATGGTCTCCACTTTGTTCCTGAGAGGTGAGAAACAAGTACTTACAATTGTCTTCCCCCTGGCCATGTGATAGGAAGAAGCTTTTCTGTAAGACTTCAGCATGAAAAAGTTCCAGAAAAGAATTCAGAAACATGGGTCACCCGTGTATGTTATTAAACCTGAACTCACAGACTTCAGAGTGATCCACTTAAGTCTGTAAGGATTTACTAGAAAGAAGAAATTTCAAATCACTTCAATCTCAACATGTGGTTGTGCATGATCAGCTTTAAATCTCAGCTTCCTCTGAGAGATTCCTGTCTAGAGCGGGGTTATTTTTACAGCTGAAAACCCACTGTCCTGATTGCCATGGTTACTTACCACAGCCTCCAGACAGGGATGGTTCACTGCTGGGGTACCAACTTGCCCTGCCTGTACCCTGTCTGCCATGTTCCTTCCCACACTGACCTCCAAACTATTTAACATCTGTCCTTTGTATCCAAGTCAACTGTCACCTCTCAGAGCTTGGACCTTCCTCTTAGGAGTCATGTGGATCCTAGTATCATCTGTTAAGATGGCTCTGAAGTTAAGAGCACTAGCTGCCCTTGCATAGGACCCAGGTTCGATTCCCAGCACACAAGATGGTTCACAACCATCTCTAACTACAGTTCCAGAGGACCAGATTCTCTCTTCTGGCTTCTGTGGCCCCTGCACACATGTGGTATATAGTATACAGTCAGGCAAAACACTCATGTGTATGAAATGGGATAATTTAAAAACTCTCTGAATATTACCATTTCAACACTTTTGAAGAGTCCATGCTTCTCTGCAGTACTGTTTTCCAAGCAAACAGGACAACTTTATAAACTTAAGTTAGACAAAGGGATGCCCTGTGAGTTTTCATTTTCAACACTTTCTGAGTTTCTTTTTAAAGTATGTGGTAGAAATCATGCATACATCCTGGCACGGCACCTTGAAGCAGGCCACGCCCCCTTACCTATGTCTTGGGCATCCTGGTTGCTCTGCCGCGCCCTCATCTGTAGCTGGAACTTATGCTGGGAGGAGCACAGTTGTAGCAGGTACTGGCATGCCTTGCTGCTGTCCGTCTGGAACGCATGCTTGATTCCGTCTGATGTGTTCTGTAACGTGATTTTCTTCTTCTGTAATGGTAACCAGAGGTATTTGTAATTAGGAAGTTTTCCTATGACTTTCTATATGACCAAATATTTTAACCTATAATTAATACATAGAGATATTTATATTTCCACTTATTAGGAAAAGTGTCTTTTAACTGATGTATATATGTAAATATATATATATATATGTATATATGTAAATGTAGGAACTATAATTCTATAGCTTAACAAAGTTGACACATAAATTAGTATTAACTGCCACTTTCAGCAATTGTAGCTTCAATCACACTATACTCTATTCATCATCAAGGGAAACTTTAAAATCCTGCCGGGGTGGGGTAGGGGAGCTAGAGAGATGGGTCAGTAGTTTAAGCAATGGCTGCTTTTACAAAGGACCTGGCTGTTAGCACCTAGTACCTAGGTGTAATCCCAGATTAGGGAACCCAACACCCTCTTTTGGCCTCCATGGGCACTGCATACAGATGGCACAGACATATGTGTAGGCATAACACCTATATGCATAAAATAAAAATAAATAAATCTTAAACTATTCAGGGTTACTATAAGGCAGTATTTGTGAACGTTTATATTTTGAACATCTTCCAAATTAAAGTAAGTTTTAGAAATCGTATTTATATTTTATGTTGATGGGAATGTTTAAAAATATTAATAAAAACGGTAAGAACAATGCATTCAGTGACCTGCATAAAGAACAGTTTAAAAATGACCAGTAATGCTAAGAGTCATGACTCAGCTGAGGAGAATCTGGGTGGTACAAAGCCGTGGTGGCAAATTTGGGAAGTCAAGGAAAATGTAGGTAGCTGGGCAGGGCCAGTACATTCCTGCATTCATAGGTACATGGGAGGAGGAGGAGGAAGAGGGAGAGAAAGCAAGAGAAGCACCTGAGCCTAGGAAGTCAGGACCAGTCTTGGCAGCACAAGCGCACGACCTCCCAAACAAGGGGGAAGGGATAACAAAAAGAAACTTAGGACTGAAGTGATACCAGATAAAATAACTTGAGACACTAACTACTTTAGTGTTTAGAGATGGTTATTTTTACCAAGTTCAAGAAAATATTAAAATAATAAACCAATTTCACTTGGCTGCTATTTCTTCAAAGATGATGTAACTTACAGAAGAGAGCCTCCTAGAACTTCTGGCCTGTGCAAAAGCACGCAGGTGGTCCCTACACCTTAAAAAAAAGATGCATCCAACAAGCCAGGGACACAGCTAACAAGGGACATTTACTTAAATGCAGTTAGACTTTATTCCACCTATTACCTACTATGCAAATTCATCTCTATTATTTTTATTTCAAACACAGAAATAGGCACAGAAAAGTCAAATTTAATAAAAGCCCAAAATTATGAGATTACCTAAAACTCTTACGTTCATGTAGTATATAAAATTTTAAAGAGACTTCTTATGTACATCTACATTAAAGATCTTTATACTTTTAACTAGAAACTAATAGTAATACCATCAACAAAATGCAACAATAAAAATGAATGATAGAAAAAGAGAAAGACATTATAACAAATGCAGTAAATTAGAGCAGCAGTCTCAAGTTCTAGGTGGATGCTGTTGCTCCTGAATCTGTGGATGGAACCCGACTTCATTTTGTTAAAAATAAAGCCCAGCATTTTGTTAAAAATAAAGCCCAGCAAGTTTTAGAATAGGTTAAAATACAGTGACATCAAACCAGAATCTTGATTATGGCCACACCTAGTAACTGTTCAGATGGCTGGCTATTTTCTTCCCTAACAGAGGTACCCCTTAACTACTGCCACATAGTTCTTAGAGACACTGAAACCCACAGCTGTAAATCTAGTGATCCAAGCATTAACGTGAAAGGTAGAATCTACTCAATCTTCAAAAAAGCTGCAGGACTGGAAATATAATAACCAGCTAAGGGCAGAACCTGCCAGAGGGGACTCCGAGGTCCAGAGTAACTACAAAAAGCTGCATTACAGACAATGTGCTGTTTGAGACAGATTAGCAGAATGTTTGGTTCTGTTGGCTGATTGAATGGACAGGAAATGCACCCGAAGGAGGGCTTGAGAGAGCTGAGAGGGCTGGAGGGTAATGGTTATCTAAATTTCCTTCACAAACCTGTTCAACTAAATTCCCACTTGAAAAAATTAAATTAAGTCCGGGTAATTTCCTGGTTTTAACAGTTAGGGGAAGATGAATGTAGTGTGGGCTTTTCTGTCAATCTCGGTGGTAACTCTAGATCTCATAGGAAGCAACCAACCCCTAGGTCTTGAGCTGATATTAAAGGTGCCTTATTCAGACTAAAGCATAATCTTTATATTCTTATGAATATGAGAACCTATATCAGCTCAAATATCAGTAACCCTCAAACATCGTTAGAACATAAATACTAAACATATCTTTGTTCTTCTCTGAGGTCTGCCAGATGTGACACTTCAGTGTTCAGATAAACCACATTTAAGATCAGAATATGCTTTTTGAGATAACTAACGTTTTAAATGCATTTCCTCCCCACTCCCCTCAACATCGCTTTTCTAATAATATCACCGTAGTTGTATTATTATAAAGTTCAGTGGTCACAGGCCCTCGGGACTCACACAACAGGCCTATGAGAGATCCACTCGTGAGCTCGACAAGCTTATTAGAGATAGGAGAGATAATCATCTATTTTAAAAATATCAGAGAGATTTCTCTAGGTGAGAGACTATGGCTGTAGAATAAGTTTTCATCTAATAGAGAGTTCAACTCGGTTGTCATTTAACTCAAGTTAATTGAGCATATAACCAGTTAGGAATGTGTCCCTAGGCTTTGGAAAAACAAAACAAAACAAAATAAAATAACAACAAATAAAAGCCAGAAACAAAATCTCAATAAAATTACCTACAACTAAAAGGAGAGTTTTACGTAGTACTGAGGATTATTATGGAAAGTCAGTAAATACGTTACAATTAAGATTGGTTACACCAGTTAACAAAATAACAAAAAGAGTTTAAAATAGACATACTGAAAAGGAAATCTTTTTTGTTTCCCTCCACGGGAAGCGAAGGACCAAGGCACGGACTCCATTGTGAACCTCAAACACAAGCACACCTTTGGAATAGACCCCCAGCAGGATTCCTGTCTGTGACTTCTTTTCAGGGTGCACCCGGTGAAAATGAACTCCATACTCTGGCAGTCTTTGGCAGACCTGTTGGAACATACAGAATGGTGCATGTGCGTGAACAGGGGTGCACATGGTGGAGCTGGACTTGGGTCAGCATACCCAGTAACATGTGACATCCACATTCCAAAAAACGTATTTCCAGTACTCACTTTAAGTGACAAATGAAAACAAACCCAAGCCATATCAGAGGGCTAAAGAGAGGAAGGAGCCAAGTGTCTGACACTTAAAGAACTTAAAGAACTTGTAACAGTAGATGAGAGTGCTAAGCTGAGACATAAAAAACACTAAAAGAAGCAACAAGAAGTCACAGCAATAGCAAAAGAAGTCAGTTGCTGGTGACCAGCCGCCATCATAAGGTTCCCAGGAAAGGAAGTGATGGTGGCTGTCATTGATTGTGGGCTAAAGTTGCTTACTATTTGTAAAGTTTTTTTCTCTTCTTCAAGTCCCTGCTATTATTCTAAGACCAAAAGCCACTGGCTTCTGATAATTAGCTCCTGCTGTCAGCAGCAGGGGAGAAAGAAAGAAAGAAAGAAAGAAAGAAAGAAAGAAAGAAAGAAAGAAAGAAAGAAAGAAAGAAAGAAAGAAAGAAAGAAAGAAAGAAAGAAAAGGAGGAGGAGGAGGGAGGGAGGGAGGGAGGGAGGGAGGGAGGGAGGGAGGGAGGGAGGGAGGAAAATGAAACAAAAGAAAAAGGCTTGGGCTTGAGAGATGGCTCAGCAAGTTATGAGAACTGGAACCATGTCCAGAGGTCCTGAGTTCAATTCCCAGCAACCACATGGTGGCTCACACCCATCTATATATAATGGGATCCAACTCCCTCTTCTGGCGTGTCTGAAGACAGTGACAGTGTACTCACATTCATAAAATAAATCTTAAAAAATAAAAAAAAAAAAAAAAAAAGGAAGAGAAAGAAAAGAAAAAGAAAGAAAGTTTTAACAGTCTCTTTTCTCTCTGGCTCTAGGGTCCCTCACTGGGAAAGTGGGAGGTTCAGACTTCATTAACTCTCTGAACCAGAGAGAAAAGAAAAGAAAGAATAAGAGAAGGAAAAGGAAATGAGAGAAAACTCAGGCACTAAGAAAAAACATTCACTCACTCTGGATAAAGCAGAGGAAGAAAAGCTCCAACCACTTGACATACATATGTACATACATGCACACATAACACACATTTGGTGGCTGGAGCAAACAACCACAATTTTCTGTTCTCAGTATATATACTGTCTGTAAAATTACCTCATACAACTGTCAGGCAGAAATGTCAAAGTGGGATAATAAATTATATGGTTTTCTAAATACTTTTACATTCCAATAATTTCATAGTAAGTTTAAGGCACTCATTCATGTCATAGATTGATAAGGTTTAAAGAGTTACAGCAAAATTGTTTCCATGTCTTTCCATTAAGACTAGTATCTGATACAACATTCATTATTTGTTATTAGACCCTCATAAGTTCATTATAAGTTTAAAGCAAAAATTTTTATGTCATAAGTTAGCACAGTTTTGTCAAGAGACAAATCATCTGCCTTGTGTGTTACTAGTTTTGAAGTTTTGTATAGATAAACTAGTCAATACATGATTTTTTGTCCTTTACCTACAATACATTGTCCATTCCCAGTTCATGATCTTTAGTTACAAGGTAATGGTCTCATACCTAACCTAGAAGGAATGTTTTCCTTCATCATGAATTTGTTCCAAGCCTGATTTCTTTTTCTAACACAATTAGCCTATGATACACGAAGGTTTACAGAGCTCTTATTTGCAGGTTTTATTCTATAGAGGACTTGAAATTATTTGTATAAATTTAGAAACTCTATAAAATCATTATTAGGAATTATGAAATCATCAACTTGTCTACACAGCATTACTATATGATAGTACATCATCATGTTGATCTGCAGAAAATCTGCCCAATAGGGTGGGCTGATGCCCAGGCATCATTAGACTAAGTAATAGTGACAGGAAAGGCATGCCAGCAGTAAGAAGCAAGCCTGGGATGATGTCTCTAAGGACTCTGCATTCTCAGAGCTTACCCAATGTAGGCCATGCAAAATGGTGGGCCATCTCCAGAAAATTCACTTGCATGTCTTTAGCTTTTCTTAAATGGCTTTTTGACAGTCAGTGACAGGATATAAGGGCAAATTCAGACTGAGAAATAAGAATATATAAAGCATGCACCTGGCAAAGGAACTATATCCATAATATATATGTGCTTTATTAAGAGACAATCAGATGGAAATGAAATTGAAAAATGCTTAAGTATACAAATCAAAGAAGAAGCTATATTAAGTGGGAAATGAAACATGAGAAAATGGTCAATGAAAATAATAAAAAGACCAACTAAAATCATAATTCTGGAAATGGAGAAAGGACTCAGTGGTTAGGATCACACTCTGTTCTATGGAAGACTGAAGTTTAATTTCCAGCACTCATGAAGAGAGACTCACAGTGGTGTATAACTCCAGTTCCAGAGGCTTGGACATCTGTGGTTTCCATGGATATATTCACTCACATGAATGCATACACACACACACAAACACACACACACATGTACATATGTGTGCACATACACACACATGCGTACATACAAGTACTATTGGAAATAAATCTTAAGCCATCTTTAAAGACCCTAATCCACATCACTTCTCACCCACCCTCAAGGCTAAGATGAAAAGGGCAGAAGAGAACACAGCTGTCTCTGAGGTAGACAGCAGGACCTGTGCTGCATGTGAGAAGGACGTTGGAAAGCTACAGCATCCTTATAAAAATGCACACTGCTCTTGAGCTCTTCCAAGCACTGAATACAATGGCTATGCAGAACTGAGTTCACAACCTGACCTTAAGTGTGCACTGAAAACAACATGCTTTGGCTTTCCTATTATGAATCCCTTAAAGACGAAACTTCAAAGATGCTCTGACGCCTCCTCCTAGATATGTGTGCATGAGAAACTTGGCTCTCGACACCATGGATCAGCAAACAGAAGGTCCGCTCTTCCTGTGGCTGCTGACCAGAAGAACATCTGAAAGTTTATTATATTGAAAGCTTACTTAGTTCTATCTTCCCTATCATAAGTGCTCTTTATTTACCTGCAGGCTAACAGGTAAACCATAAGCCACGTTTTCTGACATTTTGTATCTATTTGAGTTAATTATCATTCATACAAAGACCAATTTGCATATTCAGAACAAGGGTAGGCGGTTTTAGGATGAGTGTGAACTTGCCTCTCACACCTACTCGGTCATCAAATTCAACTTTTTCTTTTTATGATGAAGCTTGATTTTTCAGAGTTCAGAACAGGGTGACGACACGGGATTCATAGTCAGGTAGGTGTGGGGTTTGTCCCTCACAGTGCTCCTGACCTTAAAGTATCATGTTTTCTTTGAGCCCCATTTCTCTTAAACAGATGAGAATCAAACCACTATAGTTTCAGGCAGGAAGCATGCAGCCAGAGGCCTCAGAGGGTCAGATACCACTCCCCAGCATCTACATGTGTCATTCTGAACCTGTGACACTGCTTAATACTGGTCACTCTGCATGCTCACCTTTAAGAATTCTAGCTCTGTCTCCTTCTCAGAAGCTCCTGCATAGGTGTTATGCAGTTTGGGTAACTCTTCTTTAATGTAGGCTACGTCAAGCTTCTCCATCACCCTGGCGGGCAGATAATGCTCCAGGCGAAAGTAGGACACACCATGAACCTAGGGGGAAGAACGCTGTTGTCAACAGTTTCACTTGCCTATCACTGATGTCAAGCTTCTTCCTCCTGTCTTAAAGCTTTTGTCTCTGCCAAGAGAAGAATTGCTTTTACCTCTCTCTAGAGACTGCATCCCCCTCTTCTTTGGTGAGGTATAATAGCTGGACTTATTGGCAAGTCTCAGAAGAGGACACTGAGGACCTTATGTCACCATGGCTGAAGAGTCACGCAGTCATGAAGGACGCTGCTACGGGGGCGGGCTCCAGTCATCTGTTTCCTACTAAGTCTCTTTCATTTTAAGAACATGGAGCTTTGAACATGGTTCTTAGTACTGTGACCTCTGCCTGGTTCACAGCCTGCCACTGTGTGGATCTGTGTGGACGGCAAGGTCCCTCCAGCCCATGCTTGATCAATACGTCCTCTACTGAGTCTCTTTGTTGTTTAGAACATGGGGATGGAGGAACTGGAGCTACCTAGCCCTAACCTCCAAAACAAGACAATTTTAAATGGAAAAACCAGAGCCCAAGTATGTGATAAGTTTATGTGTGGTGAGCCAAGGCACTTTGAGGAACCAGAGGAGTTTAAGATCATCATAAGGTCAGCTATGATTTTGCTAAGAACAGGGTAAAGGCAGAAGATGTAACTCTGTGGGAAATGCTTGTCCGGTATGCCCTGGTTTTGATCGCCAGCAGGAAAGGAAAGCAAAGCAAAACAAAACAGGTAGAAAAGGAACAAATTTACCAATACCTCCTTCATCTGGCACAGAAAGAGCAAGCCTACCTCTGGTTGATAGTCTCCATACTCTGCCTGGAGAGCCAAGGACGCGAGGAGCAGGGCTGCCTCATCATCACAGTGCACCCTCTCCTCCAGAAGGTCTTTTCTCAGCTGAAGGTAATACTGATGGCAGGTTAGGTTGTGTCTGTTAAAATACAGATGTGCACAGATATCTTGACTTTTGAGGTGGAACCTTGGGAGGACTTTGATCATAGGCACTGTTTCTAACTATGGTTGTCATTAAGCTGTTCTAGGGCACTCAAAGAAGAATGAGTTTGAACACTGCCTCACTTGGCCATCACCAGGAAGCTTCTTCTCGCAGTAAATGGGAACTAGCAGGGAGAGGTTGACTAGCAGGATAATGAGCAGAAGTTAGAGACTTTGGAGCATTCGGTCCTAGAAGGGATGTCTCCACCAAAGCCTGCCCTGGGGTGCAGGGAACTATGTGGTAGAGCAGGGAAAAGACCGTGAGATGAATGACTGGGGGAAAACAGCATTGTGCATACACGACACAGGACTGGTGCACAGAGACTGGCAGCACATATAGGCCCTGCACAGGTTCAAGCCTGATAGGTGGGCAACACAAACCCAATTCACTGGTAGTTTGTAAACCTTCTGTCTCATTTTGCTTTGGTTTGGGCTTTTTAAATTTTATTTGTTTATTTATTAATTTTGTCTTATTGGTCATTTGCTTGTGTACTTTGCTTTCTGGTTTGGTGGGTCCCTGTGTAGGTTTCTTTCTTTTCTTGTTTATTTGCTTTGTTATTCTAGAAGGCGGGGAGGAGCTGAGTAAGTAGAGAGGATTTCGGGAGGTAAGGGAGGGCAAAATGTGATCAGAATTTATTTATTTTTCAATAAAAAAAATATTGAAAAAAAGAAATTGTTTAAGGGCAATACTGACAGCACCTTTGTTTGCAGGCCATACAAACATTCCACAAGCTGTACAAATGCCTGAAGTGTGAAAAGCACCAGACCTTGTACAATGCATTTTTCTAAGCGCATACTTGCTAGGTAAAGGCTAACTTACAGTTTAGGTGCAGTAAGAGGAACTTGGAACTCGCAGTCTCACAGAGTGTCTCGATTCCTTACTAAGTCAAGAGCTTTTCCCTGCTCCCTTTATGGAAGCACCCTACAGCTCCCTGGCCTTCCCGAGCTGCCAGTCACCACTCCAAAAGCAGTGGCTTCATGAACACGAGCACAGCAGTGTCGTTGAACTGATGACATGAGGCAGTTAAGCAATTAACGGGCAGAAGGTGAACATGGCACGGGTACCCAGGATGAAGGGACAGATGAAGGGACAGCTCGTGCCCTCGGCAGCATTTAAAAGGGTGGCAGATTTCATCGAAACACTCAGAACTCTACATAACTTGAGATGAATGAGAACTTTTTGTGGATGGAATTTTCCAGAGTAGTTTCTGATCATGGATGAGCACTAGTGACTGCACTGGAGGTAGTAAAACCATGGATAAAGGAAGACCACTGCATTTCTTTTAAATGAAGAAAAAAATCATCCTGGATCCATATCAAGGGGTTCGGTGCCAGCAGGTTAGAGGTCAGTAGAGCATCCCAGAAAGACCAAGAGAGAAACCCTTATGCACTCACTGTATCAGACTAACATCATCCATGAAAAATTTAATTCGGAAAAACAACGTAAAGTCAACTGAGGCTTTGCCCTTTCTCTTCGGCTCTTCCTTCCATCCCTCCGGGGCCACTTTGGTTAATTTTAAGTCATGATCAACAAAGAAATATTCATTCTCTGAAACAGAATGAGAAAGGCATTCAGAAAGCATGAAGAGTTTTCCTTTGATGTCTTCATTTCTGTTGAATGTATTAAAAAAAAGAACAGGGTCTGACAGAAGCACAACAGGGGCTGAGGCACTGCGTATGGCTGGGTTCAGTGGGGATCGGCCTTTTCAAAACCAGGCAGAGACAGGCAGACCTGGACTGAGGTCCCAGTCACATCTTTACTGCCTGTGAGAATAAATTCCTCTTCCACCCCAGACATCAATCTCCCTGTCCGTAAGATCAGGATAATGCTGGATTCTGCACTATAGGCTGTTATAAAAATCAAATGACAAAATGAAGGGCTCTGGAAGGCAACCCTTAGAGCACAGGTCTGCAGTAAGTATTAGCTATCGTTTACTAACTGAATGGCTAGTCTACGAAGCCTCATTTGTACAGAATGCTTAGGAAATAAACAGAGATCTGTCTCAAAAATATCCTTCGGTAGACAACACCATCTGGCCAGTCCTGGGTGGGGGTGAGGGTGGGGCTGAGGGTAAGCCCTAGAGCTAGGTCCTAGCTCTTTCCATCCCCCTGGGGCTACTTTTATTTTAAACCAGGATTTAAAAAAAAAAAAAAAAAAAAAAAAAAAAAGCACTAATTGCACACTTAATGGGTGACTCTACAGAATGAATTATTCATTTTTAAAGCACAAGCATTATAAAAAGCAAACACAATGAATGAAACCAGGGAAAGTCCCTAAGTCCCTTCTATTTCTCAGTGCCGACTGAACTGCCTATTTAACTATTCTTTCCCTGAATGAATCCTGGCTTGGTAAGAGGTACAGGACATTATTTTGGTGACATGTTTTCCATTGCAAACTCTGAATCAAAACATCGAGAGATACCTTTGAGGGTGGCGAGAGCAAACAAATGGTGCTCCACCAAGCCGATGTGCGCCACAACCATGTCAAAGACGTCCTTGCAGACGGTCTTGGTGTCACAGGTAAGCTCCAGTCTCTGCCCGCTCAGAAGCATTATGTTCACTTTCCTCCGCTGGTCCTCATTCTTCCCCTTCTTAGTCTGCAACTGAAAAAAAAAAAAAAATGACGGTATTTATCAAAAGAAGCACTTGACCACTTAGTCTTGCTTTAGAGAATCACTAGATACATTTCCTAAGAGGGACAGAAGCTGGAGTTACTACTCACAAGGATAGATCGTGGCAAGTCCAAAGATACAAATGGCTCGACTGTCATCTTCACAAACTCGGGGCCAAAGAAATTCTGTAAGTCATAATAAGCAGAATAAATCATTTCTACTGTTTATCCTAGGTCATTCTTTAAAAGGCAACAGTGCAATAATAACAAATCACACATCAAAATGAGGGGCTGCAAAACACATGTAGGAACTTTCAGCAGAGGACACTAGGTTTTGCTTTGAACAGAAGTGGAGCATGCTTTATGCAGAGGCTTTTGTGGTGTGTGCACCTCTGTGTGTATACATACTCATGTGCGTGTCTGAAACTAAGGCGTGGGGAAAAGGTCTGTGCATGTGAGTCCCCTCCGTGCTTGTATAAAATCATCACACTTGGAGCCCGTACTGTATTGTCTGGCATCCCACTTACCACCTCATTTTGATTCAGGTTTGGTTATAATAGTTAACTGGCAAACTTTCATTAAATTTCTTCCATTTAGCTTAGAATACATTTACTTATGTTTTATTGTCAGTCTAAAACTTTGGCATGGTACAGTGTCTAAGGAATTAATTCCACATAGAAAACATTAGGGTGATGAAATGTTCACAGTACTCCTTGAGAAAGAAGTCCAAGTTCACTGTTATGTTCACGGTCTAGTACTTATAAAGGAGAATACTGCAAATGGAAAAGTCATCCCTGATCAAAATGTGAGGTGCAGCATCTTCCCTCATGCCTTCAATACTGTGGTGAGAACCTGAGGCTTGGCGTTAGTCCCATCATCTCTGAGAGACTCAGAGGGTTGGAGAAAGGGCTTGGCTGTCAGCACAGGCTGCTTCCTTAGGGGACTGCAGCTCAGTTTTTCTGTACCCATGTGGCAGCCCATAACCCTCTGAAGCTTCAGTTCTAGGGGACTCAATGTGGTATTTTGTCCTCTACAGGCCCTAGGCATGCATGTGTGCACAGACACATATGCATGGAAAACACTCATACACGTAAGATGAAGCTACTGATAATGCTGATGGCGATAGAATTTTACAGAAAACTAGACTCAGTAAGTATCAAGACTCTTTGAATGGCTGAGCAGAGATATGGAATGTACTTAAAAAACATTCCTCTTCTGACCTAATTGTGAACTCCATAGCTCATCTCTTGATTTATGGGCTAATGGATTTCTTACTATAAAAAAGTAGCTCTCTGTTATACTGAATAAAGCCAGCTTCCCTCAAAGATCATATGTATGTTACTCATGTTTTTGTTTAAGTGTTTCTCCTGAGATGGGCTTGCTCTGCTGCCCAGACATTCTTCTCATGCTAGACAATGAGCTTGCTTCAACCTCCTGAGACTAAAAGGACAATATACCATGCTGGGAATTACACGTACGTTTCTTTTTTAAAGATATGATCTTGCTGTTACCACAGAATTTCTATGTCACCCAGGCTAATCTCAAAGTCATGATCCCCCTGACTTAATCTCTTGAATGTAAAGAGTATAGACATGGACAGCTATACCAAGGGCACATATAAGTCATAAAAGCAGTTAAGCCACTCTAAATCCACCCAATGGTATTTTGAAATTGAAGTAATATAAGGTGGTAAATATTGACTTTAATATCACACAAGACATCTCATCCCAATGAGATCTAATTTGGAATCTCAATCCCACTTACAAGCATCTTTAGGATATCTATAGCAGCTCTGATTAGCATGTATTAATTAAAAAAAAAAAAAAAAAAAACAAAAAAAAGCCAGGTTTCATCACAACACAGTATATGATGTAGACTGGCCAGAACCACGGTCCATTACTCTCTTCTGTCCCCTCCTCAGCCCCCGTCCTCTGCACAACCAGTACTCCTTCTACTTTCAGATCTTTTTAAAAGCCTATTCCTTGTGACCCACGGAGTTTAGCCAGGGTCTTGGACAGGAACATGTGTGAGAAGGTATTTAACACATGATGGGTAGCTGATCTGTGGAGGTTCCACTGAAGGAAACCGACTACTGATCATCAAAGAGCAAGCCTGGACACAGAACAGCCTCACCCTTAGCTTTCTCTGGGTCATGGCTGTCTCCAGGGCCATTTCCCTCAGCGGGTCCCTAGAGATGTCGAGCATGGAAGCTTTGACTGTGTCCCCTGGGTACAGGCTCAGCCGTGACTGGCGGAGCGCCATCCTGGCTTGCAGCTGCATCATTTCTTCCTCTTGTCGCTTCAGCATCATCTCCTGATTGATCAAGTTGCCTTCAAGGGATGTCTCATATTGTCTAGTTTAGAGAAAAGAGAAACAGAAAAATAAAGTCTGGCAAAAAAGAAAAAACAGCTGTTTCAAGCTACAATGCAGGAAATTCCATGGTAAGTAAGGTATCAGAAATGTAAACATTTACTTACTATTTCTTAAGACATATTTATTTTTATAAATGTGGATCCTCGGAATTGAACCTGAGTCAGTATTATACAGTATGGCGTGGTAAGAGAAATAATATATACAATCTTTTATAAATTATATATCCATTTATATAATATTTGTTATATTATACGTTTGTCCAGTCCCTGATAAAATGATAATTTGTAATTTCCAGAGAGAAAAGAGGGATCAGAGAATCATTGTTCTGATCTTTGGTCTTTGAATCTGGTTCGTCACATCTCCTAGAAAAGAGAAGAAAAAAAGAGAGAAGGAGAGAGGAGAGGGGAGGAGAGGGGAGGAGAGGGGAGGAGAGGGGAGGAGAGGGGAGGAGAGGGGAGGAGAGGGGAGGAGAGGGGAGGGGAGGGGAGGGGAGGGGAGGGGAGGGGAGGCCAGGCCCAAGATGTCCAGACTGCCTATGGACTGAGACTTCCACAAACACCCCTAGTCCCTCCTGAGGAGCACACCTGAGTCCTCAGAAGTAATGCCTTCCCTGTAGTTCTCTCAGTCGGGGGCTGTTTTCTTCCTATAGACCTATGCCTTGAATTTTGCTTACTTCCTGTATTTTCATCTGTGTGAGTACATGTAGACGTGTGGGTGAAGGTCAAAGGTCAGCCTCAGGTATTGTTCCTTAGGAGCTGTCCATCTTTGTTTTTGAGACACAGGCTCTGGACAGAACCCAGGCTTGGCTGATTAATCAGCGAGGCTGGCTGACCAGTGAGCCTGGATCTACCTGTGTCTGCCCCAGAGATCCAAGCCTGTGCCACGCTTGGCTTTTGTCAGGGACCCTTGGGATAGAACTTGGGTCCCTGAGCCTGCACTGCAGACACTTGGCTCTGGAACTGTCTCCTCAACCCCTATGCTTAGTTCTTATTCCAGCCTCCAGACCTCTGCCTCCTTTTCAAACAGCCAGCTCCCTGTGAGCACAAGACAGGAGGGACAGCCAGTGTTCTAGGTGGTTTCCGCTCCATTGTTCACTCGCTTCACTCATTAGAGATGTCAGTCTGACTCAGGGTTTTTTCCCATCACAAATCACGGCTATGGTATGTGGATATGGGGACTCTTCTAACCTCTGACCCCCTCCCCTCTCTTCTTCAGCAGACAATCATGTGGCTTCAGAAGTCATGGCTTTTGCTCTTCCATAGTCTCTATAGTCTTATTTTGTTTACTGTGCTCCAAACTCCCCAGTCAGATAAGTCACTGACTCCTACTGGCTCAAGGCACTGACATTCCTCTCATGATTCTCCTCATGTCCTACCTTGTGTGGAATCTCCACAATCAGTCTCTGCGTATGACCTCATCAGCCATCAAAGTACAGAGCCAGGCTCCCTGGCCTCCCTGAGCCCCACCTCAGCACTGACTCTCTTGTCTTTTAAAGCTCCAATACTCTCTCCTCTGAACAGGTGACATTTTCTTTCTTTTCTCACTAAAACAACAAGCAATGCAAGTGCCCTACTTGGATATTAACATACACTTTGGTTCAATGTTTCCAAACCAAAGCCATTTAATTTTCTTCCTATGTCTAACATGCTTGCAATTATTTCCTGGTTGCTAAGGACACAACCTTAAGAGTCATTCTTATTTCCCCTTCCTTATAAACTACCAATTTCATTATGTACTGAATCCTGAAGGCACAGCCTGTAAGAGCCACATCTGGCTTTCCTCCAGCATCAGTCTACACCATCTGCATTAGCGACTTTCCGACTGCCATTCTGCTCTTCCCATCATGCAACAGGACACTGTAATGTTGGCTTACCCTAACATGTAGAGTCCTTACCTTAGCATCTGTGACGCACTCACTCACTGGGGCCCTGATTTCTTGGCCACTGTCCCTAGTGTACAATATCCTTTATTCATTTTGTTGCGGGCTTACTGCTTTTTCACTATTACAGGAAAGATGACATGTCACCCTTTCAATAGTTAAAATTGCTATTGCTGTGCTGGAACACCATGACCCAAAGCCAGGGGGGGAATAGTCTATCACTGAAGGAAGTCAGGACAGGGACTCAAACAGAGCAGCAACCTGGAGGCCAGAGCAGATGCAAAGGCCATGCAGAGTGCTGCTTACTGGCTTGCTTACTCTACTTTCTTATAGAACCCAAAAACCACTAGCCCAAGGATGACATCACCCACAATAGGCTGGACCTTTCTCCACCAATCACTAGTTAGGAAGATGCCCTACAGGCTTGCCTCTAGCCCAGTCTTAAGGAGGCACTTTCTTAACTGCGGTGGCTTGCGTCAAGCTGACATAAAACTACCCAGCAACCTCCCCTACTTCGGCACCTCTGCACCTGACCACCCCTCCCTCTCCTTCGCTTGACTTTTATACTCAGTGTCACCCCTTGAAGGACACCTGCTCTGATCACACTAGCACATAAAGCAGGATTCAGAAACCACTTTCTGACAAGCCTGCTGCTCTGCAGAGTGCTGCTTCCTACTTCCCACGGATGGCTGGTTCTCATCTCTAGCATTCTCTAGGGTGAGCTGTTTTTGTGTGCAGTTCACAGCTGTGCTTCTGATACCTGAAGGTATCTGCTCTGTGCTGGGTGTCCTGCAGCTGCTGAGTGAGTGAGTGACTGAGTGAATACGATCCTGTGGTTTACCTCACCCAGAGTCAAAGGCAGGAAGGACTTGAGTCTATGCTTTGTAGCTCAAATAATACATTTTGTTAAGCAGATTTCATTAACTAGAACTAACTTTAACAGCAAAAGAGACTTATCAGTTTATCTCTTCCAATATAGATGTAAAACATTTCATTAAGAAGAACTGAAACATTTAAGACATAAAAAAAAAAAAAAAAAAACCTCCAGATCTAGACAAGTATTTCACTGCTGGAGAATGAGTGTATTATCTGCTGATGTACTTGTTAATATACTTGGAAAGGAGGAAAGTCACACAGACAGCAGAGGTATGGAGGGAGCAATGGGAAAAGGCAGTGTGTAATGCTGCTTCAAGAGCTAAAGCACACAGGCTAAGAGATGCCCTTTGGAAGTGGCTCTCAGTATCTTTTTTAAGTCACTAAAAGACACTGTTGATAGCTCAGAAATTAGCCATCCTGCCCTGCCTGACTCACTGTTTCCGGCCGTTGCCTTCCCCACCCCAAAGCAGAAGTCAGCAGCACTCACTGGCTTTGTTTCACCATTTCACTCTGGCTGAAGGCAATGGAAAGTTTCTCACAAGGAAGTATGCATGCAACATGTAAAAACACAGTGCTACCCGTAGAACATGTGCTCCTGGCCATGTGCTGACACAGTGAGGGTGCCATCAGAAACCGTGGCCCATACCCAGGAAAGCCCCTCTAGGAGCGCTGAAGATACTTTAGTCAGCAAGTACTTCGTGGGCAGGAGGAGAAGTTCAGCAGTTTCTGTGTGACAACACATGCACATAGTAGGACCACCTTGTCCCAGACGTCTCTCCCACATATTTATATCTAATTAGTTGCTGTGAGCAATGATAGAGCCTCTGCCCCTAAACACAGTTTACCCTTAAAACATGGGTTGGCAAATTAAGGTATCCCTAATGTTCACATTTCCTTATATAAAACTCAGAGCATCAAAATTAGGTCTCATGACTCATGGGTTTCAGATTCTTTATTGAGAAAACAGACAGTTTCCAAGGTGACTTAATTGTTTTGAAGTAATGTATCCTTAAGTAACAGGCTGAAATCTGAGTTAATATATAATCTCAGTGTTTTTTCTAGTTGTTATCTCTATTTCTTCTTTTACTGAAGCTAAAAAAGGGTGATTTTGTTTTTCTAAATCAGACATATAGAGGAGGAAATTAAAAAAAAAAATTCTCCCTCAATTCAGCACTGAGTGTGATGTAATTTAACACTGGCTTCTTACTGCTCATCCCAATGTCTTGGTTTCATCAAGAAAGCATGTAATACTGAGTATAGAACCAGCTTTGCCTCCCACTTGCTTTAAAATAATAATAATAAAGAGTTCATCAGAACAAAGTAGTAATTTAAATGGCATTATGTAAATAGAAAACTATTTTCTACAAAGACAAAATATTACAAATATTTAAAAGAAGTGAAAGACAACCTGTGGGTCATTAAGTAGTAAATTTTAGTACATGAACTTCACTGTCTGAACCATAGCCATGAATAACTGCTTTAACCAGACAGCTAGGATTACATGGTCTATTAATAGTTTACAGGTATGAACATTGTCTGGCAGATTCATTAGCTAAGGGACAAATATTTGAAATTTTCCAGATGATTCTCCTATAATCAGAAGCATCTGCAGTAAACAGCGAGTTTAGAGTTCTCGTGCTTTGGAAATAAGTACACTTTCAAGCCAATTTTGGATCTCAAGTGTCATTTTACAAATTTGAAATAAGCACTCAGTGTTAAGGCAAGGCATCTTTGTACATGTGACTATGATATACATCAACACACCTAGCACTTGTCTGAGAGTTCTTTTTTTTAAAAAATGTTTATTTATTTTATGTATATGAGTACACTGTAGCTGTCTTTAGATACACCAGAAGAGGGCATCGGGTCCCATTACAAAGATGGTTGTGAGCCACCATGTGGTTGCTGGGAATTGAACTCAGGACCTCTGGAAGAGCAGTCAGTGCTCTTAACCACTGAGCCATCTCTCCAGCCTGAGAGTTCTTTCAGTTTAAATAAATCAAACTTTACCTAACTATAACACAACTACCCAGCTCTAGCACACACAGACACTACCGTCTCATAAGAAACTTGCCAAGCACTCCAGTACGGAGCTGAGCACTACACAGCCCTACAACAGGAGTTAGAAATATGCCAGAGAACCTCTGTAAACCGACCAGTGTATCAATAATTAACGTCTCACTTAATAGCTCACAGAGTGGTGATCTGATTATTTATTCAACCACTTCACACTGAATACCTGAGCTACCCCAGCCTGTCAAGGTACAGATCAATGATTTACAATTTAGAAACAAAGGTTTACTGTTTTCACAGATTTTTAGCTCCATGCCTTAACCTGGATTGTTATGTCTATTTGCACTGACAATTTAAGACATCCCATGCCAACTGTAATTAATGAGAACCAAACCAAGCAAGGCAGAACCAAACCAAACCAAAACCAACCACCTGTGAATTAGTGCTTTCCAAAGCCATACCTTGGTCGTGATTGGCCAGTTTCGTCTACTCCGGGAAGACCACTGCTGGATTCAAACCTCTTGGAAGCTTCACTTTTTCTCACTAATTGTGAATAAAAATATAATAATGGTAGAAGTGATAAAACCATGAAAGCAGTCTCATCTAAAACTCAGGCACTTAGCGACCGAGGTAACTCGTACAACTCACAATCACACACACAAATGAATGGCAGGGTAGACAAGTCTTGAGGTTGGGCCATGTTAGTTTTTGTTGTTGCTATTTGTTTCTTTTTGAGGCAGGGTTTCTCTGTGTAGCCCTGGCTATCCTGAAACTTGCTCTGTAGACCAGGCTGGCCTTGAACTCCGGGATCTGCCTGCCTCTGCCTCCCCAGTACTAGGATTAAAGCTTTGTGTCACCATGCCAGGTTAGTCATGGTAACTTTTAAAGATAGTAACTTCCTTCCTGTAAGATGAAATGTTATCACTGTTTTATGAAACTTTTTTTTTTGACATAATACTTTTAAAAGGAAACATTTTGCAATCGTAACATTTTGACAACTTTTGTTTAAGTTGTGTTTTTTTTTTTTTTTAAATAAAACCTCAATCATTGATTTTACTAATGAAGACTCAGGAGCCAGATGTTGCGGTGAAAATCTGCTAGCTCAGAGGCCGAGAAAGCACCAGGCAAGCTTCCTTCTCAGCTGACATTCCAGCAAGAATGCCCCTCTCTCACAAAGCAAAACAAAACAAAACAAACAAAAAACCCAGAAACCAAAATAAAAAGCAACAAAACTTCCCCAAACTGAATGTCCCTCCCTTCTACTTCCTGCGCACCTTTCTATCCTCCCGACTCCCTCTTACTCTATGTTTTTTTTCTTAACACTTGTACATTTACGTCCTGTCAACTGGTTGCTTGCTCTGCCTCTTGACCTATGGCTGACTTTATTTAATCCTGATTACAATATTCGAGCAGAAAGCCCTTGAATTAAAGGTGTGTGCTAAGACTGAGCAGCACCACAACTCAAAGACAGGGGTTTCTAGTAAGTAACACAATCTCGGGGTTCACGGTGTAATCAAATATTCTACGGCATTAAATAACATTAAAACACAATAATAGTTGCTTCTTAAAAGGATACCTTGCTCACATCTGACGACTCTTACCTTGTCTGAAGTCTGATTCTGAAGAAATAATAGATGGGCTTTCACTGGAAGTACTAAAGATATCGCTGTGGTAGGTTTTATATCTTCGGACTGGCTCTAAAAATTTTTTTAAAAATGAGAAAGTTTATTAGCAATGACAATTTTTTAAAAGGACATATTCAATCTTGGATGATTAGAACTTTTATATATTGTTTTAAATTTACCACTCACTAGACTTGACTGTATCTGAAAAATGAGAAATGAGGCTCTCGGGTTAAGGTGCTCTGTATATGGATTCAGAGCGTCTGTTCCAGAACAGACTGCCTAGATTTGAATGCCAATAAGTAAGTAGTTCAAGGATCCAGCGACTCAGCCCAAAACGGGGTCTATGCTAACAGTGCATAAGGTTACTCTGAGATTAAATGAATAAACATTCAAAGCTCTTAGGACAGTCTGGACGTTATAGGAGCAACATTCATGACAGTTTTTAAGATACCACATGTAGTTTCCTCTTAGATATTTACTATAGGGGATCAAACACCCAAGAGCACAGTCTAAGAGACTTTACTAATTAGGAGAGGTAAGTACAGGACTACACAGTGCAGGACAGGATGCTCACTTCTGCCAGAGTGAGAAGAGAGGAGTCAGGACGGCCTCCTGTACAGATGTGTTCAGAGGCAGTGTCCTGCAAGGGGCTAAGGCCTAAGAGACCAGCATGAACTAACACTAAAATTCTGCTTAAAAAAAAAATCCTTTTTTAATGTTTATTTTATGAGTGTTTTTGCCTGCATGCATATCTATGTACCATATGTGTGCCTGGCACCCTTAGAGTCTAGAACTCCTGGGAGTTATATAATTCCCAGGACCGGAGTTATATAAATAATCTGTAAACTGCCACTCGAGTGCTTAGAATTGAATGAGGGTCCTCTGGAAGAGCAGCCAGCACTCCTAACTGTTGAGCCATTTCTCCAGCCACACATCCTGCTTTCTACATACTTCTGTCCATCCCTCTTCATCCCCACTCTCCCTGTGATGAGCGCTATCCAGCTATAATTGGCTACATCCATCATTCTTTGTCCCCACTGTCCCTGTGATGAGCACTATCCATCCATGTACAGTCCCACCCCTTTGCCCTGTGGGGACACTGCCCATCAGGTCTGGATTGTCTATTCTAATTCCCTGTCAGCAGCATTGTTCTACATATAACTCAAGATATAGAAAACGGGCTTGTCAGATCAGAAATTCTGGGCACAGTAAGTACCCAAGTTCTTTCATTTGGTGCTTCTTTTGGCTTAATTTAAAATCTCAAATTCCTTACAACTAGAGTCCTTCAAAAGACAGTTTCTAAGTTCCCCAGGTTGCTACTCAAAGACTGTATACATCCTCTGTTCCATGTAAGACTGTAACAGTGGCTCTTCGTATTGTTAAGTGTGGATTCACTAGTGAGAATCTACATGAAAGTACAGAGCTTTTGTTCACAGTCCTAAATTCATTTCACAAAAACATTGTAACAAAATTTAAAAACTAAACTCATATAGAAAACTCATCACCACATTCTTCCTCAAACAAATCCTTCACCTGTATCACCAACGCTGTTGCTGGGTAGCCCTTAGGCACTTCCTGGAAGTGCATGCTGGGTAGCCCTTAAGCACTTCCTGGAAGTGCATGTTGGGTAGCCCTTAGGCACTTCCTGGAAGTGCATGCTGGGTAGCCCTTAAGCACTTCCTGGAAGTGCATGCTGGGTAGCCCTTAAGCACTTCCTGGAAGTGCATGCTAGGTACCACCCTTATCTGAAATGCTCCCCCTTTCCTTTGAAGTTCCAGTTTTTCTTTATTCCTCTGTAAGCCAGGCATGAATTGGACATTTTCTCTTACTTAGCCACCTGCTGTGCCTCCTTCCCTACTAAGACACTAGGTCTGTCACAAGAAACAGATGTGCTTCCTCCTACATCCAGCATATTCCCCGTGTGCAGCAAGCACAGAATATTTTCTGAGTCAATGAATGAAAACAAAAGTTACTTGAAGGGGACCTTTTAAAAAGTCATTTTTCATTGCACAAACAGAACAAAAAGGAGGACATCTTAAGGACTGAGAAGGCCATGCACGTTGTTTCGGTGTGTTTGGCAGTTTGGAGGAGAGCAAGCCTTTTTGTCCCAGAAGACTGACTCTTCATGTTTTCAGGTGGTTCTCAAAAAGCCATTTTTGAAGTTGCAGATTGTTGGGAGCTGACTTTTAGCAGAAAGCGGCTAGATTATCTTTGCAGTCATCTGGAACCATATACTCTGATAAGAGATTTGGTTTTCAATAGCCTACAACAGCTGAAGCACACTCTGATATCCCACATATTTTGTGTTGCTGTTTACTGCCCCCAGCTGCAAGGTGCATGTGATAGCCACGCCTGCAAGGCGCAGTGCACATGCTATCCACGCTATAGACGCCTGTAAGGCTTACATCATATCAACACCTGCAAGGCACGTGGTATCCACGCGCCTACAGGGCACGTGGCAAGAGCGTATAAATACCTCAGAATTCCCTTCAATAAAAGAGACTTGGTAAGAGACTTGATCACACCCTGTCTTGTCTCCATTCTTCGCGTCACTTCCCCTGCAGCCCCACTCTCTCTCTCTTGACCAGAGCACTTAGCCCCAAAAGCGTTGAGGCAGAGCACGGGTCCCAACACTTTGGCCCCCAATCGTGAGTACGGGCCGCAACAGCAGATGATTGCCAGAAAGATGGATAGCAAATATGCCAGGGGAAGGAGAGATGGAAAACTCACAAGGGGGAGGCTTCACAAAAAAGGAAACATGTTCTTCCTAATAGAAATGGAGGGCAAGGAAAATGTTAAAAATAAATAAAGAGGAAATCTCAAGCTGTTGATGCCAGGAAATTGCCTGGTAATAAAGAGCTCGTCACATTCTGGTTGCACGGTGGCTATAATCCTGATCCCAGGGACACTTATCCTGTGACTATGATGAGGGACAGCAAAACCCACGGGCAATTTTCATGTGGCCCTAGGGCTGGGATGCATGAGTTTTAGTGAAGTTTAACTGTCTTGTTTGTGCTAGAAGGTGTTCAAGAGAAGTTAAAGGAAAACGAAGTTAATGGCTAATGGAGTAGTTACATGGTATCATGAGTGCCAGGCTTGCGGAACCCAGAGTGAGATGCTGGAAATGGGGGGGGGCATGAGGGGAGGGAGAGAGAGAGACAGGGAGAGAAACAGGGAGAGAGAGACACAGAAACAGAGACAGAGAGAGACAAACAAAGAGAGACAAGAGAGAGAGACAAAAACAGAGACAGACAGAGAGAAAAGAAACAACCTTAAACAAATTAGTGAAAAACAGACAACTGGCCATAAACTAACTAAAAAGGACATTCCTAGGGTGATAGCCATCTGAAGAACAAGGCATACTATAGCTGGTGAGTCCACTGTCTGGCCTTGTGTATAGTCAACATGAGTCTTAAATAATACTCAAATCAATGGAAGAGTTCCAGAATTGAGAAGTAGTTCCTAGTCTCCTGTAAATGATGACATCCTACTACAGAGAAATCTTATGGTAAAGTTAAGATTTTAAATTCTCTGGTTGAGTATGAATGTGATTTGAAAAGGGCCATGGACAAACAAAACAAAAAGTAGTTTCAATGAAAACAAGTTTCACCTAATACCACTTTACATTTAATAACATAATAAACTATGCATAAGTTAAATGTTATGAAAGGAGAACTATTTCATTCAAAGGCACCAAAGTCCTTTTGTTTTATTGTTAACAACCTCTCACACTAAAATCTTGTGGAATTTTCTAGGGAACCGCAACCAAATCATAAATTTAGAACTGCAAGTTTCAGGACAGCTAAACCAGCAAGGCCGAGGCAAGGACACAGACTTAGGGACAACACAGTTCTTGCTATCTTACAAAGCAAAGAAGGAGGGAGCCGGGAACCTGCTCAATAAGCTGACTGGAGAGGGCTCTCATGCTCGAGCATTGCTCCTCAGAACAAAGCAGCTCCTCGAGCTACATAAAGCAGCACAGGAATTTACTGCTTCTGAGGTATTTCTGCAAAGTAGATGTGATCCTAAGAAAACTCTGAGTTCCATTTGCTAGGCCTTGTTTTCTGTCTATGTTTCCTTTTGCTTATGGTCTCTGCTTTATCTTTCCTTTTTAAGCCACAATTCCTTCTAGAAAACAAAAGCAACTCTGTTTAACCCTCCTAAAAAAGTCTTGTGAATGGGTGCTCCCTTGATACAAATTTGTCCATAGATGCATTCTCAGGACCACACCCAGGTAGGGGTTGGGGCCCACGATGTAATGAATATGGCTGGAGGCCTGGCTCTCTAGAAACATTCTAGATGACTTCCTTTATCTGTAGGGCAACTAGGGGAAAGGTACCAAGAGCAGTATTAATGGAAATGGAAGGGGTTAATTAATTCTGTGAGCTTCTTGTATTCTGAGTGCCATCAAAGTGCTCTTAGGCACGTCCTTTTCACGTAATAATGTGCTAGATAGAACTAGATTAAAATTCCCACACAATATTTTCTACCTAGCCATGCCTATAAGAAGAAGTTTGTAATCAGATTAAAGCTCTAAACCACAATTTATCAGATAGTCACACTTACAACAAAAGTAAAACGCTTTAAGCACACACTTTCCCTTTCTAAATTAAATATTAATGTTAACCATTTCAGAAATGTTACACGCAATGGAGAAACCCATGCTCTACCTTACAGTCTACTTGGGCCATGACCCTTCTTGGCTCTGTTATGATCTAGACCAGAAAGATGCAGATCTCATTGTCTGCTCTGCTCTATAGCAGGCAGGTAAGATACACTTTTTGGTGAAGCTTCCTAGCATCACTAGACACTTTGGTTTTTTTTTTTGTTTGTTTGTTTGTTTTTAAATACTCAAATGATACAAATATTTATCTTTGTACCTTTTTTGAATATTTGAGAGAAGGTCTCTCTCCATAGCCCTGGATGTCCTCAGACTTGCTATGTAGACCAGGCTGGCCACAAACTCACAAGGGTACACCTGCCTCAAAAGTGTTATGATCAAAGGCATGCACCATTGCAACTAGAGGTGTTTTCTGTCCATATCTCAATGTGTTTAATTCTTGCACTTTGGATTTGGTTCAGATCCTAGGATAGTATTAGTTGGGTAATTATTTAAAAAAAAAAAAAATATATATAAATGTCATATATATATTTCTCAGTACCAACCAGAATTTAACTGGTATCAGACTATTTGGGTATGTATGAGCACATGCCTGTGTATGTATACATGCACATGTATGTGCTCATATGCACATGTACTTATAGAGGCTGGAGCTTGTGGTCTGATACCTGAGCCTAGAGATCTGCCTGTCCCGCTTTCCCGGTCCTGGGATTGCTGATGTGCATGCACTACCATGTGCTGCTTCTGGTTAGGTTCCAAGGTCTGAACTGAAATTGTCGTCATTTGTGCCCCCCAAAACATTTAACAACTGAGCTACATCCCTAAACCTCAACCCATTTTTAAAAACCCAAGAGATCCTTCTAAAAGCATATATACAGATTACAAAGTCTCTGAATAATAAAACTTGGGGTCATATGTGATGGAATTACGATATACACATCTAAGTATACATTTTATAAAATTCACACATGGCCACTACTTTTACCACAGTTTTCTTGGTATAGAAGGGAAACTTTGTGCTCTTGTCATTATAACTGAAGAATGTATTCACGTTTGGTGGGTTAAACTTCTTTCTAGATCTCATTTGTTGGTTTATAATTTTCATAACCTATTAAATGTGTACATAAAATCGTCAATGAAGAAACTGGTACACAAGGGTCGGTTTACTCTAGGTCATCTCACTCTTCAGAGAACTTCCGTTATTTTTGACTGGCTGTGAGTGTGTAGTTTCCAGACACAGTAGATGAAGTTCTGGAAGTCATCACTGCATTAAGAACAGTGAAAGGCACATGGCGGGATCAAAGTCACCAAACTGTGCTTGTCACACACACGCGCTCACACATACACACACACACACACACACACTCCCCCTCTACAGTCATCTGTACAGTAGCAAACACTGGAACAAATAGGTATTAAAGAAGAATGACTTAGAGAATTTTGGTTACATTTTGTAACACAGCATACAGTACTTTTTCAAAAAGAAACGCGTTGTGAATTCCTCACACTACTTCAGCACAGTAAGAATATTTTTTACCTTTTACTCACAGCTTCACCCTGTGAACAGAACTAACACCAACTCTGGTCACACTGACTTCACTGACAGCAATTAACGAGCAGCGTCTCATCCTTAACAACCAAGATTCACACTGTCTGCTAGTGCAACGGCACACTTCGTGACTTAAGTGCTCGAAATCATAGCCTGCGCTCATGAACACTGTGGCTTAGAAGTTTAGGTATCACACTCCAAGTGTGAAGACTTGCACATGATTCTGGGCTCACACAAAGTTCTTTCAGTCGATCATTTTCATGTTAAATTAATCCAACCCAGAGCAAACCATAACCTAAAGGCAGCATTACGAATGGCGCATAGTCAAGCTCCAACTACTGACATAAGGAAGGCGCCATCCAGCCAACTCCAGCAACGGGGATCCACGGCTACCTTGGCATTCCTTTGCCTTTAATACAGAACTCAAATTACAATGTCAGTTTTAGAGACAGTGACAACAGTGACTGCTTTTCTAGTTCTTAACTATTAAAGCCCCTCCCCCACTTTAAAAGAAACTGGCCCTAATAAATAAAATACCTCAATTATCAAACAGCAAAGAAACACAAGGTGCCCTGCTGGATGCAACTGCTTTTGTGTTAGGAGTGACTTCTGGAGACCAGAGACTGTGTCTCTCGTGTGTTCTCTAGGTCCCACGCTGTGCTCTGATCAGTAGAGTATGCTCTAGCAGCTCCTGAGACATGACCACGAGGAATGGAAAACGTAACCTTGGAGATAAAGTTTGAGAGTAGGACTGTATCAAGTGAAGAGGAATATATATAGAAACTGTGACTCTGACTACTCTGTGTGTGAAGCTTTTGTAGTGGCAGGCATGACAGAAAGATATGGGCTCCCCCGGGACCCATATCCGGGTCATGCCTTATGTGGTGACTCCAGGTTCTCATCCAGCACCACCCAAGATTCTCTGTTGTTCTTCCTCATTGGTCAGAGTATTTGAGTTCAGTCTCAGAGTAGACAAGGAGAGGACTCTCACTCCCTCCGTAATTGGCCAGAGAATATTACTATATCCCGTTTCCAAAGTAGCATCACGGAGTGCACTAAAGTTCTTTAACTGCAATACATGGGTTACAGTAACAAGCATGTGTGTAGTACCAAGTGTGTGTGTCAGGAGTAATGGCGTATGCCAGGGATACAGCTGGGGATTAGACAGATTTCTGAGACTTACAGGATGAGAAACAAACCCTTAAAAATAAGTATGTTCAATTAAACAAATATAGATCGCCATCCTGAACTGAGGGGTAAGAGAAATATTCCCAAACTAGGCAATGCCTAAAACAGGTGACAGTCTGAAGAATGGGTGGCTACATGAATGGAGGCAGAAAAATACAAAATAATTCCATATGGCTTAGTTGTTAGGTAGACAGATGGAACTTTCTCATATTGTACATGCAAACATATGAAGAATGAACGGGAGGTTCTTTATGCATCTTTTACTTATATACAAGTGTGCAAGAACATATTTATGTCCTCTGCACACACAGAGATGTGGAAGGGAGTTACAGAAAAAGAATGGAAAAGAGAGGAGAAGAGGCAGCCAGTGTGACAAAACCTGAAGGATGAGGGCCAGGGAGAGGCAGGGACAACCTCAGCCTCTGCCTATGACAGAACACTACTGAAGGGACAGAGAGACTTGGAAGAAACAGAACATTTTGCAGATTAAAACAGCTGGCTCTCAACTGGGTATAGTTCTGAGATCACCTAAACCGTACCGCTAGTTAGAGGCTGGCTCTGTCTCAAAGATAACAAAGAAAAACCCCAAACAGAAAGAAGCAAGCAAACAAACAAACAAACACACTGATGGATCTTATATATTGTGATGAACTGTTGCTAGCAAGACTTACTTGTAACATACGTATTTAAGATCTACCTGTCTGTCAGTCTGCGCTTCCCAGGAGGCTGTGCGTGCACAGGCCAAATGGAGGCTTTAAGTAAGTGCTGCTCTATGGCTAGATTTGATGTAGATACTTGCTTTCTGAACAAAAGAGTTTGTTTTGGTGGATCCAAAACTAACATTTTCTTACTAGCCATATAGATACAAGAAAGTATGTGTTTCTACTGCTCCTTATTGTTTGAAAATATATTTTCCATTTGATAAATTAAGAAAAATATCTATGGTCACTTTATTGTGACTTATACCAAAGAGTAATTGTTGCCCGCTCCCACTACCACCACCACCACCCAACAAATGCTTCTAATACCAGTCTCCCACAAAATGATGTAGGCACACTGGACTATTGTGGTCCCTGGCCAATGTGGCTGTGTCAGAAAGATAAACCAGGTCCTCAGCTGCATCAGGCACACATGCAGACTCATGTGGTTCTCAGCTCCAAAGGTAGAGCATGCAGACACGGGATCTCCTGCACTTAACAGTCCTACTCCATGATGCCCGTCCCTGGAAGCACTTTGTGCCCTTCCTTCTTTCCAACCAACATGTTAATTTATCCACAATAGCATGCTTCAAACATGCAACGCCCACTTGTAACAGGAGGGCTCTAGTTATTACTAGCGTCATTGGTATCCAGAATCCAAAGGCCAACTTACTAATAACGTCATTGGTATCTAGGATCCATGGGCCACTTACTAATAATGTTGTTAGTATCTAGAATCCAAGGGCTACTTACTTTCCTGTATGTAACTTTCCTGCTTGTTGGCGTTTACTTCTGTGGACCAGATACCCTTGTAATAGAGGCTTATTTTACTTTGTGGAATGGTCTGAGATAACAATCTTTCTTTTTCTTTCTTTCTTTCTTTCTTTCTTTCTTTCTTTCTTTCTTTCTCTCTTTCTTTTTACTTAGAAATAAGGTAGAGGAACAAAGAGTTTATAACTAGCATTTTGATATTAGCAAGAACGTGTTAGGCAAACAGTAATTCTCTTTCTGGGGATGACAGCATTGTGAATTCATCCCTTTGCTTTTCTTAAATGGAACTATAAAATCAAAAACTGAAAACTGAACCGTTTCCAGTGAAATGTTGAAACCTCAAAATTAGGAACAGGTGCTTATGGATTCCAGCTGCCCAGCAGATGTCAGACCTATGGACAAGGTTGTCAAGACAACAACATTGGGCCATGACCAGAGATCATAAAACTTGTAAGAAAGACACAATATTTATTTTGAGGTAGATTGATGGCATAGCTCACTAAATAAATAATATTTAACTACCATTTTATAGAAAATTGTCTTATCTGTCCTTCCTATATTCTGTTTTGTGCAAACTGCAGTGAAGCTCTGACCATTTTCAGAGCCTCACACTCCTGCACATCACTCTCTCATAGTGAAGAATCCACTATGAATGGTAATTACAACATGAGACGTTTGTCAGAGAGTCCTAGTGACAACCAGACAACTTCATAGCCATTAAGACTAAGTTCAGAAAGTACAAATGAAATCATTCTGGCACTAAGGAAGAAAGACCAAAGAATACATTAGAAGCATCGTTCTGCGGAAATGATGATGTGAGCCTGGGGCTGGAGACCAGATGCTCCAGCAGTGGACTGGGGCTGGGTTCCTAGCACCCATGTAGCAGCTCAAAACTACATGGAACCTCGGTTTCAGGAGATCCAATGGACTTTTCTGGCCTTAGCAGGCACTGTACACATGTACTACATATACATACATGCTGGCAAAATACTCAAACATAAAGATAAATAAAGCTTAAAACCCCTTGATTTGTGTTTTATGTGTGTAGGTGCTTTATGTGCACGTGATCTGTGCATCATGCACAGATCCCCTGGAACTGGAGCTACATTTGTATGTTATCATGTAGGCATTTGGGAATGGACCTGGGTTCTCTGAAGGAGCAGCAAGTACTGAGTCATCTCTCTAGCTCACTTTTAAAAAGTGAAATTAACAGTAAAGAAAAGAACATGCCATCAAATTTAAAACTGATTTTAATCAGAGAAGTCTGTTTCTCCTGCCTGGAGCTATCTGGAAGCTTAAATGTGGCCCCAACAGTGATAACTTAGAATCTTTAAGCTTTGATTATAATTTCATAGGATCTCCATTGAGTCTAAGGTTCTCACTGTTCCCAGAGAAGTTGGAGTACTCAGTGTCAACCACTGCACTCGACACACGTCCTTTCCTTGCTGCTCCAGCTGCAGGAGTAGCCACTAATGCTCCTCCATGGTAGCACATCATGGAATACCCATGACAGGAGAGTAAGGCTGGCCATGGAGTCTTAACCCTGCACAGGAAGGGCAGCTATAGCAGACAAAACCCAGTCTTCTTTCCAGCCTTTCTTTTCCAGTGCTATCCTGCTCCATTATATTAAAATGTATATACTTTTGGAGAGACAGTCTTTTGTTAGGTGACTAGTTCAATGCCCAAGTTCCCAGGCAGTAACAACTCTTAACAATGTATCTGGTTTCTTCCTGAAAGCTGGATGAGCAATGGAAGAATCCTATGACCAGGTTCAAGAGGTAGATTCAAAACAGGTTGACTGTTTTTTACTTTTTGTGCATCATGTATCTCTTTTGATACATTTTTATTTACTCATTTGTATGAGCCTTGGCAATGAGCTGAGAGTCAAATACACCCAGACTCCTTGCAGGTGAAAACTCCATAGGCGAGCTGAGTGGCCAACATCAGCTGAGGTGCTACAGAGCTGACTGAGGTAAAGACCCCTTTCTGGAGGACGGGTCTGCACCAGAGAAATGCTGCAGTTGCAGAATCCTGTGTGGTCTGTCAGTTCAGCAATCCTCCTTGACACACCAACAGAACAAATTACATGTGGCAATTTTATTTCTGTTAGGTTGTTTAAAATTGTTTTTATGTTTGTTTCAATCATCTTTGGAGATGCTGACATCAAACCTAAGGTTGGTGTGGTCCAGCACTATAGTCCTAGTCCCAGCCCCAGGACATTATTTTTTTTCTTAAGTGAACTAACAATAGAAAATCTCTAGCCAGAACTGTGGAAATCCATAGAAATAACTATCCTCCAATTCCGGAACTGTGAAAACCCATGATAATTGACAGAAACTCAGTCATCAGTCAGACCTGGGATACGGATTATTAAAGCCCAAACAGTGTTTGAATAACGATGTACGCTAAGATGTCATCTAATCCTAAAATTACTGAAATCCATTAGCAGCTGTCAGTTTCAAGATCACAAAAGACTGAATAAGAGTATGTTAAATGCCCTAAAATATGAATATTTACGGAGGAAATACACAGATAAAAATAGTGTGTACATTAGTGACACAGACTGTTCTGCCTGGCTTGTTGCACATAAAGCACCCGTTTTCATGAGAATTCAGTGAGACAAACAGGACTCATCTCTGTCCTCCTCTTTCTTTGTGTACTAGTTTGGACATCTGCTGCACTCCTCTTTGCCTAGCTTGTGTCCATTACCTCATCTGCAGAGAAACAGCATAGTTGAAAAACCACTCAGCCCCAAACCAAAGACCAGTCAGGATGCTTGTTTTTGAATGCTATACCTCAAATGTGCCCACAAATAATGTGCTAGCAAAGCAGGCTAAGCTATTGCTACTTCCAAATATAATAACAGAGGAGTATTCAGGATGATTTAAGTATCTGCACAACAAACCCAGAGTCCCAGGTTTTGTTTATTGGGTGTTTAAATATCTTCTGGAAAAACACAGGCAGGTTTTTAGTGACAGCAAATCGTTTTAGAATGTTCACAGGAAAAAGATTCAAGATGGAAAATGTCTAGTTATTTAACAATTCAAAGCATGTTGCAATTGTAAAAAGAAAGCTTTTCCTTTTTGTTTTTATCCTCTGACAAACATAAAATTTCAAGATCTGGGTAGGATGTATTAGCTAGTTATACATTTGTATAGATACTTATATGAATAAATAAAGGCTTAAAAATACTATATATTATCTTCAAGAAAATACCTGTTTGGACTCAAGTTGGCATTCTGAGTTCTATTTAAGCATGACACTACTTCATGAGACAAACAGATCACATGCTCTATGTATTTTGTTGTAGGTAGTCAAATTAAAAGTTACTTATTTAAACAAAATACATTATGCTGACAACCATAGTACAATTTAAATTTTTCTATTCCATTAATATTTGATCTCTTTAGCTCTTGAAGGTTCAAATATAAACAATTTTACTAATCTACACTAATATTACTTTCAAAATATTAAGACAAATAATCCTTGAACGCCAGTAATATAGACACTACTTTATTTCTTTATCGTGTGTGTGTGAGTGTGAGTGTGTGTGTGTGTGTGTGTGTGTGTGTGTGTGTGCGCGCGCGCGCTGTGCAGTGCATACAGGCAGGTATGCAAGTGTGGGTGTCTGTACCTGTGTAGGTCAGAAGAAGACAACAGGTACTTGCACACTGCTTTTCACTGGATTTTCTCCAGGCAGAGCCTCTGACAACACTGGAAGCTTGCTGCTTTGGCTAAGCTGACCAGCATGCTTCGGGATCTGTAGGATTCTGCCCCCTAACAATGAGGTCACAGGCAGGCTGGTTCACACCCAGCACCTTACAATGCTTGATTTTATGAATTCTGTTCCTTCATACACAGAGCAAATGTTCTTATCCACTCAGCCATCTCAGCTCCGTGGTTTTATTGTTGTCATTTATTATCTGTTAATATTGATATTGAGGCTCACTAGGTAACCCTAGCTGGCCTGGAACTTACTATGTAGACAGGGCTGGCCTCAAACTCATAGATGTGCTAGTCTCTCCTTCCTAAATGCTGGGATTAAAAGCATAAGTTATCATGTCAAGTTATTGTATAACCTCATAAGGTGAGCTAATGCTTTATAAGATGCATACTACACACAATCTTACACTATCAATTAAATATCTATTATTTCTTCCATAATTCTAGATTCTTTACTGATTACTACTTTCTGAGTTAAAGAAAATACTGCAAAACGCCTTTTACTAAAACAGCACATGCTTCAACTTAAGCAGCAGAACAGGCCTTTAGCGGAAAGAAGGCAATCTATGGAATGGCTGTACTGAACCAACTGCCCAAGATGAGTGTGGGGGACAATGGGCAGCTCATCGGTCAAGTGTCTGCTGTGCACACGAGGACCTGAGTTTGGTCTGTAGCAACACGTAAAAGCCAGGCTTGGTAACAAGGTTTATAATCCTAGCACTGTGGGTGGGCAGGGGACCTTAGCATGGGAGATGAGAGCGGACAAGCAGACCCCTGGTCTTGCTATTTAGCTACAAAGCCTTGGATCCAATGAGAAGTCCTATCTCAGAAAACAAGACAGTGGCTGGAGAGATGGTCTATCAGCTATGGGCACATCCTTTCTTCTAAGCCCCTCTGTAATAACTCCCAGCTCTAGAGGGTCTGATGTCTTTGGCCTCTCAGAATACTACACTCACATTACAGCACCCACACTCCCTACATATGCACAAAGCTAAAAATCAACATCTTTTTTGAGAATAGGTAGTTAGCTCCTGAAGACCACCACCTAAGGTTGACCTGTGGCCTACAGATATACACAAATACACATGCATCTGCACATATATAAACAAGCACCCCTCTGCACACACAGAAGACAGTTATGCCCTTTAGTATGTTACTCCTTATTCTGAGTAGAAAGCATCATAAAGTGCTTGTCAAATGGCTATGATAAAGGACAATACAGTTAGCCTAAGACACAGGGAAAGTTACAAAGCTTCCATCCTCAAAAACATTCAGAATTTGGCAAGCTTGATCTACATATGAGTTCAAGGGCAGGCCCCCACGTGCACGTGCATGTGCATGTGCGTGTGCGTGTGCGTGTCTGCCTGCCTGCCTGCCTGCCTGCATGTTTTTTGAAAATCCACTTTTTCTCTTGCATATACTTACACTAAAATAGCCCTTATCCATATGCTTCAAACATAACTTTATTCAATTTAATGTACTGATATTCTTTTTGTATGTGACTTAGATATTTTGGAAATAGCTGTAATACAGAATGATAAGAATTTAATATGTGCTGGGCGTGGTGGCACACACCTTGAGTTTCAGCACTGGTGAGACAGAGGCAAGCTTATCTCTGAGTTCCAGGCTAGCCAAAAGAACACAGTGAGACCTTACTATCTAGCTTGTAAAGTTGATTAAAAATGTGATGAATAACTGGCTTAACCACGTCACCTTCATTATCTAATTAATCTGCCTTTGCTAGGTCCATCTTAAAGGTGGCATAACTCATACTAGGTAAGATTACTACTCAGCTCATAGACCGAAAAGTCTAGACTGACTTTACTTAAATCTACACACAGATACCATGCTTATGGAAATGCAGATGCCAAAGGTTATTTCACACCAGCTGTGCCTGTTCCCACACCGTGCACCCTGTCCTCAAACCATGTGGCCTGGCCTGGCCTGCTTTAGAAGCTGGTGGTGTGGAGCCCACCTGGTGCATAGCTCACTCACCCCAGTGGCTGGATCTCAGCTTCTCAGTACCAGGAGCCTCCAAAGAGACAGCACATACTCTAAGCTGCCTGACTCTTGAGCTCAGATTTAAAAGTGCACTGTGTGTGTGTGTGTGTGTGTGTGTGTGTGTGTGTGTGTGTGTATGTGGTGGGGGGTGCCAGGGAGCGTCCTGCTGCAGGGCTCTGTAGCACTCTGAGTGTGTGTATGTGTGGTGGGGGTGCCAGGGAGCGTCCTGCTGCAGGGCTCTGTAGCAGCAGGGCTCTGTAGCACTCTGACTAGAGTATTAATCAGAGAGTGAACAGAAATAGGCAGGAGTCAATGTGACCCAGATGCAAAGGCCTGGCCGTAGAAATTAGACTGGTGGAATGGTTTAATATTTTAATTCATTTATCTCTCAGACAAACAGAGAATTACTAACCTTCTACATTCATGGCTTCTCTCAGAACCTGAAGTTTCTTTTGTCTCTCTCGAATTCGGTCCAAAGCACTTGATACCGCAGAGGAGGCTGGCAGCTCTCGGGTGTGGATCACTGGTTCCACTTTCTGAGGGCCAAAGACATCCAAGGCAGTGCTTCCATCAGAGTACCTTCCTTCCTTTCTTCTAGGAGTGGTCGATGTCCATCCTGTTACTGTCTCAGGGTCACAGTGTTGGTACCTGCCAGTCTCTCCAGAAACATCTCTGTCAGCCACACAAAGCAAGTCCATGGACGAAGCCCAGGTCTTCTTCTTAGATAGCACATCAATTTGTGGACTACTAGTTTTGAACTGGTAAGGGGAAGAGAAAGTCTCAGAATCTTCATGTCTGGAATTATTATCAGATGGAGTATCCTTGAAATAATCTTCCTCATCTTGTGTGTCTCTGATGGACAGAAATCCCATAGATTTACTAAGCCCTTTGTTAAGAAAGGTGTGCTGAGAGAGCGGAGCCTTGTGTATGTCTAGTACATCAGAGGTGGAGCTTCTTCCTGGAATGATAAGAATCTATCATGTATGCACAGAATCTTTAGAAAGTCAGCTAGCATGTAACCCACTGTAGATAATCAAAGTGCTGGCAGCTCCCTGAATGACACAGTGGAGGATGGGGGACAGACGACCTCAGGGATGTTAAGGGTGGAAACATGGCTGCTGAGCACATACAACCCTGAGGCCGATGTCTCTTTCTGCTTGTGCTCTGTGTAATTCCGGGGACCAAACCCAAGCCCTTATACATGCAAGAACTCTGCCCCTGAGCTACACCTGCATCACACTGCCTCCTAGGAGACGGATGTGATACTGAAATATATTCCTTTTGAGTACCATTATTTCTATCATCAAAGATAAACGATTTGGTTTTAAAATAAAGTTAAGTTGTTAATGGCACTGACTTTTGTAGAACAGCAATTACCTATGAAATGATTTAGGATAATATAATCCCTAAAATATGCTCCTAACTTCTAAATACTTAAACATGTGTTTCCTGGTGTATTCTGATCTTTTAAACAGATATGCTAAATTAAAAAACAGAATTGTTTCTATTCTTCATAGGAAGAAAATTGTAACACATGGAATTATTAAGTTCAAGATTATACTATAATTAGCTAAGTTTTTAGAAAACTTTACTATATCTAAAACCCAGATTATTTCCATGGAAATTCTTTAAAAAATCCATTTTCTTCATGACAGACTATTGTACAGACTAAAAACTAACTGCAATACTAAATTTAGCTTCATCTTTATAGTTCAATGGAGTTAAAATCAGGTATTTATCCTGTTTGAGATATACCAAAAGTGTCCATCTAGCTATATCAATTATATAAATTCACATATTCAACACCTAAAATGGTATTTATCCAGTCAGTCAGTACTGGAAAAAATGTAGAAAATATTTTGATGTTACAACCTCAATAGTCCCAAAAACCTGACAACTGTCTCTGGTATATTCTGTGATTTCTCTTTGAAAACAAATGTGTTATATAACATGACTAGATCTTTCAGAATAACAAGAAGTTGCTTGCAAATTCATCTGAAGCAATCAGTTGTCTCTTCTCAGTAATAGTTGTAAGCTTTAATAATCTGATAACAAACTTACCCTGAAAATATTAGGAAAAGTACATTTGTATCAGTTGATGCAATAAATAACACAAACATCATGCTGTTTATTTCATATTTCTGTGAAGAAGGGATCTAATTAAATGTAACTATGGACAACTTCCATATTTGAGGTACTGGAACTACAGGACATTAGAAAACATACCTCACCGAGGCAGGTTATTACAAAATCTAGCTTCTAGTATGGCCGTGACACAGTCCTTTAGGAGTAAGTAAAATTCTTACACAAACCACATCTTGAAACTACTGAATTTACAATTGTATAGACGGTAAAACAGACATATTTTTCGAAGCTGACAAAATATATAAGCTTTAAAAAAAAAAAAACCTTAGAGGACTAAGCTGCACGTGAATGCAGCCATCTTTTTCCTTTCTGGCCCTTTGCTCTAGGCAAGCAAATAAACTTTGGAAAATTCAAGCAGGGTACGAACACCACAAATTCATGCTCAGACATTCCGTTCCCTTGACAACATGTGTTAACAGTAAACTCGCTTACTTTCTACAATGAGTTCACTTTTGCTCTTCTTCAAATTCCCACTTTTATTGTTGCTTAGCTGGTGATCCCACCTCACTTCCCACAAGGCAACAGCACCTTCCTGTGACTCCTTCCCGTGCCTCCTCGTCTTCCCGTGGCTCAGGCTACCCACCCACCCACATACAGATACTTTCCTTGTTGTGTCAAAGCCTGATGCTTCCAAGCAGTGGAGGCCAGGCCCCAGCAGGTAATCTGACTTTCCCTCACTGTTTACTTTAAAGCTTTTGTTTTTGTTTAACTTCTCTGCTGTGCACACACAGTGCCAGTATCTCTCCCCTTTTATTGAGCTGTTCTTACTAACACAGAAATATCATCTAATTTTTCTCAGAAGACAAACCAAATCAAGACAGACTCCTCCCATCACCACATTTCCCTTTGACCGTTGTCTTCCAACTAGTTCCCCCTGCTTGGGTTGGAGTCCTGCCACACTGTACCTGGGCAGCCCTCATTATCCATCACTAGCGGCTTCCCTGCTTAGGCTGTTCAACCTGCTCTTGATTGTTCCTAATCCTTTAATGGGTTTCCTCCAGCATGAGGTTCAGAAGTACGCCCAGCCCACCCACCACTTATTTTTGCATTTTCCTTATAAATTTCTATTAATGATCTTTTAAATAATATCTTTTTGATAAGTGGGATTTAAAAACTCCCAAACTTACTTTCTTAAGGCGTGGGGTGAAGGTGTGCCTGTGAGGTGTCCAGCCCCAATTGACACATCAACAGTACAACCCTTAAATCTAAGGCTCAACATCACAGAAATGGGGGCAGAGGTACTTTAAGTGCCTAGAACCAGGATGCTGATTAGATAGGGTCCCTAGACATCATAAGAAAATACTCCCATGATTCCCAACTGCTTGACCAATATTGGCCTCCTGACAATACTAGTTGACATGCCAACATGGACAGAAGGAAATTCCACAAATCCTGTCCTGAGATGAACAACTCTAGGTGATCAATGGCTGACAAGGGAGGGACAATCAGTTTCCTTCAGTGACAGGATCCCAAAGAAACTGTTCAATTTTAAGTGCTCAGTCCCTGGACACACATAAAGTTGGCCAATGCTAAAGGGACTCAGTAGACTGTGTGTGAGCACATACACACATAGCTGGATAGACGGAACAGTAATTATAATAGACAAGGTCAGGAATGGGAATGGAAAGGCAGGAGTGATATAGATAAACAGTCATGTGTGAAGTTCTCAGATTAAACTAGACACACATTTTTACAAATAAAATAAAAATAAATTTAAAAAACCAAAAATATACACAGGGAAAATTTTTAAAATCTACTTAAGAGAGTGTCACAAATTAGTATTGTTTCTACAAATATGTCAAATTTAACTTGTTTTCAAATCTTATCTGCTGATAATCACAGACTTAAAGTCTCACACAGCAATTCCTTCTAAAAGATGATCTTGATTCATAACTGAAGCCTATCTGGTGACCAATGGGACCACAGAAAAGACAGTGAGACAGAAAGATGGTCTGAGAAGGAAAAAAGATGGGGGGGGGCAGAACTGAGGAAGCTGGGCAAACAAGGTGTGATGCCAGCAGGAGATCGGTGTCACAAATGACCTAATGCAAAAGACTGAGTTATAAAGTTACAACTTTGTTAAACTGGGGAGATCCCTGTCACAAATGACCTAATACAAAAGACTAAGAGTTACAAAGTTGTTAAACTGGGGAGATCCCTGTCACAAATGACCTAATATAAAAGACTAAGAGTTACAAAGTTGTTAAACTGGGGAGATCCCTGACACAAATGACCTAATACAAAAGACTAAGAGTTATAAAATTGTAAGTTACAAAAATGTTAAAGGAAGAAGAAACCATTGTGGATAAAAGAAGAAAAACAAAGTTAAGTGGTTGTTATTGCAATGTTTTGCCCATGACTGGTTTTATTTGCATTTCGGAATAAAAAGGAGACATGTCTTTAGGTAGAGGTGGAAACAGCACACGGTAAAAGCAGATGTTGGCTGGCCCAAACACATCGTTTTTTTAAACCAAAGTTTTAAAGCAATATTTTTAAACCAAATACTCCTAACTGGGCAAACTCTCATCACTCTCCGTCACACTCTAGCACACTGTGTCACACTTGGTCATGCCAATGATGCTCTTGCTGTCTTCAACTGCACAACCAGACACAGAGACCCTAATTTACCCATTACAGGATAGGATAAAAAGTTATTTTTTATAAAATACAAGATGTAGTATAAAACAGTAATTCTGAAAAACTGCAAATCTTACTAAATAAAGTAAGGACATAATATAGTAGCATAATCACTTTATGTTGCTAAGGCACTAGGGAAAATCTCACTAATCTAGTAACTTAAAAGGTGAGTTCAAATATAGACCCTAGCCATATGGCTAAGAAGAAACATGGCATGCTAGGCTTCTTAGATGCTCAAGTCTGCTGGCCAAAGAGTATGTGCACATAACAGCAGCACCATTTGATAATCTGTATCTGAGACTAAACAAAATGTACACCAGTTGACTGCTTTTCCAATACTTCTAAACATGTGTGCATGCTATTTAAATTATTTTACACGGTTAGCAATAAATCCCATTGCAGTCACCAATGAAGCATGACAGTCATGCCACTGGGGGAACATTTCCTTAGCCTGACGCAGTTACCCCTTCCACTGTATGTCTCACTATACAGATGATCCCTTACTATATAAGTGTATATATGTACTCCTGTTCACACATCTCACTATACAAATGATCCCTTACTATATAACTGTGCATATGTACTCACAGCCAGAACAATACGTGACTGCCTTACTTGTTTCGTAGTTATAATTCCCTATAAAATAACTTCCAAGAGACTGATGGCCGAGCGAATTGATCTCAAAACTTAAAATCCAGCTTAGGTGGCAGCACTTAGGAGAACGACTACTATCAAGAGACTTTGATTTTAAATCAACCCATAAGCTTGTGCCAGCCAGTCAATTTCGATGTTTCTCATTTCTTCTCTCTACAACATGTGGGTATGATTTAGCACTACCTGTTACAAAGATGACAGGATCACAGAGCTAACCCATCTGACTTTTCTGAGCTCTTCTCAATAACAGCAAAATAAATTAAATTTTTTCTTTTCTGTTTCTGCTTTGTTTCTCTAGACATATAATTACCTACCAAGAGGAAATTTATAACTTCTCTTGAGAGAAATAATGAAGCCAGAGATCAGAAGGTTCCCATAAATGTCTTAGACCTGTTCTTTAATAGAGTGTCAAGCATTCCCCAGTAGGATAACAGGCTGTTAGATTTTCTGGTCTCTTCAGGAGGCTCTGAGCTCTGTTCACAGACATGGGTTGTCACCAATCATAAGCATCCAATTTTACAATGAACACACTGATGCTCTCCTTCTGGAGAAGGTACAGTTTGCTCAAACCTCAACAGAGAGGAATGAATACCAAGTGAAGAGCTACAAATAAAAGACTTAAGAAAATCAGGGCAGAAATGGCACACCCTTTAATTCAGGACACAAGAGGCAGAGACAGGTGGATAGCTTGAGTTAGAAGCCAGTCTGGTCCACAGAGCGAGATCCAGGACAGACAGGGCTACACAGAGAAACCTTGTCTCAAAAAATAAATAAATAAATAAATAAAAAAAAATAAAACAAACAAAAAAAAATTTAAAAATATAAAAAGTCTTCGTGGAGTGTACCCCATTTATTTCAATTAAACGGAAAAAGATTCTTTGTAAAGCACATGTTTTAGCTATTTTTATTATGATGGTAGTATAGGTGTTCCCTAAAATAAAGCTTGGCAAGAATCTGTGTGTGTGTGTGTGTGTGTGTGTGTGTGTGTGTGTGTATAAACAATGCTATCAGTAAAGGCAGCATTAAGTAGCATAGGGATGACAGCCCACCAGCTTAGACCTTCACTTTTGTGACAGGTCTCAGAAGATGCACGAGCCACCCTCAAGGTCATCCACTCATACATGACACGGCAAATGGTAGTGGCTTAGCACTCACACAACAGATACTGGCATTATCCCTGAACCGGCTGGCTTCTTTCAACCTGACTCTGTATCTCTCTGCCCATCTGTCTTACTGCTTTCTTTATTGAAGACTGTGATCAGGAGCCTAACAGACTGAAGCTAACGGCCCCTAGGCACTGCCAATGGGTGAATAGTTAGGAGAATGCTTCACTAGCAATGTGGATCTCACTTGGCCCCCAGTAACTGGAGAATGAGCTACCCTGCCCCAGTGGAACATCAGCATCCTAGAAGAATATCTATGCTGATTACTTATTTAATGTATGTGAATGCTCTATCTGCATGTACACCTGCACGTCAGAAGACAAGATGATGTCATAGATGGTCATGAGCTAGCATGTAGATGCTGAGAATTGAATTCAGGACCTCTGAAAGAACAGTTGGTGTGTTATTAATCACTGAGCCATCTGTCCAGCCCCAGAATATCTATTCTTTAACAGTTAATTTTTTTTCCAGTCTTAAGCTTCTGAATTAGTATATGCTACTGACTATTGGCTGCTAATTGCTTCTCCTCATGGAGGCCTTAATTAGCGTCACTTCCTTGCCTCAAATTTGTTGAGGTTTTTTTACAAATGAAAAAGAAACTTAAAGGGCTCCTGTACAGTAATCATTACTAACATACCAGCACTGGCTGGGAACACAGGACTCCTCCTCCATGTACTTAACCAAAACAAGGGTGCAATTTCTACTCCAAATATAATTGCAAAAAATGCTTGATTCTTTTACTACTCCAAAATATAAATAGAAAAAAAATCCAGTTTCACCTAAGTGGCCCATTGTTAATTATTTACAAAAATCTCTTTAGTTTAGAGAGTGGAGAGATTGTGATCCAACTGTAAATGATTTCCACTAGTTTGTAAACTCATGAGCATCCCTTCATCACTTGTATCGAAACAGCCCGTGAATCCAATCCTAAAGAACTACTAGGAACTATTAAGCCATGCCATTGCATTGTTTTAAAATAAAATTAAAACCATATATTAAAATGGATTAATATTTATTTTCAAACAACTTACAATGCTTTTATTGTTACAGTCAGAAAAGGGTCAGGATCTGGAGAGATGGCTCGGTGGCCCTGGTTCAATTCCAAGCACCCATACAGGCAACTCACAACCACCTGTAACTCTAGTTCCAGGGAATCTGACTCCATCACACAGATATATATGCAGACAAAACACAAATGCACATAAAAATAATAAAAAGTAAAATGATTAAAGAAAAAGTAAAGCAATGGGCCAGGACAGTGAGATGCTCTGCTTTGCTTTTTGCTCACATCTTATCCAAGGTTTAAAGTTAGTGAATAGGAGTCCCACATATTTATAGAAACATTAAAAAGCTGTATTGTGAAAACAGGATTCTACCATCTTTCACTGTCTAACATTTTTGATAAAATTCTTTCTCATGCTCATACAATCGAAAGATATTCACTGAACATTTACACAACCAATTGCACTTAATATATCCATGGGTTTTCCCTATGTCCCAAAAACTAATCTTACATAATTTCTTATTTAAAAACACATAATTATTTGTAGTTAAGATATGCCTACAGAGTTTATACATAGATTCAATTCAGTCTCCAGTTGTTACTTCTGAAATGACCATATAACAGTTATTGTCTGACACACTAAAATTCTAAACCACCAAAAGTAATTAAATGTATTATGTTACATTTCACGGCCTTTAAGACTTCACAGACTAAACATGGCATGACAGGTAATTTCCCCCCCAGTAGATCCTCGATTGGTATGAACTAGAACAAAAATATCACATCATTCTTGGGAGGTCTTGTAAGAACCCAGACCATCTAAAAGAAGTAATTATTAACATATAAAATTATATTTATTAATTGAGCTAGTAACACACGGACATTAACTGTACAGCATCACCATGTAATTGGCAGAAGGGGCAGATAGTGGGACCCTCCAGGAGGGCTGGAGACAAAGCAGGACACAGAAGGGAAGAGGTGTAGAAGGCAGGAGGGAGGGGACCATGGGGAAAGAACATGCAGAGGGGAGAGGAGGATACAGGGAAGCGGAGTGGAAAGACAGAAAACAAAGTTGCCAATCTCATGTCTCCTTATTTAAATGTTCAGCTTGAGTCCTGGAAAAACAGGCTACTGCAGATTGCTACTGACATTCATAAATAATTTTCCATGATTATTCTGTTCTGAAAAGGAGAGTGGCTGAAACTGACAGATTCTTTTGCACCGCTGAACATACATTATCATAGTTTAAATACTGGTACAGTACAAAGTAAAACAGACTTTTACCCACAGTGTGTCATATATCCGAGGGACATGAGAAGTTGCAAGAAGGGATTAAAAATAACTTAAGTACTATCAAAACATTCTAAAAACTAACTTAGACAAACCTCACTTTGTACTTTATCCACATATAAGTAATATATATTGGGAAAGAATCCTCTAGTATCTTGACATGAAAGATAAGATACTTTTTCAGAAATAGTAATAATCTTCATTTATAGCAAGTAAAGCAAAATGCCAAAAGAGCCATTTAACCAACCAGAGCATAGCACAGAATCAGCACAAAGCACATGTACTGCTCTTCTTGACTTCAGGAGAAACAGGGCCCTGGTTTGGAGTACATATTTTTTGCTTAAGAGGTTCCTGAACTCTGCAAACAGTACAGACAATCAAGGGTCTACACTTAAATTTTACAAGAAAGGTTTCTCACAGCTTTCTTCTTTGCTGTTGTTTGTTTTTTAAATAAAATAGTTCTATGTTGGTTTTCTGAGGAAATTAAAATTAGAAAGGCTAATTTTCAAATTTTATACGATTACATACATTAGAACATATTGGATATACCTGTTCTTTTTATTGTTTTTCTTTGTATAAAATATTCTTGCTAATGTTTATGTTATCATGACTTTCAATAACTCCTGATAAGTAAAAAGAAAATAACAAATGTAATTTACAAAATAAACTACAGCAGTATTTGACAGGTGCAGGTTCGGGAATACTCTCTTCTCATGAAATCAATTCAGTGGATCTTGCCTATTGTTAAAACACCAGAGCGCAAGAAGACCTATGCTGCTTTCTGGAGCTCTTCCTTCGGGGGTCTTGATGCTTATAAATACATGTGTGTGCTCATCTGGTCATGCTGTAAAACCTAACCTTAATATAAACTACCTTCATAAAGTAAAGTCCTGATAAAAGGGCCTTGGAAAGGGCAGTAGCATGTGTGGGAGTTGCGGCAGTAAACGTTTTATATAACTGCAATGTTTATTTATTATTGTGCGTGATCTTTATCTCCATCCCAGGGCTTCCAGTCTGCATCCTTGGATCCTCGGGACTGCAATCATAATTGGATCAAGTTTCTAAGGCAGGCAAGCACACTTCCAGGCCGCTCCGCCCACACTCGCTCTCTTACCTGTGGGCAATCCTTTTCCTCTCAGTCGGTCTCGAATGGCCTGGCTCCGGTCGGGCTTTTGTTCACTGCTACGGGAGAGCGGATCCGTCTGTACACAGGTAATCAAAAGTCAAGTTGGATAAAATAATTTTTTTTTAAATCAGTGACTGTCCACAGAATAGCACATTACCCAACCTTGAGGGTTTAGTACTAAGTAAGGAGATCGCATGCCTGACTGTATGTAATCTTTATGGCTTACACTTACATGGATCAGGGCTGGCCAGTCTAGCTTCAGAAAGTTAAAAGGCAACAAAACACAGGGTGAGCCGTACCTGGGGACTCAGGGCTAAAAGTGGCTCCATTTGAAAGCAGTAACTTCTGTTTTCCTCTTTCTGATAACTACTTTCATCTCTCAAATTAGACTTATACAATTTTAAGGCTACAATAATTTTGTATAATAAAACTTTTTCCTGGCTGCAGCTATATGTTGGGAATACCAGCTTACATTATTTCAGAAGTAATTTCCTAGATACTGCCTGCCAGAATGGCATACTCTGCTGAAGTTTCAAACTGGATATCCTGGCAAGTGACAACTTAAATTGGTGCTGTGAGGAATCCTCTTTATAACAACATGTTTCAGTGGTCTGAAATTTCAGTGACTTTAACCATAAATACTTATGTAAAATAAGCCATGTCAAATTAGGTCAAGCTCTGTATTATATAGGATGAAAGTCAGAACACTAGCTTACTTTGATGAGAAAACCAGGATAAAGTTGGCTAAAGTTGATGAGAAAAACGATGCTAAGTGTGGTGTGAAGGCACGCGCCTGCGCCTGCTTCTGTGCACACATGTTAATATCCCTCCATTACTGACTGAAGTTTGTGTATAGATCACAGTTCTGTCTCAGGTAGCATGCTCCTGGTTCCAAGCATTTTACTTCCTATTTAAAAGAAGATTTAAAAGGAAGTATTTCCGAAATGATGCTGTCCTTGAACTGCATAGCTGGCATCAGTCACAGTGCACTGACAGGAATGGGAAAACAGTGAATATTATAGGTATTGTGAATGCCTGCTTTGAGACAGCGGTCAGCAACAACTGCCATTTACTGAATAGTTAGTTATGCCCGGCCCCAAACAGTGCATCATCACGCCATACCCAATTCTCAAAGCAACCTGGTGTAATACACACCATCCTTACTGCCGTAACTGTTACAGATGCTCTGAAATGGCGAAACTGTGTGGAGTACCTGGAAGCAGCTCTGTTACCTTCACAACTGTCTGGTGACATGAATGGATGCTATCTAGTAATAATCATAGTTTATAGTTAGTCAAAATTAAGGTAAAAGCACTGTAAGACTAGAGGACCCAAGGCACTTGAGCTGGCATGCTGACCGGCTCACAGCTGATTAATCTTAAGTAAGCACTTTGACCATCACAGTATCCACTGAAGACAGGAAAAGCAAGACCTTGTGGTCAGAGACATGCAGCTTCTGACTGTATCTCTACTATAAATGGTTTAGTAGCTTTCATTTTGCTTTCCAAAAGGACATACGAACATAAAATGGGAGCAGCTGGAACAGGAGAGCTTCATTCATCGGCTCCATTACCCACACCCCCCGCCACAGGATCATTAAAATTTAGTGAAAGACAATTCACGTTTTGACCAGGAGACCTGTGAGCCTACTTCCCACCACACGGCAAATCGTGTGGAATATGTATATACTTCATTTTCCAGGACAAAGAATTAAGAAGAAGCCAGGAAGAACACCACGTGATAGCACAAGACTGTAGCCCACACGGGGAAGGGACAAGCACTGAATGAAGGCTGTCACACAGCAAGAGTGGGTAAGTATAAATACTGATCAGAAAGCCACAGACAGTGACAGACCCAGCCAGAGAGAACAGGACAGGACAGTTGAAGGGAAGAAGAGCAGAGGTCAGATTATTAGATACAGATTTTATTCTTGAGTTTTTTACATCCTGGATGTGAGAATGGAGGCACTCGAGTGTCAGGCACCAACAGAGTCATGGATTCCTTCACACCGGAGACAGAGAGGAAGGCTGAGAAGTTCACAGGGGATCCTGACAAATGAGGACAAGAAAGAAGTCTGGAAACAGGAGGCACGTTAGGTATTTCTGAAATCACTCTGTGTGTGAATGCATTTCCTCAGGGTGCTCACTGTGGTCTGCTCAGAGATCTCTGGGGAGGATCAGAGGAGGAATGTATGGTGGACAGACTGTTACAGCTTGAAAATGTTAGTGTTCTACAATCTTTTCTAGAATAAAGTTCTTTAAAGGCTTTCATAAAACGTGGAAGTCTAATGAACTGCAATAGAAATACTAAATTTTTAAAAAATTGTTTGTAGTAAACAACATTAAACCATAAATCCTATTTTTTTATTCCATATCTTGAAAAACTGTACTATAATACATTGAAAGAGAAGTTGTGATACTACTGATTTTCAAACTATGACTATGCTTACAAGTTAAAACCGTAGCTTACCCCAGAAATATTTCCCAGGACCAGCTTTACCAACTGCTTCACATAGGAAAATGAAGGTGCACAATTACTGTTCCTGATGTGGGCACTGCAGGCATCCAGGACGGTTCGAACCGACACCCGAGCATAAACAACATCCTCACACATGCCCAGCAGAATGCTATTGAGATGATCTCCCAGCTTGATGGGCTAAAATCAAAGGAAAGGCCACATTAATAAACATAGACAAAAGGCCTTTATGGGATCTCAGGAACACAGCGAATGTTCATAGGAAATGAATTATTTTCTATTGGCAATTATGTCTCATTGATAAATTTGATTCAAAAACCATAACAGAAGGAAGTTAGCATGTCTTCCTAGATATAAAATGTAACAACAACAACCACCAAAAGCTGTTGATTCTATAATGAAGAAGTGTGGTTTTTTCTGTTTGTTTGTTTGTCTGACAGGGTCTCACTGAACAACTCTGGCTGACCTGGAACTCTCTATATTGACCAGATTGGTCTTGAACTCACAGAGACTCCTGCCTCACCTCCCATGCACTGGGACTAAAGAGTATGTGCCACCATATCTGGCAGAAATGCAATTCTTTGATTATTCAAATACACTGAGAAATGGGGACAGTGTTTCAATATTCACTGTTCAATAAGACCTTCTCTCTATAATTTGGGATTTGTATGATCAGATAGAAGATTCTAGATGCTGAAATAACTTGAGAGCAGTTAAATGCGATGCTCAGTAACCTGGTAAAACAAATCGGAATGTGACATTATTTGTTAGTTAAAATAGGTTTTTAAGTTACTGCAATTAAATGATCCATAAGCATAAAGAAGGATGGGGAGCAGCCGTAAGAAAAGCGTAAGAAAAGGCTTCTGGGCTGGAGTGCAGCTCACTTGCAGGAGGCTTGCTTAGCACGTGTGAGGGCCTAGGCTCAATTCTCCAGTGTCCCGAGAACGTATTTAACAAATTAAAAGTCTAATAACATTACATACTGGCCAGCCACTGTGGATGTGTAAGCTCTAACATCCATTCGGTCTAAACAAAGGCTTCATGTGACATCTCATCTACTGGGGTATCACTTTTCCCCTTGTGTCACAGTAGATACAATTTCCTTTAAAAACCTACTCTCTCTAACCCTTGGGCTCTAATCAGAAGTCCAATTTTGGTTTTTCTATTTCCCCTAACAGAGCATTCATTACATTATATTTTCATTATCTATTTAGCTATCTGTATCTTCCAGTAGATTTCAGAGTTATGGTTCATCAGCAGGTCTAAAGTCATGTGTTTTATCTGATACACGATATACTTATTAAATACCTTTAATGTTAAAGTACTTCTAAAATGGTAATACTCTATGATCATAAAGTATAACTTTGATACCTTCTAATTTGTGCTTTATTTATATTGACCTTTTATTTCAAGTTATTAGTAAAGAATATAAAATGGAATTGTAGACTGCTCCATTTGACATGATAGTTACATGACAACATCAATATCTCCCGCAACAACTGATTTTCTCATTTATATTTATAGATTTAAAATTAAGGAAAGAAAGAAAATATACAAAAGTTTCCAAGAGGTAAATTAGATTGAGCTATGCTGAATAATATCACTCATCTCATGAATTTTAAGATGTATAAATTATGGATTAAATGTTATTTGAAAGTCTTTAATTCTTCTGATATTCAACAAAACACAACTGCTTTTGTTTTTGATTTTTGAATGACTAAAATAAACCCATCTTTTCATTTCTCCTCTTCTTCATCCGTGTGTGTGTGTGTGTGTGTGTGTGTGTGTGTGTGTGCGCGCGCGCGCGTGCACGCTCACAGGTATGTAAGTATATGTACAGATACGCACACGTATATGCACACACGTGGAGGCCAGAGTCTGGCACTGGGTTCTTCTACAATCCTTTCCACACGGCCATTTGAGGCAGGCTGTCTCACTACAACTGCAGTACACCGGTTAGTCACCCGGCTGACCACTGAGCTCTAGGAGTAGCCTCTGTCCATCCCTCAGGTACCAGTGTGACATACGTGCTTGATCATGCCCTGCTTTTGTGTGTGACAGAGATCCCAAGTTAGGCTGCCATGCTCGTGGGGCAAGCGATTTCCTGTCTGAGCCACCTCCCAGGCCTAAATGACATACTGATGTTATAGAGTTGTTTCCAATGCTTTCACTCCTGTTTTCCATTATGTTTATATTGAGATTCCAGAAAGCAGAATTATTTTAGAACAGAAATGCTGAAACTGGCCTAACAATTTCACCAGAGTACAGGGTCTGAGAGCTAAGCTCAGGTGTGCGGCTGCTGTTACGGGAGCACGGAAGTAGGATTCTGACATTCTAAGTGTAGAACATTATCAAAGCTCCCACAGCCCTAAAGGGCTGAAACGAGAATAGAGGCCCTGCTTCCCTACCACAGGCTGACTGGGACAGAGGGGTCATCTCCCCTAACACACTGGTACAGAACTGCTCCATCACTATTGTCAGTGTGAGACTGACTCATCGATGTTTAGGTCCTCCATCAGTAGATAGTGAGAAAGAAAGTATTCTAACATCAGCATGTCATCCTTCTAGCAGAGCCCGGCTCCATCTCTCAGGCTCAGTCATGGACAGTGACCTGGGCAGAGACTGCCCCAGTCCTTAGGACATCTTTAAAGTGATTTCATGAGCTCTCACTGTTAGTTCACTCTGACTCTGATAGTGCATCCATGAGCAACCAGTATGAAACAGCACGTGCCTATCGGCATGCTGTAGACCACAAGTAATCACACGGAAGACTTTTGTAAAGGTATAGATATGTACCAGTATAAAAAACATCTCACATGTGAAATGACTTACCTGGCTTTGAGGTACTTCATGGTCAGCCCCCCAATACAATGTCATTCCAAGAGAATAAATATGGATCTGGGAAAAGAATTTTTATAAAAGTCACTTTATGGTAAAATTTTTTTTTTAAATGTAACAAGTATAACATTTTTTGCTCCAAAGGAAGTATAACATGTAATTTGAGAAAAAATCATTTTACACAACTTATATGAAAGCGTAGAGAGATTAAAATAAGAAATATGAGTAGCACTGAGTAGACTAGATGCACCATCCCAGCAGCACGGCACAGTCTCCTTCAGTGAGCGATCACTCTGCTTGCTTCTCCTTCAGTGAGTGATCACTCTGCTTGCTTCTCCTTAGGTTTTCATGCAAACTTAAACAATGTGAACACATGTTCCAAATCCTTCTTCTACATGACATTTATGATGCAGTCTAGCCTTGCTTCCTTAATTCGCTGGCAGAGATGTCTGTTAACTGTTGCAGAGCTCAGCCTTTATTTTATTGTCTACTGCAGTTTTAATAATAGTCCATCTGTTACTAATAGACAACTAAGGTTTTCCAAACTTTATGATATGCATTTCAGCAACCTTTTTTTATATGGAGACATTTCTCTTGAGTTGACTCCTAAATTATAAGAGAGCTGCACCTATAGACAACCTCCAATACACTCACACTCACACACACACACACCCCACATGCACGTGCGCACACACGCTCACACACAAACTGACCAAATGAAAGGATGGTATTTCCCTATACATTAGTTTATCATTTTCACTTCAACTACTGACACAGAAGTTTCCACATAAGACTTAGATTTTTGCCAGTGTGAAAGCCGAGTGGTCAATCTAATTGGAGGTCTGATTAGCTTATTTGTGGGTTTGGGAGAGCAGAGAGAAGGAGGATCAAAGAACTATTCTATCATTGATTTTAAAATAACCTCGTATGATGTGGGCAGATGCTCCATGGGAACTATTGGAAAGGCTGGAGAGGAGGAGGCACTGGGATCCTACTGATCCTGCAGGCAGGAGGTGGGCCTGTGGAGTAGACTATAGAAATTTACATAGATGCACTGGTTAAGGGACCTCAAGAAAGGCCTGCCTGCCTGTTCTGTTACTGTTGTTGCTGCCCTTAGCTTTCCAACGCATGACATACCAGCAACTGCCCCGGGAAATCCAACATATACTACACACGAAATTTCCAATACATACTACATACTAGAGGTTGCCCAGGGAGCTTCCAACACACTACATAACCAGTGGCTGCCCAGGAAACTTCCAGCACACACTATACAAAACTTCCAAACACACTACATACCAGTTACTGTCCTGAGAACTTCCAAACACACTACATACCAGTGACTGTCCTGAGAACTTCCAAACACACTACATACCAGTGACTGTCCTGAGAACTTCCAGCACACACTACAGGAAACCTTCAATACACACTACATACCAGTGACTGTCCTGAGAACTTTGAGCACACACTACAGGAAACTTTCAATACACACTACATACCAGTGACTGTCCTGAGAACTTCCAGACTTTAACCCCGGCTGTGGCTGTTGAAGCCAATTTTGTATCTGAGGACTGAGCAGTTATGAAGTTCTCTGCATCCCAGTGTACAGATGCCCCTTATTAGAGTCCCAGCCTCTACTTCATGTAAGCATCTAGTGAGCCTGCTTTCTAATAAGTATACGTCATATGAGTTCTGTTGTTCAGGCTGCCCTGCCTAACATCATGTGAGGGTTTTCATTTCTTGGGTTTTTTGGTTGCTGGGTTTTGGTTTTTTGTTTTTTTTGTTTTTTTTTTTTTTTTTTTTTTTTTTTTTTTTTTTTTTTTGGGGGGGGGGTGACGGGACACGTCAGCTTTTTCTTATTGTATTGTTTGTATTTTATTTGATTCCTGTTTTTTAAACTCTGTTTTTTAAATTCCATAAGATGGCTTTAGTTCTCTTTAGAAATAGGTGGGGAAAAAAATCTATGTACAAATAAAACATTTTTACTATGTCACGGCACTTCCATCGGTTTTTTTTATATTGCCACCTAAAGTTGTTCCCAGTTTATAACAAAAAAATTCAATTTTCAAATATTTCCAATACTTCCATTTTTCTTAATTCTAGATTATTTCTAATGACTTTTAAGCTCACTCTGATTTACTCCACCTCAACTCCACAGGCAAGCCCTAGGTTCCTCCTACCGCGCCTGTGTGCACTGGAGCCTAACACTGCATCAACTGGTCCAGCCTCGGCTTTTCTCTTTCCCTTTTCTATTCTATCTTGTGACCAAGCTTTTCTTAAGCACTATTCATTCTACCAAGAATGGTTTATGTTTGTCAATTGAAGTTTTGCCCACTAGTGATAAGCCAGAGATGATGTTTTAACTATGTAAATCAATTTACACAGGCCTAGGGTATTGCTGTAATAGGCCTGCCCATGCTTTTATTTGAAGGAATGTGAATTTTGGGATGGGTCATACTAGTAGAAATATGGAAGACGGTAGTCCTGAGGGTGATTTGAACTGTGAGGGTCTAGCTCAAGAGGTTTCAGAAGAGAAGAATATATTGCCTAGAGACCATTCTTGTGATATAGAAAGGAACCATTAAAAATAGTGAAGGAAACCATTAAAAACAGAAAGCTGGTAAAGACATAATTGAACAAGGAGCAATATTCCAGCTGCAGCAAGCTGCAGGACCTAGCAGCTTCAGCCACATGATTCTGGCTTTAGAGTCAAGGACAGAAGAAAGGGGTTCTCTAGACTCTCCCTCCATGACTAAGGATTGCTGGTGAGACTAGGCGTGTTGTAGAAGAGTGGAGGCTCGGAGAGACCACTATGTGAAGCTGTGAAAGTGAGGGCTGGACTGTCCTGGAGAGCCCAGGATGTTGAAGATGCCAGAGTCTCATGGGATACCTACTCAGGAAAGCTGCTAACAGAAAGTGGAACCAGCCCAAGAGAAGGAAGTGTGCTGCAGTCAACAAAGATGAAAGGAGTTGGAGATCTAAAGAGCATTTGACATGAAACATGGAGGTGCAGAGTTTGGAGAATCCCAACTGGGTTTGGTCCCATATTTCTTCATAATCTCCCTTTAATCCATTTTGGAATTGTGACATATATATGTACACACACACACACGGAATCCATTCCGTGTGTGTGTGTGTGTGTGTGTGTGTGTATAATTTCCATTCTATGTGTGTAATATTATATATATATATATATATATATATATATATATATATATATATCCATCCATTCCGTGTGTATACACATATCCTGTGCCATTTTATGTTGCAAGTATATGATCTGCTTTTTGACTTTACAGAGGATTACAGTTAAGAGATTGCATGAATCTCAAAATTTGAGAATTTGAACTTTAAACTTTTAAACAAGTTTGAGACTGTTATAGACCATGAGAACTTATGAAGTTGGATTAAATGCATTTCTGAATTATGATATGGCCACAAGCCTATGGGGGCTAGGTGGTAGAATGTGGTGGTCTGAATAGGGATGGCCCCCATAGGCTCAGGTGTTTCAATCTTGGCCCATAGGGAGTGGCACTATTAGGAGGTGTGGCCTTGTTTTAGGAAGTGAGTCACTGTGGGGGCGGGGACTTTGTGGTTTCATATGCTCAAGCTATGCCCATTATATCACAATCTCCTGCTGCCTTTGAATCAAGATATAAAACTCTCAGCTCCTTCTCCAGCACCTGCACGCTGCCATGCTTCTCTCCATGATGATAATGGACTAAACCTCTGAAACTGTGAGCCAGCCCCTATTAAACTGAAAACTTTGTTAAGAGCTGCCTTGGTCAAGGTGTCTCTTCACAACAATAAAGCCCTAAGACATCTGCATGCCCCCCCCCCTTTTTTTTTGTATTAAAATTGAAGTAACAAACAAGAGAGGTGTTTGAGTTAGTCTTCAAGCGTGACAGTGACCTTCCCACACCCCCTTATGCACAGCCGGCCCCTGAGCATAGAGCACACTGCAACCAGTGCTTGGAATGTGATCTCTAAGACACGGCAGTCTTTACCTATTTGGGAATTTTTATTTGGTTTTTTATTGTTGTTGTTATTATTATTATTATTTATTTTATTTTTGAGATTATAATATAACATCATTTCCTCCTTCCTTTTCCTCCCTTTAAATGGTCCCATATATCTTCTTTGTTCTCATTCAATTTCTTGGCCTCTTTTTCATTAACTGTTATCTGATTTTTTTTTTCTTTTTTTTTGGAAAGAGTCTCATGTAGCTCAGGCTAGCTTCAGACTAGACTTACAATGGACCTGAAGATGACACTGAGTTTCTGAGCCTCCTGCCTCTATCTCCACGTGCTGGAGTTACAGGTGTGCTCCCTTATACCTGCTTATGTCACGCTGTGAATTAAACCAAGCCCCCATTGATGGAACTGTAACCCCAGCATGTACCTGAAACTCTTATTGAGCAAACTCACAGATATCTACAAAAATTACTGAAGAGTAAAGGGTGATATTCTCATACAATTTAGAAGAGTTCTCAAAAACTACACACTATTCATGGTAATACTGTGGTTCTTATCTCTCCCTGAAGTCACTTAAGAGACTAGCGATGGTAGGGACACCCTCTCCCTGAAGTGCTCACTCATAGCTCAGCATGCAACTTCATTAGTTTGTAGGTACTCGAGATCAATTTAAACCAGAAACCTCAAAGGGTTAAGTGACTTGCATTTATCATACCACATCTTTTAAAACCACATGAATAAATGAATTGTGTAGGGTACTTAATGAATGCATACTGTGAAAATGAGGTAAAAATGAGAATGTATAGACTAATCATCTTAAGAAACATTACAGCACGCCTGAACATATGTCCACTGTTGTAGACAGAGTGTGGCCTGACCTCTCTCATGTAGTGCGGACTGTCTCAAGCTACACCTCAAGCACCGGCCCTACTTCAGCGCTGCAATCTTTTGTCTCTGGATGCTTAACTCTCACAAACATCTTAAATAACTCCTAGGACATTAAAGTCATAGAAACTTCACCCACCAAGCCTTCTCAAGAGGGCTCAGTTCTCGCTTTCTCCTACTGAAAACGGAGGTTCCTCTCTCTCAGGGATCAATCAGCAGAATGGTTAATGCACAATTCTTTTCTATCACAAATGTGTATCAAAACACAAATGCTTTCAAAGTTTTATCATGAGAAAAATATTAGGTTACTTTTACACTTGCATGGATGATGTATGAGAAAGTATGTTCACAGCTAATTTAGAAGCCCCAGCATCTCAGAGCTGAATTAATGAGTTTGCTGTATGACACAATGTGTATGTCAATGACATTAGATTTGATCTAGTCAATGACATCACCATATATGTCTATCATGAATTGTTTTCACTGTTCCATTAAATGAGGTGTCAGTCCATGAGTTTGCTCCACTGTGTCCCCCTCTCCCTTTTTTATAGAGTCAATGTATGATACAATTTCCCTCTTTTCCCTCCAGATTATGAAGTTCCCTAAAGCATTCACATTAAATGCTGTAGTTCTCAAGAGTATCAATGTCTGTCAAGTTTAACTATAAAGCGATACATCACATTGTTTCATACTCCCATAAATACCACAGGCTCCTGCAGCCTTACAAGAATTCCTCAGCCCTGGTGTCAGTTGGTTTACTCATGTTGACCTATAGGGCTCTTTCAATGCACATGGCTGCCTGTTCTGATTTGCCATTTTCAACTGCAATGGACAACTTCTTTTCTCTTGCCACAATCCATGCCCATAATATAGACTCACCTACACTTTGCTCTCCTGCACAGCATTGTTTATCCTGCCATATAACATGGATTGTTCCGTGCCTATTACTCAAGGTCCACTTTGTAGTTATTTCTGTAGCTTTCTCTCTAGCACAGTTTAATAGACAGCAGGCAATTAATAACTACTTGTAAATAAGAATTAATAATGATTCACCTTTTAAAGTATTTTTTCCTAGGTCCCTATGTTTGCCTGAAATTACTCGGAAATAAATAAATAAATAAATAAATGATATATATACACACATACATATATACATATATGTAATAAATTCTGAATTATTTATAATATATGTAAAATCTTAAAACACTGTAAAATTCTGAAAAATATATATATATATAATCTTAAAGCATATGGTTATTTTAAATTCAAAGGAATTTTCTATGGGCTGAGTAAGGGTAGCCTGTCATTTTGACTTGCCTTACTTCTATAAAAAATTTAAAAAACAGAATGAAAATAAAATAGAAGCTGGGCAGTGGTGGCGCATGCCTTTAATCCCAGCACTTGGGAGGCAGAGGCAGGTGGATTTCTGAGTTCGAGGCCAGCCTGGTCTACAGAGTGAGTTCAGGACAGCCAGGACTACACAGAGAAACCCTGTCTCGAAAAAATAAATAAATAAATAAATAAATAAATAAATAAATAAATAAATAAAATAGAAGACTTAACATTTACCTTTTCTACATCTGAGAGAGAAGTCAGTGAGTGGCTCTGAAGAACTTCCGGTGCGGTGAATGCTCGCAGGTCCTGATTGGAGACATTTTCATCTGTAAAGGACACACTGCCAGACGGCAGCAACAGCAGCGACCACGGAGAGATGATGAAGCCAAGCGCAGCAGGGTCAGCAATGCTCACTGGTTGGACGCGCACCAAACCAAAAGAAGAAATGAGAATCTTTTAAGATGAGGATTCAAAGAATCTATAACCACTTCAATAGATATCCCAGCCTAACTGTGCAGACATTAATGTAGTCTCATACACAAAACTAATGTGGCGTGCGAATGGATGTCACCTACGCATAGCCACAGTCACTGTTCACAGTCATGCCCTTATCTGGCTTCATGACTTAACATCTGGAAGGCAGGTCTTAGGAACTACTCATACAACCTAAACTCTGGTTTGATAGATAGGAATGGAGCAGGCCCTGGACTTCCCCACTATGGATTCTTTTGAGTACTCAGTGGAAACTACAGTTTCCAGACACTGTCTATACGCGTCAACTCTTGTGTATAAATTCCGAGTTCCCTGACCTTCCCATCGCCCATTTGTAGATGTCACATTGGAGGACTAAGAACACTTGGTTTGGGTACATGGTTAGATTGTGAGGGGACAGGAGCATGGAGTAGACATCTTTCTCTGTGGCCCGATCCACCTTGACTTCTGAACAGTGTCTCTCGGTGAGCTTTGAGCTCATCCACTGGTTGGGAGGGCTGGCCAGTCCACCCAGGGCTCTCCTGTCGTGCTGGGATTGCAGGTGTGTGCAGCAAGGGTTCACATGGGTGCTGGGAACCGAAACTCCGGCTCTCCTGCTTCAGTGTTTCAAAGGACCCAAACAACAGGGCAATCTACATATATACTTGCCTTTCACAAATAATTTACATATTAATAAACAAAAATTAAGGCCAGTGAGAGGACTCACTGAGTAAAAACCCTTGTTGCCAAGCCTGACAAACTGAGGTGAATCCCTGGGTTCCACCTGGTGGAGAGAATCAACTCCTGCAAATTAGCCTCTGAGCTCCAAACACAGCCTGTGTGGCACATGCAAGCTCTACATATACATTACATATAAACACACAAATAAATAAAATGTAATTTAAAAATAAAAAATAAATGTAAGCGGCTTTACACATTTTGTTGTCGTTGTTAAAAGCTTTCTCTTTGGTGTGAACTATCAGAACACGCTCCATCTAGAAGACTACTGATTCAAACAACGTCAAGATGTATCTCAGAACCTTAAGGTGTTGGAGACACTCACTATTAAAGCAGTCTAAGTAAATCTCTTCAGATCACCCACTGGGGGAACAAGCTGGCAGTGGCTGGAGCCAAGGCACTGCTTTGTACAAGGAGGCCTGCAGCCAGGCTGCCGGCAGCAGACCAGCGTGGAGTGTATTTCAGAAGTAGTGATAACTGAAATTCCAGAAAATTAGAGAGAAGCAGCAGAGTCTGCGTGATGCTATGGTTTGGATTTGAGTGCCTGAGAACTGGTGTTGCTCAACCTTAACAGAGGAGAGACGGTAAGGGGCACACAGTGGCCTGGGAGGTGGCGGTAGAAATGAGCCCTCTCCTGGGGACTTACTAACGGCAAGGCTATGTGATACATTCAAATGGAGACTCCAGGTAGGCAGTTGAGTTTGGAGCGTGAGATAGAGTCAGGGCTGGACAGACGTTTTTTGGAAATTGTTGGGATAAAGGATGGAACTGAAAGCCATGAGATTTGATCAGTGATTAATACATTAAGACAGAAATTGAAGATCCAAGGCTAAGTTTTGAGGTCTTCCCACCACAGACTCTGTTTCTTCTCTGCCTTTTTTCAGCAGATCCTAGATGGGTACTGTCACACTCCTAATACCATTCATTAAGAGTGTCTGTCTTCTCATTGCTGCCACAGGCCTTCACATAGGCCATTCTGTCCCTCTCCACAGTACCTGTGCTTGAATGTGAACTGGGAGACTGGGAGTCTAATCCTCAGGGCCAATTCTATTTTAAAATATTGTTATTTACTCTTTGAACTCTTCATACATGTAAACCATGCATTTACAATCTCATATGTGTAAACAATCTTACCTAAGCCTGTTCCCAGCTTCACCCAATACTCTGTGGAACCCACCAGCCTGTCTTCCCCTCTTCCTGCCTTCTCTCCTGTTCCTACCGATCTTCTTGTTATCACTATAATCACTAGCCTCAGCTCCAGCTAGTGCTCACCATATGTGTGGTCATTCACTGAGGCACGGGTAACCTACCTGGAGCACAGGGCCACTTCTCAAAAGCCCTTAGCTTAGAAACAGTTCTTATAATTTCTGGATGCCTGCTACCATTTTGAACTTAAAGACTACAGAGGATCAGAACTAACACAGAGACATGAATGCTACCCAGAAATCTATGTGCTGTCTTGCTATCCTGATGCTGGGCTGCACACACAGCAGAAGACGGCTTGCTTTCCTTATTCTCTGCATCTCTGACCACAGACCAGCTCTGCTCTGTCTTCAGTACTAAACTAAATTCAAAAGGGCCGAAGATGAAACAAGCCACTGCCAGTGCAGGGCCAGGGGTGGCCGGGAGGGGGCCGAGGCAGGAAAACTAAATATAAAAATGCATTATTGAGCAGGTGAGATGGCTCAGCAGGTAAAGGCACTTATTACCAAGCCTAAGGAACTGGGTTCAATCTCAGTTCCATGGTGGAGAGAGAACAGACTTCCGAATGCTGTCCTCCAACCTCCACACCTGTATCTCAACATGCACAGGTTCACATACATTAAATAAAAACTAAATAAATAAATATATAATGTACTAATCTTTAAAATTCTTTATTGCTTATCACTGAGATGAAATTTGTCAGCACAGCCAAGGTCACCACAACTATTACTGTGGGAAAAAAATAAGGGTTTTAACTTCTGCCTTATACAATTGCTGTTTACAAGTGTTTATAAAATAGCTAATATACATTAGCTATTTTAATGACTTTAAGCCTAATATTTTAATATAATATGATTAGCAGTATTTGCTACTAGACTCTAAAGTACTACCAGGGAGACAGACAAGATACATAAACAAACAGAAGTCGGAATGCATAAATCATCTGAAAAACAGATAATACAAAAGATCATTCTGTAGATTAAAAAGAAACTCAACCATAACACAGACAAAATGTTTCTTTCTTTTTTAACTACATGTGGCCCTTTAAAAGGAAAATGACCACTTAAATATGGTGATGGTTAGCTTCCAGAGAGAAAGAGCCAACTCAAAGGCAGTCAGGAAATTAAGTCTGGACAGGGAATAGCAAGAATTTTGGCAGAGAAATGGTACTGAATGCGGAGAAATTGAATTATAAAGTTGGGGGGGGGGGGCATGATTTTTCTCTTTCAAAAACACACAGAAATGCCACAAGTGTTTTCAAAGTGGTTTTAAAGTGCCACGTAATAAATCTAGAGCACTGTGACCACGAAATGCGTTGCTTTCAATTTCCAAAACATATACATGACATTTAAGTACTGGATTCCTGAGGTAGTGTAGTCAAACCACAGGATATATTTTTAAATAATTATGAAGGCTTATGCAAACCTACAAGTGAGGGGATTTAAGAGTTGCGGCTGGAATCAGTCTTTAATTCCCACTTCCTGACAACTGAACGGAAGGAACTCAAAGCAAATGTTTTCAAAAAACCTTCAAAGAATGTTGGCCAAAGAGAATTTAGAAGGTCAGTTCCAGAAGCTTAGAGTGAGAGCGAAGGCCTGTGCTTCGGCTGTGCACTGACCACGCTCCATGAAGACTATTATTATGAAAAAGTAAACCTGATATGAACCAATTCCAGTAGTCAATGTGGCTCTTTCTGGAGACTTTACTAACATTCCATGGGAGGGGTTGCTAGTCAGCCCCAAGTAGCTAAGGGTGAAGTTAGAAATATTCACAAACTTGATGTGTAAAAGAACAACTTAAAGCACATTTCAGTGTTCTCTCAACCTAAAAGCCCATGCACAACCTGATAGCCATTCTTTCTTCTTGGGTCCTGCCCTTTCCTTTAGAGCTCCACCTTGGACTGTGTGAAACTATAATCCCAGCACTCAGGATGCTGAAGCTGGAGGGCAGGCAGGTTAGGAGCCTGAAGACAATCTGGGCTATTTAGTAGTTTAAGGACATTTTGGGTTCCATAGCAAGACTTTTGTCTCCAAAAAAATAATAAATAAAATAAAAAAGGTAAATAATTACAATTGGGTTAAAAGCATGGTATAAGGGAACAGTCAGCAAAAGCAACAGGGACCAATTTAGAAACTCAGAATAAAACCATTTCATGTACAAGCTCCTCTTTGAGTTCAAGTAGAGAATTTACAGCCCTCTTGGTTCTGTGTTCTATTAAGAGTAGTTGACAAAAATCTGTGCAGAAGTTACTGTCCACAACTCTGAAGAATTTGATAAAGTTACTCATAATACAGAATTCTCTAACTATTCAGTTCTTCTCATATGTGCATTAGAATCAATATACTGATAAATTAATCACCTGATACAGCTTCATACTGAAACAAAAGCTGCTTAGGACAGCTATTCTCCAATTTTGTTCTTTTCCTGTCATCCTCTCCACCATCTTGGCCTCTTCTTTTCCCACTTCCCCTCCCTCCATCACCTTATCTCCCCTCCCCTTTATTCATAGTAGCATTTTGTGATAAATTATGATCTTCTGAAATTATAGTACATACTACAGGGTGATTAATTATAAATCGAGAACTCATTTACTCCTAAGTTTTGTTCCTACTTTTAAAGTGTTACTTTCTCTAACATGAAACAGGATAAAATAAACATTCCCATTTTGAAAATGAAACTGGATGAATGTTCTCAATGCACCTGTAACAACACAAACTGTGTGGGTTCTCTCAGTGTACCTGTACCAAGACAAACTGCACAGAGCACTGCGCCTGTAACACTAATGCTCTCAGTGTACCTGCAACAACACAAACTGCATGGAGCACAGATGCTCTCACTGTGCCTGTAACACTAATGCTCTCAGTGTACCTGCAACAAGGCAAACTTGATGATCTCCTAGAAGACATCTGATGTCATTAAAGTTAGCTGAGATAGCCAGTCACTAAAACGCATTTCATATGAGCTCCCATAAACCTGTGAGTCTGCAGCACTTACACTGTGCTGTAGTTGGTCTCAGATCAAAGACATCAACCAAATCCACAAGCTTATCCACGAGGGTACAAAACACCAGAGAAACCGCCTGCTTCTTTTTATTCTTCTAAAATTCCACCTTCATTAGCGTAGTGCATACTTCCCATTACAGTACGACCTAGTCAAAAGTCAGACTGAAACATAAGTCACCTTCAAGTCCTCATCCTGATGTTCAGACCTCACAGCTGTGGTCTCTGGAGCAAACAGATGTGTGTCCTTTCTTCCACATCTGTAAAGCAGTCCTGAGCCCATAAAGCTGCTGTGAAGATTATTGGGGATAGAACAGTTCCATCATTACCATAGAACTCCTCAAAGGCAGACAGCGTGCACAGCACACCTCTGGTTCACTCCCGATCAGCTGTTGACTTGCGTTCTCCCTCAGAGGAATCAGCAAATGCCCTACAGACAAGTCCTGCAGTTTCAAAAACAGAAACACCCTGCTGTGTTCTCAGTGTCTGGGAACAGTTCTGAGTTTGCTTTTTTATTTTTGCATCTTTTACCTACAAGTCATATTAGAAACACAATAAAAAGAATGAAGTTTTGTGATATGTGAATGTTTTTAAGATTTATTTATTTTATGTATGTGAGTACACTGTCACTGTCTTCAGACACACCAGATCCTATTACAGATGGTTGTGAGCCACCATGTGGCTGTGAATTGAACTCAGGACCTCTGGAAGAGCAGTCAGTGCTCTTAACCGCTGAGCCATCTCTCCAGCCCCAGTGAATTTGTCCTTTAATTAGAACTAAATTCTTTGGAGAGTGTCTCTTCTCTCAGTAGTCTACTTAAGGCACAGCATCCCTAGTTAGCAAAGTCCTCAAGTTAAAGCAGTTGATTTAAGGTTTGACAATCAAGCCAATTAGTACACGAACAGCTAATTATACTTAGTGCCAAATTGATGTTTTACTGTACCTAGCAATTAGCTTGAACTACAACAAGATTTAGTTTGTGAAAATATTGATTGGAGTATAGATCACCATGGTAGCCGCTTCAGAATTTGTTTTACTTATAACAGATATTGTAGAAGTCTGGTAACAAAATTTACAGAAAACTGTCGCTCCAATCTGATAGATCTACTGTGTGAGGGTTTTTTTTTCCCCCACTAGAGTAGGATAAAATACTTTATTTCTTTTTGGCTTGTTTATTTGTTTATTTTGTTCTTTGGTTTTTCGAAACAGGGTCTCTCTTGTAGCCTTATTTGTCCTGGTACTCACTCTGTAGACCAGGCTGGCCTTGAACTCAGAGATCTGCCTGCCTCTGTCTCCCGAGTGCTGTGATTAATGACATGTGCTATCACTGCCCAGTTAAAATATTTTATTTCCTAACAACGGCAGTCATACCGTCCATTTCCTTTCCCCTTGCCCCTTCCTGTCTCTCTGTCCCCATCAAACAAGCAATTGTAGCCTAGGCCACAACCACTGCAACGCTGGTATGGCTTCTGATCAACTAGGCATCTGGTAGTTTGTGTTCACGTATTTTCAAGATTCTTCAGGGGGGGCAGAATCATACAACTTGGTAATGTAGAAGTAGTGAGATCTGAGTTATTATTGTTCCAAAATAACAGGGCTTAAATGTCTAGCCACGAAGAGAAGGAAGCAGGTCTGAGTAAACCTTAGAGAGATCCTGTAAGCAGTGTTCCTCCGTGGTACTGTCTGCTTGGGCTCCTGTCTCAGGTTCCTGCCCTGACACCCCCAGCGACAGGCAAGTACCTGAAAGTGTAGGATGGAATAGGTCACTTTCATCCTTGGGTTACTTTTGATCATGGTGTTTTATCGACCACAGAAATCAAACTATGACACCAACAATCTTCATTATTGATAAAATTACACCTCCAAAAGTTATGACAAGTTATGAATAAAATGCTTTGCTACTCTGTTCTGCACATTTCTTCTACAGTATCAAGTAGTTAAGGACAGAAACTGAATTTTCTAGTTGATCAAGTACAACATCATTATATATTGAAAATGTGCCAGGCAGTGGTGGCGCATGTCTTGAATCCCAGCACTTGGGAGGCAGAGGCCAGCCTGGTCTACACAGTGAGTTCCAGGATAGCCTCAAAAAAACAAACAAACAAACAAAAAAAAAAAAAAAACAAACAAAAAAAACAAACAATCAATCAAACAAACAAAAAAACATTATCAGTATTTCTGGGTGATTGGTTACAGAACCCTCCATGGACACCAAAATCTGGGACTACTCAAATTCTACACATAAAATGCCATGCTATTTACATATACACTATGCACATTGTTATAATGACTTGTAATACTGAATGCTCTGTGAACAGTTGCTATACTGCATTGTTCAAGAAATCATGACAAGATAAACTCTCTGTTCAGTGTAGATACAGCCACCAGCCAGCCTATTCACGCTTTCAATCCAAGGTTGTTTGAACTCATGGGGTGGAACTCACACATGTGGAAAGCAGGTTGCACTCGACAGAAACCAAGCTATCTTCAGTTTCTGATCTATTCTACAGGCCAACAAGCTTTTAAAGAGATCCTACATCCCTGCTCTGTGAAGCCCTGCATCTCTGCTCTGAGATGTCCTGCATCCCTGTTCTGTGGTGTCCTGCATCCCTGTTCTGTGGTGTCCTGCATCCCTGCTCTGAGGTGTCCTGCATCCTTGTTCTGTGATGACTGTAACTCCTCAGTTTGGACTTTCCAGGTGAAAAATCTAAACTTTGGACAAGGTGAGGAGATTTTTTGAAATTTCACCATAAAGAATACTTTGGCTGCTTTGAACTTCAATACCAAAACACTAAATGAATCAGGTAGAGGACACTGTGTCTGTGTCAGATGTTACCATTTGGTTGGCTTGATGTTCAACTGTGACTCAAGCATACTTATAAAATGTCTGACCCTAGGAGCTTCCGGTCATTAAGAAACAACATGGGCCTGTGTTTCTGAGCACAGAGAGCTTTCTTGCAAATTCAGGAGAAGGGGTACAAGGCACTGCACAGGATTTCACATGTTCACACTAGCCTATCCCCCAATGCAAGTGGAAAACACTGCTATTTATGCATAGGATATCATTGTTATGAAAAGATAATACCACAGCTCAACTGACTTGGTTTTTGTTCTTATCCGTATTTCAGTTGTATGTCAATTGACAAATTCATCATAGGATGGAGTATATACCACTTTGTGTCCCTCCATAATGCTTATATGCTTTTGTTGCAGCTTATAAAGCTACAAGTAAGACAAAAAGAAGAGCTGTAGCAAGTCAGAAGGTGTAACTAGTAAACTACTTTACCCAAATTATAATTAGATCACAGTATAAGAAGTAAGTTCAGGTGAGAGATGATATCTAAGTTGTTCTCCTTTTTTACAATTAAGAACAATGCTATTTACTATACAAATTATACCTACATCTTAAAAATTCTCCTAAGCATAAAAGCAGAAACAAACCCAGTAGGTGATGATGCATTTCTCTCCAGGGATGGGAACTGAGAACAGCATCCTTCCCCTGTAAGCTCCTTACATTTATTAAACAGCCTGGTTAGAAGACATAAACTCAAAATAATGTGAAGACACACGGAGTCCTGCTGGTGTGTTTGCAGGGTTTGTCCTGTTCTCTACAGGGGCTTCGGTCACTTGTCAGACGACCTACACTATTTATTTTCAGAATGTCAAATATTAAATTTAATTACATGCTTTATGGTTTGTTTCCAGGGAAGAAATAGGGCCACTTCATCTAGTTCAACACATTTAACGTAAACGACCTGTTAATTCTGGTCTTACAAATACGTAGCATGTCAAACACAACTGATGAGTCCTCCCAATCTACTAAATGATGGCAGATAAATTGGGATACAATAAAAAGTGAGCAGGTAGAGCCTGGTCTTTTGAAAACTGAACTACTATTAAGAAATTTTACTTGAAAATTTTCAGTCTATAAGACCTGCTTATATTTTACTATAGAGACTTTGAAAAAGTCTCAAAAGCCAAATTCAAGTTCACCAATAATAAGGATTTATTTTTGGACTCTGTTATGTTGACTGACCAACTTGCGAGTCTTCAACACTTGTTTGTATCTTTTCAAGGATGTTTTGGCTACTTTTAAGCACAGTGGATTTCTGTATAGTTTTTAGGTCATTATCACTTTGTACAAAACCACAGCCTGTTGAGACTACACTCATCATCAATTTAGAGAAATCTGCCAGCCTTTTAGTAAAGCACCTTCTCGCCCAAGAACAAGGCACAGCTCCGTTTACTCCGGCCTCTAACTTCATTACTAAGGTCTTCACTTATTTTTCCTCAGGTTTATTTCTCATTTTTTCATATTTTAGATTTTCTTACTTTAATTGCTACATTTCTATAAAATGGTAAACGAAAACTTCTATTTCTAAGTGTTCATTGCTACTATGTAGAGATACAATTTTTTTGTATACCAGTGTGCAAGAGAAATTGAGAGTTCTAAAAATATATACTTATATGTTCTCCTGCACATAGAGTTCTGCTTCTCAATTAGCTGAATAAGACAGACCAAGAGGCACATATAATTAGGAAAATACAACATGTTGGGACCCTACGTGAAATTCCTCCAGAAAATTCATTTCAATTATCACATTCAAGAATAACAACTACCCATCCAGGCAAAAATATAAAACTATGTTCCCTGCTACTTATTAAAAAAAAAAAAAAATCACAGATCACATAAAGATGGAGGAAGAGATGCACTGTAGCAAATGGCAAAGAAGAGGGTCATGGTGGCATCGGTCAGAACAGATCAGGACTGAGTGTAAAGAGTAATGAAAAGGAAACTCCAGGCCATTAATATCAGTCACTATCCCCAAGAATTATTACAGTTCACACATTCAAAGTAAAAAGACTACAAATCATTTTAAAATCAATCATTAGCAACCCTGAGTTCTAATTTAGAAGCTGAAAGAACTTGCTATTTTCAAAACGCCACAAAATAATTACAAAGCTGGGTTGTATGGCAACCACAAGAAATCTTCTAAACTTTATCAGTAATCACACAGAGGGTAAACGCACGTGACATGAGGAGAGAAAACAGATAGAACAAAAGGAGAGCAGATACCACCACCACTGCCATGTGTCCGAGTGAATGTTAACAATTCCGTATTTTGCCTTCTCCAAGGAGAAACTCCTTTGAAGACGTCATCTTTCAACGAGGTTGTGCGTACTTCAGCACCATTATCCTCTGAATAACAGTAACAAAGGTCTTGGCTTTAAACTGCCAGAAGGATGACAACAGAGAGCGAGGCTATGTTCCTGTCCTTTACTAAAAATCCCTAGGCAAGCACTGCGTCCACTTGAATCATAGGGACTTTAGCAGCACACTGCGTGTGTGTCCTGAAAGAACACGGAGCAGCAGGCTCAAGGTGACAGGGGGAAAGCCACACCAAGAACCAGGGAAAGATTTATACAAGGACACAGAGAGGTGAAGATGGCCAAGAGGAGAAGACATTATTTCAGAAAAATAAACGGATGACACTCATCCCATCTGCTCTTCCTGTTCATCTCCCAGGGTCACTCATACACACATCTAAAGCATCAAACAAGGCCCATCCTGAGCTAATCAGACAGTCATCATTTTCCTTCAGCTTGTTGAATCGGGGACAGGAGGAAAGCTTGTGGGAAAATGGCACTGCATCATCAAGCGTGAAGACAGTGTAAATCAAACAAACACTGGGCTCCTCCTAACAAGTGGAAACTCCCAGCTGGTGATTTCCCAACTGTCAACAAAGCCAAACTTAATTTGTTCCTATTATCGCTGTTACTCTGCTACTCATGCCGAGGGCCGTCCAGCCAGCGACTCCCTTTGGTATATGAGGCACAGCTGCCTCACAGTGAATTTTACACATCTAATATGTCTTTATTGTAAAGTGCCAATGTATTACACAACGATCACTGCTCAGTGACGAGGGCTGTGGATACAAGCTTTCAAGCTCTAACAGCATTGTGAAATTTGAAAGAAGGAAACCCCCTCAGGATACTTAGAGTGGGCAAGATGCTTCAGATTCTGAGTCATGACAGGTTGGTGTAATAAAGGGCTGCTCTCTCTCCCTCCCTGAACATCTGTAGTATGCACTGTCTGTCATTCCTCTGGCAGCCATAAGCTTCTCACATGCACCTGTCTGATCCAGATCAGTGCCCAAAGGGCAACAAGGACACCTTCCATTCTTTGGCCCCTCCCATAGTACCTCACAAGGAGAGGTTTCTTAATGTTAATTGACTATTGTTAACTGCTAATTGAGTACGAGACCTTTGAAGTGTGGCTGTATGTTCTATACTCTGGAGTGCCTATAATTCTGAATTTTCAGAAAAAAGTAAAGATAAACAAGAGAAACAACAGTGTTTCTCTAAAATAGGTTTTGTTGCTGATTTTAGGTAAAAAAGAGTTCTGTTGTTTAGACTAATCCTGGCTGTAAGCAAAGACCTTCATGCATCTCAGGACTGTACTCCAAGCCCCTGAATGACAAACAGCAATTGCTGGGCCCAGGTATTTTTTGTTCAAGTTCCTCCCTGGACTGAAAATCATCAATCATATCAGCAATGAAGCTTCAGCCATTTGCCCCGAGCCCTCGTCTGCAAACATTCTGTTCATCCACTCTGGACTCTCCTTCCACCCGTGCTCATCCCTATGCCTTCCAAAGAGGCCCCCATGGCACGGTTTGCCATTCTATCCTAAGATGGTTCTCAAACTGCGGCACGCATCAGTGTCCTCAATGAACGGCTCATCGCTGCACAAACTCCTGGGCTGCCCTGAGAGTCTCTTACTTTAGTGGGTCTGTGGCATGGGCCTGGGCATCTGCATGCTAACAAGGCACCAGCAAGAATCTACTGTCTGTCTAGATCCCAGACTTTGAAGACTATCACTCGCCTCAATGTCACCTATTGCTGCCATGTTTATCGTGTCTGCTTTATTTATTCAACCAAGCTTTAAAGACGAATTCTTTTAGACAAAGCTCCATGTCCACACAGGTGGCAACCATGTGGGATGAACACCACCTCAGCAAATAGTTCAGACAACTGAAGGCTAACTTCGAGCTCCCAAATGCAAGGTGGCCTTCTGGGCCAAGCAACCAGCTATGAGGGAAGCACAGAACCACATATTCAGTCAGCGTTGCCCAGTGTCCAGCATAGGACTATGCCTGCTCCTCTCTCAGGCAGGAAAGTTTCCTTTACTCCCTCTCACAAGGTAGACTTCTACTTTTCTTTCAAGCATGAGCTCTGGGAAAGCCTCTCTTTTCCTCCCTACACCAAGTCAAACCCTCCTGCCGTGTGATCTCACAGTCACTGGAGGCCCTGGCTTCATGGCCTTTACCACAGTTATATTTGCTTATATCAGTGCTTTATCAATAGTCACTCTGTACACTGAAACACAAGCTCCCAGTAAATAGCAAGTGCTTTTACTTTGAGAATCACTTTGTTTCCAGTGATGGGTATAGAAACAGGCATATAGAGTGTGTTCATCTTAATACAAGAGAGCTGAATTTTTCCAGCCCTGAGAAATGTGGTAAGGCATTTTTTTCCTACACTCTACCAAAAACAGGAATACTGAAACAGAAATCTAATTTACTACTGGTTACCTGTTTTTCAGTTACTCAACATGCAAAATAAGAAATGACTTACCTCTTCTGAACACTTCCTGCAGGCTTTCAGCACTCTGATTTAATACAGCCCAGATTTCCTCCTCCTGCAGAGGTCCACCCCGAACCTCCAGGGCCTCTGCCAGAGACACATGCATATTACCTAGGAAACAAAAGCGGAGATTTATTCACAAGCATCTTAACTGTGCATTTATCAGTAAAGGCTCTATATCAGAGCAAGCTACATACTCCCATCTACCTAATTCTTTAGGGTGCCCTTCAATCTAAACATAACCCTACAGTTTTAAACTTGAAAAAGTGAAGGAAGTGGGCAAAAGCCCCTTGGAACATCATCTTGGTCTGCCTAACAGTGTTAACTGCAGAGACTCTTGGGAAAAGTACTGTGAGTACTTCATGAGGGAAGAGGGAAAGCGTGGGGGACACAGAGGAAGTCACCACCCGCAGATGATGAATCAGGTCCTTCAAGGCTTTCCAGCACTCAGGTCAAGCTCTCTCCTTTCCATCTCAAACACAGAGAGGAGCAGAGAGGACACCCCACAGCTACACAAGAGGAAGCTGGGATAAGAAAAATACCTATTGCTTATACTCATTAACTGTGTCCTATAATGTCTGACACACGTTATCACCGGGAATTTTACACTGAAGGGAGTCAGCTCTCCCTAGACTCGGCCATGCTGTGCATTCCCCACCTGCTCCTAGGAAAGTCATTGCCCCTCAGCACCTATATCCCATCTGTGGCCTGGGAATGATGATGATGGTAGTGGTGGTGATGCCCATTTGGGTATCTATGACAAGAAAAGAGAGTATGCCTCAAACTGTGTTTTGTAATTTAACATCGTACAGAAACTAAATTAACAAAAGACCAGAAAAGTTTCTCTGAGGCTCTGCTTTTTACCATAATTTTCCTCGTATTTCTTTAGGTGATATATTGATAAAACTTAAGATTTTCTATTGAGCTCAATAATTCTATTTTAATTTGGGAAGAAGATATGATTGCTTCTTAAAATCCTCCGATATGTATATTCCTGAGCTGATATATCTCAGAGAAATGGATCCTTTACAATGATGGCTAAGACTTGTGCTTCCCCCAAATCCGCTAAACCATGATACTACTGTAGGCGAGTATTGGTTGGTAGGCAGAAGCCAGCAGGCCTAAAAACAGACTGGAGGAAACTGCATGTGTTAACAAGCATTGTAGTTATCCTAACCATATTCGTTACATTTTTTAAAATTAGCCCACAAAGACATCTGGTTTAGACAGGCAACTTGCATTTACCCAACCACCGAGAAAACACTCAAGAGATCTGAAGGAGCCAATGGAAAAAACAGGGGTTGCGGGATAGCTGAGGAAGGGAATATAAATACAGAAGTCAGAGAAAGGGTAAAATAGCAGTAAGGATATCTGAAAACGCTGTAAGCAATCATACTATTACTACTCTACCCAAAACTAGCTACAATGCATGTAAATTGGTATACAAATATGCATATATAATTTAAATCAAACTTTTTCATCTGTCCAACAATGCTTCCCCAATAGAGCCACACACTGTCTAGCAAAAACCTAATGCCAGGCATCTGAGTTGTTGGTCAGGGTTGTCCAAGAGGCTCCTGAAAATACAAGGTTATTGTAATTGCCATTGGTTTTTCTCCCAGAGATGGAAGGCAAGTCCCTATTGGTGAAGACACTGTGCACTTTGGATACAAGACCCAGAGTCTCTGAGGTGGATCTGATATGAATGTTTCCTCCCTGAAAACTAACTTTCATGATACCAGAAGGTGCCATGCAAGCTTCCAAACGAGGGAAGCAACCAACAGTCCTACCCAGCTATGATGCCTATGACCCACAACAGCGGCCAGCAGGCAGGACACCCTAAGGGTGCCGTAGTGGCGCATGCACCTTACAGCTAACCAGCAGCTCTTTAATTAAACTTAAGGCACATTCTACAAGAGGAAAACCATGCCTAGGACTGGAAACCTAGCCAACCAAGTGCTAGTGAAGTCATGGATACTGGAGAACTTAACAACCTCTAATTTACTAAACTAATATCATCCTAACACCAAGCTATAAAGATTTGTCCTTGTATCCACAGATAAGAGTGTGAGGAGCCGCATTTGCCATTAAAAAATGGCACAGGCTTCTGCTTCCTGGTTCTTCACGGAAGCTTTACTTGAGAATGCGCCTGCGCATGGCGCGAAAACGGAGTATGACAATTGGATGAAAGATTTGAGCCAATGAGGGATCTGCACGTCTCCCAAAGCTCTATTTAAGCAGCGGGCTTTCTGAGCTCGGCGTCCTTCCCCTTTTCTCCATCATGAGAGCTGTTCAATAAATGCTGTCAGAAGAATCTTGAGTGTGGCGTGCTCCTTATCGGTGAGGCTGTGCGCTACATAAGAGTAGTCTTCACCCCTCATCAAGGAATCTTGTCTTTGCAACAAAGAGAGATCAAAATGCAAGGTTGTGGAGTCAGTCCCAACTGACACATCTACAACACAACGCCTGAACAAGAGTAGGGCTCAGGGATCGTTGTGGAAGAGGTGGTGATGGGTCAAAGAGACAGAGAGGAACAGGGAGTCTGTGTGAGATTGTGTCTCTTATAAATGTCAAAAGGTGGAGGGGAAGGGGGCTGGAGAGATGGGTCAATAGTTAAGAGCACTGGCTGCTCTTCCAAAAGGTCATGAGTTTGATTCCCTGCAACCACGTGGTGGCTCACGACCATCTGTAATGGGATCTGGTCCCTGTTCTGGTGTGTCAAGGACAGTGTGCTAATATACGTTAAATAAATAACTAAATCTTTTTTTTAAAATGTCAAAAGGCTACACCCAGAAACACTGACCAACACTGATGCTTCAATGAGCCAAACAAGCACACCAACAGACGTGCTAACATGGAAGGTGGAAAACTCAAGAGGCCTCAAAATATCTAAACGTTTATATATTTATAATCTAATCTGAAGAAAAGCAAGTCCAGCTACAACTGAGGCCAGCCTTGTCTTCTCACCTGACTATGTACATGTATAATGTGGAAATTAAGAGGGAAGATAGAAGCGTCTGCTGAGAAAGGTAGTTTCTACTCAGCTTGGACAAGGAATGAGGCTGTTTACCCAGATGCTGGTTTTAGGTTTCCATGTGCTTCTTCGTAACAGCAGCATATCATTAGAATAGGAGATGCATTGCTAAGAGATATGTGAGTTATTATCGTCCTCATGAGATATTTTAATAAGCTGATGTTTCAACAGAGGCATCGAGATCCTCTAGGCAATCAGATACTAGCATGGCTTGTGAGACGGAATGCCCTGCGGCGAGTTTCCAAAGTGTCTGAGAACCGGTCGGATGACTCCTGAGCCTACACACCCTTCAGAAAGACATTGCACAAGCAGGGATTCTTTGAAGAGAGTCATGCTGGTTTTCATGTCTTCCCTAGAGCTGAAGGGGTGTGGGAAGAGGTCTTTCTTTCAACCTGAAGGAAGTGAAAGATGTTTCATCTGGACCACTTGAAGTGCTTAATGCATTCTCTGGAGCTAGATCAGTATCTGATAAAGATAGTGGTTATCACCCTGAGGTCCCCCAAGAGGGAGGGGGCCACAGTTCTACGGGTGGGGAAGGTGAAAGGCAGGGCAGCAGAACTCAGGGAGCGAGTGTGCACAGTGGGCACAATGGACACCCCTCCTAGAGGGTGAGTGAGTGACTTAAGATGTAGGCAGTGACTGCAGTTGCACAACTCTGGAGTTGTACTACATGGCCCCTAAAGGAACTAACACCACTGAGGGGATATACTAAATGTTGACTTGAATGGTCTGTGAATTTCATGTCAAAAAGTTGTTTACAAAACAGGCTCCTCCCCTGGCATTGGGTCAAGGGTCAAGTACTTACCCAAAGTACTAGCATAAGCGTGCATAGGAGAGCCAAAGCTGGGTAAGAACAAGGAGAAGAGAAGAAAAGGGAAGGAGGAACAAGGACTATAATCACTACTAGAGAGTGGCCTGAGAGAGAGGCAGGCTGAAGCCCTCCACGGTCAGGACACTGGCTAGCTGGAGAGAGAGGTGTCCTTTCTAGACTGTCACAGGCAGTGTCATTCCAGTGAAAGACTTAAAAGCCATTCAAAACAGCACGGGTCATCCCTAACCACATTCCCAGTTCAGAACCAAGGAGTCAGGGGGAAACTGCCTGCCTTTCTCTCTTGTTTCTCAGTTAAGTGTGATGTGGACAGACAGAGCAACCGACCAGTGAGGACAACAGCCGCCATCAGCACTGTCTGCCAGCACAGGCATCTAAGGAAAGAGAAGCTCAAGCTTGTGGTGCAAGCTTGAGACATTGACCTGTGATATGCTGAGGAGGCAATTTTAATTAGGGACTCTTCTGTGCCTTTTAACTTAAGTAACTGTAATTATTTCTGCTATCAAAGAGTAACGAGAGAAAGATGGACCTGGGGTTTCATATAGAGGCAGAGAAACCGCCTTTGAGAAATAAAGACAAAGAGAAATAATGTTATACAAAGTTGCCTATGGTCCTACCTTAGGCATACCATTTCGATTGCAATGTGGTGTGTATGCATGTGCACACATATATTCACTGAAATTAAAATCGTAAAGCTTTTGTTTATACTTTTAAAGAAACTGGTTTTCAAAACTTCACTAATTTATTCCTTATATAGAAAAAAATAATTTTTAAAACAAAAGATATCTTTTCATGTAACTTTTCCAATGCTTTGTTTGATGCTGACCCAAAGGGTTCTGAACTACATTATACTAACCATCTGTTAAATTTTATGTGAAGTAATAGGTTTGTTTTGTTTTGTTTTTTTTAGATAAAGTTTCTAGGCATTCTTGTGGCTAAAATTAAAACCAGAAAAATATTTGATTTTCAATATAGTACCATTAAGATAACACAATGGATTTTATTTAGTTTACATCTTTACTAGAAAAAAAAAATTTAAGATTTTTTAATAACTACCTCACCTGGTCACCCAATCTGAGGATAAAGGGTTGTGGAAATGTTTAAGACAGTCAACAGATGAAGGGAAGAGTAAGTCAGGAAAAGTGTAAAGTTCAGCATTTCAAGTATCACCTTTAGAGACCGTGTTAGACCCTGGGCAGGGGATATGTAGATGAGTGACCACAGAAACATGTATGTGGGTGACTACAGGAACATGTAGGTGACTGCCGCTATTTGCCTATGATACTCTTTCCCCATAAGCAAATCAATTTTATTTCATTTATGTTCTTGGTATATGATATATGACAGCTACAAAGTTGGTGTTTGCTTTGTTTGTTGTTGCTTTAATTCTCTCCAGGCAGCACAGAAGAATTAGCTCTCAAGAAAGGCTATTAACTAAGAACAACCTTAAGAAACCTCAGAAATCTAGGCCGGGCAGTGGTGGCTGCACTCCTTTAATCCCAGCACTTGGGAGGAAAAAGCAGGCAGATTTCTGAGTTCAAGGCCAGCCTGATCTACAGAGTGAGTTCCAGGACAGCCAGGACTACACAGAGAAACCCTGTCTCAAAAACAAACAAACAAACAAAACAAAACAAAAAGAAACCTCAGAAATCTACTCTAACTCAACAACACAAATACCAACACAGAAGCACAAAATATGGACTTTGCCAAAAGCTTGTAATTCTCTAAAATCTAAGTCCAAAACAAAGAAATGGTGAAAATTCCAAAGAATCCAAAACTATCTAATTTTTAAAATTCTCAATGACTCCACAGATGTAAGGTCATTCATTAAAAAAAGAAAAAGGTAAAAATAATCTCTTGATTGATTTTTGTCAATTGAAGATTTTTGAGCAAAGAAAAAAATGAACTAAAAAGATTCAACAACAACAAAACATCTATTTGAAAGTTCAATAAATCAAATGCAGTGGAAAGCAGTTACCAAGATAGACCCAGATGGCAGCAGAGTCCCAGGAAGTGAAGACAAAGTTGAGCAATAACATTAAGGTAACACTATCTATCGAATTAAGCACATGCACACTAGCACCCAAGCCCTCTGGAGGGTGCTGGGAGTGTGGCTCAGGTTGTAGAGTGCTTGTCTTGTATATGTCAAGTCCTGAATTTGATCCACATAAAGACCAGATCTAGTGTGCCTGCAATCTTTCATGTGGAACAGAGGCTGAACCATCAGAACTTAAGTTCATCCTTAGTTATGTAACACGTTGAAGCAAAAACTGAGACAATAACCAGGTGGTGGTGGCACATGCCTCCTGAGGCACAGATCTCTGTGAGCTCCAAGGCCAGCATGGTTTACAAAGTCAGTTAGTTCCAGGACAGTGAGGGCTACACAGAGAATCCATCTTGAAAAACCAACAAACAACAAAAAACTGAGATAACAGAGACCCTGTCTCAAAAACAACAAACAAAACCAAAAACTTATTTTTTTAAAGAATTATATATTTATTTTATGTATGTGAGTACACGTTAGCTGTCTTTAGGCACACCAGAAGAGGGCATCAGATCCCATTAAAGATGGGATCTGTAGTCACGTTGGGAATTAAACTCAGGACTTCTGGAAAAGCATGTTTTTAACTGCTGAGCCATCTCTCCAACCCCCAAACCAAAAATTATTAAGAAGCTAAATTTACAACTTTGTGCTATAAGAGAGGGAACTAAGATATAAACTAAAAGCATAGAAAACCTAACCATAGAAACTATCATAAAATTTCCCAAATCTAAGAAACAAAATAGACATCTAAGTACAGCAAGCATTTAGCATGGGCAGGAAATCTATGCCATATTATAGATGAAATGCCACCAAGAACAAGGAATAAATAAAATTACAAGACAGTGGAGAGCTGTCAAGTTACTCACAAAAACTAAGTAAAACAACAGCAGAAACATAAAGCCCAGAAGAACCCAAACCAACATATCTCGTGCCCTGAAATGAAGTAACTGCCAACTAAGGTTATTATACCCAACAAAAATGTCCTACCCTCAATGAACACTATTATACCCAACAAAAATATCCTTTAAAAGTTAAAAGAAGAATAAAGATTTGATGATGATGATGAATATAACCAAAGCAATTAATGGCCATTACCTGAGCACATCAAATAACACATAAGGGAAGCCTATCGAGGACAGACAAATGATCTCAAAAGTTTGCCGAGGAGCAAATCTCACTACTTGAAGAAATAAATGAATAAGAATTTGTTAGGAGCCGACTTTAGTAGAAAGCAGCTAGATCAACTTTGCAGCCATCTGGAACCATATACCCTGACGAAAGATTTGGTTTTCAATAGCCTACAACAGCTGAAGCACACTCTGATATCCCACATATTTTGTGTTGCTATTTACTGCCCCCAGCTGCAAGGTGCACGTGGTGGCTACGCCTGCAAGGCATGCAGTTCATGTGCTATCCACGTGCTATCTACGCCATACATGCCTGTAAGGTGCACGTGCTATCCAAGCTTGCAAGGCATTGCGGTGCACGTGCTGTCCACGCTATAGACGCCTGTAAGGCACGTGGTATCCACGCGCCTACAAGGCACGTGGCAAAAGCCTATAAATAGTTCAGAATTCCCTTCAATAAACGAGACTTGATCAGACGCCCTGTCTTGTCTCCATTCTTTGCGTCTCTTGCCCCAAGAGCCACACTCTCTCTTGACCAGAGCACTTAGCCCCAAAAGTGTTGAGAAAAAGTGTTGAGGCAGAATGTGGGCCTCAACAAGAATTGAGAAAGGCAGACATTATTAACTCAGTAAAGCAACAAATCTACAAACTGAAGGGAAAAATCATTATAGACCTTCCAGTAACTAAGTGTAAGTAATCTTTAATGCTCCAGTTAAAAGACACATTATCTGAACAGATTCAAATACAAGATCCAACTATTTGCTATTTTCAAAGAGCTTGTCTCCTCGGTAGATACGGATAGACTGAGAAGGAAAGAATAGAAAATTATATCAAATAAGTAAAATCTTAAAGCAAGGAGGAGCAAATATATTGGCAAATCAAACTTCAAATAATTAAAATTGATAAAGCTTACTGCATTATGATGAAGGCAACAAGCTAATAAAATAGTTGACTAGGCTTCAAATATTGATGCACTAATTTTAGGTAACAAACCACAGAGAAAGGTCCAAATATAGTGGTAACTGGCAACTTCAACAACCAATTCTCATCACTGCTGAATTCTACCAGACCTGAAAAGGACTACCCTCAATACTTCCCAAAGTGCCTTGGGGAAAAAAAAAGGCAGAAGCATGTCTGAATCATCTCAAGTAAACATTACTTCTATTCCAAACTGTATAAGGATACAATAAGGAAAAAATTATAGGCCAATTTTCTTCATGAATACAGACATAAAATTCGTCAATGAAATGTTTGTGAACTGGAGTTAGAGAGGTAGCTCAGCAGTTAGGAGCACTTGCTCAAAGACTTCCTGAAAAAGATCCAGGAACACAGAGAACAGCCACAAGAATCAACAAATTATTGCATGAATTTCAGCAGCTCCGGAACAGCAAAGGAAACCACAATAGTGCAGAGCCAACAACAAAGTAAGTGAAAACTTTTGCCAACTATTATGAGAAAAGATTAGGGGCTGGAGAGGTGGCTCAGCAGTTGACAATATGTGTTGTTCTTGCAAAGGACCTACATGGTAGCTCACAACCATCTGTAATCCCAGTTCCGGTGTACCCAACAGGCACACATGTGATATACATATATGCATGCAGGCAAAATATTCATACATATTTCAAAAAGTAAAAATAAACAAAAAAGGTTTAAAAAAGAAAAAAGGCTAATATCTAGGTTCTATTAAATACAAACAAAAAACCTAAACACTAAACACACCATGAATCAAGCTACTAATAAAAGGGCAAAAAAGAAACAAAAATTTTTTCAAAGGAAAACCAGCAATATGGGTAGGGGTGCTTGCTGCCAAGCCTGACAATTTGAGCTTGATCCACAGAACCCACAGAGTAGGGGACCTTGTAGGTTGTCCCCTGATCTTTGTATGTAAGTAGCTGAAGCATGTATATGGCTCCATACATGTATACATGCACATACACAAAATGTCAACATATTACAAATGACTAATAAGTAATGAAAAAAGTTCAACAGCTTTAGTCACCAGAGCAATGCAATGCAAAACTACACTGAGGCTCCATCTCATCCATCAAGAATGAAAAGAAAATGTAAATATCACAAATATTAAAACCAAAATTTGGGGGATGGACAGATAGCTCAGTGGCTAAGAGCACTGGCTGCTCTTCCAGAGGACCTGGGTTCAGTATTTAGCACCCACAGAGGCTCACAACTCTGACTCTAATTCCAGAAGATCTGACACCCTCTTCTGGCTGCTACAGGCACTGCGTGCTCACGGTGCCTGCATACATGTGCAGGTCAAACAGTCATACACATAAAAAAATAAATAATAATAATTTCAATTTGTTTAAAAAAAAGAGTATATTGGTTTCAAGAAAAGAGAACTAGTGATCATCATTTTAAGGGAAATAAGCCAGACTCAAAAAACGCAAACCAACAACAACAATAAAAAAAAACAACCCAGTAGCTAGCTCTTGCTTTATTTGTGGAAACTCAAGAATTAAAGCAGACAATGCAACTTGGGCGGAGGTGATGAAGAGGAGGTAATGAAGGAATACACAGTCAGGAACTATTTGCATTCATATGAGGATGTCCTCACAAGACCTGTGAATTAAAAGAGTGCTTCATAAAAGAGCAAGAAAACGGAAATGTAAACAGCCTAATACATGTTACGTATAATTTTCTTCCCAGACAAGATAGGGCTACCCGCAGTTTACGTGGGGATTATGGCATGCTGCCCAGAACTCTGATGGGCTTGTGCTAATTTTTTAATCCAAGAAACTGTTACTACTGAAGCGAAGACAGTCCAGAGATATGAGCAACAGAGCCTACATGGAGGAAGCAGCCTAAGAAACACCGCTGTGTTCTCATCAACATAGGGCTCTCTATCTAGATGTATGAAATGCTGGGTCATGTATTAACTTGCAGTTTATACTGCAACCATGCAAAAGCAAAATGGTGTCCACATAGAAGAAATTTCTCCATTTCATAATCCAAACATCTCACTTAAAATCAAGCTTTAAGAAGGTGAGCCCTGATGCTCAAGGTTGTTTCATACACGTGCTATTCATAAACAACATGTCTCCACATATACAAATGCTTCAGACATCATGCACACACACACACACATTAAGAAGGAGGAGGAGGGAAGAGGGAAGGAGGAAGGGAGAAAGGGAAAGAGAGAAATAGTGTTTTGGTTAGTCTTAATTTTGTTACTTGGTTTACCCAGGATCATGTATAAAATTACTGACACTGGTTTTTTAAAATATCTACTGGTGATACTATTATAAATTCATAAGATAATCCCCACCAGACTTTAGGTCTCTTTACTCGTGTGTGTGTGTGTGTGTGTGTGCGCGTGAGCGCAAGAGAGAGAGAGAGACAGACAGAGAGAGACAGAGAGATAGAGAGAGACAGAGAGAAAGACAGAGAACTACTCAAAAAGGCTTATGAGGAATTTTTTTCCAGTACTGCCAAAACCAGGGAAATAAAGTCGTTGTATTTCCTCTGTCCTGTTATATAAGACCTTATATTAGTTTGCTTGCTTGTTTGTTTCTCTAATGACAAATTGTAAGCCAGGCCTCAATCAAATGTTTTAACTTAGAATAATTGTCTTGGTCATCTCTTCACACAACAGAATAGTAACTTAGATACCATCACAGTCCAACTTGTTGAACTATGGAGGTTTTCTTTGAGGAGGGGGTGTTATTTACAGGAATATGGGTGAGAGGTTACTCACATTAGTAGCAATGACTGAAAGATAACTGAATCACCACAGCTCACCGCAGCATGGGTGACAGACAGCTCACAAAGCTGGGAGCCTGGAGCACACTGCACAGCCTGCAGGCAGCTTAACAGGTTGGAGAGTGTCTTTTCCAGGTGCCTTAGTTGGTCTACACCTCTTCCAGACAGCTCCGTAGGTTTTTGCTTCTCCCAGTCAGCTTGTCTGGTCTCAGAATTTTTGCATCTTGGCTTGTCTGAGAGAGACTTTCAGCATTTACTGCTTACTTTGTCAGAGTGTAGTGAATCTGCTCAGTTTCAGGGACTTCCTGAAGATATTTCGAGTTGTTTACCTTTCCACATAAGGAGCTTCCCTGGAGAAGACTATTATACTACAGACTGAAAAGTAGCCAAGGAACGGGGAAAACCTAAATGTGAATTCTTATCACCATGCTACACTTTTCCAACATGTATGATTATCACCTTTGGCTTGAACTACAGCTTTTCTTAGAGTGATACTAATGATAAGAGATCATTTCTTACTAAATTCTAGACAAGCTTGCCAACAATAAGCAAGCTATGCTCTTAATTCCCTCCTGGGTCTTCTGATTGGGTAACAGAGGAACTCCCAGTTTGTGGTTGCTATTGCTAATCTCCTCTTTGAACAAATACAGACATGTTCCAGGTCAGAGTGTTGCTGCACAGACAGGCTCCCCTCCCATAGCTCTCATCTAACTACAGATGGTAGTGACTTTGTACTTACCCTCTATTTACAGCATTTTACTTCTTTTCCATTCAGAGTAATAATATAAATATTCTTTCATTGAAATAATTTCAAGTATGTAAATGAATCATTTCAAAAATACCAAATATGTGTTATTTGTGCATGAAATACAGCTTAAGAAAAGCCCATTCTCAAGACAAGATAAAGATGGCAGGATGGCTCACTAATGCAGTGTATACACTGATGCAGAGAAATACATGAATCCTTTCTTCCAAGGGTCACGACCCAGAACTACATCAAGACCTCATGTCCAAACAGCCAATGTTGCTGATAACATGGACATATACTCCATACCTCAACCACAGTTCAATTTCAAGTTTCTTCACAAAGTCTGCTTTATTTATGCACATTTTTACCTCCTTACTTAACAAATAAAATAGTATATTACGATGTATTTTTCGCTAAATCTCCCTACCTTCTAGTGGTCCTAAACAGTTGGATTTTAGGCTATCCTATTCTACCGCTGGGATTAAAGAAAGAATAAAGGAAAAAGAGATGATGGATTATAATGGATTTTCCATGTGGTACAATTCCTTAAGTGGTAACACAGGAGTATCTTGGAAACGACTTCGATGTTTAGTGTTTCATGGCAGTTTCCTCCAGCATAATTCTCCCAATTACATGGGGTGTTTTAGTTTGGTTCTTGTTGCTGTGATAAAGGCTATGACCAAAAGCACCTTGGGAGAAGACAGTTACACGGTCACATTGCAGCCCATCTCTGAGGGAAGTCAGGGCAGGAACTCAGGCTGGAACCTGGAGGCTGGAGCTGAAGCGGGGTCAGTCCACAGAGGACTGTGTGCTGCTTACTGACTCACTTTTCATGGCTTGCAGTCTGCTCTTAGATCTCCCAGGACCACCTGTCCAGAGTGGCATCACCTCACATCAACTGTTAATCAAGAAAATGTCCCCAAAATGACCACAGGACAACCTTACTAAAGCAAGTCTTCAGTTTAGATGCCCTCTTCAGATGTGTTAGGCTTGTGTCAAGCTACACAGACTGGGTCTCACTGTGTAGCTCTGGTTGGTCTAGAATGTCCTACGCACACAGCTGGCCTCAACATTAACAGTTATCCTCCAGTCTGCGTCTCCTGAGAAGTGGGATTACAGACAGGGCTATTATGCCAGGCTTTCCAATAACATTTCCCACTCTTGATGTCTCTCATGCCTAGCGCCGCTCATCATAACCTCTCCAGGCTTGTGAACGAAGTGGGTGTGGCTCTGTGTTCTGTTTGGCTTTTCTCTCATTCTGTATGCATCAAGAATCTCACTCTGCATTTTCTGTACTCAATTTCCTCTGCTTTATTTCCAGCTGTTCCTTAAGCCCACTAGGAAGCTTTTGAAATATCTAGACATAGTATAGTTAGTTACTTCACTTCTTAATTGAGTTTCTGTATTATCACTTATAAATCTGCCCAACCTTCTTAAGTGGTTGGAAGTCTGGGGACTTTTCTGATGTATTTACAGACCAAATAGTTGTATCCTCGGTGACAAGGAAAGTCTACAATGTACAGACCTGGCCTGTTACAGTGAAGATAGTCAATGTAAAACAAGTAACTGAAGGTTTTCCAGCACTAAGTTCCATGTAGCTAAATCTAATGATATTCATCTGATAATCTAACAAGTGCCATTTATCAAACCCAAAACTAGGGTTTTTTTTAATCTATTCTTTTCTCATACGTTATGTCTCAATGACACTCTCCCTCCCTCCACTCCTCCCAGCCCTGCCCCACCAGATCCCTCCTCCCTTCAGAAAAGAGCAGGCCTTTCAGAGATCTCAATCCAACACAGCGTTGAAGCAGGAGACTTAACAGTGGCAAAGCATTTGTCTCATATGCAAAAGGGTCATTCTCCAGCACCATACAAAACAAGGCAAGACAAAAGCACGTCTCTGAAGCCAACCACCAACCTTTCCTCTGCTCTGAGTAGATTTAGTCATTTATTTAACATCATGCAGTTGTTATTTTCCCTTGTATTCCACAAGCAATCTGTTGGAATTTCCCATTGGTTCTACGTTCAAATTATGTCTTAAATACAGCTCCATGCCTCTACTGTTACACTACCAAGTCATCGACACTTACTTATCTAGAACAGCTGCCTGACATGTGTCTGTGCAGCTCAAACAGGCACAGGATACATATGGCTTCATGACGTCCCATCCCACTTAAAACAAAGATCCCCATCCCTGCTTTAGTCTACAGCTCCCTACGTGATTGATTGTCAGGCGGTCTAACTCCACTGCAACCACTCACTGGCTCTCTCCAGTTTGGGCATGTCACACTCAACTCTAGCCATAGAGATCGGCTGGGCTCTCACCTCATTCAGAAATGTGAGATCTGCTGTTCCTCCCAAAGAGGCTTTTCAGTCTAAAGGGCATTCTCGGCTACAAAGGAAGTGCAAGCCGAGCCCAGGATGCATGGAAGGTGGAAAAACAAAATAGTATTGTCTACAAACCTGTCTTGTATATCTAAACAGAACATACACACACACACACACACACACACACACACACACACACAACTTCCTAACAGATATTTCCACCCACACATCCTTCTCTTGCTGGCCACATTTATCTTCAGAGTCTCCAGAGGAAGTGGCTGGACAGATGATTCAGCAAATGAAAGCACTTACTGCTCTTCCATAGGACCAAAGTTCAGTTCCCAGAATCCTCTGTAACTCCCAGCACTATACATCTGGCTTTATCTGCATATAACCTACACAGAGACAGTTATACACACACACATAACCCACACAGAAGCAGTTTTACACACACACAAACACATACATATAGCCCACACAGAGACAATCTTACATACATACATACATACACACACACAGAAATAAACCTGGCACACACTTATAATCCCAATACTCAGGGAAGGCGTAGGCAGATCTCTGAGTTCGAGGCCAGTCTGGTCTACAGAGAGAGTTCCGGGACAGCCGAGACTACACAGAGAAATCATGTCTCAAAAAGAACAAAACATAAACAAACATTCCACAGTCATTACCTCTAGCTAATAGTAGTGAGATAGAATCTAGTGAAGGAAAAAATATAAAAAAACCTTCCTGCTAATAATAAGACATATGAGAAGAAAAGTATTTATTATTCAAACAGCAGCACATAAAAGAGCTAAAACAGCGAGCCTGGTCGCAAACGGTGACTTCTGGGAAATTCATAGTCCGTGGGGTTCTCATCACTTCCAGAACCCAACACTGGAACTCTTGAGTGGTTTGCTATGTCTAAATGGTTTGTGCAAACAAGGTGGTTTACGCTGGGCGCCAGCACTCCTGGGAATCTGGAATTTAAACATGTGTTAGATCACGCGCACCCACGGAGTCAACTGTGAGTAAAAACCTGGGGCTTGATTCTCAGTGAGACTCCCAGGGAGACAACGTGGACACACGCTGTCAACTCTCTGCTGGGAATTAAACATATCCAGTGGGACTCCAGTGAGAGAGGATTTGTGACTACTTCCTCCAGGCTTTTGCCCAATTGCTTTTTCTCTTTGCAATCACTTTGTGTTCTTTGTCACTGAAAATTTTGTGTTGAGTCCTCTTAGAAAATCACAGAGCACAAGGTCAACCTTGGGGAACTTTAATGTTAGCTAGAATAATATCTATAGGCAATGCCTGAAAAGTGGCAGCTATATTCACTGTAACTACCAGAGGATAAAGCATAACAAATTCATGATAACATTTCAGAGCAACAGTGGGGCAGGAAATCAAGCAAATTAGACTCTCTCTTCAATTCAATTTTCATAAGTTTCTCTCCTTTTTCCATTTATTGGGAGTTGTATGTGCATATCTATGTAATCATTTCTTCATTTTGTTTCATGTATCTATTTGGAACCATTGTCTCCCTTCTGTCTGAACAACATGCTTATGGTTAATTCTTTTAAGCTCCTATGTCTCCAAAACAGTTTCTTCTATGGGTAGAAATTCTTCAGTACTCCAGAGGTTTGGCTGCATTGTCTTTTTCTTTAAGATGTATTTATAATGTAAACAGAATTCTGCCTATAAATATGGCTTCAGGCCAGAAGGGGATACCAGATCTCATTATAAGTGGTTATGAGCCACCATGTGGTTTCTGAGAATTGAACTCAGGACCTCTGGAAGAACAATCAGTGCTCTTAACCTCTGAGCCATCTCTCCAGCCCCTCACTGTCTTCTTGAATTTATTTCCAGCTAAAATTATCCTGCCCTCCGTACTGTTGTTCCTCTGTAAATCAGTGTGTCTCTTCTTTTTGCTGAAAACTTTCATTCTTTTTTTTTTTAAACACAGATTTAGAAAATTTATTTATAGATGGACCTCAGTGATCCTTTCTTTTTCGTATGTCTGAGGTTCATGAAGAATGACATCTATTCTTGGCTGTCAATCTGACTACATTTGGGATTATCTAATACTTGGAAGTAGCTGGGTATACCTGTGAGGGATTCTTTTTCTTAATTAAATCATTTGAAGTGGAGAGATCCACTTTTAACCCAGACCTTTTGAGGTGGGGAGTGCCACCTTTGATCTGAGCCACACCTCTGCTGGAGGCCATGTACAGGCCATGGAGGAAGGCAACTTTAGTTCTACTTGCTAGCTCTCAGCCTGCAGACATGGGCATTCCTTCGCTGGTGCTACAGCCTACTTCACTGGGATTCCAGGACGCACTCCACTACCTGTGACATCCAACCTTCTGGAATGAGCAGCTGCTAGACATTTCAACTTTTTGATGGTACACAGCCACTGCTGGACTAGCTGGACCCCAGGCTGTAAGCCGTTTTAATAAATACGCATGCATGTGTGTATATGTGTACGTAGACATTCACTCTATAAGTTGTATTCCTCTGGAGAATCCTGACAAATACATGAAGATTCTGAATTTTTAACAATACTTAGAAAATTTTAGCCAATGTTTTCTCAAACTTTCATGTCATGCCTCTCTGCCCTCTTCCTCAAGGATTCATATTTCATATAAATTATTATTAGGTCACTTACAGTTTTTATACTCATTGATATTCTGTTCATTTTCAATCTTAATAAATTTGCTGCTCTGTTAATTTTTTGTTGCTTATGGTAAAAAATACCAAAACAACAACAACAAAAAAAACTTAACAACTTAAAGGAGGAAATGGTTAACTTTGGCTCATGGTTTCAGCCCATGGTCATCCAGTTCCACTGACTTGAGCTGTGGCGAGGCACAGCACTGGTAAGGAGCCTATGCTGGGACAAAGGGACTCACCTCACAAAGAGCAGGAAGGGAAAGAGAAGGAAAAGAGAGGGGGTGAGGGGAAGAGGGAAGAGAGGTGAGCACAGGGGAGAGGGAGAACTTCCAGAACCTATGCTCCCAGAGGCCCACAGCCTCAACTAGGCCACACCCTCTAATAGCTAATTCTGCTAAGAATTTTCGGGATTAGGCCACCACTGAACTTAGTACCCTCAAAATGTAGTCATCTCAATAGTAAAATCAGTCAGTTGGTGATATTTTATACCAAAACCCTAATGTCCCTAACAGTTGGATGTTGGAACGTTTATACAGAACCATAGTTGGTATACAGCATAACATTTATTTTAACCTATCTAACAGTCTGAACATTTGTTATTTATAAATAAATCTTGATTACTGATTTATCTTCTCATTTTTTTTCTGCTTATTTGACTCTCCGGGCATTTTTTAAATGAATTTTATGTTGTTGAAATTTTCAGTTGTCGGTGAAATCATTTGAGGAATTGAAGTTTGCTTCTTTTAGGCCTCCTTTTAAAGATGACTTAAGCTTCTCCAGGCCAATGCTCAGTTGGGGTAACATCTGTTTCCTACCCGATCTTGGTTACCTTGTGGTTTCCCAGGCTGGACATGGGATTCTGGTTACTCAGATGGAAACTCAAAAGGCTCCTCTGTGGGGCTCCAGCATCTTTCTCCTCATCCCCACAACTCACTGCCTTGACACTCAGCTTTCTGAACCCAGACAGTCATTTCTCTACCAGGTTTCTCCTCTCTGCTGCCACATCCTGGAAACTCTCAATGTAGTAAGCTGTAAAATCACAGAGCTCAAGCTGTACCCTCGCCTTGGGGATCGCTGCCTTGTATTACCTGATGCTCACTGCATGGAAAATTCTCTCAGAGAGTTTATCTGTATTTTAGTTTCTGCAGAAAGTCGGGTAAAGTTCATTCCTGTTATTCCATCTTTGCTAGAAGCAGAACTCTCACAAGATTATTGTATTTATTTCTCTAAACTAAGTCACAGTAAAAGGCATCTCAGTCCAACCTCCCCTGATGGATTGGGGTCAGATCTTACACGGTTAAGAGGTTGGCCCTTTAGATTATTTCTGTGGGTCTTTTCATTAACGGTCTTAAAGCCAGCCATTCTTCTGTTCAAAAGGCACATTTGAAAGGAGTAGTATTAAGACTAAGGAATGTTAATACTGTGAGGAAGAATGTCTGGAGTTTCTGCAGCTAAAGTCAATTACAACATGATTTTCCTTCTTCACAGATTCTCTAAAAAGAATTCTTCTTCTTCTTTTTTTTTTTTTTTTTTTTTTTTTTTTTTTTTTTTTTGCTTTTTTAAAATTCTTCCCTGCCAATGAAAAGAACATTCATTGAAACAGCCAAGAGATACTGAATGTACAGGCAGAAGAAGAATGGTCCGTGAGGAAGAATGACAATAGAGAAATCCTGGAATCCAAGACCCTGATACACGTACACTTGAGATCTCTCCCTTGTGTTTGAGGACTACCCTTATCTTTCTACACAAAACCCAGTATCTACTTCAGTGACATGGAAGGGAGAGATGATGATCAGCCACCTGCAGTCATCACTGTCACTGTTGTCCTCCAACAAATGTCGAAAATATACACATAGTGAGTCCATGGGAGAGAAGCCAGGGCACGCACTAGAATCCACTTTGCCAAGCCTTGAACCACGCTGCTAGAACCACGCTGCCTTGGTTTGGCCTATAGGCTTGCTTTGGTGGGCATGCAGGGTGACTGGCCACACAATATTTAACAGAGATATATATGTTTAAGCCAATATTTAGACTATTTAGAAATCCCACAAATATTTAGAAATTCTACATAAAAAAGGAAGCCACATTTGGTTTTAAAATGGCTTTTTTTTTTTTTTTTTTTTTTTTAAACCCAGAGCAGGGGATGGAACCCAGGGCCTCAGATATGCCTACCTGCTGAACCACAACACCAGCAACCTTGGGAAGCCATATTTGAAACACAGAGTGAAGTGACAGAAATGCTTTCTGACTCCAGGAAGTATTCTAAATGTTTAAACAAAAAAAGGGTAAGTTAGATATGGCTTACAGTTGGAAACCATAAGGCCTGTTTGAAGGTTTACAATGGAGAGTGCTTAGTAAAGGCTGAAATGATGTTATCAGAAAATTACGTTGAGATGTGTCCTTTTCAATCCACTGTTATTTAAGCAGGAGAAATAATCTGAACTCAAGGCATACAATAAGATAAGTACATACTTATTCTCCAGTCCTGGTCCTCATGCTTAAACCAACAAAAGCAGGAAAACAAACATGGTTTAGAAATTGCAGGACTGGTGAGATGGCTCTGTGTGTAAAAGGGCTATTGTGCAAGCCCTGTGACCCGAGTTTGATCCCCAGAATCCACTATGGAAGGAGATAATGAATGACCCTAAAGTTGCCTTCTCATTTCAACATGTGCACAGTGGCAAGTAAGCACACACGTACATACATGCATGTCACACGCATCATACACACACTAATAATAATATAATTTTAATTTTTTAATTGAAAAATATAAAGCCTGGTGTGGCATGTACGCCTTTAATCCCAGCACACCAGCAGAGGCAGGCAGAGCTCTGTAAAACCAGGGCCTGGTCTACAGAGCAAGCTGCAGGCCAGCCAGTTAAGAATACAGTGGAAATATGTATGTATATTAATAAATAAATGAAAATTGTTCAAAGCTCATCTTCCAACCATAAAATGATCCAGCTTCAGTTTCATATGGTATTTAGTAATACCATTAAAAGGAAATTTCTGAGCTGGTGAGATAGCTCAGCAGTTAAGAGCACCAACTGCTCTTCAGTAGGTCATGAGTTCAAATCCCAGCAACCACAAGGTGGCTTACAACCATCCGTAATCAGATCAGATGCCCTCATATGGGTGTCTGAAGACAGCTACAGTGTATTTTGAGCCAGAGTGAGCAGGGGTGGAATGAGGAGGGCCAGAGCAGGAAGGAAAGGGAATGGGGGAGGGGGGGGAGGGAATTCCCAACTTAAATTTTGCAATTGGGGTGAGGTGGTAATAGTTCAAAAGTGTCAGAAGTTGACTAATTATGTAATGTGAGAAAAAAGAAAAATGTCTGATAATCCATGAAAAATCAAAAAGGAAAGAAGGCTTCCTTCCTATGCAGAAATTCTTTCCAGCAGCAGCTATATAGTTTACTGTCAGGTGACAACAGCAATGATTCCTCCAAGCTTCGGACAACCAGGGGAAGGATGCAGAAAGTCACCTCAGGGAGGGACCTAGGTGTAAAGGAGGAAGGTGACAGATTCTCTGTCACTCAGGGAGATACTGAACATCATCTACTCATCAGAGATGCCTACAGGTCAGATGCTACGGAACAAACATCTGCTGCACTCACGTCTGCACAGCTCCTGCCTTCCTGCAGACAACAGCCCGGTTGCCTTATGAGAGAGCCACATGATCGTGTGAATGAGCTGCCTGTGTACACAGTTTCTATGAACGAAAATGAAAGGTAGAAACAGACTGAAGGAAACGGTTAAGAGAGATTAGGGGCAAGAACTCTACCTGCAAACTTCACCTCTCCATCCAATGAGGAGCAAAGAAAGAACCCAAGCTCCTGGAAAGAGCTGACTCGAGAGGAAAGGAAACTCATTTGTAGTACAGTCAGTAACAGCTGCCAGGCAAAGCAAGGGACCATTTCAGTCGCATGAACTGCCCAGTGTGGAACTGGCCGAAGCTAATGGGTGTATCTTACTAAGTTCCAGCCTCCAACCCAGTTAAGAGATGGTTTTCCCTTGAAATACTTAGTATGCAGTATTCATGTGTACAGGCTTGGAACCAGCCTGTGTAGACACACAGGGTGGGGTTTGCCGCTTACTTCTATATTGCTTTGCATAAATTAATAGTGACATCGGAACCGTGTGCCATAAATTGCTCTGAGGGATGAAACTTTTACATTAAGCAGTATATTTCAGAAGCTGATAATATTACCATCAAAGCTTCACCATCAAAGCTTCTTTGAAATGCAGTCAGCCAGCCTCAGGTACTTCTTGTCCATGTAGTAAAAGACTGCCTGAATCATAGGATACATGGGAATCAACTAACCTACTTCACAATTAAAAGGAAACTTCAGGTCAAATATTATAATCTGCTTCTCAATTCAATAGATTCTTCACAATCTAATATTCTCTTACATAATCACTGTTTTGGGTATCTCCCCCACTTTCTAACCTTTTCCGGGAAACTTTTCATTTAAACACAGTTCCTTAGTACCAATTCTTGCTGATCACAAGAATTCACGTAAGAATTGAAAGACTCTTCTATCACTCCTTTCCTGTAAGCACACTATGTTGTTCCTAATTTTTATATCACTATTAAAAAGCGCTGTAAGAAGTGCCTGAACATCTGCCATTTTCACAACTTCTTCATAAGCTTTCATCTTGTTCTTAGCTGTGTCGTCGGCACTCAATGCTGCGACCACACGTGACGTGTTAGTGGGTCAAGACCTTGAAAAGCACACCAACAGAGCACTCTGGTAACAAGTTGTTGAAAGGCTTGTGGAATGTTTTATAAAGGTAGGTTCTAAGTTAGAATGCCCAGATCCCATCCATCTCTGCAAATTGTGACATCACTTTCGGACCCTATTCAGTCACAATGCTCAACTGAAGACACTAATTACATGAGAAGTTATGGTAAAGACACCTGGCTGGGGAATCAGAGAAACCTGGGTTCAAATCCCTGTCGACCAGCAGTGTGACCTGTGGGGGCTAATTAAGTATTTCTGAGTCTATGTTCTCATCTATAAAATAGGAATAATGACCAAAAGCAACTTGGGTGGGGTGGGGCGAGGCTTACAGATTAGTCCGTCATCAGGAGAAGCTGACTCAGGAACTCAAGGAAGAAACCTGAAGGAAGAAACTGAAACAGAGACCATGGCAGACTATGCCTACTGACTTTCTCTCCTCGGCTTGCTCAGCCTGCTTTCTTACACTGCCAATGACCACCTCCTCAGGGGTAGCCCCACCCACAGGCTGAGCCTCCCACATCAATCATTAATCAAGAAAATGCCCCACACACTTCCTTACAGGCAGTCTGATGAAGACACTTTCTCAGTTAAGGTTCCTCTTCCTAGATGACTTTAACCAGGCCAAGAAGCCACCTCACAAGACAGGTACACAAGACAATTAATAGCCTGTGTTCTTTTTTAATATATAGAGATACGTGACTGTCCTCAAAATCCCCCCATGTAACCCAGGTTGGAGATAGCTTCAAATTTGCTGCAATCCTCCTACCTCTGCCCACGTGGGATTACATGCTTAACTCAGATTTTCACAAATGTGCTTGGCTCACATTAACTACCTGTGAGGAGCCGTATTTGCCAAAAGATGGCGCAGGCTTCTGCTTCCTGGTTCTTCACGGAAGCTTTACTTGAGAATGCGCCTGCGCATGGCGCGAAAACAGAGTATGACAATTGGATGAAAGATTTGAGCCAATGAGGGATCTGCACGTCTCACAAAGCTCTATTTAAGCAGCGGGCTTTCTGAGCTAGGGGTCCTTCCTCCACCTCACTATTAAGAGAGCTGTTTAATAAATGCTGTCAGAAGAATCCTGAAGTGTGGCGTGCTCCTTATCGGCGAGGCTGCGCGCTACAACTACCCATAGTTTATCATAATCTTATTGTAACTTTTTCTGTGTCCGTTTCAACACCAGTAGTTTCAAAGGCAATAGACGTCCATTTATGATGTGTGTGTATGTTCATACTAGCTTAACATATAGATTACGGTGATAGCAAATCATATTTATAGATTTGTTACATCTCAAGGAGAGCTTTCAATATACTAAAGTCAATGGTAATAATATATGTAGCCTGTAACAGTATTTAATGTCCAGTGTTTATAACAATTGTGATTGGTGACTTTGTTTAATGGGACAGCTTACGGAAGAGACAGAACTCAGAGTGTCATATTTTTTATGCCTCACTAATATGCATTAAGGCTTCTATTCCTACCACTGCAAAACAAATCTTTTAAAAAAATCTTAAATAAATCATATAGATAAGTTTTATTCCTTGTGGCATATAGCATGGTAAATGTTTTTCTTGTGACAGAATAAAAAGATTCTTGCTTATTACCCTCTGAGTTGTAAATGTGGCTGCTGCACAGGACAGGTAAACTGAGCTGATCCCTGAAACTCACATAAAAGTAAAGGATTGAACTCCACAGTTATCCTCTGACCTCTACCTGTAGGTAGTAGCATACAAGCCCCTTTTACCAATAATAATAAATGAATTTTTTTCAAAAGAATCCATGGTTACATTTTTTTTCACATAGTTATGAAGTAACATTTTTAAGTAAGTGAACCAAGAGCCCATTAATTTAGGTATAATAAAGACTCACTTTCTTCTCTCTGGAGTCTTTCTTAGAAACACTTTCTTGGACATTCCTTGAGTTGGAAAAATGGCAAGTGGTAAAGGCACTTCCCACCAAGCCCGATGACCTGCATTCAATCACTGGGTCCCATACAAATGGAAGGATAGAACCAACTTTCACAATTGACCTCCACAAATGGGCCATAAGGTGCAGGACCATGCATGCACACACTAAATTAATAAATGTACATTTTCAAAACCGTAAACAGCTTTGTTTAAAACTCAGAGCGACGGAAATGCACTAGAACACTATTAGATACATCTTACTAATCCAGGCAAGTACGGAGACCTGTCGTGACTTGGCTAGTTAGGGTGATATTGTTGAATCTTCTATCACATCCGCAGTTACCAGACTGCCATAAGCAATCAATTTAGTATTGGTAGATAGTGAAGGAATTTCGTGTGTTCTTGAAAATGAGAAGTGTAGATCAAGGGCCTGTGAGAGGACTCAATATAAAGGTGCTTGCTGCTAAGCCTCACAACCTGGGTTCAATCCCCAGAACATGGATAAAGAACCAATTCCATAAAGTTGTCCTCTGACTTCCACACACGTGTGCTACGTCACGCACATGAAAATACACACATACTCATACACACAATCACAATAAATTTAAAAGCTTTTTAAAAATAAACAAGTGTTTATTGAATCAAATTGGATGATATAACAGATAAAATATTTATCTGGAATTAGATTGAAAGTTAGGATTCACTTCAAAACTTTCAGAAGACACCCGCCAAGGACAATGTTAATCTCTGAGAGCACAGAAAACTCTTTTGTAGTCAAAACAATTTTCAGAAAGCATTACCAATTGTTTTTAAGATTTGAATCCTAGTGATTATCATCAACAAATAAGAACCCAGGCTGACAGTACAACCGCTCTCACGGCAAATTAACCCCAGCTATGATAGCAGGGTCCTGGACGACAGAAAGGGGTCTGTCTTCATTTAAACTGTTTCTGAATTCACAGCCTGTCTGGCTCATTTGAAACACAAGCTCCAGGCCTAGATTAAGTGAATTATGTGGCAGTTTATCACAAAGTATTTTCAACGAAGCAAATACCTCACACATTTTTTCAAGAGTCAAGATCCTCTGCCAGTCTTTTCTGACGACTGGCAGACAGAAGAACGAGATAAGTAAATTTAATTCAGTCAATGGCTGGCTTACTGTGTAAATTTACCAAGTGCTGGATAAAGCACTTTCCACTTTGCTCAAAACACCTATGCAGGCTTCCCTTCATTTCACAGGGGAAAGCTGTCCTGATTACAGGAATACCTTCACCTAAATCTCACTCCTTTCCTTCCAGACAGAGCCTGAGAGGAGGGGGTAAGGGGGGGGGGACGGGACAGGAGCCTTTCTTACTCTTTCTGCTCCTTGCAATCTCTGAATCAGTTCCTCTAGCACTTCCTTGATAAGAAGGAATACTGTTCTTATCTTCTGTAACCTTCCAGATCATTCATCTCTCCTCAGGGCTCTCAGCACACACTCCCCTTTTACAGCTTCCTCCCTTCCTCCCTCTTCTGCTGCAGCCCATCAGCACCGGGATGAGACTCTGCCAGTCCTTTGTGTCCACTCCGACCTCACTGGCAGCCCGGCTGGAGAAATCACTGCCCCACCCGACTCCCCAAGGCACTGGCATTAGGCTTCCCTGGTCTTTGACAGAGGGTCTGGCCTTTTCAGTTCTCTCCCTTTCTCCACTTTCTCAAGCTCCCCCCCCCCCAGCACTTCCGGTCTGACACTTCCTTTCTCCCACATTCTCTTGCTTTGCTCTAGGACACAGCAAGCTCGCTCCCAGACAGCTAACGGTGTTTTCAAGGGCCAGCTCCACAAGCTCCACTTCCCACGTGAGTCCTCTCTTCTCATCAGCCCACGCTTTATTTGTGAGAACTTTTATTGTGCTTACTATTGCACAATAAACAATGGTTTCCTATCTTTTCTTTGCAAAAAAACCAAAAAAACTACACTTGAGTTTTGAGGATTGAAGCCACCTTTTTTCTTTTCCCTCATATTCTCCTCTCTCCTTCCTTCTCTCCCACCCTCTCTCTCTCTCTCTCTCTCTCTCTCTCTCTCTCTCTCTCTCTCTCTCTCCCCCACCCCCAGTATTTCTAAAATTAAAGTAATCCTAAACACAAAGTGGCCAATGAAAGCCTTCAGTCTTGTAAACTGATTACATAAGGGACAAAATAATTTACAGAAACATTTACAACTGTTGCTGACTTCACTACAGCCGGATAATACTGCGAGCGGTTTTCTCCTGCTTCAAGGCCTTATGTCACATTTTCAAAGGTTTACACACCTTGTCTCCTTTTTAATCCTGAAGTAACTTAGGTACAACAGGTACGCAGCAAAGAACTTCACAGGAAAAAACCAATCTGATAGCAAAAGCACAGGCAGGCCTCCTCAAAACAAAGTAAACCAGATCTAAACCTTGAGTGATGAAGAGATAACCCAGCTCTGGCTCAACTTTACGGCCATGTTCCCTGGGCTCCCATTTCCTCAGGCATACAGAAGAATGAAATGAGAGCAAAGATGTCTTAAAAACTCAACCTGTAGGCTTGGCCAACCGTTTATAAATTGGTCATTCACAAATAAAGCTTAAAGAACTTTATCAAGTAGATATTATGTTTTCTACTCTACAAAACAAACTCAGAAGCAATTAGCCAACATCGCTCAACTAAAAGAGCTAAAGCTCAAACTGAGAACCACCTAAACTCAAGAATGTAAAGTCTGTGCTCTGCTGGGCTTCCTAACTTACCTCCGACTGTGAATAAGCAAAGGATGACACTCCAGACTCCATTTCCACAAGAACTAAACATTTATGAATGGCTACAAATAGATGCTAACATTAAAATGTTAGTACTAACTTATCTTAGTGGGTCAGGCGTAGGCTGAGCACTGACTGATCAGCTGCATGAATGAATGACACATTTCCAAGAATGAAATACCAAATAATGCAAAAGACAAAGGTACCAAGTGGCCTTGCAGCTCAAAGGCCTTCCCCCACCTCACCCCCACAATTCCTGTGTGGTCCTACAAATGTAATCCTAGCTCTGGTGAGATAACAAAGATCAAAGAATTCAAGGCAAGCCTGGGCTACAAGATGATGTTTCTCAAAAACAAAACACACACACACACACACACAAACATACAGGATGCTGAGTGCAGAGGGAAAAGTAACTGGATTTCCAATATCTACTATAATTTGTTTCAGGACAAGCAAATGTTTACCAAAACAAACAAACAAACCCTACAGCTTTCAGTTTCGCTAACAAGTAGGAGTTGCCAAAAGAAATGGAAGTCACTGGATGAGAAAGGGCATACTATGTAAGATTTCCCTCTTCATCCGAACCATATCTGCCCGTGAGGTTAACATTTCCAATAGCATGCTGGCAGCCATTTTGCAACCACGAAGCCATTTTGAAGATGAAAGCTACACAGTACAGAAATGAAGAAGGAAAGCAGATGTCTGGAGAGTCTATGACATATTCAGAAGCTGCCAAACCAGCTCCAAAGGATTATGCCCAGATTCTGTGATTAATAAAGAAAAATCCCAGCCTACCAAAGCTCATTATTATTACATTAGGCTTCCTGCATTAGGTACCCAGTGCAGTTTCTCACTGCCGTATGAAACAGCACAAGTAGTTCACTGAAAAGGATCTTAAGAAGAGTGAGTGCAGTGAGTACCTGGAGCAGTAAGAGCACGCTTGTGTATCAGCAGTGACGGGCAGGGTACCAAACAGGAACAGTGGTCTATGAGTGAGGGACCACTTAACAGCTGGAGCACTGTGAGAACACTGCATAGCTAGCCCAAGTCTACCTTACATCGCACAGCGACTGCTCTAGAGAACCCTGAGCTACGCATCCACAGCAATACTGTCTAGCACCCACTTAGGCAGAAGGACTGTGCCCCATTCCAATGTAATCTCTCTGAATTACACCTGAACTGTGTCTTACTTAGCTCTTAAAATTCCTTTGAAGTAGGAGGTTTGGTGTGCTCAAGTAAACCTCAAGAAAGACTTACAGGAAATGTTATTTAGTAGTTGTATACTGAGACATATTATATAACAACATTAAAATATTTTGTTTAAAAGTTTAAGTGGCTAGGCGTGGTAGCACACAGGCATTTACATTTAAGCATTCTGAAGGCAGCGGTAGGATGGTCTTAGTGAGTTCAAGGCCAGCCTGCTCTTCTATAGGACCTACAGAGGTCATAGTCTCAAAAAAAAAAAAAAAAAAAAAATCAAGTAAATTCCCACTTGTACCTTAATACTGCGGATCTATTCGAAATCCCTGGGTGGACATTTGCTTACTGTGACTCCAGGAATTCTGTGCTATAAACATAAACATAGGAGAATACACTGGCCTGACTTACAACTGGCATTACTGAGAACTGTGTGGTAACACCTATCACTCACTTTTACATAGGACACCCACTTAGCCAGGCTGAACACGTCACAGTGTTCACAGAACAAAACACAGTGTGGTTTGTTCCACTTAGATCTGAATCCCCGAACTAAGGTCTCCTTTACAGTTACTGAATTGCTTTGTTAATTTTTTTTTTAAAGATTTAAAAAGGCTGCTATTTCCAACCTATTAGATGAATTACAGAAAAGGGATTTTTTTAAGGCTTTGATAAATTTTTATGGCCTGAGAAAACAAATATATTACACATGAATTCTTACTGTAAACTCATTCTCAAGCTACACATAAAAAGCAGTGTAAAAATAAAACAGGCTGTGTGAGAACTGAGTTTGATCAATACTGTCTTCAAAAGAGTCCATAATTACAATCAGCTCACACATCAGGAATGTGAAAAATACCGAGAGGATCATGGGTTACTCCAAGCTGAAATGCTTCTTACAAGTTACTAATTATTCTCTTCCTTTAAAAGCTGGATTACACTGGATTGTTCAGGTAAATGTTTTAAACACTACTTACTTCAGTGGATAGCTGAACTATCTCCAAATTATACTTCTCTAGAGGGGAAGCAACACAGTAACAAACTGAACTATGCTTCTTTAAAAAGTTCTCTTATTTTACATAATCCCCATATCTTTTTTTTTTTCAACAAAATACAAAGCAAAATGCAACTTTAAGTGCCTTTGCTATAATGTCATGTGCACAACTGTTCTAACCTAGTTCAGTAAGAATGATTCTTTTTTATTCAATGAATATAGTACCTGTGGCGGTATACACTGTAGCCCCATCACCGAGGCAGGTGGACCATGAGTTGAAGGTTAATTAAGGATATATACTGAATTTGTAGCCATTGTGGGCTACACTGTAAACAAAACTACAGTTATCTGTGGTACCCAACATTCTGTATCACCTGTGGAGCAGTAAAGAGTAAAAAAAGAATGACCTACCAAGACAGTTGAGTTTTAGTTTATTTTCATTTATACTAAGATCACATTAAAACAATGAAAGCTTGACCAAGGCCATCCTTCTAGGTGATCCAAGTGTATGTGCAGGAGGGTGAATGACACTGCTTCCTTCAGCTGGGCATCAGCAAGGGACCCGTGACAGTCGCCATTAAACTCCAAGGTTTGGTGTCAGCTTCTAACTTCCTAAAATCCTTTGGGAATCTTTTTTTCTCTAAAGGGAAGGATTTGGGGGCAGGGCACAAAGTCACTCTTCAATCTGTGAACCTGTGTGCTCATGTTAATACCAAGTAAGAGTTTCCTTTTGAAAATCTGATCATGTCATCTGATCACTAAGATTCTTCCTGGGCATAATTAGAGAAAAGAAGAGAGAGAGAGAGAGAGAGAGAGAGAGAGAGAGAGAGAGAGAGAGAGAGAGAGAGAGAGAAAGAAATTCCTTCAAAAGGAAAATCTCTAAACTTGTTCCCAAGGCTGGAGGCAGAATGACGACTGTTTCTATTTTTGGTGTTTGGGAGACTGCATTCCCACATGTGAAGCTTAGCATCTGAGGGGAGTTAAGCTATTCAGCTGGATTTAGAGCACTCAGAAAACCATGATAGAACTAGGTACAATGGAAAGAGGTAATGCTGATGTCCAACATGTGTTGTGGAGAGTTGCCTTTAGGGAGAGTTACAGTAGTCGTAAGTAAGATAAGGGGAAAGAGAAAATGCTTCGGGAAGAGTCAAGCAGAGAAACTAAAGGATTGGGAGGGTTAATCAAAACAAAGGGATATGAAAAACCATTCAGTAACCTGCTGTCTGGAAACCCAATTTAGAAACATAGACAGTTTGAAGGCAACAGAAAGAATAGTCAACGCTAGTTCTAGGTAACGAGTCCTAAAACTACCCACTGCCAAACGTAGGATACCTCAATGGGTCCCAAGGGCTCCCAAAAGCAATACAGATTCTTGCCATTCCTCTTGGTTACTGTGCTGGTTAATTTTTGTCAATTTAGCCCAAGTTGGAGTCACCTGGGAAGAAGAGTACATCTTGATTAAGGATCTGACCTGTGGGGATGTCTTGGGCATTTCTTCATTAATAATTCTGTAGGAGGGCCCACTGGGGGTGGTACAACCCTGGGCAGGTGGCCGAGTTGCATTAAAAAGCTGCTGAACAAGCAAGTAAGTAGCATTCTTTTGTGGCCTCTCTTCAGTCCTGCCTCGACTTCCCTCAATGATGAACTATGAAAGTGTAAGTCAAATAAACCCTTTCCTCTAGTGTGGTTTTTTTGGTCAGTGTGTTATACCACAGCAAGAAAGAGCTCACTAGAAAAGTTACTCACCAGAACTAGTTCATAAGAACCTATGGATGAGACGGGCACACACCTTGGATGTAAGATACAGAGACATCAAACTGGAACTGAGCTAACAGCTTTCTCCCTACAATTGGTTTTCATAGAGCTGCATGGTGTTGTATAGGCTACTGGAGAGTAAGAGCATCAGTGGTCATATCCAGCAGGAACCTGAGGCAGTACAATAACAGCCTGGTAGGTACCAAACAAGATATACCCATTGAAGCAATAGTGGTATAGTTATTACAGGGTAGGCGACTGCTTAATGTCTATACTAGAGGTCTGTTCGACAAGAGGGAATCATGCCCTAGTAAAATAAATATAAATATATATATATGTATGTATTATATATAATATATATATATGTATATATGTATATATGTATATATAATATATATATACACACACACATACATGCCTAGTCCAAAACCAATGCCTGGATGAGAACCTCATACTGATGCTTGGTTAACACCTTCAAATCACATTTGAAATATTAATGCTTATACCTACAAAGGTTATTTAGCCTTAATCAGAGAAAGGTCCTGCATCAGTGACTTTTCTATTGCTTTGACAAAACACTGTGGAGGGTGCAGCTACTTAAGAAAGAGTTTATTTTAGCTTACCATTGCAGAAAGAGAGGGAGTCCATCACGCCAAAGGCAGGAGGCACAGTGGCTGGAGCAGCAAGCTGAGGGTTCACATCCTGAATCATAAGCAGGAAGCAGAGGGAAAGCACATGACTTTGAAACCTCAGCCCAGGGACATGCTTCCTCCAGCAAGGTCACACTTCCTATACCTACCCAAAACAAACAGCACCACCAAACAGAATCACACCTCCTATACTTACCCAAACACCACCAAACAGAAAGCTCATATTCAAACATCTGAGCATACAAGGACATTCTCACTCAGATGTCATTTTTTTTCTTGCGATGAAAAGAAATGCAGAAGCCTCTGGATGCATAAGATGCTGATGATAAAGGCACTTTGAGGACTCAGCCTAAAGAGTTACACAGCCCTTCTAGGGCTCAATGAACATTGCAGAATAGGGGACAAAGAATGTGAAATCTAGAAGATAAGGAGAGGTAATACACAGTGCTGTTTTCTAAGCATGACATGGCAGCTACACCTACCGACACAGGGCCTATACAAACTGCATCCACCAACAGTCAGTGGTGAGTGAGGAAGGAGTATTACAGGCCTGTTGTTTACTGTGGAACTATTAGGCATGGTTCTCCAGAGGAACAGAACTTACAGATGGGAAATATATACATATACACATACCTACATATACATGTATGTATATATATGTATGCATGTGTGTGTTTATATATACATATATGTAGATAGATAGATAGATAGATAGATAGATAGATAGATAGATAAAGGATTTATTAGAATGGCTTATAAGCTATGGTCCAGTTAATCCAACAGTGGTGTCTACCTACGATGGTCTCAGAATCCAGAAGTTCTTCAGTCTATGGGGTTGAATGTCTCAGCTGGTCTTCAGTATACAACAGCCTAAAGAAGTAGGTTCTGATGCTAGTGAAGGAATGGACTTGCCATTGAGTGGGACAGCAAGCAGGCAAAGAGGAAAAACTTTCTTTTCCCTGTGTCCTTGATTGACATGTACTGTCAGCAGAACATGTGACCCAGATGAAAGGTGGATCTTCTCACCTCAAAGATCTGGATTAGAAGGGGGTCTTCCCACTTAAAATGACTTAATTAAGGGGGAAAAAAAATCCCTTAAAGGTATGCCCAGCCGTTTGGGTTTTAGTTAGCTCCAGTCAAGTTGAAGCATGTGGGGAGCAGGGAAGGCACAGCGGTGAAGGCATAGCCACTGTGAGCACGGCAGGCTTCAGTGGACAGCTAAAAACCTGTCATCACATGATTAGCCCTGCTTAAACTCTGTGAGATACAAAACAAAAAGTCACAAAGATGCAAAGAGGTTAGGAAGGAAAAAGGGACTGGCAGGGGGATAAGACATGAGTGAATCATAACTGGAATGTATTATATACACTAGTGGAATCATCAAGAACAGGATGTTTTAATAAAACGACAATTCCCAACCCCCTAAAAATGGCATTTATCCTCTTTGGAAAGGAACCATCTTGGAGGGCTAGAGAGGTGGCTCAGTGGTTACAGCATTGCTTGCTCTTGCTGAGGAGCCAGGTTTGGATCTCAGCACTCAACACAGAAGTTCACAAGTGCCTGGAATCCCGGTTTCATGGTCTCCAGGGTCTCCATCTGGACTCCATGGACCAGACACAGACATGGTATACATACATCATGCAGGCAAAATACTCATACACACAGATAAAATAAATGTTAAGAAACAGCGTTTCAAAGCTGGTGATGGTGTCAGTGGTAACATGCTTCCTGACGTGAGCAAGCCTACCCCCATGCTGAGAAGACAGTAAATAGCACTTAGCTTAAATGATAAATCTGAGGAATCAAGACTCGGAGGCAACATATGCACATGTAGGTGCTCTCGTGGACAAACATACATATACACAAAGAAGACTATGGCACTAAAATCCTGCTGTCTTCATGAGAATCAGATTTTCTATATCGTGTAGAAGAGGCCAGAGCACTGGCTCCCAAGGTATTGGTGAGGTATAATGAGGTGCCTGAACCTTACTCTAAGGACTGTTTCTTTATTATGGGCTAATGTCTGAACATACAAAGTATTAAAATCTAAGTGACTCTAAGGTACGGCACAGATGGGTACCAGTAAGCTAGAAATGAAACATAGGTGCTCATGAGGTAGACATTGTGGCCTTTTGACAACCCAGATTCAAGTAAAAGCAAGACAAACAAAACCCTGATGCTAAATGACTTAGAATCTAGACCACGGCTCTAGACATTCAGAGACGACCTGAGGAGACAGTCACAGCTTCTCAAGTTAGGAACACTATTTCATTCTGTAAGAGGGTAGCAAGGAAGCAAACCTTGGTTAGCAAGGAGGCTAACCAAGACTATGTCAACTCACACTTAAATTAATCGTGTCTGCACACACTTAATTTCATCTCTAAACAAAGCTGATGGTAGACACTTAAGTTATTGCCAGCTGACGGATGTAAACTTCAGAGGTCACTAGGATTTGGAGACTTCTGCCAGCCAGCTAGGCACTACAGACTCCTCAGCATGGCTCTGCGCCAGCTGCTTGAAACAAACAAGTTTCTTTGGTCAAGTATTTAAATAAGTAACTGATGAGCTCCTGTTTGTCAGAGAGCAAACTAAGAAGGAAACGCATTAAGTCTAAGGGCCACATCTACGTGGTATGGCTTATAAGGTATGGCTTAGGAGTTACTATTCTGTTTTTGTTGGATTTTGTAAATAACTAAACAATTGGTTTCCTACTGCTTCACAAGCTATTAAAGATGGCCAAGCATTCAGGAATGGGGGTGGGCAGAAGAGAGAAGCTGCTCACTACACCAGAATAGAAAGATGGAGAGCAGGCGTGGTGATGCGAACCTTTAATGCCAGCTCTCAGGAGACAGTGGCTGGCAAAAGCTGTCAATTCCAGGCTGGCCTGATCTACCTAGTAAGTCTCAGAACAGCAGGGGCTCTGCAGAGAACCTGTCTCAAACAAAACAAGCAGAGGATATTTTTTTAAAAAAAACAAAAACAACAACAACAACAAAAAAAAAAACATTTACTTCTCTCTAGTGTCAAAAATTATTTTAAGGCCTCCATTCCCAATGTAGGTTGCACACACTTCTTATAATACACAAAACATGTAACTTTAATTTAGCTCATTAAAATCAGATATCCCCCCTCCAAAAAAGCAGATATCCACTTTCTTATGAAAATTATCTTTTAAAAATACAGTTCCTGTGTGCAAGACCCACTTGAAGTTTTAAATGGAAAAAGACTTGCAGGAAAGGAGGGCTGGGGTGGGGAAGAACCCAGAGCTGAGTTGCAAATATTCCACCTTTCCCAGTACAGAAGAGCTTTCTACCCTAAGCTGCAGCATTTTTCCTCCTTTCCCAGGCTCCTGCCTTTTAAAGTGACAGGAGCTCAAAGCAGTCACCCGGTTCCATCAGAGGACTGATAACAATACTTTCGGCTCACTATTCTAAAGAGAGGTACAGACTTCCCAAAACACATTCCAAAATAACAGCTGACAAATGTACTGGCTTGCAGTATGATTGTGTTTCACTTCGATTTTAAATATGATTAATTATCATTTGATTACACTATAAAAGTATTTCATATCTTTTTTTTTTAATGGCAGAAAGAAATGGGGGAAGAAAAAAAAGAGGAAAAAGAAGTTCAAGTTTCCCCAGATCCTCCCTTTTCTACATTAGCTTTGGGACTAAGCAGGAAGATAAGATGTAAAAGCAGCCAGCGATTGAAGTACGAAACAGGCTCACTCGCCCAGTTCTTAATCTGTTAAAGGTGAAACATAGCTAGACTCATTCCTCTTAAATAAAAGATAAGCTCAGTGAGATAAAGACCTAGGGGCGGGTATGGAGCTCTGTCGTGGGAGCACCCTCCTAGCCTATGCAAGGGCCTGGGTTCTCCCCACCCCCACCCCAACCCTTTCCCGCCCCCACGTGAACGCCTATTAAATACCCCCAAAACAAATGGCTAGCCAATTCTCCGGGTGAAATCCTGCATTTAAGAGGCATCTCTAAAAACAAACAAAAAGAAGATAAAACAAGTTTTACAACTTTTGACACCCAACTGTGGTATTCAAATCTGCCCTTCAAACTGACCCTGGTGTGTGTGTGTGTGTGTGTGTGTGTGTGTGTGTGTGTGTTTACAAGCAACATGAAAACTCCTGTTTATTTTTGGATGTTGATAATCATCCTCAAAAGGTGGGGGAGGGGCTTGGATACCTAGGAGGGGCTAGGAAAGTGTTGGTGGGACAATGTAAATCCAAAAATAAATCTATGTAATGGTAAAAAGGGGCCATGGTTCTCTAACGTTGAAAATGAAAGACACCATAAAGTGTACCCTTCTTCTTAATGACGCCTTAATAGTTTCTACCTTTAAATTCGAATAGCCTTCTCCCTTCTCCCCACAGGTACTTGCAGGAAACCTGGAGAACACCAAATTTAGGACATGATGTTCCAAGAAAACACTGCAGAGCACATGTGGCACTGGGTGATATGGTACTTATCTACCAATTTATGAATTTATTGAACCACTATCTTCACGAACTTAGTAAAAAAACAAAAAATGCATGTGAAAAAAATAATTTGTACCTCGTCACCACTACTGGCAGCCAATGAGAATGAAGCAGGTTTTCACCCCGACCCTGCCAACCCAGTTCAAGAATTTGGGAATATACCAACGCCTATTTCATAATACAGGTACTTTTTTCTTCCCGTCTTTTAATAAGCTCTCTAGATAGAACTTTTTAAATCTTCCTAATTAGTTAGCAGCGTCCTTCAACCCACAGATCAGGTGTCCCACATTTTCTGCAGGTCCCGCCTTGAAAACAAACCCGATTGCCCCATTTTCGGAGAGGTAAACTCAGCTCCAGGCAGCTACCTATGAAGTCACCGCGTTTGTTATTTCAAAGATGCAATTAAGCGAAAATGACAGAAGGTTGTCGAAAAGATTAGTCGCAAATACGGGGAGGTGTCGACGTTACACAGGTAAGGCCAAAGAAACCAGCACTGCGGTAACTCGCTCCTGTGTCTCCCCATCCTCGCTTCTCCAATACACAACAGACGAAAATTAAATTTTCAAAGTTCCTTGACTTTAGCTTAACTTTTAACTTTGCAACTCTCCGCGCTCACGTTATCGAGCAAAGTGGAGAAAGGAAGGCTGGCCTGGAGCGAAGAGAAGCAAACTACTAAAAAGACTTGTCCCCGTCTCTACCCCCTTCTCCCAGCCCTTACACAGACACATTCTTCTGGGCGGCTTCTAACCACACCATGTCCACAATCATTTACAGAAATTAGAAACAGACTCCGGGAGCCCTTCCGACCGCGCGCTCGGCGCAGGGTTGTCCGCACCAGCTCCACGGGGCAGTGTCATTCACTGTGACCCACAGCCCGTCTCTCCCACTCGGGGGTCTCAGCCAGGGTGAGATTGCATGCAGCTCGGGCCTCCCCCAAACCACCCCCCCCCGCCTCAGCGCAGCAGGGATGCCACCACCCGAACCGAGGGCAGCCGAGGGAACGTCCGGGAGGCCCGCACATCCCACCGCCCGGGCCGGGCCACGCGTGCTTCTTACCGGCGCGTGGAGAGCCCCGGTGCGGCGACTGGAGCGCAGGGCGCGGGCGCCGAGAGCCGCCGCCTCTTCTTCCCGGAGCTGCTTCGGGCGTGCGCGGAGAGGGTCGGCGGCGACAGAAGCAGCATCGCCGGGCGGCGACCCCCGCCGAGCTCCCGCCCGCCAGCCGCGACTTCGCAGCGCCTCAACGACGGCCGCCCCCGCGCGGCGCTGCGCAGGAGGCTGAGGCGGACCGGAGAGCCGGGGAGCGCTGCTCGGCAGCGGCGCGGAAACCTCCGGGAACTGTGACCATGGTGTGTCACCCTCGCCGCGGCGCACCCGGCCGAGCTCCTCGCGGCGCGCAGCTCCTCCTCGGCCCGACGCGCCGGTCCCGCCCCTTGCCCTGTCACTCAACCTCGCCCGCGCGCGGACAGGACCGCGGGTCCGGGACCCTGCGCTCCGTTCCTCCCCATTGGTCCGCCTAGAGCCCCGCCCTGCCTCCTCCCTAGGGACTGAATCTCTCGGGAGACCTGCGCCCCGGTTGCCATGACAACCGGTGCCTAGGGCCCCGGCTCCTCACTCTTCTTTTGGCTTAGCCTGGCGCTCGGGTCCATGGCGCCGCGGCCGGGTTCTGCTGTGTGCACTCTCCACTGCGCCGACTTGAGGATAAAGCCTCCAGGGCTCCCCTAACTTCAGACCCAGAACTTTTCGCGCGGCGGAGTGACAGACGGGAGGCTGCCGGCCCCTCCCCCTCCCCCTCCCCCTCCTCGCAGCCTCGCTCCGATTCCGGGCGACCCGGGCTTTGAAAGAAGGTGGAGAGAGAGGGAGCGTCGCCCTGCCAGCTCCCCCAGCTACACAGCAACCGAGAAATGGTGTGGGCAGTGAATCGGCTCCGCGAGGTTCCCACAGCTGTGAAGAGACTTTCAAAGGTGTGCTGCGACAGCACGGTCTCAAAGGTTCCCCGAAAAACTCAAAACACTCGTGTCTTCGTGAAAAACAAGATTTTTGTCCTGTTATCTTGTGAAATTGGCAACCCCAGCGTTCAAAGTCTTACAGTAAAAGCACATAATTAATAAACCATTTCTCTAAACACAGAGCAGCTTGGCGAAGGTGTATCCTCGTAGCGATTTTTTTTCCTGCAAACTAAAACATTCTAAACTCAATTATTTGCAAGGAACCTTGCAGAATTCACCAGCAGAATAGTATCTTGTAATTTGTGTTTTAAAGAGTTTTGTTGGTGGTGTTCTCTGAGGTACTATACGAGGTTACTGAAACACTCAGTAACACACACAGGGTTAATTTTGTCTGAGATCCTAAATGGATCTTTATTTAAGGATCTCTTCAAAATGGAGAGAAGAGGCTCATTTGGCTCTTCCAGGCAAGCTGCAATCCCAGGTTCCCCAGGCCCTGAGGCTTTGGTACAGGTGTGATGAATGAGGGAATTAATTAATGATTTACCTTTGGCTACTATGTGAGTTTTCATTATCTCATTTACTAAATGAATAGCTGTGATGGATGTCTTCAAAAATGTCTTGCAAGTACGCACTGAATGGCATCCCTCTAACTGCATGGAAAAATGACAGCAGAAATCCTCGTCTCTATCCTCAAGGAGTCAAACATGGAGCCTGAGAGAGAAAGCTAGCACTCTAGGAACAATCTGAAAACTAGGTCCAAAAGGTTTAGCTGGTTTTCCCTATAGAAGCAAAAGAATACTAATGGAGGAAGGAAACTTAATCTGAACTTTAAGAATGGAGCAAAGTTGAGGGAGAGCAGCTAAGGGGAACCACCGCCTAAAACTAACCGTGTGGGTCAGAAACAACAATGAGCACGGCAGGCCTGTGGGAGTGGAGTCAGAAGACTCTGGAGCCCTTCCCCCAGTTTTGAATGTTCCGGTTCATTTATCAGGGAGGTAACATAGGGAGAGAGGCCTGTTTGGAAGAACAAAACCAGGGAACCCTTGCCTGCTGATGGCTGAAAGAAAATTGATATATTTATTGGAAAGAAAGAAACCATCCATAAAGCTTGAGATGTCAGAAAGAAGGTAGGACAGTACAGAGTGGCTGAAACTTCGGGGGGGGGGGGGGGAAGGGGAAGGACAAGCTATACCGTCCTAAACTGAGCCTGTTTCTTTTTTTTTTTTTTTTTTCTTTTGCAAAAAGCCACTTCAGGTGGCTGCCCTCGGGCTGCTGTCTACAGTAATCCCCTGTTTGGGAGAAGCTGAAAGGCTTGCTTAGAAATAAAACCAGAAACACAAAAGAGTAACCTACAAGCTAATCTCTGTTTGAACATACTGTAGCTTGTATTTTTTTAAACAAACAAAGAAAATATTAACAAATAGGACCTAGAACCATCTTACAAGTGATATGACACATTTAAGAGGAATTATTTCAGGTATATAGAAAGAGTCTGGTAATAGAAAAAAAATATATAGTTGACTATGTTCCTAGGTCAAAGGAAAAAATAGTATACTTCAAGTGATGCTGATAATTTTTGTAATATCCAGCAGCACTCTTGATAAAAAAATTTCTGCCGGGCGGTGGTGGCGCACGCCTTTAATCCCAGCACTTGGGAGGCAGAGGCAGGCGGATTTCTGAGTTCGAGGCTAGCCTGGTCTACAGAGTGAGTTCCAGCACAGCCCAGGCTATACAGAGAAACCCTGTCTCTAAAAACAAAACAAAAAATTTCCTTCTGAAAAAAATTTTTTAAAATAACTGTTTTATAACAAAGCCAGCAATGTGCGTTGTAATGAAACATTGTATTTATTCCTACTGCAGACAGGAACAAGACAAGAAGGCTCCATCTGACCACACAACAGTGAGACTGGTAGCCAGTGCCATTAGATAGGAAACGTGCTGAGAAATTAAATATAATAGTGCAAGTTAGTCAGAGTGATCTTAATTTCTTTTATGTGTTTACCAGCTATTTTACTTCCTGTTACCAAAAATAGTCTCTTATGTTTTCTTCTAAAACTTTTGTGAACTTTTTAAAATCATACTTGATTTTTTTCATTGAAAACTTTTTCTTTATTATTGTTAGTATCACCGTGCATGTGTGCACATACATGTGGAGGTCACATTTGTGGAAGTAGTTCTCTGTTTCCATCATTACGTGCACTTGGAATGTAGTGCTGGGGTGTGCTGTAGGGTGGTCTTTCCATTCCACACAAACTATTCTGAACTCTATGTCTCTCAAGCATGGTCTCTGAGTGATAACAACCCAAGGCCCATATGACATTTTGCACCTAATTAATTTTGTTTCTAAGGAAATCCACTACATGTTCCAACAAACTCACAAAGGCAGTCTCGATCGCTTTAAAATGTTAGGATTGCCTGACTTAAATATCTGTCACTTTCAAATACCTGCTGCCCCCCCCCCCCTATTTTTTACCTTAAAGACTGAAATGACTTCTGAGTTCATCCACATCTGTAAATAGCCCTGTTTTCCCAGCTGGCTTCTTGTGCTCTTCTTGGTGTGAAACATTTGTATGCTGGCTTCAACTAGCTATGTTCGAGGTCTTTCTTCCTGTTAAGCCCAGAAACATATTGTTCCTTCTTGCTAAACAGACAGCTGTGGTGGGAACCCAGCCCAGGTGAGTAGCAGAAGCAAGATAAGTAATCCACCCAAACACAAGCAGGTAATTGGAGCGCCAGAGCTCAAGAAAGACTTTGTGAGATGCAGGCACTCACACTTCCAAGAGTGCCCGAGGGGGTGGGGTGGTAAAGGAAATCAGATAGGACTATAGGTACCCTTGGGGCCACAGAATACACAGGTTATTTTCTTCTGGGGAGTAGCTGAACTCTCTTTAAAACACAAGAATCCCCCTAGGATGCAAGAGTTACAGGACAGCAAAGGCATAGATAAATCTAAATGCTGAGAGGCAGCCTGGCAGCTCAGAGGTGGAAAGAACACAGCCCGGTACTGAGAAGGCCTGTACAAATCCTGGCCAGACACTGGCCTCTGTGCCCCTCCTTTTCCTACCATAAAGTGAAGGAAATAAATTAACACATGGAGATTGGAAACACCACAGGATCAAATGGAGATACTCATCTGTCTGAGAATTGTTTGTAAACTTGAAAGGAGGGGTTTAAACCATCAGACAACAGAAGCCAGGTGGTTTGCCAATGAGTGTTTTACATGAGATGGTTTTTAAAAGTAAGTTTTGTTCTAAGGAAAAACGTTGGAAAATGTCGAGTAGGTCCTAGGACTAGCGAGCCCTGTGAAAGAAAAATTTAATGTGGTACACCTCAAACTCAACCTTCCTTTGCTTCCAAGCTGCTTTTTGATACTTAATTTTTCTGCTTGTCCCTCACTTGCCACCTTGATCAGGGATTGCTCATCTTCAGATTAGTGCTGGCCATATGTTTGGCTAATGTGGCCCCTCTGTTTCCACTTGGCCTGCCAGTGCTGAGGCCTGTACCAGCTCCCCAACATTGTCCTTACCCACATTCCTTGGCGGGGAATTCTCACTGCAAGCTGCTAATGAGTTCAACTGTAGAGGTGTTATCTTTAGGTCATGGTTAAAATTTGCTTTAGCTTCTAGCTTTCTCTCTGTACTTAATGTGGATGGCATTATCAGATTAGGTCGTTGTCACTTTAAACCCTGAGGGAGAGAGATACTGGAGCAGTAAATTTTAATTAGTGCAGAGGCAACTGGGGAAGTCAGTTTCAGGGATGAGAAGCTGGGAGACAGGAATTTGGTGTGTTGGGGGAGAGGCTTGTGGTATGCTGGTGACCCTCAGGGCTAATGAGACCATGGGAAGGGATCAAGGAGGTGTGTGTAGTCCTGTAGGTGTGGCACTGAAGTCAAACTGCCTAATTCACAATTTTTCCTGGGGTTGGTCCCGTCCTGACTCATTCTACAACTTGTCCCGGCAGGTTATGCAACCGCCTATTCAGTTTGGTTGAAGGAAGCGCGGCAAGCGAGCACAGACCTTCGACTTCTGTTTCAAACTCAGTCAGGCTAGAGCATGCGCAAAGCAACCTAATGGGGATCTTCTGCCATCGCAATGGGACCCAGAGAGAAGAGCCTCATGGTTCGTGGCTGCTAATCTTGGATTAAGTGTCCTCTCAAGTGGAGATGGAGACTCGGTGAAGCTTTCTAGTTTCTGATCTGTTTTAAAGCAGACACTGTGAGGGGAGGAAAGCCTGGGTGGAGAGCTGACCATTAAAGGCTTTGTTGGGTGGAGTTTAATAAACCAAGGCATCGGTCTCTTAAAAAAAAAAAAAAAATTAAAGCTGATTGTCTTGGTTTTTATATTTCCCCCATAATAATGTCTAATGGAAAACTCAAAATGAAACTTGTCTCATACAGAGACTGATTAACATTTCAGGGCCAACCTGGGCTTATGATATTCATATAAGTGGAGGAAATTAATGTTTGTTATGTGACAAAACTTCTCCTGGGGAGATGAAACACACATGTACTTAGATAGGAAGTCCAAGAAAGACCAAATCCTAACCTTTTGATACCATCAATGTCCACATGGTTTGGGGGAGGGAGAGGGATTACTTACAGTAAGATGGATGAGGGGTTACTTACATTAGCAGAAAAGACTTGAGACAGCTGAATCACCAAGGCCCACCCAGCACTGGTTACAGCTCACAAAGCTAGAAAAACGTGAAGCACACTGCACAGCCTGCAGGCAGCTCGACAAGTTGGAAAGTGTCCCTTCCAAGTAACTCAGGTCTGAGTCTCCCAGGCAGACAATGACCACTTGCTGCTGGCCAGGTCTCACGAGCCTTTGCTTCTTGGCTTCTCTGAGACTGACTCTCTTCGCTTTTATTGCTTACTCGGCCAAGGAGGGCCTAGTGGATATCATCAGTTTCAGGGGCTTCCGGAAGCTATTTTGAGTTGTTTAAGTTTGTTTACAGAGATTTCCTGTAGGTTGGAATGTTTCAATCTCGAAGAAACTCTGACCTAACAATTGTTTATTTGAAACAAAGTAAGCGAGGGGACTTGGCATAGAGAGCTGAAATTGTTCCCCTAGAGTGGTCCTTTTGGTAAAAAACGCACGTAGAGAATCTAAAAGGTAACCAATGCTCAACCTAACGCTTTTTATTTTTGTTAAAAACCTACCATTGCATTCATTAGCTAACCTTCTGATTACCACCAAGGCTGTATGACCATGGTCCTGTGCTGAAAAGCCTAAGGTGTCTTTTTTTTTTTTTTTCTAGAGTGCAGAATCTATTGTGTTCTGTTTTGGTTTTCTTAAAGGGAATGGATAACCTTCTGGAGTATAAGAGACTTAGAATGCATCTAACCTTGGGAATACATCCACTTTTCTTGCCCGTGTTAATTGTTAGGAGCTTTTCCACAGTGGTCTGCTTCTTGCAGAAAAATATGTCAGACATACTTTTTACACGTTTAATCACTTTTAGATGTTGATTTCATTTATAATAGAAGTTATCTTTCCCACCAACATTTACTTAGGGACGTACGAATCAAATTACCTGATTATATTAGCAGAAAAGCTTGTTTTGAGTATGGGAACCCAGAAGACTTGGGGTGGAAAGGGGATAACTAGCAAAAGTGATGTTTGAAAAGCCCTATGGAAAGCCATTGTTTTACAAAAGTACACACACACATTTAAATGGAGTTAATCTACTTAGGGAGTAACTCCTAAAAGCTCCTAAAAGCTACAGGCTATCCAACAAGAAGTTCAGTGCCAAGTGTGTGACACAGCTACTTGAGTTGTTGGTCAGGGGACCTCAGTTAGTTAGTTAGTTAGTTAGTTAGTAGTTTATTAAGTTAGTTAGTTAGTTGTTAGTTCCAGGGACCACTCCAAAAAATTAATGCAGGCTGCTCTGGGTTGCCTACCAGAACCTGACAGTGAGATCCTATTGCCAAAGAAATACACGTTGGTGAAAGAATTTGGAGAAACTAAACTGATACTAACCTGGAAGCATCCTTCCTGCTCACTAACTTATAATAGTGGAAGGAACATGAACACGCACACTCCTACCAGAGAAAAGTCATTACCAGCCTCTCCTAGCTGTGGATCCCGCCAGCTACAATAGCAACTACCCTGGCAAGATACGACCATGGATACAGTAGTGAGTGGCACAAACTTTTAGTGAAGGGCAATCGGTGACTTTTTATTGGCTTTAAGGCCTGGTCCACAGAAAGAAACTCATGCCTGGTTCTGTAAACCAAGAGCCCACCACTAGGAACCTCATAGGTTCTACATGTAAACCTACTGCTATTATTCTGCAAAATAGACATAATATCAAACTGCTTTCTAAAGACACATAGATTAGGGGCAACTCTGAGGCCTCATCAGAGAACTCTCATTGTGCAGTGTACAGTGGTTGACGCAGAGACTCAAAACTGGTCAAAGTGCAGAGAACAAAGTGTCTATAGAGTGCTCAGATATAAAAGGTACCTCCATACCTCCATATTAGACCCCTCCCATAAGGCTCAGGAAACACCCAGGGTGGGAAGATGGTAAGAGCAAGAGACTAAGGAAGACTGAGATGAAACCATGCCATCTAGACATAACAGGACCATTGTACTTCTGAGCTCATGACAGCTGCGGTTACCTGCACAGGATCAAGCCAGTCTGCATTCCATCACAGATAGGGGAGGAGTGGAAAAGTCAGTTTTCTTTAGGAGTGTAGTTCCAGTGGGCGGCCCCAGCCCATGTGTATGTGGGAACCACTAATTGGAATTTAGTGGATTACTAAAAAAAAAAAAAAAAAAAAAAAAAAGAAGAAGTGGGGGGGGCGTAAAATTAGGAGAAGTTGGGGGGGGGGGGTCAGTCTGAATATAGGAAATTACCAATCAAGAAATTTAAAATATTATATTAGAAAAGAATACAGGTGCAGGAGAGATGGCTCAAGAGCACTTGCTTCTCTTGAGGAAGACACAGGTTCGGTCCCCAGCACCTACATGGTAGCTTACAACCTCTGTAACTCCAGTTCGAGGGGATCTATAGTCCTCTTTTAGCTTCCACAGGTACTAGGCACACGCGCAATGCACTTACAGACATGCAGGCAAAAGCACTTATACATATTAACATAAAATCAAAAACAACTTTTTTTAGATTTATTTTATGAGTATACTATTCCCATCTTCAGACACACCAGAAGAGGGCACAGATGGTTGTGAGTCAGTGCTCCTCACCTCTGAGCCGTATCTCCAGCCCCCCAAAACTAAATCTTAAAAGAAAAACAGAATATGAGAGATTATGGCCAATAAGATACCTCAGCAGATACTTGCCATTGAGACTGACAAGCTAAATTCTGAATTTGATCCAAGACCCAAACCATTGACTGAAAGAACTGACTCCTGAAAATTGTCCTGTAACCTACATAAGCATTGCACACATGTGCACACACACACATGCATACATGAGCACATGAACACATGCATAGGAGAAGGAAGATAAAATGTAATTTAAGGACTTTATTATAAGCATGTGGGAAACTTATTATAAGCATGTGGTTTTTACGTAAGTGTCAAAAAGACGAGAATTTTGTCTTTTTGCTGATTGTTGTATCCCCAGCTCCCAGGAAGGTGTTCACAATGAGTATCTGAACATTTTAGGGAAATAAATGAAGGGCCCTTAGTACTGATGACTGAACTGGAGCAAGCATGAATGTGCACTGTCCTACAAGATGGTCCATTTTTCAACATGCAGAGGCCATGGTAATAGTCTGGATGCTTTTTAGAGAGAACGGCTACCATTGGTTAAACTAATGGTTTAAGAAGAGACCACTTAATCCAGCTTCCATTTTGTTTTGCCTATATGGCTTAGCACATGTAAAAACTATAAAGCAACGCTAAGCTGAGTTTATATATTGATGTGCAAGTCAATCCTAAATAGGAAAATAGCATTCCGTAAGAAGAATTACTAATGAATCACCAAATTGCTGGGCAGTGGTGGCGCACGCCTATAATCTCAGCGCTTGGGAGGCAGAGGCAGGAGGATCTCTGAGTTTGAGACCGGCCTGATCTAAAGTGAGTTCTAGGACAGCCAGAGATACACGAAACCTTGTGTCAACAAACCAAAAGAAAGAAAGACAGAGAGAGAGAGAGAGAGAGAGAGAGAGAGAGAGAGAGAGAGAAAGGAAGGAAGAGCCATGTTGAAATGATGCTAGAAACAAAAAATTCAATAAACCAAAGAAAAACATCCGTGGGGGAAAAAAATCTCAGCAAGAGAAGCCATCCTGTGGGAAAACAGACAGGTTTCAAGGACAAAGTAGAGGAAGTGGATTGCCCAGGAAAGGCTGAGATCCCATGAAGAGATATAACATTTGAATTATGGACACAAGATAAGAATACCAAAGTCAAAAGACAGAATATTTTCAACAAAGTCATAGAAGAAAATGTCCCAAACCTAGTGTCTTAGTTTCTATGGTCATGTTAAATACCATACTAAAAGCAACCACAGACAGAAAGGGTTTATTTTAGATTACAGCTATAGTCCATAATGAAGGGAAGTCAAGACAGGAATTTGAGATAGGAGCTGAAGCAGAGACCATGGAGGAATGCCTCTTGCTGGCTTGCTCCACACGGTTTGCTCAAACTGCTTTTCTTATAGAACCCCTGACCACCTGCTCAGAGGTGGCACCGCCCACATTGAGCTGGCCCCTCCCACATCAATTTCTAGTTGAGAGTTGCTCACAGTTAATCTGATAGAGGCATTTTCTCAGTTGAGGGTTCTATTCCCAGATGAGTCTGGCTCATTGACACAACATGTAACCAGGACATTCTGAGAAAAAGATGCTCATTCGAATGTAGGCGGCCTACAGAACACCAAGTAAACAGAAGCAGAGAACCTCCCCAGGACTTGTTCCCGAGAAAACAAGGTGAGAGGATATATATATATATATGAAACACAGCGACCTTTGTTCACCTGATTGTGTTTTTCACAAAAGTACACGAGTTCTTTGACCACAGTAGGAGTATGTGCTGATTACTGGCTTGTCTAGAGGGAGCTTTGTCTCTTTTAAGAAATGGGCGGTGCCAGCCAAACATTAGGCGGAAGATTCCAGCACCCTTCGGAAGAGAGAGGAAGGATCATAAAAGTCAGAGGGGTCAAGCACACCACAAGAAAACTGAGGTTATCAACTAACCTGGGTCATAGGGCCCACAGAGACTAATGTCCTCAGCAACAGAGTCTTATGGTCTAATTCTAGAGAACAACAAAGAGCAGTAACAGCCTGTATTGTTCTGGGTGCTTTCCAGACCTCCCTGGCCAACAACTAGGAGGGAGGTAGCTCATCCTAGCACTAAGATTTACAATTAATAATCTCTGACTTCTGGAAGCAGAATTATCCACCCATGCCGGGTAGATGCAAAGTCTTTAAGTTCGGTTTTAAACTGAGCTAACAAACTAAGAGCTTTCCATGTGGCACTTTCATAGGCCTTGGATCTGATGAACTCTCCCTTCCCAGCCTCTCCACTTCCCCATACCCTTGCCTCTGTTCCCACGGAAACACTGTCTCTGTTCCCATGTAAACATGTCTCCAAGTACTCTCACCCTGGACTTCCATGCACATGTGCTATTCAAGACGGTTACTTTGAAGTTCTAGAAAATTCTTAACATACTTGACATGTAAGTGGTGGTTTTTATTTATTTATTTATTTATTTATTTATTTATTTATTTATTTATTTATTTAGAGTTCCAGGCTGGCCTGAAACTTCCTATATAACCCAGGCTGGTCTTGAACTTGTGGTAATCCTTCTGCCTTATCGTCCCAAGGGCTGAGCCACTGTGCCCTGTTGAACAAGTTAGGGTTTAACAGCAAGTAAATTCCTGCGTGTGTGTGTGTCTGTGTGTGTGTGTGTGTGTGTGTGTGATATAATTCAGTGTGTGATAGATTACTTGTGTAGCATAAATAAAGCCAAGGGTTTGATCCTCAATCCTGCTGTGAGTAAAAAAATAAACTCCCCACTGAACAACTTTTGTCCAGACCACATAATTCACATGTTACCTCAAGTGCCTGACAATACATAAAAATAATTGACAGTCACTCAGAAATTTCCAGAAACAATGTTAGCTATTACTTTAGGGACTATGTACCATCAAAAATGTTTAAGGGTTTATAAATCTTACATCTAATCCTCACCAAAAAAAAAAAATGTGTGTGCACACACATTTACTACTGACAGACAACTGAGAAACAACTCGTTTTTACAAAACTGAACAAGAATGAACACAGCAAATTTGTTCTGACCAAACATCCCTGGGAAAGGTTAGTGTGACTAAACTATCACCAAGTAAGTTTAGACAAAGTATTTTTCTTTTGTTTTCATTTTTAAGCTTGTAACCATGCATGACTTTCATGAAGTAGTCTTTATTTAATGTCCTTAGTTTGTGAGCTGACACTTGGCTACTTTTCATATATTTATCAGAGGCATTTTTATTAATTATTGTGTGTGTGTAGATGTGCACATGAAGGTCAGAGGTCAAGAGTCAAAATATCAATTCTGGGAATTTAATTCAGGTCACCAGGCTTGTGTGACAAGCACTCTTACCCACTGAGCAATTTTGCCAGTGACCTTTAATCTTATTTCCAATTGCAAATTATTTCCCAGGCTCTAGAAGGCTGAAGGGACATTCTTCATCATCTTATCTTGATTATAATAATTTTCACTAATTTTTAATTTATTCCACAGACATGGAAATCATTTCTTTCTGTGTCTTGCCTTGTCTTGAGCTGGTTTTCCAATTTTTTTTTTTTTTAACAAAGTTTTTGTTGTTACTGTTGTCGTTTTGTTTCTTGTTTTCCTTTTTAGATAAGGGCATGCTAATAAACCTTAAGAAATCAGTCCAGGCATGGTACAGTGTCCCTTCATCTTGCTAAGTCTTCTCTTGTTTGTTTGTTTGTTTGTTTTTTGAGACAGGGTTTCTCTGTGTAGCCCTGGCTATCCTGGAACTCACTCTGTAGACCAGGCTGGCCTCGAACTCAGAAATCTGCCTGCCTCTGCCTCCCAAGTGCTGGGATTAAAAGCGTGCACCACCACCACCGGCTGCTAAGTCTTCTCTTGATGCCTCAGGAAATAAGTCAAGTCAGAGAGAGAGAGAGAGAGAGAGAGAGAGAGAGAGAGAGAGAGAATGGAAGTTCCTGGGACAGCTTGTTGAGTGGCTGTCACATGCTGGAGCTTTCTTTCTCCTCTTCCCTCTCCTTCATCAAATGTTCACTCTAGACTACACACAGAGAGATCCATTCCAACTCTGCTATCCATGTTGTGGGAATAAGAAGAGGTTTAATTGTCCACATAATCTCAAGCCCTGTAGTTAAGACATTCATTAGTAATGGCTCGTGAGATCGCTCAATGGTTAAAGGGATTTGCTGAGAGGCCCGATGACTTGGACATAATTCCCAGAGAGCAATAACTCCCTTCAGGTTGTCCATCAACTTCCCCATGTGCCCACTGCACATGTGCACCTCCCATTCCCAAATAAATAGAGAAAAAAATAAACAGGAAATATAAAAACAAATAGATATAAAACGGTTTTTAAAAAATTAGTGAATGAGCTGGGCAGTGGTGGTAGCACACGCCTTTAATCCCAGCACTTGGGAGGCAGAGACAGGCAGATTTCTGAGTTCGAGGCCAGCCTGGTCTACAGAGTGAGTTCCAGGACAGCCAGGGCTACACAGAGAAACCCTGTCTCAAAAAAAAAAAAAAAACCAATAGTGAATGAATGCTGATTATGGTTTGTTTTGGGTTTTTTTGTTTGTTTGTTTGTTTGTTTGTTTGTTTTTTCAGGCAGTGTTTCACTATGGTTGGCTTCAAGCTCCTGACCTTCTTGTATCTAGATCCCGACTACTAGGATCCAGGTTGTGTATCACCACTCCTGGCTTCCCATTAAAATCTTGCTGAAATAAACTGATTTCAGTTTGATTAAGTTGCTGAACTTGCTTTATGGATGCTGTCGGTGGTGACGCACACCTTTCATCCCAGCACTTGGGAGGCAGAGGCAGGAGAATCTCTGAGTTCAAGGCCACCCTGGTCTAAACAACAAATTCCAGTGAAACCTTGTCTCAAAAATAAATAAATAAATAAATAAATAAATAAATAAATAAAACCACCACCACCACCAACAGATTTGCTTTATGAAACTTGATAATAACAGAAGCATGTGTGTGTGTGTGCATGTGTGTGTGTATTCATATGTGTATGCGCCTGTACATGCACATGTGTGTCTGTGTGTGTTGGTGCTTATTTGTGTGTGTTTGTGTGTATTCATGTGTATGTGTATTGATGCTTATTTGTGTGTGTGTGTGTGTTAATGCTTATTTGTGTGTGTGCATGTGTGTGTTTGTGTATATTCATGTATGTGTTTGTGTGTATTCCTGTGTGTGTATATATGGATGTGTGTGTTGATGCTTATTTGTGTGCATGTGTGGAGGACAGAAGACACCATAAGGGATGTTGCTCAGGCACCATCCACTTTTTCTTGAGACAGACTCTCTCATTGGCCCTGCGAATGCCAAGTATATTAGGCCAGTGAGCTTCAGGGGTGCTATATGTCTCTGTGTCCCCAGTACAAACTTCCAGGAACACACAGCCACATCCTGCTTCTCTTCCATGGATTTGGGGATCAAACTCAGTTCCTCCTGCTTACAACACAAGCAGTTTACTAACAGAGCATCTCCAAGTCATCACATCAGCCGCAGCAACAGACTGCTAATGTGAAAAAGGAAAATCTCGATGGTTGCTAAGTTGAGGTTATAACCTTACATTTTAAGCATTTACTATTTGGAAATAAATAAAATAATACAAAACCAAGCCAAATAAAGACTTGAATTTATTTTATGCAAATCACAGCTTCAGGTCTCATTTTGAGTTTGTTTTCAAATGTACGAGTTGTAGAAGTGAGAATTTTGTTTAGGTTTGCCTTGTTTGGTAACTTTTTAAAACTCTAAGAACCATAGCATGTATTCCATTGTTTTTAGGAGAGATGGCACCTAGACTGGCCTTGAGCGGGTGTGTAGTTAAGATCGCCCTTTACCTTCTGATCCTTCTGCCTCCACAGCCTGAGTGCCCGGAGAACAGACACAGGCTTCTCAGCCCAGTAACCTGATTTTAAAAGTATTTTAAAGTATTAAAAATGTTATCTCCCAGGTTATCTAAAATAAAACAACAAAAACATTTTCATTAAACAATTATTATTTTAATATAGATATAATCTCCCCTTACATAAACAGTAAATATTTTTAAGGTGACCAAGACCAGACTCCATTTAATATTAGAATTTATTCTAAAACTTTAAGTGAAAGATATTGAATAGTTTATGGGAAATGTAAGAAAAATACATATCTATTATCTTCAACTTTTTTAATATAAAGAAACATGAAGAAGATTCATAGTATTAAAAGTGTTTTTCTGGGCTGGTGAGCTGGATCAGTGATTAAGAGCACAGACTGCTCTTCTTCATGAGTTCAAATCCCAGCAACCACGTGGAGGCTCACAACCACCCATAATGAGATCTGATGCCCTCTTTTGGGGTGTCTGAAGACAGCTACAGTGTATTTTCATCTAATAAATAAATAAAAAACCGTTGGGCTGGAGCAAGAGGAAGAAGGGAAGGGGCGGGGAGGGGGGAGTGTTTTCCTAAGGACTAGGGTGTTGCTTTCCAGGGTGTATGTAAGGTAGTTCCTGGGTTTGACATCGTCCCTCCCCGCACCTCCCCATACCCCCCAACTACAATGAGGGCAGCAAAGGCTGTTAGTGAGTGACAAGGACAAGGAGAAATGCAGAGAATGGGGACCATAGCAGGCAAGACTTCCCACCGCACACAGGTGATACCTTCCTGCTTTCTGAACCTGTCCAATTACCAAATGTTAAAAAAAAAAAAAAAAAAAAAAAAAAATAGAGGATACACAGTGAGCCTTAAAATGGGGCTCTGTTGTGGGCCTTTGGATCCCTTCCCCCAACCCCCCAATCCCCTGTCCGCCCCCCCCCCCAGCTGAGCTACATTGTCTGGCCTCAGTGGGAGAGGATGCACTTAGTCCTGCTGTGCTTGCAGCCTTGCCTTCTTTGAGGAGAAGGGGAGGAGGGATTGGGGAGAGGGGGTGTGAGTTTGGGATTAGGAGGAGAGGAGGGAGAGGGGTTGGGATCAGGATGTAAAGTGAATAAAAAGCAAATTAATAGAGGAAAAAAATAAATACTTAAAAAGTTTTTTTCTCTGTATTAGTCACGGTTTTCTAGAGTCACAGAACTTATGGAATGCCTCTCTATATATTAAGGGAATTTATTGGAATGAATTACAGTCTGCAGTCCAATTAACCAACAAGGGGCAGCTGTGAATGGGAAGTTCAAGAATCTAGTAGTTGCTCAGTCCCATGAGGCTAGGTGTTTCAGCTGGTCTTCTGTATAAACTGGAGTCCTGAAGAGGTAGGTTCCAACAGAGGTGCTAGCAGTAAGTGCAAGCAGGTGAAGAAGAGAGCCTTCCTTTTTCTACTGTCCCTGTGTAGGTCTCCAGCAGAAGGTATGGCCCAGACTAAAGGTATGTACCACCACACCTGGACCTAAACTTTTCGGAACTTGCTCTGTCCCAGGCTGGTCTTAAACTCAGAGATCTGCTTGCCTCTGTCTTCTGGGATTAAAGGCATGTACCACCTTGCCTGGGCCTAAACTTTTCACGGCCACTATGCCTCAAGATCAGGATCACAGGTATGCCCTCCATTTCTGTATTGTAGTTCATCCCAGATATGGCAAATTGACAACCGGGAATAACCCATCAGATTCTCAAAAGCCAACAGCTTAATTTTCTACTACTGAATTCGCTTATACAACCTTATTGGTTAGTATGTGTTATTTTTACGTTATTAATATGCACACTTTTAACAAGTTACTATAACATAAGGAAATTGTACTGAGTTTTTTTTTTTTTTAAGATTTATTTATTTATGTATGTGAGTACACCATTGCTCTCTTCAGACACACCAGAAGACAGCATCGGATCCCATTTCAGATGGTTGTGAGCCACCATGTGCTTGCTGGGAATTGAACTCAGGACCTCAGAAAGAGCAGTCGGTGCTCTTAACCGCTGAGCCCACACTCCAGCCCACACTGAGATTTTTTTTTTTATGTTGCATTCATGTTTTTTTTTTTTCTTTATTTGTTATTTGTTTACTTTACATCCCAATTGTGGCTTCCCCCTCCCTCCTAATTGTATCGAGTTCTGATGATGAAATCGAGTTGCTAATCACTTTCCCGTATTCACATGCAGAGTCTATCTATATGTGTTAAGATGTGTGTGCCATTGTGTTCTTGACCAATAAAGCTGTAGTTGCCACATCCATACAAATTTCAAGAAGGTGGGGAGAGAGAGAGAGAGGAGAGAGAGAGAGGAGAGAGAGAGAGAGAGACAATGGAAACAACAGCAGGAGACTGTGACAGTGGGTGTTATTTTCTCTGAGGATAAAGAATAAAACAGTGTACTGTGGGCGCATGGCCTTGAACTTGTGTCTGCTTTCCTATTTGACGTGAAGTTTCCTGTTACGTTAAGGATACATTGTTACAGGTAGATAATATTGGGTTTGGACAAGAGCTTCCTAGACTCGTATTTTCTCTATAGACCTTTAAAGGCTATGTTTCCAAGTTTAAAAGTAGTTATTAAGAATAAAGGTTTAACTTGTTTGCAGGGCTGTCTTTTTTTAGAAACAATGTCCTTGTCCCTTCGGTATGAGGGTTTCCAGCCATGTAATGATAGAGCTGGTAACCTGTCATTACCACAGAGGCTGCTTTTCCCTCCAAGGTTTGAGTAGCTCTCCGCAACTCGCAGGATCTCAGGACTTTTGTCTGAAATGCCTCATTATGTTGCAAGTTGGAACCTGATGTGTGAGTTGTCAATCAAGACAAGAATTTGTGTGTGTGTACACTCCCCTCCATGAACATTTTCTCTTTCTTGCATTTATCACAAACATTTATGGAGGAATCAGTCTTATAAACTGTATTTTAATAAACCCTCCTGATTGTTTAAAATGATAAGCCCAAAATGGTTTTTGACCTGAATGTTAACAATTGTATTTTAAAATAGAATGTTATAATTCTGAGTATATTATATAATACAAACAGTTCTTGGGGGATTTTAAGAGAATAACTAAAAACAGCAATAAAAACCCATAAAAAGCCGGGCAGTGGTGACATATGCCTTTAATCCCAGCACTTGGGAGGCAGAGGCAGGCGGATTTCTGAGTTTGAGGCCAGCCTGGTCTACAGAGTGAGTTCAAGGACAGCCAGGACTACACAGAGAAACCCTGTCTTGAAAAAACAAAAACAAAACATAAAAAATAGCAACAACTCAGGGCCCGGGATTTCCTTCCCCAGCCCAGGCTATCTGTCCACTAGGGGAACCTCTGAGTTTTTCAGCTCTCTTTTCTGGCATTTTCTTCCCTGTTTCTAACATCTTTAAATGACACCGCCCGGACAGAAGAGTAGAGCCACGAGAGTCGCTAAGGTTTCAATCTGCTCCGCCAGCCGTTGTTTCTGTTCATTTTACTCATCTTTAAAAATTGTGATTATTCAGTTCTGTGAGGTATGCTCTGTGAAATGTTGCCTGTGACATTTCCTTGTATGTAAGAATCAAGCTCTGCTGTGCCCACCTTTCTAGAGGCCTCCTGTCTCCTCTGTTTCCCTAGATCCCTTTCTCAACTCTATGTTCCTGAGTTCTAGGGAACTGACTCAGGGCTTCACTTTCATTAGGACAAAACTTGACTTATATCTCAAGCCCACGTCTGATAGTTTATTTTGAGTTGGGATCTTGCTGAGATACTGGAGTAGTTCTTGAACCTTGAGTCTTCCTGTCTCCACCTCAGGGTAGCTTCAATTGCAGGCCCCTGCTCCAGGACAAACTATCTCTCTCTCTGTTTCTCTCTCTCTCTCTCTCTCTCTCTCTCTCTCTCTCTCTCTCTCTCTTTCTCTCTCTTCCCTCTCTCATTCCTTCCTTGCTTTTCTTTCCTTTTTTTTTCTTCCTTGCTTTTCAAAGTTGCTTTTCTTAAATGAGAGTAAGTATGTGACTGTTTCTTGTTTGTCTGTTTTGTTTTGTTTTGAGACAGGGTCTTACTGTGCAGCGATGGCTTCCCTGAAACTCCATACATAGATCAAACTGGCCTCAAACTTACAAGAGAGTTGCCTGCTTCTGCCTTCCTTACTTCTCTATTGAAGTTAGGCTTATTTTGGTTACCGTGATGGTCTCCGGTAGCACCCATTTCCCCATAGATGACACAGTTCTGTTGTCCTTTGTGGCCGAATAAACTTGGGTCACGTGCGGGCCATGTCTTCTGTATGAACTCATCTGCTGAGGTGCACTACGTTGATTCCATCACTCAGCTACTGTGAATGATACCACAACAAACACGGATGCGCATGCGCAGGCATTGCTTTTTCCATGCTGACTTTATTTCTTCATTAAACATCCAGGACTGACTCAGCTTGTATCTTAAATATATGGCGGCTCTTGCTGGTCGTTTGGCTGATCCAATAAAAATGTATGGCATTCTATTTTCAGACATGAGATATCTGTTTCATCTGTGAGGGAAGCAGTAGTGTTTGTCAAGGTTTTATCCAACTGTTCCATTCATTTTATCCCACACACCCTTCTTCCTGTTCAGTGTCATCTTGTGTTTCATTATACAGGTTTCTCTCCAAGTTCTTAGGATCCTTGTCCCTCCTTTGAGGAAGATAGTTATGTCATAACCAAGTGAGGTATTCCAGGAATGCAAATTTATTAGTCACTTGAAAAAACTCAATGTAATTTACCACATTAACAGACAAAAATAATAATACAAGACCATATATGTGGCTGGGCAGTGGTGGCGCACGCCTTTAGTCCCAGCACTTGGGAGGCAGAGGCAGGCAGATTTCTGAGTTCAAGGCCAGCCTGGTCTACAGAGTGAGTCCAGGACAGCCAGGACTACACAGAGAAACCCTGTCTCAAAAAAAACAAAAAACAAACAAACAAACAAAAAAGACCATATATGTGAAATGAATTTTAAACAATTTAATATTCATTCATGATTTGTAAAGATTCACTTTTTAAAATATACACATGTGTTTGTGAATGGATATGCACACCAGAAGAGAGTGTGGGATGCCCCAGAGCTGGAGCAGTAGACTACAGTGAGCTGTACTGTGTGCAAGCTAAAAACCAGACTTGGGGGCTCTGGAACCGCAGAAGGTGCACTTCATGTTGAACTTTTCCTCCAGCTTTCCACTCATTATTTTTAAAAGGCAACAAATTAGTTGCAGAAGGTAATACTTGCAATCTGAGAAAAGACATTGTATTGTTTGACTATTGAATGTGTCTCCTTGGCTCCATGTGTTGAAAGATTGGTGCTTAGTGTAGTAGAGTTGAGAAATAGTGTGGACTGGTAAGAACTTGGTGCTGTCTTCCAGTCAGCTGGGGGATGCTTTGGCTGACATCCTGTTTTGTAAAGGGATATCCCTCTCTCCCCCTCAGTCTCCCCTCACTCCTCTCTCCCTCCATCTCTCTCTTCCCCCATGTCTCTCTGTCTCTCTGTCTCTCTCTGTCTGTCTCTGTCTGTCTCTGTCTTTCTCTCTCTCTCTCTCTCTCTCTCTCTCTCTCTCTCTGCCTCTTATGCTTTCTCTTCATGTTGCCTTCATCTGTCTTACCAGAGGCTGAGTGAGCTCCAGGGTCATCTATGTACCAGAGTATGTACTTACTTTATCAGAAAGCTCCATCTCGAGCCCCAACAAAACTGCTTTCTTTATAAGCAGATCCTTTGGTTATCTTACTACAGTAATGAAAAACCGGACTGGTGCCGATAACTAGAAAAATACTCCAGCTAAAATTCTAACCAACGGTGAAAGATGTCTATTGCCTTCCTCCAATCAAGAACAAGGGTAAAATTTTTACCCTGCATATTGGCAAGGTTCTTCACAGAAACAGAACAGACTGGAATGCTTTTTTCTGTTATAGAGATGAGAGAATAGTTGTAAAGGTTAAGTCCCACAATTCCATCTCTACATTGGAGACAACAGTTTAATTCCACTATAATTTGGACTCAGTCCAAAGGCCTGTGAAAAGGTGAGTGGAAGCTGTAAATCATGGTCTGGAAGCAGGAGAGTAATGTACAAGGAGACATGAAGTACTCAGGAAGAGAAAGGGAATTTCTTTTTCCCCCTTACCTTCTGTTCATCTCTCAACAGTTGAATGACGCCATGTTGTGGAGGGCAATCAACTGAGTCCATGGATTAGTTAATCTTACCCAGTTACACCCTCATAGACACAGGGAGGAATATTGTTGAATTCATGTTCCTATTACACAATCAAACTGATACATAAAATTAATGGTCACATTTAAACAATGCTGTGTCTTGAGTGTGTCCCTTGAAGACTCATGTGCTGGGACCTGAAGTCCTTAGTGTAGTAGTTCTGGGAGTTGCAGCCTATTGGGAAATGTTCCTGTCATGAGCAGATCCAACGTAAATGTGCTCATACCTTCTTCCCACAGTGAGCTCTAGGCCTCATGGGATTGGACTAGTCACCATGAAAACCAGTCGTTACGAAGCAAGATGATCTGCCTTGCTTTTTTTCCTTTGCACATCCCTTCTTACCCTTCTGAATGCTGTCTCACTGAAGACACGCTACATGTCAGACTGTAGTGTTGGCATAGCACCATCATGCCCTTCCTGTGAGCAGAACAAACATCTGCCCTTACAGTTCACCCCTCTCACGCATTCTGATCCAGCTACAGAAAATAACGTAAGACGAATTCTTCAAGGAACACCCTGGCCAGCAACAAAGCAAGAGAAGGAAATAAAGGCATCCAGATTATAAAGAAGACAGACTGTCAGTGTCCTTAAATGGGTGCTGTCTTCCTGTCCCTCCCCACAAGCCCAAACATCCTACTACAATTTAGTTGTACCAGATTACAGACTGGAGGATTAGTATGTAGAATTCAATTGTATCTCTACATATTTGTAAGAAATAATTAGAGATTGAAATATCTCTCTCTCTCTCTCTCTCTCTCTCTCTCTCTCTCTCTCTCTCTCTCTCTCGGTTTTTTGAGACAAGGTTTCTCTGTGTAGTCCTGGCTATCCTGGAACTCACTGTGTAGACCAGGTTGGCCTGGAACTCAGAAATCCACCTGCCTCTTCCCAAGCGCTGGGATTAAAGGCGTGGGCCACCACTGTCCGGTGAGATTGAAATTTCAAATGCAGAAAAACAACATCAAATGTCCGGAACACTAAAGACCAATCTAAGTCATGTGGGAAGGTTTCTACACTAAAAACTGCCAAGTGCTGGCAGATTAAACAGAGATAGGCCACGTTCATAAATTAAGAGTTTCTCTTTGCGTGATGTCGGTTTAATTCATGTGTATCCATAGTCTATGCAATCCAGTCAAAACCTGAGCAGGTTTGATAGTAAAAGTTAACAATGCATTTTAAATTTTATTTGGAAAGGTGAAGGCTCTGGTAAAGGTGAAAGTATTTTAAAATAAGAAGAAAGCAGAAGGTCTCCCATTGTTGCTATATTTAAGGCAGCACGATGTTGGAGGAGGGAAAGGCATCCACACACGGAGAGGAAAAGAAAGATGCTGACACCTGCCTGTGCACCTGCCTGGCAAGTCTTCCACAGTGGGAGACACAGGCCCAGAGAAGAGCATTTTCGCCGGCATCTGTCAAGTTTCTGCTTGTCTTTTGGTGCTCTGAGAGATTTCATCCATGGGTTGTCACGTCACGTCAGCACTCCTTATGATCGCAACACTCACTATTGAATACTTTTTAGTTCTAGTTTCCAGGGGTAGAAGCAGTGGGCTTCATCTTTGACTCTGGGTAAAAAGAATAAGACAGTGAACATACACAGCCCAGCAAGGGAAGGTCAAAGGTCGAAAGCCGATAGCAAGTGGCAGCCCACACAGTACAGCTGCCCAAATTCCAAAGACATCTATTTCTATGCAGCAAACATTTGTCTTTTCACCGTCTGCCGCACCTTTTAAAACCCTATCTATCTATCTATCTATCTATCTATCTATCTATTTGTATGTATATATATACATATATACTATCTATCTATCTGTATGTGTATTATACACACACACACACACATATATATATATACACACACACATACAAACACACACATGCAACACATGTGTGTAGCATGATCAAAGTGCTTAGCTATTAGAGACAACTCTGCTTGAGAACATCTTCAAAGTCCACTGTCATTAGGGAATATTTTAAGATCTTAGACATTTAAAATTTGTATAATGTCTATACTTCTAAAGTCAAAACAGATAGATGTGGTGACACAGGCCTGTGATTCCAGCATGTTTGAGGCCGAGGCAGGAGGATTGTAAGTTTGGAACCAGACTTATATATTGAGAGTGCTTCAAAACCAGATGACAAAGCAGTAAAAATGTCAGAATTGAAAACTTGTAGTCCATCTAACAGGGACTTATTTTGACCAAAGTGGAAATAGTGGGTATGCACGCTCTGAAAATATTCATTAAATTTATTGCTCTGAGCGATTAGAAACAAATTTACATACAAGGGTTAGCTTCACTAACATGTCAGTGCAGGTAAGGAGGCCAACCCATCTTCCCTCCTGTCCCCACTTCCTTATGTTCCAAGTGAATACTGGGGACCTCATATGTGTACCCCCTGTCAACAGCAGTCGGGGGAGGAAGAGCCTCACAGAAGCACACTTTAGCTTTAGGCTTCCTCCCCATCCTCTGGATAAGATTTCAGGATGGCAAGTCTGCAAGCAGTTTCCAGTGTGGGAGGCCCTTGAACCTGACGCCTCAGCTCTGGCATGAATGAATACAGTCTGTTCCACAAGCTTAGGAAAAGGCTCTATTGTGTTCCCTCCAGAGTTGTCTGACCTTGTCCACTTGGAAAAATTCTTCTCTAAGACTGTCATGCCCTATCTAAATTCACCCTTCAGAATTCTGAAGCCTACAAACATCCTAAGGGATATTTGCTTAGATCTGAGGGGTTAATTATCTAGCTACAGATACTGATGGTGGGAAAGGAAGCTGGAATTCTACGTGGCTCCATCGATGCACAGGATGTAGGATCCGACATACTCCTCTTCATCGGGGCATGGAAAATGGGGTTCATTTGGTGCTGTTTTATTCAAAAGCAAGGCAAATGCTTCACACAACTGCTCCTTATCCTCTGGGTTGGAGTCGTTCTCTTCAGCTTTATTCTGTATCTTACAGAGGAAGAGGGAGGAAGACAGGGAAGGAGACACAGAGAACCTCTAGTTCAGCAGTTCAGCTGCTACAGGGGACTATTTGACTGACTGACTTCCCTCGTCTTCCCTTGAGCTTCTGTAAACAATGGACATGCCACACTGCTCAGTGGACAGGAGACTGCTCTCCTCAAAGCTATGCAAATAAAGAGTCCATGGGCTTGCCCTCTCAAGCAATCAGAGAAGTTACTCCAGTCTTCATATGACTACGCTGTCATAAACACAGAAGATAAAAAGCCCAAGTTCTTTCTGCACATTGATTTGGTTGGCTCATTGGCTAGCTACAACATAAGACTTTTACTTGATATTTTATTACATTTAAAAAAATTTATCTGTGTGCATGTGCGAGTTCATGCCACACACACTTGTAGAAATCTGAGGACAACACCTAGGAATTGCTTCTCTCTTACTGCCCTGTAGATTCTGGGGATGGCACTCAGATTGACAGAGTTGGTAGCAGGTTCCTTTAACCATTGAACCATTTTGCTGGCTCAGAAAGACTTTTTAAAAAAATGAATCCATAAAGGCTTAAAGATTGTTAAACATGTTCTCTTTCATATATTCTGATTTCATTTCCTCTCTTGAATTTTCACAATGTTTTACCCATCGGCCTTAACCTAGTTTTGCCGTTGCCCTCTTTTATAAACAAATTAAATGCTAGTGTGAGAAGTTGAAAAGTTTCCTGTAAGGAAACTATAAATCTAGATATTAGTATGAAGGGAGTAAAATTTCCTTTTCAACATGAAATATTAGCTTTCTCCATTTAAGAAGCTTTTCATGACCTCTATTGCCACCCACGGTTGCTTTCATCTTTCGTGCGCCTGCTTGCGTCTGACATTCTGTCCACGTGACACCTCACAAGCATCAAGTGGCTGCTCAACATCTAAGAAATGAATGGCAAGTGCTATGGGGTGGGTGGGGCTATGTATTTTCCTTTTAAGATTTATTTATTTTATGCATACAAGTACACTATTCTCTTCAGACAAACCAGAAGAGGGCATCGGATCCCATTACAGATGGTTGTGAGCCACCATGTGGTTGCTGGGAACTGAACTCAGGACCTCTGGTAGAACAGTCAGTTCTCTTAATTGCTGAGCGATCAGCAATTATAAAAAAGAAAAAAAAAATGAGCATGACAATGCAAGGTACATTTGGTATCATATAAAGAGCACAAAAAGGAGTCTGAAGCATTCAGAGGGAACAGTTTCAGTCAAAGGAAGTCTGGGTAGGCATCCTGGAAGAGTGAATATGAGCTTGATCTGACACGGGTAGGATTTCTACCGATGGGAATCTAACACAGTCAGCCATGCCGTCCTAGGGGGCATATGTGAGACCTGTGCTGTAGAATCTAATTGACAGTGTCTGTGTGGGCTCTGAGGCAGGAAAGTTGATATGTAGATCGACATCTGAGTTTTAGAAACTCTGAAGCTGAGGCTCAACTGATATTTAAAAGTCTGTTGCAAGGATGCTCATTGCTGAGCTTTTTGAAAAGACAGTTATTTAATGAATGGTGTAAGAATCAGTCCAGGAAGAATCACATCTAGGGGAGAGAATGTCTCCCACTCTGAGACCTTACAGGCCAAGGTTACAATGACCCAAATAAGAAGTGGCGGATGCCCAAACCAATACAGTAAAGGGAAATGGAGGGAAAATGAAAGAACTGGCAGAAGCTGCAAAGGATGAAGTGGTTTGAATTTCTTCCATGTAGAGTGTCAGCTTCCATGAGGACGACAGCTAAGCTCTTTATCTTGCGAGTAGAGACCACATTGACTGGCATATGGAAGGAGTTTATGATGAAAACGTGTCTTCCTCTACTATGTATTTGCTCTACCTCCAAACTGTCTGGTTTAAAATAACCTTGCCTTGCATAGACTATTAGCCGGTATAGGATCTTTTCTCATCCTCCCCGATGTCTAGGCAGCCAGCACATCGAGTTTTCCAGATCCCAGCAGATCCCAGTAGCACCAAGGCAGTTGTTCGTTCCCTGTAATTCAACGATGAAAACAGTCAATGTGAAGAATTGATAATGAATAGAGGGTGTGTGTGGGGGGGGGGGGGAGTGGAGGTTCTGGTAATTGGTTCTCAGTGAAAAAAAAAAAATGAAAGAGCTTTTGAGACAAGAGTTCAAATGAGCCTGGAGCACACCAGAGCCTGAACTGCTAAGGCATGCTGAAGTGGCCATTAGAAATGTCACCACAACTGCCAAGAGTCATTCACATCACATCACAAAGACTCACGAAGACAGCAACCCACCGTTATCCAGGAAATGGAACAGGTTTTGTACTTCACGTGAGTGAGGAGACTTCAGGTGCTTTGCTGTTTCTGTCATAGATCTGAGAAGCAGCCAGAAGGCTGTCTTCCTTCCACAGAGCACCAGGACTGCACAGGACATAATAGGATGTCCTCACAGCATGAAAACGACTTTTAAGTCTGTTTTGAACTGAAGCTTAATTTCCAAGGTTTCTACATAAAACGCAGTTAGGATCAGTCCAGTTTCTGCCTTGTTTCGCAACACTGTTTATAGCTTGTATCAGTTAAAAGCAGGGAATGCAAATACATCACTACTCAAGCCCTCCGGATTAGCTGTTAGAGAGATAAGAGTGATGAATGGTGCTTAGCTACAAATGGTAAAGCTGGCCTAGCTTTCAGATTCCAAATAGAACTGGCAGGTTTATCAACTACTCCCAAAAATAAATATTTGGTAGTATGTAGCAATGAATGCAAGTGATTTGATCCAAATCTTTGGACTAGAATTCAATTATATAAGGAATAAATATTGAAAGAAGATGGACCCTTCTTTTGCAAAGTCGCTGAAGAAAAGCAAGAGGGAAGGGCTATGTTGTAACATGGAAGGTACACAATGGGGGACTTTGGACAATGTTTAACATTGATGCCAATGGAGATTTGATAACAACAGACCTCAGTTCCTCTGACTCAGAAATGTTGAGTAAGTTACATTAAAAAGGCTTGTCACGCTCCTTAAGGCTTGTAATGTGCTTTTATATGAAAGCTTTTACGTTCATCCTGAATTAATTTAGCAGAATTTAAAAAACAAAATATTTCTTCCTGAAGTCATATATTTATGATATTTTATGTAAAAATTACGTTCATCCTGAATTAATTTAGCAGAATTTAAAAAACAAAATATTTCTTCCTGAAGTCATATATTTATGATATTTTATGTAAAAATTGACTGGTACTGTGTAAGGAAGGTGAGTACAAAGAATAAAAAAAATTAACTAGTGAGGTTTCAAAAATAAACTGGTATGTTTACAACCTTTCCTCTCACAAGCTTTTCCTCCAGGGTTAACTTTGCTTTGTATTATATATTTAATGCATTCAAAGAAGATCTAAGTAACAGAGGAAGGGAGGGAGGGAGTAAGGGAGAGAGGGACTTAAATCCTTGTTGATATCATAATTGGATATAATTTAAATATATAGATAAGAAAACCAAAGAGTCACTGAGTTGGGCCAGTGGGGAAAGGGTTCTGCTGGGTAAGTCTAATGACCTGAATTCAAACCCCGAAACTCACAGAAGGGTGCGAGAGAAAGAACCAACTACACACACACATGCACATACACACACACACACACACACACATTCACATGCATGCACAAATGCACATGCACTCACATAGACATGTACAATATATTACACAATTATATAGTTTATTATACATATTACATATTATGTTATATTATATTGAATTAAAGAATATAAATGTATATTATATAATTATGTGTACTAATATATTATACAATTATAATACAATATGACAGATATTATATTGTTTGTGAGTGAAATAAAATGAAATTTTCAAAAAGAAGAGTAAAGCACATCAGGAATTCAAGCCTCATGTAAAGCCCACCACAGTGATTTCTTCTCACAGATATTTCTATCTAGGCAAGGTAAGAGAAAATGGTTTTCGGTTCTGGATTCCTGCCATGGTCCTGTGTGTGTTGTGTGCTGTACCCTGTCACTGTTTTTTTTAAATCGTGTGGCTTTTGATCATTTTGGAAAGATAACATTCACTTTCTTGAAAACAGATGTTAGACCTCTGGGAGATGAAACAGCCAAGACTTGGATCTGGTTAAGCTTAAGAATAAACTCTTTTTGTAATATTTCAACAACAAGAAGGAAAAAAAGTGGGCAAAAAGGGCAAAACCCCCAGCATCATGAGGTTGGGCATGTAGCTCTTTGATTGTAGAAGTGTTTAGTGTGTGTGGGTTCAGTTGTACCTTCACAGCAAAGGTGCAAGGGACAAGTGTAAAACAGCTCCAGTTCCCTGCATTCTGCCTCAGTAGCAGACACTTCCCAACTGCACTCTGACAGTAAAGGGTGTGCAGGGTTATTTTAGATGTCTTCAGTGTGAGGCATGAGGCAAAAGCAGGGAAACTGGTTGTAACTGGGTTTACAGCAATTCAAAAAGAGCACAGGCCTGAACAAGCCAGCATGATTCACTGCACCAGGTTGAATCATAATAATATCACCACAGGATTTCTAGGCCATGTGTAGACCCCAGACTATCCCTGTAAACAATTTGAAACCACATGTGCTGTATCTTATACGTTTCATTTCCATGTGTAAGAGTGCATTTTCTAATTCCCTCTGGATGCCAAACTGTACATCTAATGGCAGCATGTCAGAAATCTATTCTCCAGCAAACAACAAAATCTTCAGAGAGACAATATAAATGTTGCAGAGTGGCTACCGTCCTTCAGGAACTTAACTCTGTTTCTAAGCAAGAATGATTTCCCATTGCCGGTGGTAAGATATTGACTGGAGAGAGGAAGGAAGGCGAGCATACAACTGTTTAGCCATTTGTAGCTCATACCCAAATTCCTGTTACTTTGTTGCTGGGTAAATCTTGTGTTAATTTTCTTAAATCTGTCTTCATCATCCAAAGAGGTTAACATTGCTGAATAGACTCCAAGGGCTGTGCTTTGAATAATTAAGGTCCCACCCCAGGTGGTGGTGGCCTACTCCTTTAATCCCAGCACTTTTGAGTCAGAGGCAGGTAGACCTCTGAATTTGGAAGTGAGCCTATTCTGCAGGGCACGCTCCAGAACATCCAAGGCTACACAGAGAAACTCTGCCTCAAATAACAACAACAACAACAACGACAACAACAACAAACAACAACAAACCAACACCAAAACAAAAACAAACGAAAACAAAACAAAACAAAAAGAATAATTAAGACCCCTTAATGTTTCAAAGGCTACAGATGAAAGATACCATCTTACATATGAGGCCCCAGCATTAGTGCGCAAAGTGATGGACTGTAAGAATTTGTTTATTGTTAGAGATTGAAACACCAACATTTATTCATAATAGTTTGGTCTCAGAGTCATTATTTTGGAGAACAAAGTGACTGGGTGGAAAACACAAAGTTACAGATGCCACCGACAACGGACTTAAATGACCGATACACACATAGGTCCATAGTGCGGTCTGGTTAAGTGGTCAATATCTTTAATTTCAGACCTGGCTAATAAAAGAAATGACGCAACACTTGGAAATGGAGGAACAAGTTGAAAGTCAAAACTCCAGCCAGTTAGACTGGAGTGTAGTCGCTACGCAGTCGAATGTTTGCCTAGCCTGCGTAAGGACGTTGCGGTTATTTCTCAGCACACACGTAAGTATGCCGAGTTAGAATGCGAAATGTACAAGTAATGGATGTGCCTGTCCTATGTATGTATCAGTGAGGTAATCAGATGCTTAACAAAAAGAAAGATGGAGTCTAGCGTTTCTTGGGAATGCATGAGTCAGCAGCCACTCAGCCCCGAGACACCAATGGTCCCTACCTTGGGTAAAGATGCTCCCAAACTACTTAGCTCAGGACACCGAAGCAAGGGAAATATTTAAAGTCTCTGAAGCTGGAGTACACAGAAACAGAAATTTCATCTTCAGAAATGCAATTCCTACCGTACCTCCTCCCTCTTGTGATCCACTGAGTGTCTCAGACACGGACTGACTAATACGACAAAACCTGCTTGGGCAAATCAGCCGTTTCCACGTCAGTCCTGCTAGGGAACACAACTGGTGCTCGGTGAATGCAGCTTGACCTTGCAAAGTCAAATTGATCAGTAGTTTCTAAATAATTACAACTACAGCCAATGGCCCTCTTGAGCTATTATTTCCTCATGAAGCAATCTCCCTGCTGAGCCACCTCCGATGCCTACTGTACACTGACCGTGAAGATTCTCACGCCTCGGCTATACCTTCCAACGCGAGCTCTGAGCTCTTCGTGGCTGTCAGCAGGCTTTCCTGTGTCAGGTCATGGGAACAATTCATTACTGGTGTTTATTTTGCCTTGGGTTGAGCTGTAAAACTAGTCCACAATAACATAACTCGGAAGGCTGTTATTTTAGAATCATTATATCCTATGCTGGTTGTGGTCAAGAAAAAGGCAGGCTGGAAAACAAGCACCAAGACATCTTTAAAACATTTACTGCTGCCATCAAAAAGAAGGGAGGGGGAAGGGAAGGAGAAAGAGAAAGACAGGGAGGGAGGGAAGGAGGGAGGGATGGAGAGAGGGAGAGAGGAGAGAGAGAGAGAGAGAGAGGGAGAGAGGAGAGAGAGAGAGAGAGAGAGAGAGATTTCACTTCAGTTTATTTCATTTAATGGTCCACTTCATATTTCTTTTGTGAAAACCCATCCATCTTTTATCCCAGATTTTGAGTGTAAACATTAACTGTCCAGGTTGACAGCTTCGTAATTACGGCTTAACTTTTGGTCAGGAGAAATGAGTCACTTCTTTCTTGTGTCTGCTGAGTAGGAGGGGCGCTGTATTTAAAATGGCTCCGTCCCAGGGGGCGAATCTTACTGGTTTCACTGCCCATCCTACTCAGAAAAATAAAAGCCAGGGAGGTCACAGCAAGGTTCAGGCAGAGTGTGTTAAAGACAACTCAGAACCTGATTTTCTTGCCAGTGAGACATAAAAGTGGTTCTAATTTTCCTTATTCCTTTAAAGTTTTAAAGATTTCTTTTTTAAGACTCTAAGAGGTATTTTCCAAGTTATCTTTTTGGTTGGTTACATTTTTCTCTTTTCAGACTTGAAAGGGCTCCATGAATAAATAAACATATTTTCGCTTTGGTCAGCATCTAGTTCTTTGTCCTCTGTGAAACAGAAACAAGTCTCTTTTCTCCAGTGTCTGTTTCACATATTATCTTTTCAGTTGACAGAAATAAGCCAAAGCCATTTTCATCCCAGTGATGGAGTCAGTGGCTACTCTACAGGTTTCCTGTCCCAGGTCTGTCTAGAAATTGCTCTGTGTTTAGCTTTTGCTTAATATCACATACGAGTAAAAGTCAGCACTTTAATGCTTTTAGGTTGCTGGGGGTTATAGCTGACCACAGCCTGTAGACGTAATTTTATTTTATTAGAGAATCACCTAGTGTTTTGTGAAGAGAAAGCAAAGCATTTCACTAATTACCATTCAACAAAGGAAGACCTTAGTTCAAGAGAAAGGCGGTTTCCTGTAGAAGGAACTTGTGTGTACTAGGAAGGCTAGTGCAGATATTTCAGATTTCCTGCAATCCCATCAATCGGTGGATAACATAAAACCACATTTCATTAAAATAATGACTTTTCTTATGTCATCTGGGAAAGATGGATAAAATAAGAGATTATGACATTAAAAGGAAAATAAGCCTGACATAAAAAGATAGATACAAGCCAGGAGGTGGTGGCACATGCCTTTAATTCCAGCACTGGGGAGGCTGAGACAGGCAAATCTCTGATTTCAAGGTCAGCCTAGTCTACAGAGTGAGTTCCAGGACAGCCAGGGCTACACAGAGAAACCCTGTCTCGAAAAACAAAAACAGGGGCTGGAGAGATGGCTCAGCGGTTAAGGGCACTGACTGCTCTTCCAGAGATCTTGAATTCAATTCCCAGCAACCATCTGCAATGCAATCTGATGCCCTCTTCTGGTCTGTCTGTCTGAAGACAGCTATACATATACATTAAATAAATAAATAAATAAATAAATAAATAAATCTTAAAAAAAAAAGAAAATTCATTTTAAAAAAGAAAAACAAAAACAAAACAAAAAAATTAAATAAAAACAAAACTAAAAGCAAAGGGTAAGAATAATGCATATTCTTGTTCTCTTTTTTCATCCTTTAATACCAATTGTTTCTGGCCCCTCCTTCCTCACCTAACTGTCTCTGGGGCAGTACAAGAGGTATTTTGGTTTAATAAAAGGACCAATTTTAAATGCAGTGAACTATGAAAAGATGTGGCTCAAATCACTGGAACCCCCTACTTTACACAGAAGCCAAGCTTAGTGGCTGGAATAATCTCCTGAAATCATGAGCTTAAAATCCTTTGGTTTGCCCTGGTTTTACTCAATATTGGAACAAGCACAGGGCTTGTACTTACTTAGCTCCTAGTATCTGTATTGTATATTGTATCAGGAGTTAGTTCTGGATGCAGTAAAGAGTGATGTTAATGCATTCGTATCTAGCTAAACAGTCAGGATCTTTGACTATAAAACATGCAAGGATAATTTCTAGATGTTCTTCAAGCTTAAGTTAGTTAATAGTTTCACTATCTTTTATTGTTTCTGACACTTTTAAAATGGGATAAAATGAAAACCTGATTTCCTTCCCATGTGATAGTTCACCATGCACATTTATTTTAGTTTATTTGTGGGTATGTGTGTGTGTATCAGTGTATGTGCATATGTGTATGCATGTGTGTATGTGTTTGTGTATGTGCATATGTGTGTGTGTATATGCATGTTGTATATATGTAATGTATGTGTATGTGGAGACCCAGGATTTTTGTCAGGTGTCTTTTTCTTAATCATTCTCATTCTGCATTTACTTTTTGAGACAGTCTCTCAGTAAATCTGAAGCTCATGGTTTAGCTGGGCTGGCCGGCCAATGAGATTTCAGGAGTTAGTTTGTCAAGCCTGAGTTTGTGACTATGTGCTGCCATGCCTAGCTTTAAAATCTTTTAAATTATACTGTGTGTGTGTGTGTGTGTGTGTGTGTGTGTGTGTGCATGTGTGTGTGTGTTGCAGGAATAGTTTGTCTCTTTCCACCATATAGGTCTCAGGGACACAGCTCAGGTTACCAGGCTTGGTGGAGAGCACTTTTATCCAGTGACCCATCTCTCTGGTCTCATGTCTGATGTCAGGGATCCAAACTTAGGATTACAGTATGAAGAGCCATCTTCTCAGAACCTCATTCAGTGTGGTTTCTAAATGACCAAAATGGAAGGACTTCTGGAAAGAAAGATGTAGAGATTAAACAAATACAACGCAGAGCATAGAAATGTATAAAATACCATTATTTAGTTGTTCAAGATTTAGTTTCAGGTTAAGGCATGCACTGATACTTGGCTTGGTATAGAAAATTAAACTGTCAAGCTAATCAGCATATAGTAAGATATGTTAAAGATATTTCAGCTTGGGAGCTCAGGATAGAAGACCTATCATGATACTGGGCTCAATTTCGTCTAAAAAGAGGCAAGCATGGGAACAAACAGATAGACAGAAGTAAAAGTCCACGTAGCAAGTGAGATGGCTGCAGAGAGCCGGACTGTGGAAAGGCCTGGAAGCAGAAGGGAATTTGCTATGCACAGAGAAGAGAGGGCATTTCAGGCAAAGAGAACAAAATGTGCAGAGGCATGGAGATCTGGAGAGATATGTGAGAGGCTCCCTGCGGTCTGAGTTTAGGATTGCAGTGGGAAGTGGAAGGGAAGGGAAATTGGAACAGACTTACATCATGAGGGGGACTTTACCCAGACAAAGGAACTGGCTTCTGGAGGGCAGCTAGTGGGAAATCAGAGACAACGGGAAAGATATAATCATATCTGTTTGGTAAGAAAGAAAATCATAACAGGAATGCTAGAGGACAGACTATAGGAGACTGATGGGAAAGAGCTCACATAGAACGATGTGGCATTAGTAAGGGCTGAAATCATAAGAGAACCAAGTGAGTTAGTGGCTGCAGAAATGGAGAGGTGTGGTAAGATTTTGGATACAATCTGAAATAAAATTGGTAGGATTTAGATGCTCAAGAACAAGAGGCGTTTCTTTATGATTTCTTTCTCTCTCCTCCCTTCCTCTCTCCCTTCCCCTTCCTCCCTTTCTCTGTTCCTCCCTTCTTCCTTCCCTCTGTCCTTCCCTCTGTCCCTTCTCACCCTGTTTCTTTTCTTTTCTTCCGTACCAAGTTCTTATTACATAGCTCAGGCTGGTCTTAAACTCAAGATTTCCCTGTGGTGCTGGGATTGTAAGAACACTCTAAGAATTAGTGCCTTACTTGGGGAGATTTGAGCATGTTGACTCATTTAACCATGGTGATTTAGGGGAATAATGATCTCGGCAGTATTTTATATTTTTACTCTTTAGTGATCGCATAATACAGGCAGAATGAAATAATGTTAATTTCTTAATTTTTTTACTTTCTCCTGTCAATGAGATATCTAACGGGTTTCCTCTCTCGGGCAATACTTTGTTATCATGACAGTTCCAGCCAGCATTTTATGTTTATGGGTTTAAAAGTAGAAATCTGTCATTAAGGAATATCGATTTATTAAAATACAATGTAAGTGGCTTAAACTATATCTATAAAAGGAGTGGTGTGGGAGAAGGAGTTTCAGGGAGGGAAAAGAAAGGACTGCCTGAGCTTTCTGACCACGAGACAGTTCTCCATGGAGCTCACCTTGCTGCACAGCCCCGGGAAGAATGAGTGAGCCCTTGGGATTCTCCTTTCATGGGCGTTTGTATGGAGAACAACTTTGGAAGAGGACCGTCTCTGTCGCTAGAGCAGAGGGCAGGTTTGTTTGCTCCCTCTCACAAAGATAAGTTTCCTCCCAGGACAAAGGTTTGCAGGTCTGGCAGTGGCTCTAAGCGGCTGATGTTTGCAGTGCTTAGTCTCTTAGCAGGTGTGCGGACCAACTACAGGTGCAAAATTCCCTGTTGCTGCTACACTCCCCAGGCATGTGCAGACCAAATGGCAGGAACATGAACCACATGCTGCCTGCTGTCCTGCAAGCGATAGAGTCCTTCTTCCCTGGCCCAGGAGCTTCGTCTCTTGCTAGCATGTGCAGAACTGTAGCAGGCTAACTTGATAGCTTTTGGGTGTTAAAAGACAAGGGCTCTTGGGAGCTGAGTGAATCCCTGGGACTTGGCAGTGATGGCTGGGGGCGGGGGCGGGGGCGGGGTGGGTGGGGGTGGGGGAGTAGTTATGGGCAGATGACTGTGAATGTTTAGGCTGAGTAGTAGGAGATAAGATTGGAAAAGTCACACAGAGGATGTTGGGCCTGCTGTTTACTCCCTGATGGGAGAAGGAGTGAAGGAGTCTCAAAGCTGCTGAGGGTTGAGTGGCTCACAAAACCACCAGGACGTAGTCAGGGATGAGCCATGAGTAGCTGCTGGGTCACTAACAGTACGGAGCCAACGACTTCTACTTGTTGGAGTACAGCCACAGTCTTGATGAGCTCTCCAGAGCACTTCCGCCATCTCCTTTGCCCAGGCCTCAGCTGTTTAAGAGAGGAAGGGAATTAAAAGCAAGGTCAAAGTCTTCCTGTTGCCATAGGGACATAAAACCCCCCACGCTCACCTTCACACTGTGGAATTTAAGGTAAATGATATATACTCAAATCCAGTGTTTTATTTGTCACAGACACTGAAGTTGTCTCTTCTACCCAGTTTCTTAAGGGCAAATAGAACCCAGAGTTTTGTTTTGTTTTTTTTTTTCCAACCCAGTTAGTATTTATACTAGGGTGTGATGCTAACACGAATTGTCTTCTGAAATGCCCTCCACTCCTGATTTCCCTCCTCAGGTCTCATCTATTCACTTTCTCTTCTTCCTGTAGTTTTAGAGATATGATTTCATTCACATCTGTGGGGTTTGAAGGAGAACGCCAATCACAAGCTTCTAGATTTGCAGGCTTAGTCCTCAGTTACTGAACTACTCAGAAGGATTGGGAGGTGTGTCCTTGTTGGAGGATGGGTCTCTCTGGATGGTACTTGTGGGTCAGGATGTTAAAGCACTCAGCGACTGCTCCAGTATCCTGCCTGCCTGCCTGCCTGCCTGCCTGCTTCCTACCATGATAATCATCAACTAACCCTCTAAAACTGGAACTACACCCAAATTAAGTGGTTTGTAAGAGTTGTCTTGGTTATGGTGTCTCTTCACAGAAATAGAACAGTGACTAAGACATCATTCTATAACCTTTTTATGATTCCAAAACCTCTATCCAGTTTCAACTTATAACTTCCAGTTGTAATTAATCTTTCCAAGCCCGTATGATCTTGGCTATCTTACAGGCAGAGACATGTCAACCAAACTTGCTTTTTCAAGTTTTGTACGAGTGTGTGTGTGTGTGTGTGTGTGTGTGTGTGTGTGTGATTGAGATTTGAGTCTAGGGTCTGTGTTAGGAGCCAAGGTGAGCGTGACAACATTCACCATTACAAGATGGCACGGGCATCCTGTGCTCCCACAAGTAAACAACTAACTGCACAGGTGCAAAAGGCAAATGCGTGCCAAGCCACTGCCCATCCCAGGGCGTAATATGGGGTCATGAGTGAACAGCCAATCAGAAGTGAACACACCACTCTAGGGTACATATAGCAGTGCCTTTCCCGGGCTTGGGGTCTTCTGCTTCTGCTGATGCAAGAATAAAGCCTCGTTGTAGTAACCACCCGAACACTGCCTCACGTGTCTCGTTCGCGGGCGAAGGGGACTCAGAAGGGGCTCGGAACATCTGGCGTCAAAACCCGGGAATTTCAAGGCGCTGCGGAGACCCCCCCAAGGTTCGGGGCGGGTTAAAAAACTACAGGATCGAGGTACGTCTCTGCGAGATATGTTTCGGGTGGAAGCCTTCGTTGCGGGTGGATTCTCACCCATTGCCACCGCTGCACTAGTTGGCCTCTTGTTTGTGTTGCTTTTGCTTTTGGCTTATTTGTGTTGTGGGGATCCAGCTCGCAGCACAGCTATTAGTGCAAGTCAAGAGGTTTCAAGAGAGGTTCACTCCAGGGTATCAGAAACAGAGCATGTTAGCCGGCATCAGGCCAAGGAGCCTGGGGAAAGAGATAAGGCCAAGGAGCCTGGAAAGGAGAAGCAGGCAAAAAGGCCTGGGCAACAGAGACAGGCCAAGGAGCCTGGTCAAAGAAAAGAGTACTCAAAAGGAACAGGGGCCACTGCAGGGCCTGTTAAGGTTAAGGACCCTTCACTGGCTGGTGAAGAGAGAGTAGAGGTCAAAAGGACCCCCCTATACCCCGTTAAGGAGCTTGCTCCCATAGACCTTAGCAGCTCAGAAGAAGAAAGCCTAGAGTAGGAGGCAGACGCTTATGCAAAAAATAACCGTGCTGAGATAAGACTAAAAAAGACCTTGAGTCCCTCGGCCCCACCCTTGCCTCCGGCCTATGCCCCGGGCAGCGTCTCTAATTCATTTCTCAGCCCAGGAGATGGGAGACAGCTACAGCTGGCATTTCCAGTCTTTGACGGGGCAGAAGGCGCCCGTGTTTATGCCCCAGTAGAGTATAGGCAAGTCACAGAATTAGCTGAGGCAGTACATGCATATGGAATTGGGGCTAATTTTACCGTATCCCAAGTGGAGAGATTAAGTGCAGCTGCTATGATGCCAGGAGACTGGCAGGACACAGTGAAGGTGGTACTTAACAATATGGGCCAATACCTAGAGTGGAAGGCCTTGTGGCACGAGGCACTGCAAGCACAAGCCAGGATTAATGCAAACACTGAGGGACAACAATTATGGACTTTTGACATGCTGGCTGGAGTTGGTGTACATGCGAAAGACCAGACCACTCATCCCTGGCAGGTCTACGCACAGATAGCATCAGCTGCAATAAATGCATGGAAGTCTCTCCCTAGGAAGGAAGGCAGTAATCTTTATTTGTCCAAAATAACTCAGGGGACCAGTGAGTCCTTCTCTGACTTTGTGGCCCGCATGACTGAGGCAGCTGGCAGAATCTTTGGGGAACCAGAGCAAGCAATGCCATTAATTGAACAGATGATCTTTGAAAATGCCACAGCTGAATGCAATGCAGCCATTGCTCCTCGGAGAGCCAAGGGGCTACAAGACTGGTTAAGAGTCTGTTGCGGCTTGGGAGGTCCCCTTACTAATGCCAGACTTGCAGCAGCAAACTTAGAAATGGCTGCAGTCCTCCTTAAAGGTCATGTGTCATAAGGATTTAATTACTTTACAGACCTCATACCCCTTATTATTAAACACCTTGGAACAGTGGGGTCTGCATGTTGCTACTGGAAAGTTCAATTTTCAGAAATTGGCTCCTTTTTAGGGATGGTTATCTATCCAGAAAAGATAATTCCTCAGAAATTGGAGATTCGTAGAGACCATTTACATACTTTGAATAATTTTCAGAAATTATTAGGCGATATAAATTGGTTAAGACCATTTTTAAAAATTCCCTTGGCCTACCTGAAACCTTTATTTGATAGTTTGGAAGGGGATGCTCATATTTCCTCACCGAGGGCCTTAACACCGGCTGCGAGCCGTGCTCTCCAAGCAGTAGAAAATGCTTTACAAGATGCCCAATTGAAACACATAGATGAAACCAAAACCTTTGATTTATGTGTTTTCAAAACTAGATGCTTACCCACCGCTGTATTATGGCAAGAGGGGCCTTTGTTATGGATCCATCCCAATGCTTCTCCTGCAAAGACCATTGAATGGTATCCAGATGCAGTTGCTCAACTTGCCCTTCGTGGACTAAAAGCAGCCATTACCCATTTTGGAAGGGAACCTAAGGTTTTGATAGTGCCTTATACTGCCCATCAAGTCCAAATATTAACGACAACCTCTGATGTTTGGGCAGTGCTGGTTACTTCCTTCAATGGTCAAATAGATAATCATTATCCTAAGCATCCGATCTTACAATTTGCCTTAACTCAAGCTATCATATTTCCACATATTGTGTCTCAGGAGCCACTCCCAGATGGAATGGTAGTTTATACGGATGGGTCAAAAACAGGAGTGGGTACCAATGTGGTTAATGATAAGGTTACATCCAAACAATACCATGAAACCTCACCTCAAATTGTGGAATGCTTAGTGGTGTCAGAGGTTCTGGAAATCTTTCCAGGTCCCTTAAATATTGTTTCAGATTCCTTCTATGTGGTTAATGCAGTGAAAGCATTAGAAGTTGCTGGGTTAATTAAGACATCTAGCAGACTTGTAGTTTTTCAAAAGATTCAGCTTACCCTGGCTAAGCGAAGATTCCCTGTCTTTATAACTCATATTAGGGCTCACTCAGGCTTACCCGGACCTATGTCCCGTGGAAATGACCTGGCAGATCGAGCCGCAAAGTTGATTGCAATTGCCCTTTCGCCAAAATTGGATTTGGCTAAAGCCTTTCATAAAAGGTTTCATGTGACAGCTGAGACACTACGATGTCGATTTAACATCACTAGAAAAGAGGCTAGAGATATCGTGACTCAATGCCAAAACTGCTGTCAATTCCTACCTGTTCCCCATACTGGAATTAACCCTCAGGGAATTAGGCCATTACAGATCTGGCAAATGGATGTTACTCACATCCCATCCTTTGGCAAATTACAATATTTGCATGTCTCCATTGATACCTGTTCTGGAGTTATGTTCGCCTCTCCATTGACCGGAGAAAAGGCGGCCCATGTTATTCAACATTGTCTCGAGGCTTGGAGTGCCTGGGGAAAGCCTAAAATCCTTAAAACTGACAATGGACCATGTTGGGAGCCGCAGTGAGCCATGTCAGTATCTACCATTCCAAGATGGCGCGGACATTGTGTCCTCCCACTAGTAAACAATTAACTGTGCAGCTGCAAAGGCAGAAAGCCCGCCAAAGTCACTGGCCAATCCCAAGGCGTAATATTGGGTGATGAGTGAACAGCCAATCAGAAGTGAACACGTCACTCTAGGGTGTATTTAAGCTGTGCCTCTTCCTGTCTTTGGCCCTTCTGCGTCTTTCTGTGTCTGCTGATACAGATTAAAGCCTTGCTGTGGTGATACTCAAATTCTGCCTCTCGTGTTTCTCTTCCACGGGTGAAAAGGGGACACGGGAGGCGTGCGCAACAGGACCAGCCTACACTTCTCAAAAGTTTGGACAATTTTGTTGCCAAATGGAGGTGACACACCTGACGGGTCTTCCTTACAACCCTCAGGGACAGGGCATCATTGAGCGTGCTCATCGTACCCTTAAAACTTATTTGATAAAACAAAAAGGAGAAGCTCTGCCCACGGTGCCACGAGCTACTGTTTCTCTGGCACTTTTTACCCTCAACTTTTTGAATTTGGACAGTCAGGGCAACACTGCGGCTGATCGCCATTGCCTGGAACCAACTAGGCCAAAAGAAATGATAAAATGGAAAGATGTTTTGACTGGTCAACGGAAAGGCCCGGATCCTATTTTAATGAGATCCCGGGGAGCGGTTTGTGTTTTTCCACAGGAAGAAGACAACCCATTTTGGCTGCCAAAGCCACTGACGCGGCGACTCGCGGTTCCTGAAAATGACCCCCCCCCCCCCCAAGGATTCATCTGCAGACGCTCTCAGTTCTCATTTGGACTCTCCTAAATTGGGTTCCTAGTATATATAGTGAATTTAGATGGCTATCCTATCTGCTTTTCCAAAACCTATGCCCTTGCCTTCTTAAAAGGCACCGCTTCTGCTAAACAGAATTTCTCCTATACCCATAACTGTGATGCTTCACTCCAGTTTGTGTGTATCCTCCATTTCTTTTCATCCTATCCAACAACTCCTTTAATACTTCTACCTATGTAACTTGCTTTATGTCCCAGTGCTGGTCTGCTCTTGTCTATAAGCAGGCCCTAATAGCCAGTATACCACTATGGATCTCTATCCCCGTTCAGACGTCTGGGACCTTGACTGTATTTCGACAGAAGAGAGATTTTTATATAACTGCAGCCATTATCACTGCTATTACCATCTCTGCAGCTGCAGCTGTGACAGCTGGCATAGCCTTGGCTAATCAAGTTACAGCAGCTACTGTTGTTAATCAAATTTCAGAAAAGGCTTCTGAGGCTTTGACCACTCTACAGAAAGTGGATGCACACTTGGCATCAGACATTCTGTTGATCAATCAGAGAGTTGATTTGCTCCAAGCCCATGTAGAACAACTCACAGATGTGGTTCAAATGAGTTGCGTGTCAGCAACCCCACATCTATGTATTACACCTCTGGGATTTATGAATGATACATTTATTCAAAGCCATAATCTTTCTGCTTATTTACAAGGGAATTGGACTAGGGAGCTGGACCAGATGCAGCAGCGATTGCAGATCCAGATTTTGAGTCTTAATGGAACACGAGTGGACCCTGTTACTACTGGCGATTTTACTTCTTGGCTTATCTCTGCCTTTTCTTTCTTTCTTAAAGGGTGGGGATAGGTCTCTTTGGTGCAGCCCTATGTTGTGGATTAGTGTTTATGTTATGGTTGGTCTGCAAGCTCAGAGCCCAACAAAAACGTGACAAGGTCGCTATCGCCCAAGTACTCGTAGCCTTGAGCAAGCATCTTCCCCTGAAATTTGGCTATCTAGGCTAAGAAAGTATCTGATGACTGAGACCCTCAGTCGATGCACCCCAAGGGTTCAGCCCATTGCACTGAGAAGTCTAAGTCTAGCCAGCCCTTGCCTGAATAACTGTAGTACCTGAATATTTAGAGGTGTTTGCGAGTGGGTACTCGACAGGGAATGTTCCACAAGTGTGGATCGATTTCCCGAAAGTATGCCTGATTGCACAAAGGTTTGATGCCAAAACCTCCTCTCTGTGCACGGACAGCCGCCAGGCGCTCCAGAGTGGAGGCTCCCTTTCCCCGACAAAGGCATCGAGATGGGTATGGGAAGTATTACTCATTGCACGACGACAAGAGAAGAAACCCATTACAATATCTCATTTTGCACAGGGGATCAGGCCTCTGCTTTCCCTCACTGAGTTGGTGCCGCGCTTGATAGGCAAAAGGCTGTTCCATCTTAATAAAATTGAAAGAGGGAGATGTTAGGAGCCGTGGCGAGCGATGACAACATTCGCCATTACAAGATGGCTCGGGCATTCTGTGCTCCCACAAGTAAACAACTAACTGCGCAGGTGCAAAAGGCAAAAGCTCGCCAAAGTCACTGCCCATCCCGGGGCATAATATGGGGTGATGAGTGAACAGCCAATCAGAAGTAAACACACCACTCTAGGGTACATATAGCAGTGCCTTTCCCAGGCTTGGGGTCTTCTGCTTCTGCTGATACAAGAATAAAGCCTCGCAGTAGTAACCACCCGAACACTGCCTCACGTGTCTCTTTCGTGGGCGAAGGGGACTCGGATGGGGCGCGGAATAGGTCTGGTGCATACTAAGTTAGCATTCTGCCATTCATTGCCTTCCAGCACCAGGTCCTCATATAAGGAAACTGCGAGCCAAGAGAAACGCCCTGCCTTAAATTGCTTTTTAAGGCATTTTGTCACAGCCTTGAGAACAACCGTGGACACTTGGACATTCTTTGAGCCCAATGTGTCTGTTATCGTACAGGTTTGTTCAGCTCGGTTTGCGTTAGCCATGTTTCAAATAGTCAAGTCTAGATGTCCAGGGTGGTTTATATAGCACTGTATACAATAAGAGACCCAGGCTTCTGCTGTAGCCTCTACGTAAAAGCCCACTTCTCATGTGGAAGAGCTGAGTTAGTTCCCTTCATCATGTTTGCAGGTCAGTTACCAGGAAGAACATATGGACAGAGAAGGGTCTTGTTCCCTTGAGACTATTCCCTAGAAATGTCTACATTCTTCCTGTCAACATTTCCCACGGGAAAGGAAGATACTTAAGTGAAAGGAGTCTGGGAAAGGTGGCTTTTTATTTCAGATGGGCATGATCTGATAAACATTAGAAATTCTGTTACGGGGCTGGAGAGATGGCTCAGTGGCTCAGTGGTCAAGAGCACTGACTGCTCTTCCAGAGGTCCGGAGTTCAATTCCCAGCAACCACATGGTGGCTCACAACCATTTGTAATGGAATCTGATGCCCTCTTCTGGTGTGTCTGAAGACAGCTATAGTGAACTCATATAAATAAAATAAATAAATAAATCTTAAAAAAAAAAAAAAGAAAGAAAGAAAGAAAGAAATTCTGTTATGAGGACCAAAACAATCCTGAGCAAAAAGAACAATGTGAGAGGGACCACACACATTCTAAGTCTTAAGATATATTCCAGGGACATACTAATAAAAACAATGTTATTGTTACAAAAACCGATATGTAAACCAATGGAAAAGCCACAATGCTTGCCTAGACCCACTTTTTCACACAGGCATTGATCTGTGTTGGTATTCTCTTCATACCCTTTCAGCCTAAAGCTAGTTCTGAAATCAACTGAAGCAAGTTGCTCCTTTTAGAAGGCAGTCTTAAATCTGACCCCTGCTGGTTTGGGTAAAGCAGAGTATTCATGCAGCCAAGATGGTTTTATCTTTGTTCTCAGCTCTTCTGCTTGGGGGAGGCAGGTTTAGCTGTTAAATCCAGAGGCAAAGCAGGCCTCTCTCTGTACATCTAAAGAGTTTCAGTCTTTGTTTGAAGTCTGGCTAGCTCCAGCTCACACTTGTAAAGGATTCAGCCTTGGCCAGTAAGTATCAGGATTCTGATTTTTTCTCTACCCATTTCCCAAGCCTGTGTTCTTTATTAGCCAGTGACCTGCCTTAAAAGCTCTTGCAGTGACAGTTTCACAAGCTGTAAGAAGGAAGGGCTTCTGCTTTCACACTTAAAGAAGCATTACAACTGCTTTTGCATACTGCATGCTGCCTGTATCTGAGTGTGAAATGGCTTACTTTGTGATGAGTTTTGGATTATGACAAAAACTACTTTTTGAGTGTCAGCCTGTCTAAAATAGTAACAGTCTAAAAATGTTTCTTTTTTGTGGCTGTCTTAGGTAGTTAGTACAAGGCCACCATTTGCATATTACTCTGTCAGGATCTATAGTGTCTTCCTCTTGTCACTCTGTGTGTGAGTCTCCATCCTTATGCACACCTCATTGTGCAAGCTGGCTGCTCTCAAGGATAAAGAAATCATGGCTGTAGAGTTGGCTCAGTGGTTAAGTCTGTTCTTCCAGAGGTCCTAGGTTCAATCTCCAGCACCTACATGGCAGCTTATAGCTGTCTGTAACTCCAGTTCTAGGGAATCTGACTCCCTCACACAGACATATGCAGCCAAAATACCAATGCACATAAAATAAAACTAAAAAACCAAACCAAACAAAACAAAAAACAACAAACTACTAAAAAGTTTTTAAAAGATTTAAAAATGAATTCAGGATGTAGAGTTGTTTCTGGACAGCCCTTTGTTACACTTTTCCATGAAGTGGAAATATTTACTAATTTCTCACTTATCTGAAACTTTATAACTGATAATTTTAACCTTGGTATTTCTGGTTTACTGGGCCTCATATTCCAGGCTGCTCTGGAAATCTGTATGTGGTCTAGGATGACCTTCAATTCATAATCCCCCTGTCTCAGCCTCTCCAATGCTGGTGTTGTATGTGTGTTACTGAGCCACTCAAGGTTTTTATCCTATAGGCTCTAGTTTTTCAAGTAAACTGTGAAATATTCAAAATGAAATTAACTTCTGTGTGTTATACAAGAAACTAGTTAAAACAACAAGAGACCCATACTGACTCCAGAACCTATGCTGAGAGACTCAATGTTCTCCTAAATGACATAGTTTTTGTTCATAATTATTTTATTGTTTAAGAGATTGGGAGGCTGGACTTGTAGCTTAGCCTCTGTAGTACCGCTTGTGGATATCTCAGGGTATCTGTGTTCAAAACTTCAATGGCTACCATGGGACTTGGTGGGATTACTTTCTCTTATATAGGCTGACAGTGACTAACATGTGGTTTCATGGTACAGGCCTGTCATTCTACAAGATCATAGGACCAAAACTTGGAAAGGCCCCTGTGGTGGTTTGAATATGCTTGAATCAGGGAGTGGCACTATTAGGAGGTGTGGCCTTGTTGGAGCAGGTGTGGCTTTGTTAGAATAGGTGTGGCCTTGTTAGAGGAAGTGTGTCACTGTGGGAGTGGGCTTTGAGACCTCTTCCTAGCTGCCTGGAAGACAGGTTTTTTTAAGACAGGGTTTCTCTGTGTAGTCCTGGCTGTCCTGGAACTCACTCTGTAGACCAGGCTGGCCTCGAACTCAGAAATCCGCCTGCATCTGCCTTCCAAGTGCATTAAAGTCATGCACCACCACTGCCCGGCTGGAAGACAGTTTCTTTTGGTTGCTTTAAAATCAAGATGTAGAACTCTCAGTTCCTTCTCCAGCACCATGTCTGCCTGCATGCTGCCATGCTTCTTGCTATGATGATAATGGACTGAACCCCTGAAACTGTAAGCCAGCCCCAGTCAAACATTTGACTGTATAAGAGTTGCCTTGATCATGATGTCTCTTCACAGCAAGGAAAACCCTGACTAAGACAGTCCCTAGTTTTTTGTTGTTGTCAACTTTCGATTCTTAATAATTCTAGGGGTTGGTGAGATGGCTTAGTAAGTTAAAGGCACTTTTGAGGTAAAGGTAGGAGGTGAGAGCCAACACCTGCAAGTGTGCTCTGGTATGAGCTTGCCTATATACACCCCCCCCCCCACACACACACAATAAAGACATGTAAAAAAGGGAAAATTAAGAAAGAAACTTAATTCTAATTGAAAGCCCTGCATTTTCACTTTGAACTGATCCCTGAAACTATGTTGCCTTCGTGGGTTTGCCCTCTGGAAGAATTCTAGATACTCTCTGCTGTGTATATCAAACATGGGTCTACATCCTTGAAAATGTGAAATAGGAGCTTATTCTCTCTGATTTATTTAGATTCTGATTTAGATCCCTGACCTGAATGGGGGCTGAACGACTGTCTGATGGGCTGAGGTGTCCCAAACGAGGAGCTCTTCACTGTCTTGTCTGTCCCCTGTGCAGCTCTGACAACATCCCACTTCCCACAGTCCTCCTCTCCCAAGTGCCACACATGCCCACAGTAGAAAATGCAAGCAAGAATTGGGGTGCACACATGGGTCTGGTAACACTTTCTGGTTCCCTTATTGACTAATGTCTTTTTTTTTTTTTTTTTTTTGGCTTTTCGAGACAGGGTTTCTCTGTCTCTGGCTGTCCTGGAAGTCACTCTGTAGACCAGGCTGGCCTTGAACTCAGAAATACACCTGCCTCTGCCTCCCAAGTGCTGGGATTAAAGGCGTGGGCCACCACTGCCTGGCTACTAATGTCTTTTTCATGACAGAACACAAACAAACAAAAACCAAAAGCTGTAAAACAAGTCAACATTCAGAACCACGGTCATCCTTTGTTTCCTGCTTCCCTTTTCTAGCCTTTTCTCTTCCTTCTCAGACTTCCCAGGAAGCAAGTCCAAAGATTCTGTCTCTAGAAATGGGGAAGTGCTACCTGCCCTGTGCTCCGGCCTCCCTCCTCCTCAGCCATTCACCAGTTTTGGTTTGGAAGAAAGGGGCTATCTTGGGCTTGTGTCTGTAACTATGAACTGGCTTTGTCAGTGAAAGGTCTCTGTTCACAGGAAGCAATCGGGTCAGAACAACTTCCTCTCAGTTCAAGGGGCTGATTGTCTCTCAAACTTATCTCATAGACTTCCAGAAATCCCCACAGGCAACAGCGTATAAATGACCTTTTTTTTTTTTTTAAATGGTCACCCAACTATACTCATCTCAAAGTAGCTTTCCTGAGATTTATTGATTTATTAAATGGGCTTGCAAATTTTTACAGATCACAGTGAAAGATTTGAAAGAGAATGCAAATAGGGGATGCTTCAAGTCACTGAATTAAAATGGCATTTGTGGCTCTAAGCGACTAGAGAGATAAGATATTTCCGGATGAGAGTGGCTTGTGGACAGGGGCTGCAATGTAGTCTGTGATCAGTCTCAGGAAGAAGGGAGTTTCCTTCCCCCTCCCACTGGGAGAAGGTTGTTTGTGGCCCAGTATGAACACTAAAGCTGCCATCAGCTGCCTTGTTTAAAATACGAGGGAATCTTAATTCTGTGTAGCTTCCTGCTTCCTCATTTCAAGTTAGAAAACTTTTTTCCTGCTCAGGGATTAAAATCCTCAACACCAGAAAGGCGCTGCACGTTACTGGATTAAGAATAATGATTTACTCTCTCGTGGACAAGCCCTTCTGAGGCAGTCTCTGGAACTGATAACCTTATGAGAAGCCCTTCATCCACCCACACCTCCAGCTTCTCTCTTTTAGAAACATTAAATGGGCAAGGAGACATGTTTCTCCCAGTCTCATCTTCCATGACATGTCTGCTGAGGTCTTGCCTGCAGTTCTGTGGAAGGGATGCCTTGCCTTCTTGTTCTTATTAAAATGTCCGTGGGTTGGTTTTTTTTTTTTTTTTTTTTCTTTTTTCTTTTTGTGGCACGGCTGTCTCTTGTTGTTTTCTGTTCTGTTTTCCCCTTGTTGGTGAGTCACTGGGTCTCTTCAGATCTCATCCTGAAGCTCCGTGTTGCTGTTTTCTTTGGCCAAAGCTTGACTCCCACGCACTCGACTCCCCTCTCTCCCCAGTTGTTCTTGCCAAGGTCACAGAGAGCTTAATTGTATCTTTTTTGTATGTTCAGGTTTTAATTTTAGCCCTTCTCTTTTTTTTTAGTGTTTAAGAAATTCTGTTTTGTTAGAATTGAGTCACTCAGTTAATCTACATTCAGTTCTCTCCTTTGTAGAAGTTAGGGTGAACGCAATGAACAGGCGGTGGATCTTCACAGCACGAACAGGAAGGCTTGAGAGTTTCTGTTTTCCTTAATTGACAAGTGAGGTGTCTTTTCAGATGTGAGTGATGTTTCACACAGCAAGGCTCTTTGAGACGTGGTGAGTTAAGGAACCAGGGGAAACCTTCAGACCCGGATTACAGAGAGTCCACAGTTCCCAGAGGAAGTAGCAAGGAGTTGATACAAGAATAGAAAAGAAAGAGAAACAAATCTGGAAGTTAGTCTGATGAGATCATGGTTAGCTTTAAACAGATGTAATGGTTGCTTGTCTAGTCATTAATAATCCTGCTTCCTCTTTCTATGTGCGCAGACTTCGCCAGCCTTCAGCCCCACCCAAACACACAAAGCAGGGAGATACTGCATCTCTTCCCTGGGGCCTCCTAGCATTCCTGACTGGCTCCAAGTAGCAGGTGTCCTTTGCCAGGATGCCTTCAGGAGCTTTCTCTCTCTGAGGTGCTGGGGATTGAAGCCAGAGCCTCATGCATGCTGGGTAAGTGCTCTATATCACTGAGGCCCAGTCTACATTACACTTCCTCTCCTGGATAAAGTTGTTTTTTTTTTTTTTTTTTTTTTTTTCCTTTTGGTTGTTGTTGTTTTGTTTCGATTTTTGTCACAGGTCACTGTTAAATAAGACACAAAGGGTCTTTCTCCTTCCTGTTCCTTGCTGCTGGGGCACCGTCCCAACCCCACTGCCTGGGTTCCTGCCATAGATCGCAGTGACCCATGTTAGCTGTGCCTTAGTCTTGGTAACAGGCAGCGCTGGATTGTAATATGTTCCTTTTGACAGAAATAGTTTGAAAGCAAGACTTTGGAAAACAGCGAAGTGATTTTAAATATTGCTCAGAAGCAAAACAAGCTGCCACCGTCATGTTTGCTTGGACATTTTCTGAAGTTAAGAGCTCTGCTGGGGTAGGTGGGGGACATCCCCTCATGCGTGTATCTCAGAAATGTTAAGGTGGAAGTTTATCTAGGGAGTGGCTGCACATCAGTGATGTTGTGGGAGAATCTAACCTTTTATTTTATAGATGAAGAAACAAGGTTCGAGAAGCCGAAAGACTTATAGATGCCATAGCCTGTGTGTGTGTGGGGGGGTGGGGGGCGGCAGCGTTTGAGGTTCTTCTGTCCTCAGCATCTCCATCACTTACTAAGCTCAAAACACAAAAAGTCCTAGGACATATTATTTTAAGGCAAACTTCCCTCAAGTATTATTTTTCTACATCTATTCCAAATTAAAAAAATACAATATAAGCTCCTATGAGGAATAGAAAACTCAGAAACTCAGGCTGGGGTATGGCTCAGTGGTCCAGCACTTGTCTACCAGGTTGAAACCCTGTGTTCCATCCTCAGCACTGGGGAGAAGAGTGTGGGGTCCAGGATCCAGGAGGGGGTGAGGGAGGCGGAGTCATGAACCTACCCGGAAGCAGACTCTGGAGACCAGCATTGAGGTGCAGGTCTGTTTTATTGCTCAGCAGTAGACGCTTTTATATAGCCTTTGGACCAACGGGGAATCTATACAGCTCTGGAATAGCCAACCATTCCACTGGCACTGTGGGAGGTACCAGGCTGGCAGCACCCGAAGGGACTTCCGTAAAGACGCGGGAGGCAGCCACTGCCATGTTCCAGGCTCATTCTGAGGTTCCATTGGTCTGCTAGGATCCTCTAGTTTGTGTCACGTGGTATGCCAGTGGACACGGACAGTCGTACCGTTAGAGGGGTATGGACGCCTCCCCCACCTCCATCGGGCTCCACCCAGGGGCTACAGCATCCACAGGAGAGAAAAATCTCAAAACATAAGACAAAGTAACAGTGTTTTGCAATGTGTTTACTGTTTCCCCTCTCCCTCCCCCTCCCCCTCTGTGTGCGTGTGCGTATGGGTGTGCGAGCATGCGTGGTGTGTGTGTGCATGCGTGTGTGTGTGTGTATACATATGCCAGTGTTCTCATGTCCATTTGTAAAATACGGATTATATATTTTCTGTCAGCTGGGCTTAGTTGGTTGAAAGCACAGAAAATGGACTCAGTTTTAGATTTACAAAGGAAAGGACTTTATTGGCAGAGCGCAGGATAAAACACCCCGGCCTTGGGAAGATGGGACCCTGGAAGCTTCAGAGTCTGTTCTGGAGCAGAGACTCAAGCTGCTTTCTTCTGAGGAAGGTAAGGCTGCATCCGTCTAAGCTGCATACAAATGTCCTGCTCTCAAAACTCACTGCAGTGCATGTGCTGAGTGACTTCAATGTCCCTATAACTTTGTGTCCCTGGTGCAGCAGTAACCCTGTCTCTTCTAGGTTGTCCTTCTAGATGGTGCTCAAAGACCAGGCTCCCTCTTAAGGTCTTTTCTAGCCCCTCCCTGCAGACTCTTTGGAACACAGGAAACTCTTCCAGCACCCTAACATCTGGTGTCCCTATGATGGTAAAGTCTCCCCTTCAGTGGGCTTTGCCTGAGGGTTTGTTCTGACAACAGCAGGTTTGGTGACCTCTCCCTGTTGCTGAGAACCAGTCATGCATGGCTTCAGATCCTCCCCAGCAAGCCAACTGCTAGTTCTAGCTCTCTTCCACACCCACCCATTTCAGTGACCCATGAAGACTATGGGTGTGTGTGACTCCCTGGTCCCCTCTCTCTAGGGCTGGTTCACAGCCTATGGCTAAGTTAACCATTAGCCATAGACATTCTGGGCCTATATTCTTATATTTGTAGTTATTCTGAAAGTGTTGCTTCCTAATTCTGTGGAAGAAGGTTTAAAGCAAAACAAAGCAAAGCAAAACCAAACCAAAAAAAACCAAAAAAACAACAAAAAAAAAAAACCTCCAACCAAACCTTTTTTTTTTTTTTCTCATACCATGGCACTTACTTGAAAGGAGTCCCAGAGCCATTCCAGGAAGGGAGGGGGACAGAGAGGGGCAATCACCCAGGGACTTCTCCCACTACTGGCTTTTTTTGCTTCTCTTCCCAGGCGATTTCCTGCAGCCAGAGAAGGGAGTTTTCTGTCTTCCTACTTCCCAGGCAAGGAATTGACCTTACCACATTATTTTACTCCACAACTATTTTCTGTGGCCTCCCCGCTCCAGTTGTTCAGTTTAAACTGGCCATAGTGGGCAAGTTCCTTGGTCCCAGGACTCACCATTGCCGTGGCTTGTGTGTATGGAGGTCAGAGGACAGCTTGTAAGGGTTCGGTCTCTTCCACCATTGTGTATTCTGGGATTGAACTCAGGTCTTCAGGCTTGGGAGCAAGCACTTTTACCTGCTGAATCATCTCACTGGCGTGAATGCTTTTTAGAAGGCATTCCAGAATGTTCTCTTTCTAAGTGAGGGAGGCATAAAAATAAATTAATAAGACAAGACCATGATGGCGCTGAAGAGATGGCTCAGTGGTCAGAAGTGTTTGCTGCTCTATCAGAGGGACAGAACTTAGATCCCAGTTGGACTCCAGCACCTGTATCAGGCAGATCACAAATGCTTGTGACTCCAGCTCCAAGGGATTGATGTCCCTTTCTAGTCTCCCTGGGCACTGGTGCACACCCACAGACACACGTATGTGTGCATGTACAAATGAGGTAAAAATATTTTTGAAATAAATATGTATATTTAAAATAAGTACAATTACATCATTTCTTCCCTGCCTTCTAATTTCCAACTCTTCCCATCCCCCTATTCCCCTTATGTATCCTTTTCTTTATTGTTACCTTTTATATATAGATGCATAAATATATAAATTAAACCTGCTAAATTTCGCTTATATTTGATTTCAGGGCTGACCCCTTTGTATTGCAAAACGTACTTAGGGTGCTGACCCTGGGGAAGACTATTCTGCCTGTTCTGGCATTTCCAAATTGCCTGTAGTTCCTTCTTTATCCCTTCCTCCTTGTAAGAAAGAATTCTCCATTCTCCCTTCGGCATTAGCATGTCTAATGGTGTTTCATTATGTTGGTCTTGTTTAGGCAGCCATACTGTTGAGATGTTGTGGCTGTAGCTTTCTGTCATTTCTAGGGGACACAATCAGGCTTCACAGTAATCCTATCTCTGAAATTCTTTTCAACCCTTCCTCTGCAATGTTTCCTGAGCTTCCGTGCAGGAGTTGTGTTGTTCATATGTCCATCGGAACTCAGTACACCAAGAATAAATCTTTGGAAAACAGCCGTAAAGCATAAACCACACAGTAAATGCATTGATAAATTCATCCCCATTAAAGGAAGTAATGGCTAAATAGTCTTTGTGTTTACATATAAATATCTGTTGATAACAATGTATTGAAATAAAGGTTAGTTTAACTTTTGAAGCAAATGGCAGAAAGACAACCCAGCAGTGGGAAAAGTAATATGTCAAAGCATGGTGATCAGAGACTTCATGGTTGTAAATAATGCTTTCTACTTACATGGTGTAGAGAAGACTGATTTGCCAGATGAGCAAGTGACTTAGAAAATCAGAATTCCAGTACAACCTCATGGGAAAACTGGTAAGAGCTGGGAACTATAATGGTTCTTTCAGGGGACAATTTGAGACTCTCATCCTATTAGCCTCTGGGTCATATCACCAATGATTTGTATCAAAAGATGATTTTATTTTCAGTTATGTGTGGGTATGCTCGCTTGCATGTGCTCTAGCTTGCAGGATCCTGAGCTAGACCATTCCTGTCCCCTTCTCCAGCTTTCCAACTTGTGCCATCATGCTGTGCTTTTCCCACCTGAAGAGTTGTGGTGGTTTGAATAAGCTTGGCTCAGGGTGTGGCACTATCTGGAGGTCTGTGGCCTTGTTGAAGGAGATGTGGCCTTGTTGGAGGAAGTGTGTCATTGTGGGTGTGGGCTTTAAGACCCTCCTCCTAGCCACCTGGAAGTCAGTCTTCTAACAACTTTCAGATGATGTAGAACTCTCAGTTCCTCCTGCACCATGCCTGCCTGGATGCTGCCATGTTCCTGCCTTGATGGTAATGGACTGAACCTCTGAACCTGTAAGCCAGCCTCAATTAAATGTTGTCCTTATAAGAGTTGCCTTGGTTATGGTGTCTGTTCACAGCAGTAAACCCTAACTAAGACAGAAGGGATGCCCATCTTGCCTTCATCTAGAGCATTAGAACTTCTTTATCAGCTGGAAATGCCTTGCCTTCTAGTCTCTGCCTAAGGCTTTCTGACTGAGCTATTCTAGAAAAGAAGAGAAAGGGCTACCTTTGTTTCTTAACAATTTCATTTTTACTACCATCTGTTTAATCAGTGGACATATAGTATGATTTGAAGATACTTTTATTGATCCTGGGGGTATAGGTTATATGGCAGAGTGCTTGCCCAGCATGCACTAGGCTCCAGCTTTGGTCCCCAGCACTTAACATCATGTGTATCAAGCCATTGATTACTAAATATTCTTGATATTCTTTTGTAAATAGCGTCTTGAGAGTGATATATAACATTGAAATACACATCATTTTTACTTTTGAATCAAATAGTAGAAAGATAACCCTAAGAAATAAAGAAAAACACATTTTTCTATTCATCTGTCGATAAGAGAACCTTGATTTAAATAAGGCTGTATTTTTCTTAAGAAGACAGGATATAATGTCCAATTTATGGGCGTCTAAAGTTAAATTAAAAAGTCTCGTCACTAAATAGACAGCTTCGGGATGAACCACAGTAGTGGTGCCCGGGTCCTGGGACTACAGAATATTAGCTGCAGAGAGAGAGAGGATTGCTCGTGTGCACATCTGAGTCTCTCTGGAAAAATAAACTAAAGAACTGCTCTCTTGGCTCCACTTCTTTGGAGTGTGTCAAGTAAAATTAAACATTGGAAACCAAAAGCTGTCCAAAGAAAGCATGGTTTTACATGAGTATATTGGCTGTTTAGGGTTACATAAGAATCTGCCCGCAGAGATGTCAAGTGGATTCCTAGTGTACACTGTATTTTTCTGTGTATCAGTGTGATGTTTGGTAGACAGATGCTTTTGACCCAGGCAGTCTCTTCAGATTTCCTGCATTGGAAAAACCAATTGTCGAAAGAGAAAGAAAGAAAGAAAGAAAGAAAGAAAGAAAGAAAGAAAGAAAGAAACAAGAAAGATCTTCCTTCTCGGGGCACATAAAGAAATGAAACATTCCTGTTCCATCTCTTACTTCCTGGTTTACTTTTGAGTCATTGTGAGCTTCCTAACAAGATTCTCTTGGGTCCCCTTTCCCGCTGAGAAGATATCGAATGAGTTCTTATCAGAAGTCTTCTGGGACTTCTCGAACACATCTCATAAAATGTTTTCAAGTATCTTTCACTGGGTTGTAAGGAAAACACTGACATTCCGTAATTGAATATGAAAAGCTAGATTGTTTTGCACTAATTCTCTTTGATGATTGCTTCACTACAAAAGTACGAGAGCATATGAGGTTTAGAAATCTTCTAGCATAAAAAGGTCCTTCCATAGCCAGGCAGTGGTGGCGCACGCCTTGAATCCCAGCACTTGGGAGGCAGAGGCAGGCGGATTTCTGAGTTCCAGGCCAGCCTGGTCTACAGAGTGAGTTCCAGGACAGCCAGGGCTACACAGAGAAACCCTGTCTCGAAAAACAAAACAAAAACAAAAAAACAAAAAAAAAACCAACAACAAAAATGTCCCTCCATTTCAATGTTTTCTTGAAATAGTTCAATATATAGTCTTTTTTGGAGACAGAGTCTCTCTATGTAGCCCTTGAACTCACAGAGACTTGCCTACCTCTGCCCCCCAAGTGCCACTACATTATATATTGTTGATAAGAATGGATTGTTAACTTAGCTGCATCTTTGTGTGATGCTTGAATTGTCCATTTTAAGTCAGTTGCTGGACTGTTCAGCATCACTTGGCTAGCTAGGCCTTTCTTCCTTTCCTTTATTTTGTCTGTCTCTTTTGATAGTGGTATTTTGTAGTAAACATTAGGATTAAAACTGAAAGGTCCGGGACTCCCCAGAAAGGGGTCCACTTAAGTCACAGGATAGCGCGCACCCAAAGGACACACGAGAGACCGTCTTGCTGTAAAGCACATGAGGTGGTTTATTAAATCAGAGCTCTGGGCCAGCCCATATCCCCATATCTCACATAGGGGATAGAGGGACTGACCTCGTGGCTCAGGGGCATAGCGCATATGGGCGGGGTGGGGAAAAAGCGAACTTTCGCGCGGGTGCACAGGATTGGTTGTTTTACCTTTTTTGAACACTAGTAGGCCGTACCATGGGGCAGGGTGTAGTTCTTCCCTTGGCCAGTCAGTTTCTGGGATGTTCTTAACAGGCCTTTGTACTGTAACTCCCCCCTCCTCTGTAACTAATTAGATGGACCCAAACCTGCTGGCAGGTGCTTTTCTGCCCAAGGTCTAAGGCGAAAAATTTACACATATTTCATAAGATGGCCTTTATAATTTTTCACTCTACAAAACAAACGAAACAAAACAAACACAACCGACAAACAAACCAAACCAACTTCTTTGGTACTTCTGGCTTGGGCACAGCTTTCCGATGGTCTTCCTCAGGAGTCAATTTCAAGTCTCTCCCAGCCCTTGCTCACCACAGAACACTACCGAGCAAAGGCCTAAAATGTTTGTGGGATGACAGCATTGTTGTTCTGGTCAGAACCCGATGCTCTATGCATGGTGATCATAATAAGCTCTGCCATCAAGCTGTACCCCAACCCTGAAGAAGATGGAGCCCCATATTTGTGTGGGCACGAGTCTGGTTTCGGTTTATAAATCCCAGGGTAGAAAACACCTCCCTCTAGAAGTGGAGCCATATTTAACTTCTAATGCTAAGTACAGATGGTATGAGATGTTTTCTTAAAAAAAAACTTTTTCTTTTTTGTTTGAATTACTTTACTTACAGAAAGATTGTGTCAGTAGTATTCTCATACTGCCCCATGGAGGGGTCCCCCACTGCCCCATGATGATTCTCTATGGACAATATCTTCAAAGGCCTGTGTGCACCTGTGCAGACTAAGGAGCTTCCAAGACTCAGTTAGGGTAGAGCACATTCCTTACAACAGAGAACACTGGGTTCAACCTTTTTTTATTGTTTTGTATTTTGAGGCTAGGTTTCTCTGTGTACCCCAGGCTGCCCCAGAACTCATTATGTAGATTAGGCTGGTCTTGAACTCAGAGATCTGTCTGCCAAGTGCTGGGATTAAAGGCTCTTTAAGTGTGCAAGTAGAAGCAAACATAACATAACTTGCACAAACAACCTGAGAGCTGGAAACATCATTATTAACTAAATTTCAAACTCTAAATCTCACTAGGTTTGTTATTGTTATTGTTGTTGTTGTTGTTGTTGTTTTTTTCCCCTAGCAATACCCTTTTTTCTGTCCCAAGACCCAAGCTGGAACACAGCATTATGGTAAGCTGTTGTGACCGTTGGTCTGTCCTGGTTTCTAGCTTGTCTGTGAGGTACTGAGCTGGGTAGGTCTTTTGTAGAAAAAATCCTCTGATCTGGGGATACCTGATCTTTTTCTTGTGATTAGAAAGTTCTAGAAAGAAGCACCTTTTCTCGTAGCCTTTCAGGTATACAGGCATCCAACATGCTTGTGTGGATAATATGGCGCTCCCCTGTTGCTTGCCAGATTTCTTCTTAGTGAAGACCCGCTGCTTCTAGTTACAGGTTACATTCTTTGGAAGCAAGCCACTGAAGCAGGAGGAGGCCTGTGGGGAATTAACCTCCACCTTCCTGGAAGACAAAGTATTTACCAAGTGGAATCCACTTCTTTCTTCCCCTACCTATTCATTTACAATGCTATGAGCTCACAGGTAATTATTTAAATACCAGCTGACAAACCCAGTGTTCTGCTGTCTCTGTTACTTCTCTAATTAACCCAGCCTTAGCCACTGGAAGCTCTTTCAGGCTGACTTCTGTGCTCCTCTGATGTGCTCCAGTCCCTTTGACTAAGCTTTTTGATACTACAGGAAGCACTGAGTTCATATTACACTCATCCTCCTCCACTTCTGAGAAGTTTCTTTGAGGAAACCCCATTTCCTTTAATTGGGCGGTGGCATTCCAATGTTATCATAATGGATTTCAGTCCAGTGAGATTTGAGCAGCAGGAGTCCACTCCATTTCCACAATAGTGATCAATGGTATGACCTTCAGTCTAGTGATCTAGGTGCACTGCCTTGCTGAGGATACTTATGAAGTTTCTTTGGGGGCAGGTACTCAGATGATGTCGTTGTCAACATTTTCATACAGTGAACAGGCATGCTCAAATTTGCATTATATGAAGACTCTGTGTCTTACACATCTTGAAGTTTCTGCCCTGGGACTCAGTGGATTCCCAAAACAGTATTAGAACTCAGGTAAACAGAAGAAAAAGTGATACATTTGTATTTGAAAAGATTTTGTGGTTAAAAAAAACGAAAACAAAAAACAAAAAACCAAAAAAAACCCCAAACCCTACCACCTGTAGGCATTTCCTCTAGGCTCTGCCCACTCTACCCCCACCCCCACCCCCAGTTACCTGGCAACAGCCAGGTGTGCCTGACTCACTATAAAAGTGGCTGCTTGCCCCTCCTCCCTCTCTTGCTCTCTTCTCTTCTCTTGCCCCTGCTTCCTCACCCTCTTCATTCCCCTCCCCCTCTCTCTCCACATGCTCATGGCCAGCCTCTATTCCTCTTCTCCGTCTCTCTGTCTCTCTCTCCCCCTTTTCTGTCTCTACTCTCTCAACTCCCCTTCCCATGCCCTAAATAAACTCTATTCTATATTATACCATGGCTAGTACCTTAGAGGGAAGGGATGCCTCAGCATGGGCCTGCAGAGACACTCCCTTCCCCCAAACAATACCGCACCTCCACCAAACATATCCCTGGCTTATATTCTTTTTATGAAACACAATACCACCCCCTCGATTAGTAATGAAGAGTGTGAATACCTCAGTAACTCCTGATTACATGTAAAACAAGTGTAGCACACACCAAATCACTGCGAAGAATAGAAAGATACCACACTGTGTGTTCTGGGGAGGTAGGTAACAAAGGGAATATTATTCACTGGGAAAGGGGAGTAAATAGTGCAGAGCCTTGGGAGATGTATGGTATCAGACTCGTGGATCCGCTCGTGGCTCCGTGGAACAGGGAGAGAGCAGGGAAGTTTGTTTCTAAGCTCTCCAGTCAGAGAGAACATGAGGCTGAGTCTATGGGTGTGAAGTCCACAGAGGTGGGAAAATCAAATAGCAGGGCCATGAGAAGGAAGCAGTACTCCGGTAAAATATATTTATTTAGCAACTCTTGGCTCTCACTGCTTAAATACTTGATTTTAATGAAACATCCACAGCCAGGCCACAAAGTAGCCAAGAACGAGGAAGAGTGAAGGTACACGCAGAACAAATAAATACTCCGTGCTGGGAAAGCACAGATTGAGCCCACCTCCTGAGCTATCTCAGAAAAGACGGAGATCACCACGTTAGCTTTGCATTAAACTGTGCTGTAGTTTTGAGTCTATTTTCGTGATAAGCCACTCATCACAAAGCTTACCACGTTAACCACTTTATGTTTGCATTCTGCACATTACTGTTGTGTCATCATCTTTGTTGCTTGCTGTTTCCAGAACAGTCTTCTTCCGGTGGTGAAACTCTCCCCGCTGAACCATCCCCCATTCAGCTCCCCACCAGCCTCAGGTAGCCTCTGCGGCACTTTCTCTGTCTCTGACTAAGTATAGATGGGGTTACAGAAAAGCTTTTTCCTTTTTCGTAGAGCTTATTTCACTTAGCAAAACCTCTTTCAAGGGTCACTAATGTCGTGGTATTTTGCTTAACTTTCTAAAGTAGTCATAGCCACATCCTGCCGACTCGGTCCTGGAGCCATACAAGGTAATTAATTCCACAGGCTGGGTGAGGGAGTCACAGGGGGAGGCGTGACTGGGAGTGGAGGACGGACACTGAGCTCTTCCAGCTGCTCAGGAAAGGTTGAGGTGGAGAGGGAGGAGGAGGAGGAGCGCTGTGGATGCCGGCAGCGAGGACCACTCGAGGGCGTGAGGCTAGACTCGCTGGGGTCGCTAGGGCCGCAGGGCCGCAGAGCTGCAGTGGAGGTCTCAGCCTGAGCTGGTTCTAAGTCATGTCATGAGCTGCAGCTTGCAAGTGCATAACTGGGTTATAGTGAGTGGGGAGTGACTCAGCTGGGGTGGGGGTGGCCAGCACATTGGTTCACGCAGGGTTTCTAAAGGACCAGCAATAGGTAACCGAACAGGCATTTGGGCAGGGAGCGGGGGTAATGATTTACTCAGAGTAGTCAGAGTAGTTGGCATTAGGAAAGATAAGGGGGTGGAAACCGCAAAGCGCTTTCGGGGCTAATCAGGTTAATTTGGCAGGGACTGAGGGTTTGTGTGGAATGCGGAGAGGGATAGGAGGAGGTTGTTGAAGCCGGTTTATAAAGTGCCACGACTGACAGTTGGTTCTGATCATTTTCTAAGCAATGGGCATCAACATAAAACAAACCACTCCATCCTTTGTCTCAAATCCCTAAACCTTGACCTTAATTAGACCAATTAGCACACGGTCTTAGAGTAGATTGAGAAATGTATGCATCTCCTAGGACTATAACTGACCGAGAGCAGAGCTGCTTTCCTACGTAGTGGCCCAACCAGCCTTAAACTCACACTTCTCAACTGCCTGCTGCCTTCTCAAGCATCCCGAGAATTGAAGGAGTTGGGGTTAAGAGGTTCTGATGGGAGGCACGGAATAAAATAGCAAGGCTATAATTTAGAAAGATTAACCTGATGGGCCTGTGTGGGGTTGGGGTTGGGGATGAAGTCAGGCTGTGCAAGAGGAAGGTATTTTAGCAATTCCACAGTGGGGTAAGACAGACCTTTCTGTACTGGGCTTTAACAGGAAGGGCAGGATCTGGAAAGGAATCTGGTGAGATTATCTGGTCTTCTGTGGCAGCCAAAGCAGAGGGTAGGATGCAGTGCAGGATGCAGCCCTGTTACTGCTGCATGTTTTCTCCTTCGGAATCCTGACCAAGTCACTGACCACAGAGCCACGTCTAATGCCTCTCTGTCTGAAATCACGGTGGGCTTGGTCTCTATCAATGTGTTAATACTGCCTTCGAGCATTAGAAAATAAGGTTGTACTCAGTTTTGGTTGACATTGGGGAGCATGGTGACTTATTTCCAAGCTGTACCTATAAAAATCAGGTCACCTGCAGAGTAGAGCCTATACATTCAACCTGCTACAAGCAAAGATTATCAATTTATATACATAAGCCATAAGAGATTGCCTTAGGTCTGGAACTAAAGAATACGGATGAAATCGAGGAGATAGGAAATTCTCAGCAGTGTTTTGGCATGAAAAAAAATTAATTGTTTCATGTTTTAAAATACTATAAACTTTGATTTGGAACCTTCTCATTGCTGTTAAAATATAAAATGTCATTTATTTAGGGCGTTCTTTCACTTTTTTTTTTCTTTCTTCTTTTGAGACAGGTTTCTCTGTGAAATAGCCCTGGCTGTCCTCGAACTTGCTTTATAGGAAGAAAGTGTCGATTATTATTAATTCTTTTCATTAAACACGATGCTTATTTAAACAATAAGATGCTTGACTTGAAAGGGAAATTATCTTGGATCGTTTTTTTTTTTCCTCAAGAATAATTTACTCCTACTTAAAAGCAAAAAAGTTATAAAACTATTCTTGGTTTTACGATGGTAAGTGAAAATCATTAAAATTCTCCAATTGAACAAGGGAAATATTTTCACAGAGACAGTCCTGTCCTCCAGACGATTTGATGTCAACCAAGACAGAACAGTTGGTCATTTAGTTTAAAAAAAAGAAAAAGCACTCTCTCTCTACCCGCGCGTTCGAATCCCGCCGCGTCCGTTTGTCTCCTCCCGCGTCTCATGGGGAAAAAAAAAAGTCTCAATATGCTTTGCACAGGCACCAGTTACTTTGTATCCAGGAAAGCAACCGGGAAGGAGAAATACAGGAGTAGAAAAATCATCAGTGTGAGGTATGTGCTGGGACCAAACTGCGCCTTTCTAATGGAGAATGAATTCTTTCTTTCTTTCTTTTTTCTTTCTTTCTTTCTTTCTTTCTTTCTTTCTTTCTTTCTTTCTTTTTTTTTTGTTTTGTTTTTCGAGACAGGGTTTCTCTGTGTAGTCCTGGCTGTCCTGGAACTCACTCTGTAGACCAGGCTGGCCTCGAACTCAGAAATCCTCCTGCCTCTGCCTCCCAAGTGCTGGGATTAAAGGCGTGCGCCACCACCGCCCGTCGAGAACGAATTCTTGGTCTGTAGGAATATTCTGGAGTGAATATCCCTGTTTAGTAGATACCCCATCTGCTGCTGGAGCATGTTTGTCATATCTTCATCCTCGAGTTCCAACTGGGCAGGCGTATCTGCTTCATTGATTGGTTGTCCATAGACCAGGATCTGATCGGCTTCATTGGCGAATCTCGCCGTTCACAATAGACTGTCAATAGTGTGGTCTTTTAGTCTTCAATGGCACCACAGAGGCGTCCCGCCCCCCACCTTCCAAGTCATGGGACTGTTCTCAGTCTTGACTACTCCTTTGGGTTTCTTGATGGAGTCTCTTCAGCTGCTGCTCCATAAAAAGGCACTGGGTCCACACTGGAGCTGGAGCTGGAGCCACAGAAGCAGTAAATGCCAATCATTATTGAGGGTTCCTCCTTCCTTTGCTTTTGTAACTACCTCGAAGCTGCTCTGGCTGAAGCCCATGGATCTCATGGATCCGTAGACAAGTGGCCCCTCTTGCTCATTCCCACTGCCTGGTAGGATTTCCTCCTGACCTGATGCCCAACCTCTTCCTCATGCTTTGCTGCTGAACTCGACCCTAACCCTGGAAGCATTGTGTCAGAAACCAGGAGTCCACAACTTGTCATCTGTAAGGTCTTCAAATCCCTTTCTCACTCTACACCGGGGATGTTTCTCTACCTCTGGAGCTTCACCATCACTTCACTGTGTCTGGGAACCAGAGCTTCACAGTCTGCATCAAAGTAAACGCTGTTCAACCGAGGTCCTCTCAGTAAGGAGGTAGGAAGCCTACTTTGAAAGACCATGCTTCCCAATCCCCAAGTGTCCTTTGGGTAAAAGGGTTCTTCATTGGTAACAATATCAGCAATAGTACAGTAACTCATAACAATGCCCTCATTTTAGGCAACTCTAATGTATCAGGGAGGTACAATTTTTTTTTAACTTTTAAAATTAATTTCCATCCAATTAAGAGATTCTGAGTAAATTCTCAGAATGAATGAGCCGTAACCTTAGGTTTTTGTTTTTAATTTGTGAGTGCTGTTCATGGGTACACGTCCACGTGTGCGTGTGTACTAGTGTGTACTTGGAGGCCAGAGGTCAACTTTGGGCATCATTCTTCAAAGTCATTCAGTTCATTTATTGTCACAGGATCTTTCATGGAGACCTGGGGCTGGCTGATTTGACTTGGCTATCTGGCCAGTGAATCCCAGGGAATGCCCTGCCCCTTCTTTTTCAGCCCTGGGGTTATTTATACATGCCTGCCACCATGCTTGGCTTTTTGTGTGGGTGCAAAGCATTGAACTCAATCCTTCAAGCATATGTGGCAAGCCCTACACCGGCCGAGCTGTTGCCACAGCCTGGTATCTTAGGGTTTTTATTGCTGTGAGGTGACTCCATGATCAAAAGAACCCGTATGGAAGAAAACATTTACTTTGGGCTGGCTTATAGTTTCAGAGGTTCAGTCCATTATCATCATGGTGGGAAGCGTGGGAGCATCCAGGCAGACACCGTTCTAGAGGAGACAAGAACCCTCCATCTTGATCCGAAAAAGGAGCAGAAGGAGACTGTCACCCAAAGGCAGCCAGGAGGAGGGTCTGATTCTACATTGGGAAGAACTTGAGCATAGGAGACCTCAAAGTCCACCCCCAAACTGATACACTTCCTCCAACAAGGCCACATCTCCTAACAGTGCCATTCCCATGGGCCAAGCATTCAAACACATGAGTCTGTGGGGACACCACCTACTTTAAGCAAGTAGACAATGAACCTCTGAGCCTCATTTCTGGCCAAGAAATGTCACTGATTGTAGATTGCTTGGGCCTCACCCTGGAGAGTCTAATAAAGTGAAATTGGGTTGGAGCTATGAAGTTTGTATTTTTTTTTTAAAGAAGAAAAATGAATTAAATATTAAACAGAATCTGGGTGTGGTGGCATAGAGTTATAATCCAAGTACTTGGAAGGCTGAGACAGGAGGAGAAGGAGTTTGAGGCCAGCCTAGGCTCTAGAGCAAAGCCGGGTCTCATTTCTCTCTCGAAAGCAAAAATCAACCAACTAAATGAAACGAAATGAAACCAAACCAAACCAAACCAAACCAAACCAACTCAACCCAACCCAAACCAACCCCTCCTGGGTAGTTTAAAATCCTTAGGTTTGAGGATCTCAATCCCCCTAATATTTTGAAGTGTGGGGGCGTTTGAGTCATATGTGGACAACGGGAACAGAGCATGTGGACAAGTATATATGTCAAACCGAAACTTTTTCTTTTCCGTGTCACTACTAAGCTGGAAACTGGTGCAGAGGGCAGAAACTGTTCCACCGTTTTTAACTTCACGCTGTCACCTCCATTCTCCTGCGGGACTCAGTCACCGGCTCCAGTTAGGGGAGTGGCTGTGCCCTTGTACCAGAGGAGGGTAGGAGAGAGGAAGTCAGGTCCTTGGAGGTGGGTGTACAGAGACTCGTCTTAAAATCAAGTATGTGGGCGAGGCTAGCTCATCACACCACTTGAACAGAAAGTAAACACCGGATGCTGTGTTCCTTGGCTGTGAATTTCTCAAGCAGTGCATCTGGATTTGCCCCTTGTGCTCCTGGGGTGTGGGCAGAGAAGAATGTGGAGGAGGCGTGAGCGATGCTGAGGCAGGGGTGGGGGTTGGGTTAGAGGGCGGCAGTGAGACCTTCTTCAAAGTAGACATGACCAGATACTCTTGTGTCTACTACACGCCTGAAATGGTCGCTGGAATATGGAGTCGGTAGTTACAGTTGGCGTTTGTGACTGTTCCGGTGTAGAGAGCGGTTCACTGGTGAGCAATGGACAACGTGGACAGATCTCTCGTTGGAAGGGAACTGCGAAGTCACGAAGTCACTGCTGGTCCCCACTTTGTAGAAGCAGAGGCTCCACTGTGGTTTCAGTCAACTGCAGAGAGAATCGCCACTCACCCACACAGCATGCTTGGGTTTTTCTCTCATCCCTTCCTGTCCAAACTGAGAGCAGTCAGAACCTAGAAGCAGAAGAGATGGCGGGATGAAGAGGCAGGCAGAGTCTATTCTCCTCACCTTGCTGCTCGTCCCTGCCAAACTCCGGCGGCTTCTGGTCTAAAATCGGAGGTCTAACCTCTTCTGGATCGTGGGGTGGGTTCTGATTCAGTAGGAAACTGTAGTAGTTACATGAACGGGAGTAAGTCTGGATTGGATTGCCTGTGAGAGATTCTCATGGCTGCACTGGCCAGCTTAATCAACTGCAAGTAGTATTTGCAGGAGGTGGGAGGTCGGGGAGTGGGGGTATGTGGGAGTTAGGAGGTGAGGGGTGGGTTGGGAGTTGGTCTTCAGCAGGAAAGTAGTTTTTGAGTACTTGATTGGGGGGGGTGTGTGTGAAATTTCATGATATGTCTACAATAACTTGAGATTCCTTAATTTACTGTTAAGGCCTGGATGGAATGTTAAGGCATAGGTAACTGTTACCTGCTGTTTTGTGCTGTTACTAATATTATAAGGAAACTTTCTCATATGTTGTCTCTGCTGTTACTAGGAAACTTTGTCATGCCCAAGTTGATTACATATTCTGTTATGCTCTGTGCCCTTGGGAAACCAATCAGGTTAGAAGTCAGCAGAACTGCCATGTATAGTTACCCACAATAAGCTTGGACCCCAACCAACCAAACAGCACAACATCCTGCACCTGTTTTTATAAGCTGTCCCTGAGATGGACCCCAACATAAGAGACATTTGCACCAATATAAGAAACTATTTGGAACATGCCTTTTTTTTTTTTTTTTTTTTTTTTTTTTTTTTTTTTTTTTTTTTTTTTTGAGTAGGGGTCAAGTAAAGTTTAAGTCCCCAAGACGTCCTTGGGAACTGACATCCTTCTTGGCAGAATGAGACATGTATGTGGGTAATTGACATCCTGGTTGGCAAGTTAAGACATGAATGTTAGACAAGTCCCATCCTGGTAGACAAGTTAGGACATGAATATTAGACAAGGCAAGTCCCTTGCCACGGTTGAATACTCCAACCAATGGAAGCAGGGCGTGTGCACAACAAAGACATGTTCCTAAGGAAGGTCTGTATTCCTAAATCCTGATTGGTGGAATAACTTGGCATACATCTCAGGCTTAAAAAACCATATAGGATCTTGAGTCAACATCCAAGCTAGAATGTGACTGATGGATCAGTCCCAGGTGTCGTGTTCAATAAACTATGCTATTTGACTGAATTGGTGTTTGAGTGGTTTGTGTGGCAATTCCCAGACCCCAGCATATACTTAACTTTCTGTGGCAGTTTTGCAGGGCCCTGGATGGGACACGACCTCATTCATGCCCAGCTTGGTTTTTCTTTTGTGCTGGTGATCGAACCAAGAACCCTGGGAATTCTTTGCCTGCTAGATGCGTGCTCTACCCTAGGCTGGCTTTGAATTCTCGGTTCTCCTGCTGCAGCCTTCCAAGAGCTAGATCGTACGTGCACATTGCAGAATTCAAAAGCTATGAAAGGTCAAATGGAAAGCAGTTTCCCTCCTCTCCCTCAGTCATGCAAGTCCTTGGTTTTTTGCCCCTAGAAATGCCACAGTTTGTTTTTTAATTAAGGCTTCAAAATAGTCACATGTTAGTTTATACCATCAACGAGCAAGCACAAGAAAAATCGGAGTTATAAACATTTCTACATTCTAGGGTCATTTTTAAAAAAAAGATTTATTTTGTTTTTAATGCAGGTGTGTGTGTGTTGTCTGTTTATGTGTTGTTTGTGTTTGTGTGTGAAGATGTTTGAGGAGGGGGCAGAAGAAAGAGTCGGGGTCCCTGAAGCCTCAGTTATGGGCTGTTGTGAGTGACCCAAAGTGGGTGCTGGGAACATTACTCAGAACCAGATGGCTCTCTTTTTACCTTTTTTTTTTAAGTTTTTTTTTTTTTTTTTTTTTTTTTTTTTTTTTTTTTTTTTGACAGGGTTTCTCTGTGTAGCCCTGGCTGTCCTGGGACTCAGTGTGTAGACCAGGCTGGCCTCAAACTCAGAAAACTCAGAAATCTGCCTGCCTCTGCCATCCAAGTGCTGGGATTAAAGGCGTGCACCACCACTGCTGGGTTTTTAAAAAAGATTTTATTTATTTATTTTATATATATGATGAGCACACTGTAGCTCTCTTCAAACCCACCAGAAGAGGGCATCAGATCCCATTACAGATGGTTTTGAGCCACCATGTGGTTGCTGGGAATTGAACTCGGGACCTCTGGAAGAAGAGTCAGTGCTCTTAGCCACTGAGCCATCTTTCCAGCCCCAGATGGCTCTTAACAGAGCTACTCCAGCTTTCTGTCTTCACCTTTTGAAAGTGGTGCCTTCATGTCACATCCTGACACACAGGGGTTGGCATGTAGCTCATGGCAGAGTGCCCCATGACCATTCATAAGACCCTGATTTGACCCCTAGGATTATTTCTAAATTATATCTTATATTTCTTACATTTTGCTTTTTTATTTTATTTTTTTAAATGAACTTGAAGGCCCAGGCACCTGTTTGGAGATTAATTTTCTTCTGAGGATCCTTGAGGATTCTCTCTCATTCCTAAGCTGTTTGTGGTTCTATGAGGTCATGCTCCATTCTCTTCCTCAGCTGTGACCTTTGGTGCATTTGAATTTTGAGGTGGAGAACCTGACTCATTTTAGTGACTGCTTCTGTGGACTAGGATATAGATTTATTTATTTATTTTTAAAAGTTTTCCCAGGCCTCAGGCCAAATTCCAGTCTCAGTTCACACACCTGTGAACTTCTTCCATGGTTGCTCAATACTTTCTGTGTGTCTTCATGTCAGTGGTCACTTTAGGCCTGTGAGCTTTCTCAGGATACACTCTATGCAGCCCCAATGAGATGGCTTCTGAATGCAGCTGACAGATAAGATCTCTGTTGATTGATTAGGCCAAGGATTATATAGGATCAATGCAGTAAAGGCTGGGAAAGTAAAAGAACTTCAAAATAAAAGCCCAATCAAGTGTACAAAGTGGGGGGAGGGAATTGAAATGGGAGCATCGCATCACCGACAATGCATTTGAGAGATGCATTGAGAGATGTTACAGGGCAAACACCAACAAACAAGGATGCCCTGCATGATAACTGGCAGCTGTAGTACGGTGTGAGTGGGGATCAGGGGTTGTGCTGGAGACCTGAGGAGAATACAAATCACCAGGGGATTAGTGAGGCCTGTGGAGGATCCCATAGTCAGTGGGGCAAGACTTGCAACACGATGTGGGATGAAGTACAAGTGGAATGCAAAGAAGTTTTTACGAGGTTGTGAGCTCACATTGCTGAGTCTCCAGAAATCTGGAAGGTAGTCAGGCTTGTGCAGGAGTGAAAGGGGACAGGGAAATGCACATCAGAAGCTTTTGAATTCACCAGTAGAATTACCCAGTGGAGGGTAATGCTTTTTACAAAGATTTAAGAGCCTAGGGGAGACTTGGTGGATTAAGACTGGGGAATTTCATGAAACCCTCTGGACATGGAGCTTAGTGCCACACTCCAGTAACCTCAGTATTTGGAAACTGAGGCAGATGGATCAAGATTAAGGACAGCTCTGGGTCACAAAGTGAACTCCAGGCGAGTCTAGGATAGATAATGAGGCCTCACTCACACACAAAACAGACAAATGAGCAAAACCTTTGTGTGTGTGTCTGGAAGAGACAGGAGAGAGAAAAAGGGGGGATGGATAGGTAGATGATAGATGGATAGATAGATGATGGATGAATAGGTGGAGCTAGAGTACCAGGTAACTCAAGGTGAAGACCTGACCTGTTTCTAGATGCTGAATTTGGATCAAGAAGCAGAGGAAGCAAATGCATACAAACATCTCCTTACCCATGGCGTGTATTCGGGAATATTAGTCTGAGTGTGGAAATGAAGTGAGCTGGGTAGGAAGGAGCAGGAGCTGTATGATGCGCCATGGTGTATGTGGAGAGCATTTTGAGAGTGTGAACATTCTGAGAAACTAGGAGAAAGGATTTTGAGTGCTTTCACCATCATAAAAAAAAAAAAAAAAAAAAAAAAAAAGGTGGTTTTGTTGTTGTTGCTGCTATGGCTGTGAGGGAGATGGAGCCCCGTGATTGCTAAAGGCTTCCCCACCCTTGAGTTCTATCATCCATCCTGGGCTCCATCTGAAGACACAATGTGTTCAATCTGATTTGAACATGTAGTTACAAACATGCATTGAAACAACTCATAACCCATTATATGTGTAGTTTCTCATGCCGTTACTTACCAGTTCTAAAGTAAGCTTAATGTTTCAAAAGCCAGCAAACCAAGAGAGAAGTTGTAAATCAAGAGAGATCCCCAGTGATCTCTTGCAGAATCTACTGGAGTCATTGTGGGCTGTGACCCTGCCCTAGGGTGAGAACAAAGCAAAAGCAGAGGTCCTACTGTGCTTTTCTGCTTCTCTGCTTCTGTAGGCTGTGGATTGGTAAAAAGGTGGAGGATTGACCGACATAGCAGAGGGTCTGTGTCCCAACCAATCCCACAAACGTCCTTCACTCAATAGTGAAAACAAAAAAACCCCCAAAAACCCAAAATACAGTGAGGAGATGAAGTAATGTTGAATAATTATTAATTGTTATTAATAAATTAATGTATGGAAATTTAGAAAGGTCACTTACTCCCTCTGAGCCATTACAAGTAAAAAGAAAGAATTTTGTCAGTCAAGAGCTCACATTGGGAAAGCATATAACCTGGAGAGTAGACCAAAATATATACTGTAGGTCTATCATATTCTCTCCTCTTAAGGCATGCTTTTGCTTGCACCTAGCTGCAAAGTCTGTGTATAGTAGGGTGGAATGTCCCATCCATAAGGATACATGAGACTTTAGCAGACATGTTCACATGTAGCGCTCAAAAGAAGCACAAGAATGATTTTTAAAAGTTCTTTCCTGCTCCTCTTACAACAGAATTTTTATTGTGTGTAGGAAAGAGTGAAGTGGGGAGATGTGGTTTGAACATGCTTGGCCCAGAGGGCGTGGTTCTGTTAGGGGGTGTGGCCTTGTTGGAGGAAGTATGTCATTGTGAGGCGGGACTTGGAGGTCTCCTAGGCTCAGGGCTCCAACAATGAGAAAGAGAGCTTCCTTCTAATTGCCTGAGGATGCCAATCTCTCTGTGTGGCCTTTGAATCAAGATGCAGAACTCTCAGCTACTTCTTTAGCACCATGTCTGGCTGGACGCTGCCATGCTTCCTACCGTGATGATAATGGGCTAAACTTCTGAACCTGTAAGCCAGCCCCAATTAAATGTTTGCCTTTATAAGAGTTGCCTTGGTCATGATGTCTCTTCACAGCAATGGAAATATTAGACAGTAGACTTGCCTAAAAATCAGTGTAAAGTATGGCATGTGGTAAGAAGAAGTCCTTAGGTAGAAAACAAACGGACAAGCAAACCAACAAAACCCCAGGCTCCAGGTTACTTCTGCCTGCTGTCAACTACTGAACTTTGACCATCTGAGAACTAAATGTGGATGGAAGGGTTTAAATTGGGAAGAGGAAGAATGAAGTAAAGAAACAAAACAACAGCTTCCAAAAGTCTCCATGAAACAAGAGCTTAAAAAAAAAAAAAAATCCAAATTAAGCAAAACCTGTTCCTGTGTTTAGAGCGCCATCTTCTGGCCTTGACATATCGGATGGCCTTGAAGGGGTAGAACAGAGCACTAGGGTGCAGACAGGGCTGGCTTTTCATTTGCTGTCATAAAGTTTTTCTCTCTTGCCGCTGTGACAGATTACTGACAGAAGAATCTCAAGGGAGGACATATTTATTTCTGGATCAAGGACCAAGGAGCATAGTCTTTCATGACAGGGGAGGCATGGCCGCTGGAATGATTCTGTTGCTATGGGAGCTTGCTGTGGTGGCTTCTCACTGGCATCAGTCAGGAAGCAGATAGTTTGTTCCCTCTCAGACCTGTTCCAGTGTCTCACTTCTTCCAGCCAGGCAATACATCCACAGCGTCTCCCACAGGACTCCTAGCTGGGACCGAGAATTCAGATGCAAGAGTCTGTGGGTGATGCTTCATACAAACCACGTCAATCTGTTTGTGCACCCATAGGGGCCCCCTTACCTTCAGAACCTTTATTCTGAGCCATTTGGTTGAGACCCAACTACCTTTCTAGAGATTCCTTCCCTCGTTTCCTTGTGACAATTCTCCATGCACAGACGGCAGCATCTCAATTTAGAATTTCAGTTCAGAATTCCTTCTGTTTTTTCCCTATTCCCTTAGAACTGATCGATTTCCCTGGAATTTATTAACTCTATCTTTTGTTTGCTCCTGGGTGCCAGCCTTGTGTGTGTGTGTGTGTGTGTGTGTGTGTGTGTGTGTGGTTTAGGGTACCCAAGAGCCTGATGCATATTGGGTGCCTTTGTGTTTCTCCCACTTCCTGTCTTTTCCTCCTTCCTCCTCCTTGTTTTGGGGGTTTTAATGGTTAATCCCAGGGTTGTGGCCGTGTTTGGGAAGTACCAATGAGCACTCTTTGCCCTGGTTGTTTTGGAAGGAGTGAGATATACATATATATATATATATATATATATATATATATATATATATATGTGTGTGTGTGTGTGTGTGTGTGTGTGTGTGTGTGTGTGTGTGTGTGTGTATTTCTCCAGGACAAGGATTATGTCTCTGCTCAGTTCACATCTCGAAGGGGCTCAATGAATGCTCAGTGAGTTCAATTATTCAATTTTAGGAAGAAAAACAGATGATAGAATAGACATAATAAAAAAATGAAAGGAGAATGAACTGAATGAATAATTTGTTAGTTCACTACTTAGTAAATAGACTTTTGTGACTTGAAGAATTCTGAAGACCAGTATATTTGGACAGCTCAGTAGATTTGTGAATTCACCAGTATGTTCATAGGAAGAGCCTCAGGATGTTTTATCCTCTCTTCTCTACCTAGTTTAATTCTGAGCCTTGTTATATAACCGGAAGATGCCTGTATGGCATCCGGGACTCTCACATCCTAGGCAAGAACTCGTAGTTAGGACGATGAAGACTAACAAGAGAATGTTGAAAGTTATCAAAGACTGGAACATTTGGACACTTCTTATTAAGTTGTTGAGGGGACATAAAGTGTACAGGACGATTGGCTATCCAGAGAGCATGAAAATGTGATGGGCGGTGTCTGGGAGAGGGGAGAGGGTGGAGCACTTGTGTTAATAAGAAAGAGTACCCTAGGATTAAGGTTTCGATGCCCTGTCAGAGTTGGTGGCTTACATAGGGGGCTGAGGCAGGCAAGTCACAAGTTTGAGAGTAGCCTGGGGTGCAGAGCCAGATTTTGCCTTTATCAAGAATGCTGTATTTGCTACTCGTGGGACATACACAGTGGATTATCTTCGATGCTGGAGAGGGCTCTCTCTCCTAGAACTGGGAGGCAGTGAGCTTGTCTCTAGAGTCCCAGCAGCTGAGTCTGGGCAGCACTTTCCGTCCTCCTGCCCCTCACCCCAGGCAGGCACCCAGTGTTCTTGTGCCAGCTCTGGCATACAGGTGTGCGCACTCAGACCTGGATGAATAATAATAATAATAATAATAATAATAATAATAATAATAATAATTTGGAAAGACAGGAATTGGAGGGTATGATGGGAAGAGGAGGAGAGGGAAAGTCTTGCTAAGACACAAATGTAAAGGACTAGTACTAACATTTGTAGACACAGTGGTGACAAGATGTGTGCACGTTTGCGTGTGTGAGTGTGTGTATGTGTTTCAGTTGACTGGCACAGCAGAAGTCCTAAAGTTTCTGAGTGTGTTAACGAAAAAATAACAAGGACTAGGTTCTTAGTACCCCCTGACTGAAAACATACAAGATGATAAAGTATACTTTTACTTAATAAATATTTGTAAGTATCAGCATATTCAGGTCTACTCAGTTGTATAGATTGAATGGCATAGTGTTGATTCAAACATTTGTTTGCATTCCTTTAATGCCTAGGGAGGTTCATTTTGTGTGACTCCCTTCCTTCCTTTCTTCTTTCTTTCCTTCCTTCCTTCCTTCCTTCCTTCTTTCCTTCCTTCCTTCCTTCTTTCAACAAATATCGAACATCTAATCTACTAAGTGCAACAAATTCTACTATGGTCTATGGAAACAGCTATGCAAGAGACTGAGGCCCTGTTCTCAGGGAGCCTGTGTTCTACTGGAGGCAACATGACATATACTATGCTCTGAACTACCACGATAGTACTGAGACATGGTCTTGTGCTGTGGACACTGCCTAGGTAGTCTGTGGAGACATTACTTACACAGCCTGGAGAGACAGCTTTCTAGGACGGTGACACATGGACATTTGAGTAAGACACAGGGACTGTTGTAAAACCCAGAAAGTGGGAGTTTGCTTGATTCTGAGAAAGAATGAGAAAGCCAAGCATGCGTTCAGCTAGCATCTCAAAGAAAAAAGAGCTAGAAAGAAGGAAAAGGAAGTTATTTATGATCTTCTGAGTTAGGACTCAAAAAGCAGACACCTGTTGGGAGCCGACTTTTAGCAGAAAGCGGCTATCAGCTTTGCAGCCATCTTGAGCCATATACCCTGACATGAGACTTGGATTACAATAGCCTACAACAGCTGAGCACACTCTGATAATCTTGGTTTAGATACCTTGAGATTAAAGGTGTGTGAGATTAAAGGTGTGTGAGAATAAAGGTGTGTAAGATTAAAGGTGTGTAATTTAAGAGTGTGACTTAGAGATCAGATTTAGAGACAAGACCTAAGGGCATGATTAAAGGCATGACCAAAAGGCATGGCTTAGAAGTGAGACATATAAAAGGCGAGAGGCAGACAGGAGAGGGGAGAACAATTTTGAGTAACAGAGATTCAGACACTAGGAGTAGGAGTAGACATTAGACACTCGGGAGAGAACAATTTGAATACAACTAGGAACTAGGAAGAGTACAACTAGGAACTAGGAACTAGGAACTAGGAACTCAAGACTTGGGACTTGGACTAGGAAGAGAGACTGAAGAATAAACGGGATTGAAACACACTCTGTCTGGTCTCCATTCTTTGAGTCCGTCCTCACTCTCTCTCTTGCTGAACCCTGACCCTCGGACTGGAGCGGCAGCTTGGGCCGGGATACAGTGGCCGCCAAGCGCGGAGTGAAAGGGCCTCAACATTTTAGGCCGCCCAAAGTGGGCCAGCCTAGGCCCCAACATTTTTGGCGCCTGAACGTGGGGCTAGTGCGGGCATCAACAGACACCTAGAAAAACAGTTAGCTCTGGAGTATGGCCTGATGGGAGCACCTTAGGTGTCTGCACCATCTGTGAAGAGTGAGTATAGTGTCCTCTCCCAGGGTCTTAGGTGAATGAGACTCAGGCAGATGGGATAGTCAACTTCCTGCCTGGTGATTGCGAGGCTCAGCTGTCTCAGAGGACAACAGTGTGTAATGTTTTGGCTTTCCACCAGGGTTGGAGGTAGAATTCAGATTCTCCCCTTTCCACCAGAAAGAAGTAGCTTTGCCACAGCTGCTTCCGAGAAGCCCAGGAACGTCCACCTTTTCACATGATAACACACATGCTAAGGAGAAGCTTACTTTTGTACTGTAATAAGGGAGACGGGGAGGTCACTATGAAGAAGGCGGACCACCCTCAATGGCCTTCAAGTGTGCAGATATCTGTCTAGCTAACATTATACTTGGTCAGTTTGATTACAACTTCTCAGGAAGATGTATTAAAAGTGCAGATTGATTTTAAGATATAAAGCTTCCACAATGCTGAATTGGGGAATATATTCTCAAATAGCAGAAACATACATAATTTGTTTCTAAGCCATTTATTTTAAAGTGGGTGTGTGTGTGTGTCTGTGTGTATCTATCTCTGTGTGTGTGTGTGTGTGGGGGGGGGTGTTTGAGTGCCTGCACACTCAAGAACATGCATGCCACAGTGTATGTTTGCAGGTCAGAGGGCACCTTTTCCAGAACTCTGTTCTCTTCTCCCACCTTGTTATAGAGCTGGACTATATATACTCCAGGCTAGCTGGTCTATGAGTTTCCAGTAAATTCTGTGTCTTTGCCTTCCAGCACACTACCAAAGGAGACCCTCTAGTATAGGTTTCTGCCCCTCCATTGACTTTTCACATGGGTTCTGGGGATCAAATTTAGGTAGAAAGGGCTTTTATCCACTGAGCTAACTCCTGAATCTCATTTCCAAGTCTTCTGGAATATATCATTGAAACTTCCATAAAGATTCACACCATATTTACCCTGTGATTAGACATTATGAAGCCAGTGCTTGCAAGGAAATGCCCGAGATGTAAAGTCAATATGCAGTAAAGCTAAGGAGACATGCACAAGAGATGCCATTGGAGAACCAGAAGAAGCCAAGGGATGCAAGGAAGAAATGACTTGGAGCGTAGTGGGGGTTTCTTTAGAATTCTAAACAAGGGGTAGGGATGGAACACATCATCAGCTGGCTGGGGAGCCTTCTCACTGTAAGTCACAGAACATATAAATGAATGGGTCAAAGGAGGAGGGGCAGTGAATATTCGAGAACACCCCAGGTGTGAATTTATGAGTCCGCTGATAATCATACAGCAGCCTGTGCGTCATCATGGGCTGCAAAGAACCCAGGCCACTTCATTTGGACTCCATTCTTCGTTTGGTACCAAGCTTAGCATTTAGTCGTTTTAACTTCTTATGAAATTCATGTTATTATGGTAGTTTCAATAACCAGAGAGTAAAGCAAAACTTAAAACTTTTCTCTCAAGTTGAGTAGAGTTTCATATCACCGTCGAGTGACTCTTCACCTATATATTTAAGTGTAAAGGACTTTGTGTGTTCACCAAAGACACCATGTTTTGACCTTTACCATGATCTTCTAGTCAACTTACATTTTTAATATTAAGGGCTTTTAAACGCTTAATACACTGAAAGAGCCTACTGTCCTGATAAGGAGAGTCAAGAATTTGATTGGTAAATGCGGCATCTATATTTTATGTGGTTCACGGGCGTATATTTGAGCTAATGTGCACCCATAACTATTATGTTTGTGGCTGCAGGATTTTCACTCTGCATAGCTAATAAGGGCAGCTGGTGAGTCAGAGGGAAGGACCACCTTACTCATCTTCAGTGTCTTTAATCTTCGGCTCATTAAGTATGTTATAAACATCAATTAAGCGACTCATCACAACACAGCTTGGAGAAAAAGATGGTATTAGTATCCTTGTTATGGGGACACAAGGCAGATATTAAGTATATGGAACCGGTGATACAATGCAGGTGGTCAAGGCTTCCTGGTGACAGAGGAGAAGTATGGGGCACTTAATGCAGGATGAGTGTGATGGAGGAATGTGAACTTCAGGAAACATTGGGCCTTTTGTACAGTCACCATGAGAGATTAGGCCCTGGGCTGGAGCCCCTGCCGGGAAGAATGCATTCTTCTACACTGGCTTAGCCTTATTTTCTGAAGTGGGAAATCAGGTTGTTCCTGCACTCATCTGGTCTAAGTGTCCCAGCACAGCCCTGATTGCAAGTAAGATGTTCTACCTCTCCCCTGAGAGGATTAAAACTGCTCTTATTACAGTGACCTAATTTTTGGTTTTCTGAAGGTTTTTGGTAGTTGTTCTGATACCACAGAAATACAAAGGATCTTCAGGTCTACTGTCTTAGTTGAGGTTCCCGTGCTATGACAAAATACCAAGGCCAAGGCAGTGTGTAGAAGGAGGGGTTTATTTGGCTTGTAGTTCCAAAAGTCCACCAGGAAATGATGGACACAACTGTGGAAAGCACACGGTCTTGAACTTCAAGCAAGAAGCAAAGGAGACCAAAGTGGGATTGGCACACGGCTTTGAAACCACCAAGCTTGCCAGCACTGACACATCTCCTCCAGCAAGGCCACACCTCTAACCCTCTCCAAACACCAAGAACAACTGGGGATCAAGTCACCAAATATCTGAGCCAAGGGGACATTCTCATCCAAACCACCACAAAGGTTGAGGCAAGGAGACAGGGTTTGAGGCTAGTCCGAGCTACACAGTGACATTTGGTCTCAAAAACATTTTTTTAAAATTAAGAATAACTAATATCCTTTCAAACTACTGCAGAACAATGAAGTGAAAGGAATGTTGTGCATTAATCAAAGTTCACTAGAAGAACAAGACATAAGGAACTTATTAAATTAGCTTAAATCAAAACAGTAATGGTAAGTCTCTGCTCTGTCCTTGAGGCAGTGTGGGTATCTAAGCTCTTCCAATCTGTTCAAAGACCTGGAGTATTCCAGGAGAGCCCCTGGACCTCAGTCAATGTTGGAAGCTGGGAAACATCGATCCTGTTTCTAGCAAAGGAATCAGCAGAAGCAGCAATAAGCAAAGTCAGCTTAGCACCAAGAGAAAAGACACGAGCCTCATGCACTTGGTGCACTTACCCAGGTAAACACTCGAAGTACTAAAATAAATAAATCTAAAGGAAAAGATGGAAAAGAGTTTCCTTTAAAAACTGAAGAGGAGTTATAACGTGATCCGTCACTGTGCTTCTGGGTGTGTATCCTAAGGTACATGATAAGAGTTCCATGCCCACCCACGTTCTTTGCAGCAACTGTCACAATACCAAGAGATCAAAATAACCGACACATCCACAGACAGAGGGATGTCAAAAAACCAGGGCGGTGTGTAGAGATAGCAGAATATTATTTGGCTACAGAACAAAGACGAAATCCTGCCATTTGTGGCAGCATGGGATGGAAACAAAGGATACTGCATACCGTGAAATAAGCTAGGCCCAGAAAAACAGATGCTTCATGTTCAAGTTTATTCATGGGAAGTAAAAATGCTAGTCATTCGGGAGTGGAGAGCAGAAGATAAGGAAGAGAACGGCAAGATGGTGACCGGTTGGGATGGGTACCAAGAAGCAGTAAGAGTGGGGAATGATATTACTATTATAAAGTGCAAGAGAGAAACGGTACAATAATTAACTATGCATCAAAGTGACTGATACCAAGAATGATGATGTTTCAGAAATGGCAATGATAATCGGAGGGATTTTTACCATTATATGCCATATACACATATTGAATTGAAGCTGTACGCCATAAACAGGCTCAAATATGTCACTTAAAATTTAAAAAAAAAAAAAAAACCATTTTAAATGAGATGCTGATTTGAAGCCAGTAGTAGTCTCTGTGCTTCAGACTTCTCATGTTACTGTCCAGGGGTTGTCTCAGAGAGGAGGCAGAGTTCATCCAAAACTGTCCAGAGTGCAGTGAAGAACACTGCACATGGGGAAAGCATCTCTACCCCAGGTCATGAGAAACACTGGAGAGGATGAAGAGGTTTGCTCCAATCTGGTGCTGAAGTCCCGGCTGACAGTGGCTCTGACTTCAGTGCATCAGCAACCTTCACCAAAGTTCAGGTAAGTTCAAGAACCTGATTCAAGACAAATATGGGAGGCAGAGGCAGGTAGATTTCTGAGTTCGAGGCCAGCCTGGTCTACAGCGTGAGTTCCAGGACAGCCAGGGCTACACAGAGAAACCCTGTCTCGAAAAACCAAAAAAAAAAAAAAAAAAAAAAAAAAAAAAAGACAAATATGATCAGTGACTTACCTAGTCATCATCAGACAGGCTTCCGCCAGCAGCAGACAGGAACAAACACAGAGATCCACAGACAGACATTGTACAGAGACAGAGCCTAAATTAGAGGTCTCTATCAAATCCCTCCTCTCCGAGCTCAAGGAATCCCACAGAAGAGGAGGTGGGAGGGTGGACAGAATCAGCGTGGGTGGAGAACTCTAAGAGAATTCGGCTCCCTGAATCAACAAAGCGGGTGAATGTGATTTCACAGAGGAGACTGAGACGTGGATCCGAATATGATTTCACAGAGACGACTGAGACGTGGATCCGAATGTGATTTCACAGAGGAGACTGAGATGTGGATCCGAATGTGATTTCACAGAGACTGAGACGTGGATCCGAATGTGGTTTCACAGAGGAGACTGAGACGTGGATCCGAACAGGTCCTCTGCACATTCATGGCAGCTATTAGCCTAGGATTGCTATGGGACTCCCAACTGTGAGAATGAGTGGGCCTCTCACTCCTGTTCCTGTTCTTGGGACCCTTTTCTCCTTTTGAGCTGGGTCATGCTGGGGCACTCAGAAAGAAGGCACATCTTTGGAGAATCAGACGAGTTGATTGGGCAGAAAGTGAACCATTCCCTGGCGGAGGGGCTCGGAGTGATCGCCTGCATCTGGGAGAAGGTAGACAAAAGGGAGGCTGGCATCACTGAGAAGGTTGTTTTCGAGCAAACCAAGGTCATCTTAGATAACGTAAAGGACTGGAGCAAGGTGGTCCTGGCCTATGAACCTGTGTGGGCCATTGGGACTGGCAAGACTGCAACCCCTCAACAGGCCCAGGAAGTACATTAGAAGGTCCTGGCATGGCTGAAATCCAATGTCTCAGGGGGTGGCTCATTTATGGAGGTTCTATGACTGGAGCAACCTGCAAAGAGCTGGCCAGCGAGCCTGACGTGGATGGCTTGCTTGTGGGCGGTGCATCCCTCAAGCCTGAATTTGTGGACATCATCAACACTGAACAATGAGCACTGCCCATTCTTCTACCTGCCTGCATAGCTTGGACTAGGTTGCCCAGAAGTTTAGTAACTGCTCCCACCAGTCACATGCTTTGGATGACATCATCTGCCCCATCTTGTGGCTTAATCCACACTGTACCTTCCTGAGCCTTTTATACCTCCCCATAATGGTTGGGACCAGGCCAATCCCTTTACAACTTACAATAGGTAGAATCAAATATGTCACCAATGTGGCTTCCTGGGGAGTGGAAGGAGTAGAACTGACTGTCCCTTTGGGCCCTAACAAGTGAAATCACGTAACAGAGAGTGGATCCTGAGGGAGGACCTGGGAGGAGTAAATGGAGGGGAAACTATAATTAGGATGCGTTGCATGAGAAAAGAATCTATTTACAAGCAAGCAAGCAAGCAAGCACAAGCAAGCAGGCAGGCAGGCAGGCATGCAAGCGAGGAGGCTTTGAGCAGCACTGCCCCCACCAACAAAATAAAAAGAGAGAACAAATGAACTTTGACTCAAGTTCATGACCAGAAGGAGGATGGGTTGGAACTCTGTAAAGGAACTGGCAGCCAACTCTGCTGATGTGCTTCACTGTTCTGGGTACTTTCTACTCAGGGCTACACACACCCATGGGTGGTGCCTTTAGATCTTGAAACACCAAGAAAGTGTGTCAGTCACTCTGTCAACATCAGTAGAATCAAATCAAAGCCCAGCCAGATAAATCATTTTCCAAAGAGGCTGTTTTTTTTTTTTTTTTTTTTTTTTTTTTTTTTTTCCAGTTCTGTTTCTTTTTGATTTTGATTGCATGCTATAGCCAAGACCAAGTAGTCACCTATCCGGGATTCGTTCGCATCCTTTTCCTGATTAATGGAACTTTGATTTTATTCCAAGTAGTGACTAATACAAGTAGATACTGAATACTGAACTTACCAACTTCTCCTGTAACTAACTATTGAGTGTTGAACTTTAAAGGCTCCTTGGGACTGACAGTTGGATTGTGTGTCTCAGTCAGGGTTTGTATTTCTGCACAAAACATTATGACCAAGAAGCAAGTTGTGGAGGAAAGGGTTTATTCAGCTTACACTTTCCACACTGCTGTTCATCACCAAAGGAAGTCAGGACAGGAACTCACACAGGGCAGGAACTTGGAGGCAGGTGCTGATGCAGTGACCATGGAGGGATGTTACTTACTGGCTTGCTTCCCCTGGCTTGCTCAGCTTTTTTCTTATAGAACCCAGGACTACTAGCTCAGGGATGGCACCACCCACAATGGGCCCTCCCACCCTTGATCACTAATTGAGAAAACGCCTTACAGCTGAATCTCATGGAGGCATTTCCTCAAGGGGAGGCTCCTTTCTCTGTGATAATTCCAGCTGTGTCAGCTGGACACACAAAACCAGCTAGTATAGTGTGCTTTTGTGAACGTCATGCTTTCTTGCTGGGACACAGATGTCATGTATGGAACCATACTAATTCTCTGGACTATGAGATAAACCTGGGAATGAAGGCTATTTACACTGTGGAAAATGTGGAAGAAAAGGGAAAGAGGGTGTGCCTTGGATATCAATTTGGAGCTGCCAAACCAATCTGATGTGTCAGTTTTCAATTGACTCCAATCTGTGTTCCTGTAAGCTGATTCAAACTTATACTTGATGTGCTAGCTATCTGAAGTGCCAAGCTGTTTGATTCTTGCTCAATGTCTGCTTCATCTGGGGATACAAAAACAAGCCTTTAAGAATAGCCAGGACAGGTTTTCATATCTGTTTTTTTCTGTTCGGATCTTATCTTTTTTTTTTTCCGTTAGCCTGGATAAGTTTGCTATTGCTTATCTTTTGGGCTTGGAGGATGGCACCCATGTAATAAGTTGGCTATAGAAACATGTGTCGATAACCTCAGTTCTAGGCTTCAGGTGAGACAGGTGTATCTGCACAGCTTGCTGGCCAGGCATTCTAGTCATTCATTGGAGTTCACGGAGCTGACCTGTAGAGGGAGCAGCCACGCCAATGTCTTGTGGGTCCCAGGCTGGCTCTCCTGGCACCTCTGGTTAGTGCAGGAACTTAGAGTGGGGGAATATGGCAGGGCTGCTACAACAGTCCTCATTATTTTTCCTACTGTTAAGTTTAGGTTTCTTTTCCTCTTTTTTTTTATCACTCTCTAGGTCACAGAAATTGAGCTATTTATTTGAATTTTCTCTCTCTTTTTGACATAGGCCTTGGCTAATGTAAACTTCTCGCTAGTACTGCTTTGTTTTTTTCCCATGGCTTTTATTATGCCAGGCTTCTGTTTGCATTTGTTTCCATATATTTTTTAATTTTTTTTTTTTTTTTTGGTTTTTTTCATTGACCTGATTGTAATGAAAGAGTATGCTGTTCAGTTTTTTATGTATTTGGATAATTAAAAAAAACTCTGTTGTTACTGATTTTTAGTTTTATTCCATGTGGATCATAAAAAATATATGGTATGGTTTTGAGTTTTTTTTTTTTTTTCCTTTTTCCAGTTTTGAGGTTTATTTTGGGTAAAGGTTTACTGCAACTGTCTGTCAGGTCTGGCTGATTCATGTGGATCTTTCGTTTTGTTTTCGTTTTTTGTTGTTTTTCGAGACAGGGTTTCTCTGTGTAGTTCTGGCTGTCCTGGAACTCACTCTGTAGACCAGGCTGGCCTTGAACTCAGAAATCCGCCTGCCTCTGCCTCCCAAGTGCTGGGATTAAAGGCGAGCGCCACCACCGCCCGGCCATGTGGATCTTTCTTATTCATCTTCTATCTGGATGACCTGTCCATTCGTTGATGAGAATGTGGTGCTGAGATCCCCAGAATGACTCATTTCAGCTAACAAAATTGTAAATGCAAGAAAAATTAAGCACACACAAATACAATAATAAATAAATATTTAAAAAAGGCAAGCTGGTCCTAGATGTAGAAATTATATGAAAAAGGATGCAGAAAATATAGAAAAGAATGCTACATGCTCTTCGTTTGCTTTCTCTGAGTGTTATTTGGGTGACGTAGCTTTGCCCAGATGGACACAGAAGAGGAACTGAAGAAAGTGTGTTTATTTACAGACAAAAGGGAGCCAAGAAGGCTATTTGGGCAGCACAGGGTCCCTCTAGTGGAGACTAGCATAAATGCAGGTACACCCGCTTAGGTATTTGTGATTAAGTTGCATTTAAAAAGTCCCTGTTTGTGGGCCGTGTTGCACTATCACCCACACAGTTTTTTGTTTGTTAGACATATCTGAGAGAATGTGGGCTTTGAATGTAGATATGTATCCTCCTTCCAGAAGCCACAGCCTAAAAGTTGACTTTTAGGGCCCGTGGTCTGGTGCAGGTCTTAGGGGTCTTTTAAAAAAGGCTTCAGTTGTCACTGCTCGGTTTGGGAAGGCTATTAGAGAGGCAAGGGAGTCAGTCAAGCAGGTGGAGATCAGAATGTTAGCTTTGTCACCATTAAAGTGGCACTGAAGGTGTCAAAAGCTGCGACTCACTTTTGTGCTGACACTGGATTTTTCTAGGGTTATATTTAGAAGTAGGTAGCCATTCACCCGCAGACCTGTTCTGAAAGACAACCCTCCCTTTTACCATTACAGGGACATATAATTTGTTGAAAAAAAAAAAAAAACCCAAACAAATGGAGATATTTTCTCATTAAAACATGAAAGTTTAGAGTTTGCAAAATTGTTGCTTAGAAGCACATCTGCCATTTCTTTTTCTAGTTAAAATTTTTTCATTGATTATACTAATTGCATATGTTACTGTGTTACACACAAGGATACAAGGACATATGTTAAATTACTTCCCCCTACTCCCCTCTCCTCCCCTGTCTCCATGCTGTCCTGTGAGTCCCTTTTGTTCCTGTTAGAGCAGGAGGCAAATCGTAGTCAGCTGCTGTGGACAATTGAGAGCAGCCCCATGTTCCACACCTGGGATCAAAACAAAAACATACTTCTGTGTTTCTGTGTTTTTAAATTAACCAACATTCTCACTACACACACCTTCTAATCCTTCTCAAGCAATGTCACTCCCTCATGACTAAGCATTCAAATATATGAACCTAAGAGGGTCATTGTTGTTCAAACCACCACAAGCACAAAGTAGACTCTGAGTTTGCAAGAAAGAGAGAACACACGAAATTGGGAGGGAAAAGAGGTGATGGGGGATGGGGAGGAACTGGAGGATCGAGGATACATTATATGCTTGTATGGAATTCCCAACCAATAAAAAAAAAGTGTAATTTGGAATAAAGTTGGAGTATTGCATTATTTATCTTTTTTGCATTTTTCTTGTTAAACACTTATTTTGAGTAGTCTTTTTTTTTTTGTTTTGTTTTTGTTTTTGTTTTTTTGAGACAGAGTTTCTCTGTGTAGCCTTGGCTGTCCTGGAACTCACTCAGTAGAACAGGCTGGCCTCGAACTCAGAAATCCACCTGCCTCTGCTTCCCAAGTGCTGGGATTAAAGGCATGCGCCACCACTGCCCAAACACTTATTCTGAATTACGTGTGTTTATGTGTCTGTGTATGAGTTTGGACACAGGAGTACAAGTGTCTTATGAGGCTGGAGGTGTCAAATCCCTTTGATCCTGGAGCTTCATTGACAGTACACACACACACACACACACACACACACACGCACACACATGCACACAGGTACACACACACATGTACACTAACAAACACACATGCACAAACACATGCACATTTGCATTTTGATTTGTCTTGTGACCCTCTGAGTTTAACCAGGGCAGCCAGTGTGACCATGGGTTTGGGGCCAAGGAAACTAGCTTTAGAGAAGGTGGCATTAATGTCCATGTCAGCTAGCACTTATTCTTAGCACCCCAGCAGCTCAGAGTCTCTGCAACAAGAGGCCTCTCTGCCTAATGCTGAGGGTAGCATAGCTTTTGCCTGTGGTGTAAGCGCACATACTGGAAGGCAGTTGGTGCTGTGCTGATTTTTTAGAAGTATGATGTTTTAAAAAGTATAAATTGGAAGAAAGTTGGGATATTACATTTTCCTTTTACTTTTTAGTATTCTTAAAAGTGTCTAGGTGTTAAAAAAAGACTGAGTTTATCCACTATGATATAACTTCTACCTGAGCCTCTCTGGTCTTTTAAAAAGCCCCTAGGAGCAGAGGCCTCAGGACACAGCTTGCCTCCTGCACTTGTATAGAAGGCAAGCAGATCTAGATAGAAAAATCACGTGAGTACTATGATTGCAATGTAGAAAACAAATGGCTTTGTGTACATATATATCAAATATAATACAATAATATCCATTACATTTCGTAGCCACCGCAACAGCAAAACCTTAAAACTGAAATCTTTCAATTTGAAGCCCATTCTTGCGGGGTTTGGGTTTTCAGATGTGTCTTGGTTTCCCTCTAGTGGTAGCTGAAGCAAATTGAATTAAAATCTGGTATTCCTTTTTGAAGTTTTACGTATTTGCCTCTCTTTTTAATAAAATAAATATTTAGTCAGGATACAATGTGTGGGCTCGTTCTGGGATCCTCTTACATACGTCTTTATACTTGGTTCTTGTCCCTTTTCCTGCCTTTGGCCCTTCCTCTTCCTCCCTACAGATGGTCCCCCCTCCCTTCAGTAAAGCTTATTTATTTACATAAGAATAAGAATTTGAATACTTAAATGTCAGTAACGATGGCTGGAATATATGCAGTTAAACCGGAGGTTTTGGAATATCTTAAACACTCAGGTTATTTTGAATTTGTTCTTCCAATGTTTTCCAGGATGTTTTTTATTGTTATTTGAAGTCTTCTTGCATACATTTTTTGATGATGGTAGTGTATGAATGTACATGTATTTATTTCTAAAATAATCAGTCCTATTTTCAGATATAAATGTCAATTTTTTATGCTTTATATGATACATAATACATATATATGTTATACATGTTTTGGAAAAGAAGTTAAGTTTTGGGAAGAAAATCATTCATGTGATTTTTTTTGTAAAAATTAATATATTACAAAAGTGCTAAATCTGAACCTTATCAACACTTTATCATAGGGAGTTCAGAAGACAGAACATTACTGGTGTCTTAGGGTTTTTATTGCTCTGATAAAATGCTGAGACCAAAAGCAGCTTGGGTCGGAAAGGGTTTATCTTGTTTACATTTCCACATCAGAGTTTATTTGGAAGAAAATCAGGGCAGGAATCTGGAGGCAGAAGCTGGTGCAGAGGCTGTGGAGGAGTGTTGTTTACTGGCTTGCTCCCCGTGACGTAGGGTGTGGCACCGCCCACAGTGGGCTGAGCCTACATCAAACCCTAAGAAAAGACCCCACAGCCCTGTCTAAAGCCAGTCTCGAAGAGACAATTTCTTAGTGAGGTTTCCTCCTTCAGATGACTCTAGCTTATGTTAAGATGATATAAAACTATCCAGCACAATGAGGAAATGAACTGAAGGAGATCAGCTCAGCCCAGAAACCACCATCACCACCATTATCAAGAGGGAGAGATCGAACTGAGGACCTCCTATGTGCTCAATAAGCAATCTACCCCTGAACTAAACTCTCCTTCCCCAGATTTTATACAAAGCATGTAGATTTAAATCACTGCAATCCTGTGCAGTCTGCTTTTATTTTAATTGCTCAATTATTTAATTTAAATAATTTTTAATAATCAAAATTATTTTAATTTTGATTAAAATAATCCCCATGAACAACACTTATTTGTGAGACTTTTTTTTTTTTTTTTTTTTTGCTTTTCGAGGCAGGGTTTCTCTGTGTAGCCCTGGCTGTCCTGGAACTCACTCTGTAGACCAGGCTGGCCTTGAACTCAGAAATCTGCCTGCCTCTGCCTCCCAAGTGCTGGGATTAAAGGTGTGCACCACCATTGCCCAACATTTTTGAGACTTTTAAAGACAGTTGAAAATCATATGTGTGTGTGTGTGCGTGTGTGTGTGTGTGTGTGTGTGTGGATGTACATGCATCGGTAGCTAGTACCAGGCACTTTCCTTAATCATCCTCTCCCTTATTTTTGAAAGACAGGCTCTCTTCACTGAACCCAGGACTTTCTGGTTTGCCTCGTGAACTCCGGGGGCTCACCTTGAGGCCACCTCCAAATGCTGAGGTTAGAGATGAACACTGCAGAACCCAGGTTTTATGTGGGTGCTGGAAATCCAAGTTTGGATCCTCATGCTTACCCAGCAAGCACTTTACCCACGGAGCTACCTCCATGATACTAAGGAATATTTTTGTGTGTGCAGGGTTAAAAATGAGGGAAGATGAAGGGAGCTTCTGAAAGGAAAAGGTGGCTCTTACTCTAGGGTCTTGTGTGACTTCCTGGTTGATTGAGAGTCAGGACTTGAACACATCAAATAAAGAAAAACAAGCCTCAGAGATGGGACGTTTTCCTAAAAACATCCCAGACAAGGATGTTAAAAACAACAAAGAAAAGATGGCCAGGGGGAGGACGTTTGTAAACCAGGCTTCGCTGCGTTAGAACTCCCTCTCACCCCTAATGGAAACAAGCATCGCACAAAAGCACTTGTGAGAGGGCGTTCCTTAAGATAAGAAAAACAAGTAGCCAACTCGGTATTGTTTTTCTCAATTTAAAAACTTATTTAAAATTTAAGCCTTTATACCTTGTTCTAGGATGGCACTGGCGCCATTGTCAGTCACAGGCTCAGATGTACCAAATTCAATTACTCTTCCCACTGTATCTGGAGCCTTTAGATGTAATTACTGTTGTGTTTTGAGAAGGGGGGGGAGAAGGGGCAGAGGGGGAGTGGGGGTGCATGTTTGGTAGAGTTGCAGTTTGGTGCAGGGGAGGGGGTGCCTCTGGGGGCCCATGTTGAGGCATTCCTTCCCTCTGAGGGACCAGCCATATGATGGTATAGTGTAGAATAGAGTTTATTTAGGGCACTGGGAGGGGAGTTAATGGAATATAGACAGAGAAAGCGAGGGAGGGAGGGGAGAGAGAGAGAAAGAGAGAGAAAGAAAGAGAGAGAGAGAGAAGAAGAGAGAGAGAGAGAGACAGAGAGAGAGACAGAGAAGAGGAATAGAGGCTGGCCATGAGCATGTGGAGAGAGAGGGGGAGGGGAATGAAGAGGATGAGGGAGCAGGGGCAAGAGGAGAAGAGAAGAGAGCAAGAGAGGGAGGAAGAGCAAGCAGCCCCTTTTGTAGTGAGTCAGGCACACCTGGCTGTTGCCAGGTAACTGTGGGGCGGAGCCCAGACAGCATGCCATAATAATTGCCATCTCTGTACTAGTCAAACTAAGCCATAGAGGTTGGCTTTATACTGCTTTATAACCAGCTACACAATCATAGTAGGTGATAACAAAAAGTGTTTCGACTTGCGTTACATGCCACCAAGAAGAACAGTAACTGGCATTCATCAGTGAAGGGACAGACTTGATAGTGAGGTGAGAGCAAGCAGACAAGAGTGAAGCTTCCTTCTTCCATGTCCTTATGTAGGCTTCCAGCAGAAGACGTGGTTCAGATTAGAGGTGGGCCTTCCCACTTCAGGTTAAGCAAAAATCCCTCACAGGCATGCCTCTCTGCCCCGGCCCACGGGGATTCGATGAGACCTTAGGGAAGGGGGTGAACAAATGAAAGGACAAGAGACACAAAGAATGAGAGCAAGTCTGAGGTTCTGATCAAGCTCTGAAACTTTAATTTTGGGGGCAGGTTATAAAGACACAGCAAACCGGGAAGTTTGGGCGAGGGTCATTGCTTAGGGCTATCCTACTATGGCCTTATTGCCCTAGACCATCCCACTGTCATAACCAGTTCCAAGGAAATGCCAGACGTTCTTTAAGTTCCTGGGACCTGAGACCTGTGAACGTCCTTTCTTAACCTTGTACTGACTAGACTTTCTAAGACGGCAGGTAATTTCCTGAGTTTGGCTCCCGGCACCTCTCCATTTTTGGTTTTAGTTAATTGCAGATGTAAACAAATTGACCACCAAGAATAGCCATGGCACCAGGGACTGACTGGTCCCAGTTGGCATCCTTCACCTCTCTAGCAGCCGACTGAGCTGTTGCCTAGGGTTTTCTTGGCTCTGTTCCAGGGATCTTCCATTCGGCAGTTTTGAGCAGGTTAGTGCTGGCCCCAAGGGTGATGGTCTCAGCTTTGTGGACACAGCAGAACAAGGCCTGGTGCCCAGGTGCTTGGGATCTTGTGTTTCTGTTTTTCCTATTTGTTTGCTAATGTCTCCAGACCCAGATGCAGAAGGGAGAGCAGTAGAATTCTTCTTTTGGTGGGAAGACTTACATCACCAGGGAGAAAGGAAGGCTGGAGGACATTTAGTTCATTTGCTGTAGGGTGCTAGGCTGAGGTGAAGGCTGTAGGTTAGACAGGATGTCAGGAAAAGGTGTTGAGAAGAAGAGTGGGGAGGAAGATCACATTTTTTTTTCTTGTCACAGCTCTTCCTGTGTCCGTCCACTTATTGGTACAAGTGAATTGCATAGTCTAAAGCTCACTCAGGAGGGGATGTTTTTTTGATCAGGCAGATCCAGAAACCAAAGTCAGCTCCAGAGACTGCTGGGGAAGGAAAAACTGATTTAAAAAAACAAGAACATGTGTGTCAAGGACAGATACCGTGATGATATTTCAAAATGTTGTGTACAACGCAGCCTCAGAAGTTACTTTATTTCAGCCAAGGTAATCAAGAGGTGTCTGGAAGCAAGAGCTCATAAAATTGTACAGAAGGAGTTTGAGAAAAGCCAGAGGCGATGTTTGAAACTGCAACCACACACTGACGAAAAGGTATCACGTCTTACAACAGTTCTTTTCATCAGCTGTGTTCAGAGAACAAAGGAACAACATCCGTGGCCTATTTTATTACATTTGTGACTGAACTGTGCTGGCTGGGACTTTAACGAGATGATTAATGACCCAAGCAGGGCATTATTTCAGACACGGAAGGATGAGAGGCTGACACAAGGCTGCTACTTCCAGTGAGCTCATCTCTCCAGAGACTGAATGAAGACAGCAAGTGCAGCCAAGGGAAATGTACCTCATTCTCAAACCTCCTTCCCCTCTCCCCTCTCCCCTCTCCCCTCTCCCCTCTCCCCTCTCCCCTCTCCCCTCTCCCCTCTCCCCTCTCCCTCTCCCCTCTCCCCTCTCCCCTCTCCCCTCTCCCCTCTCCCCTCTCCCCTCTCCCCTCTCCCCTCTCCCCTCTCCCCTCTCCCCTCTCCCTTCTCTTTCTCCAGTCTCTCCTCTGTCTCTTTTTTTCCTCTCCTCTTCTTGGCTTCAGATGCCATGGTCCCAACTTTCTCTAGTAATGTGAGGTCAGTAGTGTCTACCTCTCAGACTACTGAGCAGTCTACCTTAAACCTGTGACCTGGACTTTCTCTCTCCCTAGGCTCATTTAACATTTATATCTCCTTTGTTTGCCTGACGTTGAAAACAGTTTTAGCTTTAAATAACACTTAACTTCAAAAAATTTCAAAGGCCCTATTCCTTTACCTTTAGAAACTTTTAACATATTTAACATATTTGCTACATCATACTTTTTTTTGCATAAATGTAAACACACATATACATGTCAATCCTCCACTCACAAAGGCACACATATACCCATCTCTCTTTCACACACACACACACACACACACACACACACACACACACACAAACACCCACCACACTCATGCAATTTTGTTCATCTTAGGAACTGCTTGAGAATATCTTGTAATATTATTCCCTGTGACCTCTTTGTACTGTATTGAATATTCCTAAAAATGGGTATTCCTCCATAGTTCCCTAGTGCATAGTTGTCAAATGTGGACAGTATGGAAACAATACTTTTATTCTGTGTTCCGTCATGTGTCATGGCAGTCAGGCTACCAAAGCTGGATATAGTTCCCTTCTAATGCAGGACCCAGGGAGGATCCTACACTGTGATTTTGATGCGTTGTGTCTCATTGTGCTTGAATCCAAAGCTGGAAGATTTTTTACTTCTGTGTTTGTTTTTATCTGCCATGACACTGACACCTTCAAAGGACACAGGATGGCTCTTTTATGGCTTTTAAGGACATAAGTGGCTTACCACTTTGTCTACTGTTTCCCAGCGATTAGATTTGCCTGCCTTCCTACATAATACATCAGTAACACATCCCTTGTAGAGCACCATGTCTCAGGCATGGTGTCTGTCTGATGTTTAATGGCAATGTTCCTTTGTTACAGTAGATAGCAATTAATGCAGAGACCCACAGCCAGTCAAATCACAGAGAAACAGAAACTGTGTATAGAGAGCTCAGCTCTAAATGGGACATTTACATTACACCCTGTCTTAGTTAGGGTTCTATTGTTGTGAACAGAAACCATGACCAAGACAACTTTTATAAGGACAACTTTTAATTGGGGCTGGCTTGCAGGTTCAGAGGTTTGGAGGTTCAGTTCATTGTCATCAAGGTGGGAACATAGTGGCATCCAGGCAGGCATGGTGCAGGAGGAGCTGAGAGTTCTACATCTTCATCTGAAGGCTGCTAGCAGAATACTGACTTCCAGGCAGCTAGGACAAGGGTCTTAAAACCCACACTCACAATGACACACCTACTCCATCAAGGCCACACCTACACCAACAGGGCCACACCTTCTCATAGTGCCACTCCTTGGGCCAGACATATACCAACCATTATGGACCCTCATGTCTCAAAGCTCAGAGATCATCAAGGAAGAGGAGATTGAAAAGGTTGTAAGAGCAAGAGATGGTGGTCACCTGTAGCAAAGTATCTGTTGGATATTACAGGGCCAGTGCATAAACCCACAGTTGTTGTTCTGTGACTTCATGCACAAGACCTGCACAAGGTCAGATGGCCTAAATCCCAGCATAGACAGGAATTTTTGATGTCTCACCCCTTGCCAGAAAGATACTAGCAGTTGATGGCTCCTGGGGAGCAGAAAGGTATGCTTTCTTTAGGGGTTCCCTCTGCCAGGCTACCCATGCTCCAGTAAAGGATAGTCCTCGATGCACTCATGCATGGTCAGCAGTAACGGATTCAGTGAGCTTAAAAAACAAACACATGAAGTTGGAGGGTGTAGGGGATGGATCGGAAGAGAGGGAATAGGGGAGTGAATTTGATCAAAGTGTATTATATAACATCCTCAACTGAAAAAAAAAAATTGAGAGAGTGAAAGACCTGCTTCTTAAATGAGCACTCTGAAGACCAGAGCCTCAGCTATATTAACAGCAGAAAACCTAGTTTTTGGCTACCTACATGGTCTTAAGACTTAGCAGTAAAGAATGGAGCAACACAAAACAGAAAGAAGGAGGGTAAACTTTACAAACAGGCTGCATTAGTCAGGGTTCTCTAGAGTTACAAAACTTACAGGACGAATCTTTACATATAGAAAGGGGATTTATTAGAATGACTTACAGGCTGTGGTCCAGCTCACCCAACAAAAAGTTGTCCAGTAGTTGCTCAGTTCCCAAGCTGATGTCTCAGCTGGTCTTCACTATGCACTGGAATCCAGAAGTGGGCTCCACTGCCAGTGAAGGAAGGGACTTGCTAGCAAGGTGAGAGCAAGCAGGCAAAGACGAACAGTTTCCTTCTTCTGTGTCCTTTACAAATGCTTCCAGTAGAAGGTGGGGCTCAGATCAGAGGTGTGCCTCCCAGCTCAAAATATCTAAAGTTGTGTCTTCTTACTGTACAGATTTAGATTGGAAGTAAGCATTTTCTCTTCAAAGTAAGTCAAAATCCATCACAGATGTGCCCTTCATTTTAGAGTTTTGGTTAATTCCAGATGTAGTCAGGTTGACAACAAAGAGCAGCCATCACAGACACCAAGATTCAGGCCTTACATCTTCCCCATAGATTACAATTGCAATGCCAGGCAGGCCAGACAAAGTCACCCAGCTATACAGGTGAAAGAGTTCTCATGTTCTTCCTAGCTATAAACAAAGAACTATTTATATATTCTTAATAATCTAATAATCTCATCTGCTTCCCCTGTCACTCCTATTGGTAGACAGTTTTAGAATCAGATCTTTAGATCTTCCTGGTAGAAATATGTTTAGTTACAAGCCTTGTAAACACTGGAACTCATAGACTTAACTGCTATCCTCATTCTGTCTCTCTGTTTACAGTCAATCAAACTGAGTGACTGAGTGTACTTACAAAGTTAAACCCCTGAATCCATCCAGCTTCTGTGGTCATGACCCTTCTGGTTCTCCTCATTATCCCCGACCCCACCACTGAACTATCACTATCAAGTTTTATCACTCTCAGTTTGTTTATCCAGGACAAACCATAAGGACAGCACACTCCCACTTAAACCAGTTACATACTCAGCTCTTGATCTTATTCCAGAGGAGCAATCATTGGAGAGTCACCCATTGACTTCTTCACTTACTTCTGTGTCTGAGTCCCCATGCTCCCCAAACAACTACTGTTAGCCACAACAGCCAGAGCTGTAAGAGACAGGATGGCAGAGTGATACCTTTGCTCAGTTCTTAGCTGTGGGATGAACTTGGGCAAAGGTACTTGATGTTTTTTGAGTGTTATTATGTGGAGGTGATATCTTCTTGTAGCATGTCATGAAAATCAAGTAAGAATTTCTATAGCACATGGTGATGGTAGTGCATGCCAATGAATATGGCAGTTGCTAGGTTAAAAACACAATTGTAACAATGATATGGAAATTCTGGCTGAAACATAGCATCCTCACTTGGGCCCACAGGGCAACCAAATGCTGGATGAAGGCCTTATATCTCCATCTCCATTTTGCTTTGACTGAAGGCACAGGATAAGTCACTGTCCTTCACTTCTCTTGAGTCACCTTGTGTCTTAGTTAGGGTTTTACTGCTGTGAACAGACACCATGATCAAGGCAACTCTTGTAAGGACAACATATATTTGGGGCTGACTTACAGGTTCAGAGGTTCAGAGGTTCAGAGGTTCAGTCCATTATCATCAAGGCAGGACCACGGCAGCATCCAGGCAGGCATGGTGCAGGAGGAGCTGAGAATTCTACATTTTCATCTCAAGGCTGCCAGTAAAATACTGGCTCCCAGGCAGCTAGGACAAGGGTATTAAAGCTCACGCCCACAAGGCTACTCCTACTCCAACAAAGTCACACCTCCCAACAGTGCCACTCCCTGGGCCAAGCATATATAAACCATCACACCTTGGATCCCAGGAACATCTGGGCCTCATGGGATAGTATTGTTGTGGGAGGTATTAAATGAATTGCAAGGTTCCCTGCGCTATGGCTCACACAGGCGGGCCACATGGCACCAGAGCTCCAAAATCTCTCCACCCAGCTTGCTAAGTTCCCTCTAGTTGGCACTACCTTGTCAGCCCCATGCTTCAAAACCCCCATAGCCTTTGTGGTGCACATCAGGCAAACCCATGCTTTGCTGCCATACCTTTCTCTCTTGAACTCAGTTGAGTCACTGTGAGAAGAAAAACACCACACAAACTTAGTTCAGAAACAATGGTAACTCAGTCTCTGGGTGCAACAACTAGAATGCTAATCTTGTAAGTCATATTAAATCTAAATCCTCTGGTGGCGAATCCTGGCAGATTCATCATATAAGCCAGGAGACACTAGTTGCTACATCTTGCCCTATTGATATCCAGTCTGAAAAAAGATCCCCTCTCCCTCCTGCTTCCTCTCTTCCTCTATCCAACCTGGAAGACCTGTCTACTCACCCAGTGGTTGGCTCCTTTATTCATCAGGGAATGGTTCACAAGAAGTCACCTGAGTATATGACTCATTCCTCCTTTGCAGCCCCTCCCAGGAGAGTGGAATTAGCATTAGCTACAAACAGCACGAGACCCATCCACAACATAGTATCTCTCCTGAGAGCACTTATCCAAGAAGATAAGGCCACGCCCTGGACCTGAACTAACAGTCTGGTAGAAACCATATTGATTCCTGTATGCAATGGTAAAATATAGAAGTCTTCGGATTTCCTTCTAGAACCAGAAATGAAGCAAGGATTGACCAGACCATACCTGGGTGAAGACTTTTTAAGTATGCAGACCTCCGTACTTCCCTTTTAATTCTTTTTTTTACTTAAACTCATGTAGGTACCCTGAGGAAGGCCGTGGGGTTACCTGACACTTTGTGTGTTCCTCCTTCCAACGTGGCCACTCTACGTATGTCTCATGTCTCTGCTTCACACTGTTATATTTCTCTATTTCTGTAAGTTGCATAAAGGGGGCAGGTTTGGCAGCTTTGAGTGATCAGGTGGCCACGGACCCTAACATGGGAAGATGAAATGTATTTGAATTACAGAGAACTTGATTCTCAACTAAAATCCAATAAATAATTTCTAATATTCTTATAATGTTTGTATGGGATGATAACATTACACAATAGCTTCTTTTTAAATCATTACTAATTTATTCATAGTATTAGTGTGAAGTTTGTGGCTTGGCATTTTTGTACCACCCGTTGTGTCCTTGTGTAGCCTCAGAGCATCGGCAGACATGGAGTGTAGTCTGCACCGGCTCATTCATGTTCTTGCTCATCTGCTATCCACTTAGTTTCTGTACTGTTCAAACAAATAAATCAATTTACTGAACAATTTTTAAAAGAAGAGTCATAACCATATGTAATATCTCTCTAAAAAGAGTCAACTGACCTAAAACGCATGATTTTGTGAACAAAAATCAAAGTGAAAAGAGCCATCAAGGATTCTGAAAAAAAAAAAAAGAAGCTTAAAGAAATAAACACGACAATCAATCAACACAATCAACACAAAGGATCCTTTGGAAAGGAACAATTTCTGTCTGACAGAGTCTCCTCTTTTGACACAGGGCGCTGCTGGAGAGGTAGGAGGCATGACAGGGACACAATTTAAATGTTGTGACAGCTTTGTCAAGGGAGTGAATGGCTTCAGGCATTCGCACATGTTAACCCTACTGTAACAGCTACAATTCTTGCATTGCTGAAAACCAAGAAGCAGCTCTTTGTATCTCTGAGTATCACAGCCTGAAACAAAAAGTCAAGTTTAAAGCTCTGCTAGGTAGCTGTGATTTGTCTTAATATTCCTGCTTTTATTTTCATTAGGAATAACCTAGGGCCCTCTAATAGTTTCTCTGAGGCCCCCTGTGTACACTTTCAACACCTTCTAGTAGGACGAGCAATTTCATGGTGAGTTGTGGCTGTGAAAGTTTAGCGTGAAGTTTTACTAGGTGAGGAGTCCATGCTTAGCAGATATTTCTGGCCTCTTCTCTTCTCTTCTCTTCTCTTCTCTTCTCTTCTCTTCTCTTCTCTTCTCTTCTCTTCTCTTCTCTTCTCTTCTCCTCTCCTCTCCTCTCCTCTCCTCTCCTCTCCTCTCCTCTCTCTCTCTCTCTCTCTCTCTCTCTCTCTTTCTTTCTTTCTTTCTTTCTTTCTTTCTTTCTTTCTTTCTTTTATTAAAACATTGCTTGTAGAGAGAGATAAGCCAACCAATTATAGATGTCACATTGCTACAACAGGGCATAGTATTTGGAAAAGGGTGGGTGGGAGGAGTTCTCATTGTCTCCTTTTGTCTGATCATCTGATCTTCCTTCTGTACCCCACCCCTTTGTCAACACCCCTCTTAGCCTGTCCTCTCTAGAGGGGGATGGAAGAGCGGGAGGACGGAGGCGCTGGCTGAAGGGATACAGTGCTTCTTTCTGCAGACAGGATTTATGTTGGGATGATGACTGTTTGAAATGAAATCCATAGCACTAGATTTAAAGCAGCATTAAATAATGTCAACCCATGATTCATAATCACACCACTGTGCTAGATGCTTGAGACCTGCAGCAATGCCTACAGGCTCTGTCTCCCCACACGTGAATTAGACAGGTGTCTACCACTCAGAAGAGAAAAAGGTCTGTCTTGTAACATTAAATTGCTAAGATATTATTTGTGTGTAAGCAATTTCACCATTACATCATTTAAGATAAGCTTTGTCCTTAAAACATTTTACCGTGAAGGAAAATGAAAATGTCTCTCAGAGTTTGGTCTCGAAGGCGCTGGAGTGTCTCCTCCTTTGACTTCCCTGTTGTTCCTTCTGTGGTTTTCCTTTAGAATTGGTAAAAAAAAAAACCCCATGACTGGGCTGCACTTGACTTTAAATAGCAGAGAGAAATAACTCAGTGCTGCCAAGTTAGGGAAATCAAGCAGCCAGGAGCCGAACGCCGCCGCTGCTTCTCTGTCAGATTGGCAGTTCTGACAGATGGCTACATGGGGTTAATTTGGATTTCTTGCCTTCTGAAAATCCTAAGGCAACTGCTCTCTTGGGTGCCCGTTTCTAGCTTTATATCTCTGTCTCCAGTGACATAGACAAAGTGGCTGCTCAGCCTTAAAAACAAGTAAATCTTCTTAAGCACTTCTCCCACCAGAGAGACTTCCGAAGGTTCATTATGTGCCACAGCCAGGGCCAATTCACACAATGGGAGAGGGACAGACCAAAATCTTTCAACGGAGGCTAAGTAGGAGGTAAAGCCAAGTGGGATTAAGGGGCTAGATATAGTAAAAAAACCAAAACCAAAACCAGACTGTTAGAGTGTAGGAAATATCATAATAATTATTAAAAGGCTAGATTTTTTTCCCACTTTTGTGGTTAAAAAAACTTGGATTAAAATCTATTTCTAATAAATTCAAAGAAATTGAAATCCAGTTTCTTCTATAGAAATTAGGTTTTAAAGCTGGTGGGTACAATTTATCTAATCTATCATCTATCTATCTATCTATCTATCTATCTATCTATCTATCATCTATCTACTTAGTGGGTGAGTGAGCGTGTGTGTGTGTGTACACGTGCGCGTGCATGGGTTAGAGGGACAGCTTCTGGAAGACAGTTTTTGTTGGCATTTAGTCTAGGCTCCGCCCCACAGGTACCTGGTAACAGCCAGGTGTGCCTGACCCACATAAAAGGGCTGTTTGCCCCCTCCTCTCTCTCTTGCTCTCCTGCTCTTGCTCCTGCTCCTCCTGTCTCCCCACTTCTCTTCCCCCTTTCTCCCCACGTGCTCATAGCCGGCCTCTACTCCTCTACTCTTCTCGTGTGTCTCTGTCTCTCTGTCTCTCTCTGTCTCTCTCTCCATTTCTCTGTCTCTACTACCCTCTCAACTACCCTCCTCATGCCCTGAATAAACTATTCTATACTATACCATCGTGTGGCTGGTCCCTCAGAGGGGGAAGGGATGCTCCTGCATGGGCCCACAGAAGCACCCCCTTGCCCCATATCTCTGGTCTCTTATCTTTTTATAAAACACGACAGTTTTGTCCTTCTACCTCTGTCCTACTTTCTACTCAGGGATTGAACTCAGGTCTTCCTTCAGTCTCTGTGCTAAGAACCCTGACTGTTTCACTAATCTTAATTTTTAATTATTTATTGTTTTCATTTCATGTCAGAGTGGAAGGGGGGGGTGTTCACAAAGATTCTCACAAAGATTATCTCCGAATCTGAGCTGATCACATATTATTCACGTTTTGTACAGCGTTGCTAGTCGGGCTTCTTTGACCTGCTTGTGCTTGTGTGTGGGTACCGTGCTGGTCAGTAACTGGCCTTTCTGAAAACTTTCTAGCTTGGTAAATTGGACCGAGAGGAACATGGTAGGTTGGTCAAAGCAATGATTAAGAGAGAAAATAAGCATTCTTAGAAAATAGTGAAGTGTCTGATCCATGCAAATATTTTCAGTGTGCTTTCCCAGGAATAATATAGAAGAGATTGCTGGATAATGATTGGGAATACCCTGCAATCGGAAGACAGCTACTAAGTCTCCAGTTATGGATCTCCAAGGCAACATTTCCTCCTGGAAACGCTGGCAAATTAGTGCATTTTGTTTTTAAAAATAGTACCTTTATTTCAACATTATGGAGTTAACCTAAAGAATTTCACTTATTGTATATACAAGCCATTGTAACACTAATTCATTGTCACAGATTGCTTTCAACAATCTTTGAAATTTTCTTTATTAACTAGAAGAATAACCAAGCATGGGTGTATAGGTGCTTCGTTTATCTCAAGTAACTGGATGCCTCTGCTCTGCCAAGCACATTCAAAGATGAATGAAACTGAGGTCCAGATGGAAATATGTATGTGACATACCATAAAGTTAAGAAGATAAAGTGACCAAATGCTAGGTGCTATATATTATCCCATTTGTACATAATAAAGTGATGTACGTTATGCATAGAAACATGTATGACAATATTTTGTGTTTGTTTTGAATTTGTAACAATTCTTCTGTTTCGGCTTCTCCTAGGCACTAGATTACAGGTGTGGGCCATCACATCTGGCTGAGAACAAAGTTGGTATGTCCTTGGGAAATTCCTTTAAATAATAATAATAATAATAATAATAATAATAATAATAATAATAGAGTAATAATAACGATTATATGTATGGGTGTTTTGCCTGTATGTTTGTCTGTACACCACATGCATACTTGATGCCTGCAGAGGCCAGAAGAGGGTGTTTGATCCCCTGGAGGTGAGGTTACAAGTAGTTATAAACCACATGCTCTGCAAGAGGAACCAGTATTCTCCAGGCCTTCTGAGGTCATACATATAAGTCCTTGGCTCTCTCTGACCTCAGTGGTAGCAACAGGTTGAATCAGAACCTAGAGAAGCCATTGGATTTCCAGGATGACACCACTTAGATAGTCCTTACTGGTGATCTAGAATTGGGACAGGAAAGACTAGTGAACTGAGTAGTTTACTGGAGGTGGGAGTTGTGGGGATGGGGATGTCTATGAGAAAACCAGACAAAGGATGGAGGGTCCAAGTGAACACCCCCAAACTTGGGAGACCGTTACTCAAGTCTTGGGAAGTCACGACCACCCACAAACTCCAAGACACCGTACCTGGATGCAATCAGCAGAGGTTTATTAGGGAAGAGAGCTGGCAGCCTGCGGTCAAACTGTACACTCCTGCAGGAGTAGAGTTTGACAAAGCCAGTCAGTCTGAGGAGGGTTTTTAAGGGGTAAACCACAAACCAGGGGCGTGAGAAGGGGGGTGAGGGGTTGTCAAGGATACATAACATAAAAATAGTGGAACATTTCAGAGGAACCCACTCCAAATGATTTAGAGCCATGTGAAAATCACTCTGCGCACTCATTCTTCTCAAAAAATGTGGTTTTACCATGTCACTGTGCCCTACCCTGTCATTACCAACTATTTCAGGTTGACTATTTCTCACTTGTCATAGCCCCACCTAGATGACTTGTATCTTTTTCTGTGGTCAGGAATGTGTCTTCTTGCTTTGGGCCTTTCCCACCCTGAGGCTTGAGGAATGTAAATCTAGCAAGTGTCCTCTGATTCAGGGATAATACCCTCCACCCGGAATGTGTCACGGGGCAGTGACAGTAAAGGCCTGAAGTCTTACATCCAATTCCGCATTCTGGAACCTGCACTCTTTCTGCTCAGGTCTAAGGGGAAAGAAAAAGCCTGAATATATTCCACAAAATGGTCTTTATAATTTTTCACTCTACACAAGGAAGATTAGTTCCTGTTTTGTCCCAGTTCTAAGATGGAGCTGTACAAATCAGACTGTCTCGTCTGTCTTTGAGATCTTTGATCTGCATCTATATTTTCTTAAAACAAACAACCCACTGTATACTCAATTTAGTATGAATGGAATTCTCAGTAATTCAGACATCTTTATTGCATATCAAGCAAGACACAGACATACAGATAGACACACATAGACACATATACAGATACACACCCTTACACACACACAGACACAAACATACAGACACACAGACACACACACAGACATACAGTTATATACACATAGACACTCATATAGATACACACACATAGACACACATACAGATACACACCCATACACATAGAGACACAAACACAAATACACATAGACACACATACAGATACACACCCATACACACAGAGACACAAACACAAGTACACATAGACACACATACAGATACACAGACATAAACATACATAGAGACACAGACATACAGATATACACACATAGACACACATACAGATACACACCCATACATACACAGACACAAACACAGATACACATAGACACACAAATACACAGACACAAGCATACACACAGACACATATACACATATAGACACAGATATACACACATAGTCATACACAGATATAAACAGGTACACACGCATACATACACAGAGATTCACATGAACACATACACACACATTCCTTAATATATAACATATAATATAACACATTAATGTAATTTTCTCAGTCTGTATAATGTTACTTATATGTAAACCTTGCACTGTACTTGCACTGTATTTCTAGTGTTTGGCTTTAACTTTTTTCTTTTCTTTTCTTCTTTTTTTTTTTTTTTTAGTTTAAAAATTAAAAAAACCCATTCATTGAATAAAATGTCACTCATCCTGGATTCTCACAAATAGCCAAGCGAGCACACCACTAATAATCAACCCCCATGTAAGTGTAGACTTCACAATAAGAAGCATAAATACTATACCAGTGTAAAAAATTACAGAAGACACACTCTTAGTCTATTGAAAAAAGGTATTTAAAAAAAAAAAAAAGATAAAAGGTATTTAAAGGAGCTAAAATAGCAAGTTCTTGTTAAGATGTTTGTACTTTTCTTAGAAAGGGACTGTTTAAAACAGGAAATCTCTAACTTGGAATGTACATTAATTTAAAGACTAGACAAGATGAAATAATGTTAGAATTTGATATATTATATACTCAGTCTCCTGTACTGTAACTCAGTTTAGGATACATAATATGCTTATTAGGACAATTGGTTTATTTCTGACAAATGGCGGGACGCTGCCCTGACATTTCCTCAAGAACTGCAACAGACTTTCTAAACCCTAATGAACAAATGTCTGTCATTTTAGCCAAAGGCTAAGTTCTTGATACTTTTGGTTTTTACATATTTCATTTACAATTTTAGTTCTTTAACTGTAGTCTTGATTTCACATTAGAGAGGTGCTCAGAAATCACCTGGATTCATCTTTATTAAAAAACGAAAACAAAACATAGCAGATTCATTAGAGTAATTACAGAATAATTTCTCCTGTAGGCAAAAAGCATCTTGTAGGCATTTTAATCAAGCCAGCTGCATCCTAGCATGCACACCCCTGGTGTGTGTGTCCCCTGTGTGTGGGCAAATGTGCTTTATTTTGTTTTTCCAGAATCTATTTTATAGTTCATGTGATAAGAAAGATAGCATGGTATGTGGGCTATAAAAATGTTCACATAATCAGTGTCTACTTAAATTATAACTGTGTGTCTACTTTTCAAACATAAGCTCAAGAATAACATATAGTTATATATAATTTAAAAGTAATGTGAGGGATCTTTTATTGAGAGAAGGAGTTACCAAAATGGTGGCAGTTTTCAATAAATTAAGTTGTGAAACTCTAGGTTTAGGAGAGAAATGAGGTAAGTGGAATACTTAAAAAATAAAATATCTTCCCAACAACAATTTCTCCACAATATCACATCTTAATAGTTTCATAAATGCTAAATATTTTAATTATTAATTTGCAATAAGATGCAGTATGTGTCTGAGTAAGAATGGACTACGTAGCTGACTTTGCTTGGCTGTGGTCTGCTCACAGACAGTCAGCTCTAGCCTCTTTCCACCCCCACATTGTCTGTTCCTCGCTATGGTGATGGAGACAGAACCCAAGCCCTGTGTTCACAAGCCATGTGTTCTACTACTGTGGGGCAACCCCAAACCCATGTCACCTGATTTTTGCCTTGTTTAATTTTGGCATTCTTTAATGATGGTTTTCATGTTGCCTTTAACCTCTCTTGTATGGTTCTAAAAAAAAAAAAAAAAAAAAAAAAAAAAAAAAAAAAAAAAACAAGAAACACTTCCTAAATTTTAGGACTAAAAAGAAGTTTTCCCTTCCTCTAGGTAAAGTTATTCCTTTATTTGATACTCCTTGCTCTTTTATACCAGACAGACAGTTATGAATCCTTTTGACTGCAAAGATAGAATAAAGAAAGAACAAGATACTGAATGGGAGAAAAGGAAGAAAACCTAGGCGGTGAAATGGTATAAGGCAAAAAGATTTTCATGAAGCAGGAGAATGTCTAAGTACTTTGGAGTCAGCAAAGGGACTAGAAACATGGAGATAGATAACAGCGAAGTAGCAAGACTGTAAGACGAACATCCAGCCACTCATTCTAGTTAAACCAAACAATTTCATGCCTAAGAGGTGGAATTCTCATAGAGAATGGTAATGTTGGAATCTCTATTCAGACTTGAGAATAGCAAGACCTTGTACCGGAAAAATATTCTAGAATTCCTATTTTCCCCCTAAACACAATTTTCTGGGACAGGAAATGACATCAAGTTCATGTTTCATAACAAACCTAATTAAAATTATTTTAGAATAAAAATGGGATGCATCTTCATTAAGAAGCCAGATGCCTTATTAAATAGGATTTCCTCTGCTTGCCTGCCTTATATTAAGGGCAGATTTTAAACAAGAGCAGCTTCTGTGAGATGTGATTATACCCCTTGTGTGACTTTCATGGTCACGAGGCTGCAGTAAAAAATCGAGGCCCCGAGAAAGCTATAGAACAGTGTTGGTGTTTTGTGCGGAGGCTGCTTAATGCTCAGCTCAGGCTTCTGCTTCTTTTGGTTTTCCAGAGCTTTATGTTGTCAAGATTACAGCAGACTGATGGGTGAATCCATTTTGTTCCTGCTGCAATATTTAGAAAAACCCTCTCCTTGCCTTAACCAAAGCCATCAAACATTTCTTTGGTGGAAAATTTACTTGTTTTTTTAAATTTGAAATTTTGTCTGTTTCTTAATCTTTTCTTTTTCTCTCCTTCCTCCCTCTCCCCCTCCCCTCTTCTCTCCTTCCCTTCCCTCTCTCCTTCCCTTCCCTCTCTCCTTTCTCTCCCCTTCCCCTCGCCTCTCCCCTTCTCCCTCTCCTTCTCCTTTTCCCTCTTTCTCTAAAATTTTATTTGAGATGGGGTTTCTCTATGTAGCTCTGGTTGTCCTAGAACTCTCTCTGTAGAGGAAGCTGGCCTTGAACTCAGAGATCCATCTGCCTCTGCCTCTCTAGTGCTGGGATCAAAGGTGTGCAACACCACTGCCCGGCTTTGCTCCTCATTCCTCTAGAACGTTCCAGAGTGACATAGAATAACCTCTACCCGAGACTTGAGGATCAGTTTCCTCTGTCAAGTTGTGCTGCCTCTGGTGAGAGAGTGGCACTTAGCATCGCCTCTCTGCCACCTAGGCTGGACTGTGTTAGAAATTATTGTTAATTGGAGAATCTTGGCAATAAAGAATTGCCTGGTAAGGTCAAGTTCATTTCGGAGCTCTGTGTATTAACCCTGGGGAGACCCACAGGATGCTTGTCCACCATTCCTTATCTCAGGGCAGCTGGGTCCTGTCTGGATGCTGGCCCTGGTGAGGAGTTCCTGACTTGTCAGATATACATTCCACCTTGTTGGGTTGTTAGGTTGTTCTTTATTAGACTGTGCTGGTGGGCCCTATGGCTTCCATTTACTGATTGTAACTCTGATGGTGATACACGGAAACTTCCTATTCTGTTTCCTCTCTAACAAGCCTTTTGTATCTGGAGGCAGCTGCTGGCTCCTCTTAGTCTTTTCTCCTGGTTCCTTTATGTGTGCTTCACACTGAGTCCTCTGACAGGCCTAATCAATAGGAGATTCTGATTCTCCTACAAGCAGAAAGTGGCTCCGGCTAAGGTTCTCATTTTGATTTTTCCCCTCATTTCATCAGGACATTCTGAAAATAAAATTCTCCTTCAAGTATTTAAATATCTCGCTTTCCATCTAAAAGAAGTCTCTCAAAATTTATTTTTTGAAACATTTCAAGTTGCAAACAAGTATCTGTGTCTCTACTGTATTATCTTAGTTTGGGTTTTACTGCTGTGAACAGATGCCGTGACCAATGCAGAGCTTATAAAGGACACCATTTAATTGGGGCTGGCTTACAGGTTCAGAGGTTTAGTCCATTATCATCAAGGTGGGGGCATGGCAGTGTCCAGGCAGGCATAGTGCAGAAGGAACTGAGAGTTCTACATCTTCATCTTAAGGCTGCTAGAAGAATACTGGCTTCCAGGCAGCTAGGCTGAGGACTTTAAGACCCTCACCCACAGTAACACACCTACTCCAACAGGGCCATACCTTCTAATACTGACACTTCCTGGGCTGAGCATATATAAACTATCACATATATATTGAAACTCTGGATCCAGGTTTTTATTAAAGTCTTTATTAGACTATTTGAAAGGGGAGCTGGGAAATGGATATCCTGGTGGGGAAAAGGTGATTTTCATCAGGTCTGTAAGCACCTTGATTTTCCCATCCAGACAGTGTCCAAGCTTGCTCCTTTTAGTATAACTGTAGCCATTTTGTATCTAGTCTCCATTTTGCTTATAAGGTGAAATTAAGTTCAGGTTCTCAGACTCCACTTCCCAGAAGTAATTATCCACAGCTGATACTGAAGAATGCGAATAGCACGCCAGAAAGTTATGGTTGAATTTCTTACGATGTTCTGTTATCTCAATGTTCTGAAATTCCCTTGTTTACCACTCGTCCACCACCCTTCTTACCTCATTCAGGATTTATCAGCTTAAAGGTTGGCTGATAATACTGTCTAGTAAGCCAACTGTTCCCCTTCTTGCTTTTTAAACATTCAAACCTGGTTTTTCCTATTAAAAAACATCTTGCTTTCAGGACAAACTGGTACCATTAGGCTCCCAAGTCCTTTTTGAGGTCCTGAACGTTCAGTCTTGGGGTGTGCATTAAATAAACTATTCTTGTGTAACTGAGATGGGTGTTCATATGGTTTGTGTGTCAGTTCCTGAACCCCAACAGAGAGAAGTGAAAAGTCCAGGAAGAGCCAGGTATGAAGAGTGGGGTTAAAGGCTAGATGTAGGTTAGGGAATACTTCACCCCACTGTCCGAATATTACTGGGAGCTTCTGTAAGGGAGACATGTTGGCTCTAGTAAAGAGGCCTGGGAGAAGGGGAGAGGCTAAACCAATTTAGAATAATTCCTCAGCTCAGCTTGTCATTTGGGGGAGGGCAGCAAGAATAAAGAACCTGAAGCATAGTGTTCCATGGGACTCAGAAGAAGATGAACAATTCAGCGCAGGGTTGATAACAGAAGGCTGTTGTACACTGGCTTTCTGGAAGGTTTGGGGAGAACAGTGTGACTCTGGAACTTAGAAACCAGATGATAAATATAATTATGTGTAGTAGTACTTTCTTGATTTGTGGCTTATTCTTTGGATAAGCAGTGGGAGAAGTGCTATTAACTCTTGGTGACTCTGTAGGTCCCCGGTCTCTTGGGAAATCTGTCTCCACCTGCAACATCCTTCTAAAACCTGACTTTAAATCGGCCCCGTTCTTTGAGTGACTGAAGTTCTAGATTTACATCCAGATAGGAAGCCAGACACTGATTTTAAAATGTTTTACAAAACATGGGAGATTAAAAAAAAAAAACAAAAATTATTCAGCCCCTCGCTGAGAATTTGTTACATGTGCACGGTATCATTGATCGTTTCCACCCCGGGGTCCTCTGGGACACCTCAAGTCCACCTTCCAGTTTCATGTCCTCATCTTTTTTTTTCCCTTTGTGATCTAGAGTCCACTTTATGCTGCCTGTGTGCACTTGGATGTTGGGCTATCCAATAGTGCATGGCCTGACTGTCCGTTCCTCAGCAGCTATCAGCTGCCAATAGCTCTCAGTTAGGGTTGTGGCCTGGCTAATCTCTAATAGAACCTACTGGATCTTGTTGAGGTCTTGTATATTCCGATTCTGTGTGTCCTCGAGTGAAATGTCTAAAGGGTGTTCTTTTTCAAGAGTCTCCAGACCTCTGGCTTTTAATATTTTGCCCCCCCTTTCTGATACTCCCTGAGCCTTGAAGGAAGGGGTGGTATACACTTCCCACTTGGCCACGAGCGCACCAAAGCCACCTACTAGCCACCTACTTTCTGGACTTTGTCTGTGTGTGAGTCTCTGTTGTCTAACCACAGTAAGAAGCATTGGACAGGAGGTCTGAGAGTTGCATTAACCTGTGGGCATCAGGATGTGTTTAGAAAGCAATGCGATGCTACCACATACATTTGGCAAAACTAACAGCAGTAGATTCTCTTATGAAGTATCTGACCTCCCCAGCCACTAGTTTTTGGCTAGGTTTTTTTTTTTTTTATCAGGTATGCATTCCTTCCTGTATAGAAGACCTTAAATACAACCAGAATGCAGTTTGTTACCCCCCATAACATTTATACCATATGGTACTGTGGGAATATCTTCCCAGGTGGGTAGTTGGAAGGATTCACAGGCAGGTAAGACTGTTGACAGCTTTTTGTAGTACAAACAATTTAAGCTTATCCCTGACTAGTTTAACAAATAAATGAGACTCAGACTATGATTATTTTGTTTGGCTTTGACAATTCCTGGGGGGGGGGGTCACTCCTATTTACTTTTCTAAGTGCAGGCTTGGCTACCTTTCCATCAGTGTACCTCAGACACTTGCTGTTTTTCCTTGTTATGCTTATGGTTCCTCTCCCCTCATGGTAGACTCTTCCTCCTCTACCATTCCTCACAGGTCATGCATAGGATACAAAGGACAACACCAGCTTGAGCGCACCAAAGCCATGTTTTTGTTTTTGTTTTTTGTTTTCTGCTACCTGCTCCTCTCTATGAATAAAAGAATCAGAAACACCAGATGTAGGGAGACAAAGGCACAGGATCAGGTAACAGGGTTGGAAGTTGGTACTTTGGGTAACAAATGGATGAAGATGATAAACACAATAAAGACCTTTTGGACTTTATTTCGAACAGCTCAAAAGGGATGGATCCAGAGGAAATTGACATCTTGCCAGTTATAATTATTGCACCATTAAGCTTCCCTCTTGTCTTAATAAGCATTTTAGTTTGCTGTGTCTTTTCAGTACACGGGGCCTCAGAAAACATTTCACAAGCCTTAGAAAAAGGATTAAAATATCTTACAAAACAGAATGAAAACAATGTCAGAGCATTAGAGGGGAGAGAACTGAATGTTATACATCAGAATATGGAGAGTGTCCGGACGTCTGAGAAACAGGAAAAGGAAAAGAATAAAATGTGGAAACAGATGTTATAAAAAAAAAACCATTTAGAGACATTAATGAACAAAATTGTGGAGGAAGAAGGTTTAGGAGGAAGGAGAAGCCGCCATGGGTTAGGTGAGTCATAAGAACATGGCATGAGACTGGATGATTGGAGTTAAGAGCAGCCCAGATGAAACATAGTAGTAAGTAACAATTCGGGGTCATCAATAGGAAGGTAGATTCTAGTAGCATAGAGGGTAGATATCTGCCCAGCTCCTGTCCCATTTAAGGCTTATTGTAAATATAAAGGCTGAGTGTGTCTTTTATCCAGGAACTAAAGGGTTAGGGGCGAGATAGAAACTCCAGTTCTTTCTAGAACTTTCTACAACAGGCTTCTCCCTCCCATTAACCTGCACAGAACCTTCTGGCACTAAGAAAGCTAGTTAGCAGGGTAGGTGCTTCCAGCTTGGATCCAGCATCCAGATGTGTGGTATCTTCAGCAAAGAAAAAAAAATCTAAAGCAAAATAGACTAGAGCTGTTGTGCTTAGTAGGCAGCAAGAACCCTTAAGATCATATCGTGGGAGAGAAAGAAGCTTTTTAAAATGGTTAATAAACTTTACTTAGTATCAAAAAACTTGCACATAAATAAAAATATCACACATCCAAATTAATCAGATCCAAAAGGAAAAAAGAAGATTTTAATGGAAATAATACTTTTGCATTTTAGATCTGAGAGTATGAAACAGATTTGATCAATCAATATTTTAGTTTGTAAACCAACAGCTTTTAGCATTCTTCTTGGAGAAGATTGTTGGGCAGTGGCCTGTGAGAGGCAGCTGGGTACCTGGTCAAACAGGCCTTGAACCCCGGAGACCCTCAGGGATGATAGGAGTTTGGCCTTGCTCCTGGGCCCCTGGCTCCTTTCACAGAGCTACAACCCCTCCCAAAGAAAGGTTCGTGGCCATCAGTCATGTAGCACAGGCACATGGGCGTGACTACAGGCTACAGAGCCTCAAGACAGATCTCCATATTCATGAGATACCTAAAGGCCAGAGGGCGTAGCCAATTAAGCATTCCTTCCCAGACCCTCCTCCTTGCAAAAGGTATTTAACTTCAGGCTTGTCCTGAGAATACTGGGGTATAACTTTGTTCATTTTCTGCCATGACAATACATATCTTAAGACCATGGACTATCTCTTTTTTCTTTGGGGCCTGCTGTGGGGAACTATGGAGAAGGTCTTCAACTAAAGAGCCGCCTTCTAATCTCCCGCCGCCAACCTCTCTACGTTCCAGCCAAGGAGACCCAGCCAAGTGAGTTGCCACGACCAAGAGTCTCATCCTTGCTGGACACAGCCGGAGCTCATCTTTCCCACTCGCCCCTTTGGCTGCAGGTCGATCCAGCCTGTACGTCCCCAGTGTCTCTGCCTTTCTGTGTTCTCTTAGTGGCGCCTAAGAGCCCAAGGGCCTGAGACCAGTTGGTTCCTGGCTACCTCCTGGCCCAGGGACCCCAGACTGTGTTCCTTCACCCCTGGAGTGGATCCCTGTGTATTCTCACAGCCCGATGTCCATCCAGTGCCAGCATGGAGTGAAGATAGTCAAATTCTTGTGCCTCTGCCTCTCTGAGCTGTGGCCCCAGCCCCTTGGGGTGGCAGACGTGAGACCCACAATTCAACCCACAGGACCCACACCCATGAGCACACTGCAGACCAACAGACGATAGGACAACTTGCTTCAGGACAAAGAGAATTAATGTCAAGTTGGAAATTATATACCTGGTGGCATGCATTCAGCTTACTATGATGTGTGAAATTCTAGAACAGTGGTGTGCCGTCGAAGTGTTCAGAGCTGTGGCTGGAAGCAGGATTTTTTGGATGCATTTCCAACCCTAAAAAAGAAAGTCACTCAGACTCGAATGCCAGGGGTGCCTGAAGAACAGAGGCAGAGATAAATGAAAATTTTCAATTATTCTAAAAACAACCCTTCTCATCTTCGGATATAAATTATTATACTACTTTTTCCAAATTGACCCTGTACTCAGAAGATTCCAGTTAAGACAAATCCTAAGTGTTAACAAATAGTATTTACCCCAGGCTTTGACATTTGTGGTTTGTGGAAGAGTTGTGCCAAAGTGGTGAACTTTGGAGTGTTGGATGACAGTCTGGAATCCTTGACTCACAGCACTGTAAACTTAGGGACAGACTTACAGGCGTTGTGCTGACATTTCCTTCAGCTCTACCCTCTGCTGTAAGTTTATATGCTAAGAGATACTATTTGTGCTTGTACTGTTTTCAGACTGGATTTGACTTGGTTTATTCTCTCTTGTTGCTATTACAGATTGCTACAAACTTGTTGGGGGCCGACTTTTAGCAGAAAGCAGCTATCAGCTTTGCAGCCATCTTGAGCCATATACCCTGACATGAGGCTTGGATTACAATAGCCTACAACAGCTGAGCACACTCCGATAATCTTGGTGTAGATACCTTGGGTGTGTGAGATTAAAGGTGTGTGAGATTAAAGGTGTGTAACTTAAGAGTGTGACTTAGAAGTGTAGAGATCAGATTTAGAGACAAGACCTAAGGGCATGATTAAAGGTGTGACCAAAAGGCATGGCTTAGAAGTGAGACATATAAAAGGCAGAGGCAGACAGAAGAGAGATGAGAGAATCAGACACTTAGAGGAAATATACTCTTTAGGGAGACTCTTTAGAGAGTACAGCTAGACTTGGGACTTGGACTAGGAAGAGAGACTGAAGAATAAATGGGATTGAATCACACTCTGTCTGGTCTCCATTCTTCGAGTCCGTCCTCACTCTCTCTCTTGCTGAACCCCAACCTGCGGACCAGAGCGGCAGCTTGGGCCGGGATACAGTGGCCGCCAAACTTGGGGCAGCCCGGGCCTCAACATTTTGCTTGGGCCTCGACACAAACTCAGAGGCCTCAAATAACACATTGTTACTGCAGTCTGTGGATTAAGGCAGGTGCTCTGCTCTGGGTTTTATGAGACCGCAGGGAAAAGGACATGTGGGTCTCATTGTTTCTTGAGGCTCAGAGTCCTCCTTCCAGTGTGATTGGTATCAGAATGTAGCCAAGTTTCCAGGGCAACTTCCAGAGGATGTCCGAATACAACTCTTGGGTAGCTTCTTGGAAAAAGCACAGTGAATGACCTTCTCTCCCTCCAAATAAATCAAGATAGTCGAAAGGCATGACATTAGCACAGTATAGCCAGAACAGCACCAGAAAGAATAATGAGAGAATGTTCCAGAAACTTGACTCTTGTAAAGTCTTTCTACAAATGATACAAAATAAGAAAATCCAGAAAAAAAAGGATTAAATTCACTATAATGAAAAGTATAAAAGCCAAAATAAAAAACCAAAATCATAAGGGAAAGGTGAAACAGGAAAAACACGTGAAACTTATCGGACCAAAGTGACAGGATTTTAAATATCTAAAATATCCTACAAACTGATGGACGCAAAGGTTGGAACTGTCATAGAAGTGAGTATATGTCAACAAAAAAATACTGAAAATGACCTGAATAGGTGAAGAGACTTTCTCCATAATGACATGAAGCAAACTGTGACGCCTCAGCCATATCTCCTGCATTGTCAGTGACGGGGATTGAACCTGGGGCCTTTTCATGTGCCAGGCAAGAACTTTTTCATTGAGCTACATGTGGAGATGTCATCTTTTCACTGACACACACACACACACACACACACACACACACACACACACTGGACAAAGTTGGAATCTTGATAACACAGGATTAGTGAGATGTATTGTAGCACACACATATGTTACTTATGGCAGTGAATATTAATGTAAACTTTTGACAGTTGCAATATTTATGTTCACAGATATAGCTTTTGATCTTGTTGTGTATTCCTCTCTATTGACTGTAGTGTGTGACTACCTAAGCATATGTACACACACATTCACATGTATAAAATGAACATTTGTGTAAGGACACCTCTAACAGCTTTGTATATATTGAAAACCTCAGGAAGTAATTCAAATGGTCTTCAGTGGAGTGGTCTGTGAGGGAGCTGGTTACTGGTCTGTGAGGGAAGGGAATCTGAGGCTTTCAGTAGTTACTATATATTAGTGTTATGCCAGCTCCTGACTTGGGTAATGAAGTTCAACTCCTCCTGCTATATGAGGTGGGAAACATTATTGTCTTTTTACAAAGAGGAAACCTAGTAAGGTACTGAGAAGACAGATAACTTGCTTCTAGTGGAGAAAGCAAATGGAACTCCAACTTAGTCCTGGCCCAGGTTGGCATGGTCTCGCTCATGAGGCCATATTTCTCCTTTGTGTTTATGGAATGTTAACATTAACATTGGTTAACGTTGGTTAACAGGTGTAAAACCAATGGAAGGGAGTCATGCTGAAGACAATACTGATAATGGAGTCTACCTTGCCACGCGCACAGATGTTTCTAAGATAAGTAGCATGTGATAAAACTCTGTGAGTTAATGAACCGTGTTACCATTTTTGTGGAAAAAGAATACATTGATAAATCCATAGAAATACATGATTTTATAAATACAGACATTCCACCCCCTCCTGTGTGAGGGGGGTGAGGAGGGAGAAGGGAACTGAGTGAGCATCTTGGGGAAGAGGAGAAAGATTTTGTCCTTCATTTCTCCAGTTTTGAATTCTGTGTAAGTCACATACGCTTTCTATCAAAGGAAACATTAAAAAGAGAAGCGGTACAGCTCTGCATCGGGAAAGGAGAGCCCAGGAGCCCGGTTTATGTCATGCGTTTTTGTGCGTAATTCACTTCCACTTAATAAGGACAGTTTATATTATAAAAATTTAACACAGCTCATAAATAAGTGAGAAGATGACTTCCAAAAGGGAGAGAAGTTGTTTATAACACGCAGAAGCAACAAAGAGGTATTACCTAGGGTGGACAAAGGACACCAAGTGCTGCTAAGGACAAGACAAATAAGCCAACAGAAAAATAAGCAAGGATACGAAGAGACAATTCACATAAGAGGAACGTAGGCAGACAGACAGACAGACAGACAGATACACACACACAATTGACCAACTACATAATAATTCAGGGAAGTAAATTAATGTGAGATATGTCATTTCAAAGCCCCAATTTAAAAGTCTGGTGGAAAAATGATAAGGACAGGGAGAATAGTCAATATCTCATATAAAGCGGTGGTGGGGTTCAACACTCTTGTTCTACAAGGACATTTACAGTCCACAAACCCCAAATATGGTTTCTCTGTGTAGCTCTGGCTATCCTGGAACTCACTCTGTAGACCAGGCTGGCCTTGAACTCAGAGATTGGCTTGCTTCTGCCCTCAGAGTGCACAAAAACGGGCTCCTGGGCTCTCCTTTCCCGATGCAGAGCTGTACCGCTTCTCTTTTTAATATTTCCTTTGATAGAAAGCGTATGTGACTTACACAGAATTCAAAACTGGAGAAATGAAGGACAAAATCCTTCTCCTCTTCCCCAAGATGCTCACTCAGTTCCCTTCTCCCTCCTCACCCCCCTCACTCAGGAGGGGGTGGAATGTCTGTATTTATAAAATCAGAGGACTAAAGGTATACACACCACGCTTATAGTGTCCCTTTTTAAAACGAAAATTATATTGGGTGTTCCAGTCACTGTAAGTTATATCCATATCCCCAGTGACTGTGAAGTCGGCAGGGCTGCTATAGCCATTCCAGTGGTTGCATTAGTGTTGATTATATTTGGAAACATCCTAAATTTCTATTATTGGGCAAATGATATCTAAATTCTGGGACATTCGTATAGTGAAAAATTGTATTGCTGGTAAAAGGATACACTGGGTTTATATGGCTTACAACAGAAACACACAGCGACCAGAGCAGATGGAGGATGAGCCACACAAAAACACCACATTCTGCTCATGACCACACACAGGTAAAGTACATGAATGTGACAGAAGGAGCCACTAGCTTAAGGACGGAGAGCGCTTTGGAGAATGGAAGGAGGGTTTAACCAACAATGAACAAAATTGGCTTTAATGCTGTGGAAAATGCTTTATTCTGAAAAGAACTAAATATTTAAAGTGACTATGGCAAAGTATTATTAATGCTGGTTAAGTACCTGTGGTCCAAGGAAAGCTAAGCTTCATGGGCTTCTTCTCTTCTTTTTCTTTCTTTTCTTTTTATTAACTCAGGGACAGTTGTTGTGAGGAGTGAGATCTGTCTATCTGTTGGTCTGTCTGACCATCTATCTACATCTATCTATCTATCTATCTATCCATCCATCCATCCATCCATCCATATATTTATTCATATATATATTTAAAAGTTTCTCCTATTCCTGTTTCTTACTGTAACCATCATTTTATTTTAAAGATGTCATGAATATTTCTGCTTTTTGTTACCATCTGATCAAGGGCACAATGGAAAAGCAGAGTGTTCACTCCCTGTGTCCTGGGGCTTGACAGGCTGTGTCTTGGTTTCAATCAGCATTCCCCAGGGAATGTGTTAATAACACTCTTTGAAGGGATGTCCTGATTTTTGTCTCCATACTTTAGTAGCTCACAAAGAGATGTCCCTTTGTGCCCACAGACTGAATTAAAAACCTTCCTCCCTCCTAGTGGAATGTACTACAGTTTCTGTTCATTAATGAGATACCAGGAAGCAGCAAGAGAGTGTTCAGTGGGGACAATAGAGGGACCCCCAGTGTTCCTGGAATAGGTCACATGTCTATCCCGTGACTTCTGGGTCTCCCACTGTGGGTGGTGTCTCTGATCTGATTGGCATCCCAGCCTGTGGGTTTTAAATGGCTAGTATCTTCACAGCTATTAGCTTGCTGTGACTTTGCTTGAGATTGGGTGGAAAAATCCAGGGCTTTTGAATGACATGGAAAATATCTTCTATTTAGGAAAATGCTTGTTGTGTGTCTGGTTGTCAGAAAGGTTGACATTCTTTAAGAAAGATAAGGCCCCCTGGGCATCATCTTTCCAGCTTAGAGTGAAAGAAATCTACACAGCCATGCAGGCAATGAAAGACACAGCTTGAAGCTTGAAATTTCTATTGTTAGAATAGCACGTCCCCAGGACACATGCTTTGTGGCTGAGAGGTTCATCTGGCTTCTGTAACTGTGGAACGGAGAAGTAGATCTCAGCCTGAGTGAAGGACACGGTGAACTCTGGGAGCAAAGAGTGAGCGCAGGTGGTTTGGCAGCTCTGGGCACAGGCTTTGGGTGGACCAGACAGTGCCCTGTGTTCTCTGTGCTGACCAGAAGGCCCAGGTAGTCAGGCTGATGTGGTACAAAGGATTCAGGCACATGCCCATCATGGCTTACACAGGCAAACATGAGCTCAAAAGTATGCTCACTCCTCTGTAGCTGGTATTGCTGTGAAGTGAGGATTTCTCTATATAAATGAAACTTAATTAGATACAGAGTTAATATTGTCTGTGGATCTACCCAGCACATCTTCATTTTCCATCATTATTAATATTTGAGCAGCATGTCTTATTTCTCTCTATGCTTTGATTTCATTCTTCCAAGTCTTCATCACTAAAGTAAAAGCCATCAGAAGATGTCAAAACACACAAAGGCAAAAATCGGCTACTGTGCTTCTTACTCTTTGTGCAACGATTCCTGTAAGTACACATACGCAAATGCATTTGAAGGAGATACGAACATAAGATTCCCTCTTCTCATCTGCATTTCTGTCCTAGGGATTCTAATAAATAGTTTTAATGTCAGTAGATCCACATCTGATTTTTTTTTTTTTTCGAGACTGGATTTCTCTGTGTAGCCATGGTTGTCCTGGAACTTACTCTGTAGACCAGGCTTGCTCAAACTCAGAGATCTACCTGTCTTTGCCTCCTGAGTGCTGGGATTAAGGGTTGGGCCACCACTGCCCAGCTTACATCTGAATGATTTTAATATATGTACTTTCTGAAAAGAGGTTTATCTCTGTCCTTCAACTTGCTATCCCTCTGCCTCAGATTTGCAAGTTTGGGGGCTACAAGTGTATGCCACAGAACATCTTTTAGGGCTTGTATTTTTGAGAGAGGACCTTGCTCTGTAGCTCAGCTTGCTCTTAAACTTGTCATCCTCTCTGCCGTTTTCTCCTGTGTGCTGGGATTACAGGTGTGTGCCACATGCTTTGCTAAAACACCATTTAAAATGATAATATGGTATACCATTAAGTGGGTGCATATTAGTTTATATTTTAATGTTTAAACAATATTTTAATTTTGTTGAAAAGCTAGATTATGCTAAATATTCTTGTATTACAAACATTTTGAATGTATGTGTGTTTTGATGTGTGTGGGTGTATGTTTAAGTGTGTATCTAGTTAAGGAGGTATTTATGATAGACTGTTAATATGGAATTTATATTTATTTTCCAAGCTTTATATATGCTTTGTCTAACATAACTACAATACATTTAATGTCTCTTGATGGCTATGTTTAATCTGTAGCTGTTTGTTCTGCCTGTTCAATGCCTATGCTACACTGGTCATCAAATGTATTAAATATGGAATTTTGTACCTGACTTCTTTAAGTTAGTCATATTTACTCTGATTTACATTTTGAAAAGATAAAAATCTCAAAGTTTTTTTGGGTTTATTCTTATATAAAAATGAATATCCTCAAACTAAAAAAATTTGGAAACTTTCTGATTAGAAAGCTGATTTTTCTTCATAGATTGAAGTATACAGCCCTTCTAATTATTTGAATAGCTATCCCCTAAAGGAGATGTGCAACGTCATAGCTGAGTAGAACTGTCAACTGCTTCTCCCAGCTGAACACTTGAATAGCACCTTCTGATATCCAGAAAGCTAGTTCTGGGAGGAAGCTTTCAAAACTATTCTAGGTCAGGGGCTTTTGGGCCTTGTGTCTGAAGTGCATGGTGTCTTTAACATAGAGACTTACTTCCCACCTCTGGTGGTGGTGAGCAACCAAGAGCAATGGCAAAGCCTGTTTGGGATGCCTATGAACCATCAGCATGATATTACAGCCCTAAGGGTGCAGTAGTGGCTCTCATATCTTGGCAGTAACCAACAGCTCTATAATTGGACTCTTAATAAGTGGAAAATAATGTCTGTCACTGGAAACACAGCCAACTACCCAGGGAATAGTGAAGTCATGGATCTTGAAAAACCTGCATCCACCATTTTATTAATTCCACATAAACCCTAATTACATTCTGAATATTTACTTTCATATGCACAGATAGTGTGATCCTCACCCATCCTCAGGGAAACGTCTTTTTGCAATAGAAGAAGACCAGTACTGAAAATTGCAACCAGTCAAAATGCAAAGTTATGAGCCCAGCCTCAGCACATACATCTACATACAATAGACATGCTAAGGTGAATGGGTAAGCCCAGAGGCCTCAAGCCAAAGAACTACAGATGACTAAGAAATGGTGGGAGAAATGGTCTTCCGCGAGGAAGAGCACACCAACTGGTTATCCAATACCAACTAGTCAGCTCTGCCCTGAACACACAGGTACAAGGAACATAAGGACTGAGCAAGATGTATCTATGTGTTTAGGAATAGATATGTTTATACGTATGTGTATGTAACAACAGTTAATGGAAAAATGAGGTTGAAAGAGAAGGGAGAGGTAAATGGGAGAGTTTGGGGGGAAGAAAGTGAAGGTGTAAATAACATAATTAATTACATTATAATCTTAAAATGAGTAATTAAGAAAGATGTGTAAATAGCAACATGTACACACAAAGGTGCTTTACACCAGCCACTAAAGAAAATGTAATTAAACTAAAAGCGAGGCACTGCACATATTAGAACAGGTAAAATAATTCAGCAATCAAGCCCCACAACAATATCATGTATATCAGAGTGTGGAGCCAGCAGCAGCTGCGTGCATGGCTAGAGGGAACGCACAAATGGTGCAACCATGTAGCAACACTTTTTCTCTTTTGCGTTCAGCACATAATCCGACTCAAAAATTCTACAACTAGATAAATATCTAAGAGAAGAATAAACACTGATTGTGTTTTTTTTTTCCATAAATGCCCCAAACTGGAAACAATCCAAGTATCTGACAAACTGCTAAAAATATAGTATTCATATCCATACAGTGAAATATCATTTAGCAATATAAAAGAAATGATGCATATGACAATGTGAATCAGTGTCAAATGATGCATGTAGAATATCAATTAACGTATGCAGATGATACATGCATTTGTGTCAATAGGCTACACAATATGTATGACACCACTTATCCTCTAGAAAGCAATGTTCAGTGGTTGCCAGGGTGATGGTGAGAGACTGACTTTAGATGTGACTGATGAAGGAAGTTTCAGTGTCAGGAACTTGGTTAATGTCTTAACTGTAGAGGTGACTCTATGCATTTGCCCAAATCTGTGGAACTATAAACCAAGAGTTAATTTTTTTCTTTATTTAAATCCTAAAAGTGAACAAAAAATTAAAAACATGTTAAAAATGAAATAGTCTCTATTAAAAAGAAAAATATAAATCTATTGATTTGTGGTGGTTTCAATAGCAATGGCCTTCATAGACTCACGTGTTTTAATTTTTGGCCCATAGGTAACAACACTATTAGGAGGTGTGTTGGAGTAGGTATGACTTTGTCACAGGAAGTGTGTCACTCGAGGGTGGGCTTTGAGGTCTCAGATGCTCAAGCCAGTTCCCCTCCTGCTGCTGCTGGCTGATCCAGATGTACAACTCTCAGCTCCTTCTCCAGCACTATGTCCTACCTGGACACTGGCATGCTTCTGGTCATGATGTTAATGGACTAAACCACTGAAACTGTAAACCAGCCCTCATTAAACTAGGCTGGCTTTATTAGGGTTACCATGGTCATGGTGTCTCTTCACAGCAATGGAAGCCCTAACTAAGATGAAGATGAAACTTCTTGGTGTCCTTAAGAATGCACATCGTGGGAGGAATCATTCCACGGAAGACCTAGCTGCTGTGCTGAGGTCCTACTTAGTATTGCCACTGGCTGAGTCTATGATAGGAAGGCTACACAGGCTGATTTTCAGGACCTCTGAGATTCCCATGTAGCCTTTCTGAGTATTTTTGACATCACCGTCATGTAGGATGTTTCTACTCCTGTGCCTTTGTGGCTCACACCGACTGCCCTCTTGGCTTTAACCACTTCTCAAAGTCTCTCAAGGGACATTTTTAAAAATAAAATCTCTGAACATTTAATTATAGCATCTGCGATTTAAAGGATTTGAAACAACACAACTGCCAATTTCATACCCTACCAAAGATGAAATAGCTGCACCTGTGTATATTACTTTAATTTGACCACCCCTTTAAAAACATTTATTGACGTATAACATACTTAAAAAGACACTAAATATAAATGCACAGCTCTATAAGATCCCACAAATGAAAAATACCACGGATCAAAAATGAGCGAGCTATTTTTTTTTTTTTTTTTTTAGTTTTTTCTTTCTTTCTTTCTTTTTTCTTTTTTTTTTTTTCGAGACAGGGTTTCTCTATGTAGCCCTGGCTGTCCTGGCACTCACTCTGTAGACCAGGCTGGCCTCGAACTCAGAAATCCGCCTGCCTCTGCCTCCCAAGTGCTGGGATTAAAGGCGTGCGCCACCACTGCCCGGGTGAATGAGCTATTTTTATCCAAAAGTCTTCCTCCTACCTCACTGAAGCCCTCTCCCAGTGGCTGACCGACTCCTAAAGATAGAGAGCCTTGAATTCTTGCTATCATGATCTGCCTCCTGTTTCTGAACTCTGTGTGTGGTAGGTACAATGTATAGATACTTACATGTATACATACCTATCAAACTGGTGCAATATATGATACACTACTTATGTGTCAAATATATGCTATGTAGCTGAGACACCCTCAGCAGAAATGTTCAGTTTGACCTCTTTTCATCAACGTCATTTCCTTGAGGCTCAGCCCATCCTGATATATGGATCAATAACCTTTCAACTTTTATGAAATATTTTATTAAATGTGCTCAACTCAAGTTTCTGGACTCCTACTGACAATTGTTTTTGTTTTCAGTTTGTTTACTCCAAATAATGCTGCTGTGAACACACTGAACTTGTAGACAAAAACAGTAAATGCATTAACAACCAGATTTGCTTTATTTCTGGAATAAGTCTCTCACTTGAATTATAAATTGATGTAATTTCCCATAATAATAGAATACACTTGAGAAATAATTCAGTTATAAAAACAGAAAGGAAAAATGATAAACATTAACACACAAGCACAGTAAAACAATAACAGTAAACTCTGGGTAGACTGTATGGGGACTGCCCATAGTTTCATGGAGAATATTTATAGGAAGTCTGTGGCAAGCGTCATTTGTCAAGGTGAAATATTCACCTGATACAAAGAAGAAAATTAGATGTTTGCACACCACTTCTGCTTAATTCTTTTGTTTTATGTCTTAGCCAAGAAAATGAGGCAAGAAAAATGGACAGATCACTGGGAAGGAAACATATCATATCCCATAGGCTACAGAACACAAATGGGTGTGACTTTTAGTCGAAAGAGACTTCTCAACAGAATTTTAGACTTAGGGAGAGAAGTTAGTCAGATTATAGGATATAATGCCAGCGTATAAAATACATTTGGTTTTTAATATACCAGCAATGAAGTTGTTAGAATATGAAATTTTAGAAAATGCCTTGTGAAGGTTATCAGAGATGCCTACATTGGTGTTTCTGAATGGTATTCAGCTGCTGTGTGCTTTGTGACTTTTCGAAATTTCCATAGGTTTATTAAATTCTGACTCACTGAGTGGAGAGCTATTTGCACTCATATGCTTTCCTCTGAGTGATCTTGTCCTTTCAGGTTTTATATTTATTTCCGTGTATGTGAGTGTACATATGAGAGTATGCACGTGTGTGCAGCTGCCTGTGGAGGCCAGAAGAGGGCGTCATACAATCTGAATCTCGAGTAACTGAAGCTTATGATCCACACCGAATGTGAGTTCGGGGAACCAAATCTCAACCCCTGGAGGAAGAGCGATTGCGATGCATTGCTGAGCTGTCTCTCTAGTCCTAACTGCCTCTTCTTTCAGAAATCTAGCTTTTCTCCATTTGCATGAGATGCTTCTTACAAGACGGTTTGTCTTGAAAAATACAGTGAAAGAAAAATTGGCTTCAGTTTGTGTGTAAGGCATTTGAAATAAATCATTGGGATTGTGTTCTTCTGGGCAAACATTTGGTGTAGACTTCAGCATTAAGGTGAAGGTTAGATACTGACTATTAAATATTTTAAGGTGCACAGTGATTCTTAGAGAGAACACTGTATCAGTTAATTAGCCCTGACTTTGAGAGAATTTGTTTCTAATAATATTAGTTGAATTTGACTTAGCTCAGTAAAGAAGATTATAGCAAATAAATACTACAAATTAACCGAGCCAGTAATTATCTGGGTCTCCTGTTTGTATTTGGGTTTTAGAAGAGTGTAATCCATTGAGCAGTGATTATAGCTAAGGTTACTGGTTGGGAGCAGGGACCAATGAAAAACCACCTGAGTAGAACTATAGGATTAAATATTGGCGCTCAAGACATGACATGTATGTTCAAGTATTCTCACACATTTTCTATCTAGACTGGTAACCTTAAATTTTATAAACGGCAAACCTCTGTTGAAAATACACTTTATATCATGACTTACACACACACACACACACACACACACACACACACACACACACACACATCTACTGGGACTAAAATTTTTGAGGAAAATGTTATTTCCATTCCAGGCAGTACACACTGATAATTGCCATCTTCCTGTAATTTGTTACACTTCTTTTCAGAGACGTGGGTGGCGGCTCCCCAACTGGCTTTGTTGCTTATTAACATGTCACGAGCTTTAGTTGAAAAATGCTGATTTAGTGGGCCCTTAAGAACCACTTTCTTTCTTTGATGCACGCTCAAATTTGATTCTTGGCACTCTGCCAGCCAAACCCAGCTATGGCTTGTCAGTTATAAATACCTCAATCTATCAGCTATTCATCTTGATAAAAGAATGCCTAGACTGTGAGGTTGTTTTGGCCCTGGACCATGAAAGGAAAAATAAGAAGATACATAGTTAGTATTATATCTTTTTTTGTTCACCAAAAAAGCCTATTTTTTAACTTTTAAATCATTGATAGAGTGGTCAATTTGATTGAAATAAAGTCACAGGCTAGAGGAGGATGTAACAAAATAATTCAGAAACAGAAACTGGGATGGAAGGCTCCTTCAGAGATCCTGCATTTGTGCACTGGAACTGAAAATCTTTCTTCTAGATCATTGTAGAGCAGAGAGTTCACAGTGGATTTATGTGAGACTGTGGTACAGAGGCTAGGCTAAGAAATTGTTTGCAAGGAACCCAAACAGTTCTGTCTATCCCTAGATGCATAACTCTCTAAAACAAGGCTTTGCTGCTCCTCCTATCAAGAATTGAAGTCTGTAAATATGGTTCAGTGGGAGAACTCTTGCATGGAATGTGGAAGGGTATTGGGTAGAGCAGTCTTGAGCTTGGGTAGAGCAGTCCATTTGTCCCCCCAACTTCCAGTTGAGACTAGGATGGCTTTACAATGAACGTTGTTTAACAGAATGTGGTTAGTTAGTGTGACACTATGCTATTTCTATATTAAGGCACCAGAAAGTCATGAGCATTTTTGTTGTTGTTGTTGTTGTTGTTATTGGTTTATATTCATGTAAAATCCTTCAGCTACCCTGTAAAAAAAGCCTTTAAAAAGTCATTTTAACAAGTGAAAAACAAAAGGCAGAAGTATTTAGAAATGGATTACAAAGTTATCATTTAGATTTCTTGAATTTAACTCTTTGGGGGGAAAGAGGAGTCTACTATTGTGTGTTTACAGAGGTACATGGGATGGTTTTCAAGAGAGCAGGGGTCAGCCATTAGCAGTGATTGCCACAGTTGATGGACCTGAGCATCAGAGGTTGAAGGAACCTGGTCAGACATCAGCAGGGCTAAGATGTCCGCCTCTTCCACTAACGAGAGCCTTTACTACTCACATGGATTTACTCCTCCAGGACTTCGGAAGACCTGACAGAAGGAGAGTTAGTGCGACATGTAGGTTCAGCTGTGGCAGGATCATCATTTCAAGACTATAATACAGACCACCAACCTTTCCCTCAGTTCCGTTTACCCCCCACCTCCCCCCCTTGCTACCCACGTCCGACCTGCGGAATAAGGCAACGGCAACTGTGTTCTTCTCCAAGCGGTTTATTCAGCTATCCCTGTACAGCGAGCTTCTTCTCTCTCTTTTTTTCCTCCCTGTGCACCCCCTTAAAACCTTTTCCTTGTTCCAATCAGCGATTGCCACGATGTCACTACTAATTGGCCACTCTCAATGACTTGAGGTAAGGCAATCGGGTAACCACACCTTTCAGCGCATACAACTCCATATATGGAGTTGTCTTTTCTCTCAAGCAATGCCTATGCCAAGTGCCACCTTGTAATGGCGAGAATGGAGCCGCTTCCCACAGCTCCCCCTTTTTTGTTTTATGCAAGCAGAAGGACATAGAGGTCTGACCCCCTGTATTTGAAGGGAGATTGTCAACCCCATTTTCACCACCTGCCGTCTACAGTATGGTTACCATGGGCAACCCAACTCGATGCTGTTTTCCAGGGGACAGGAACTAGGGCAAAACCTGTATGCAGTCAGACATATGTCTGAGGGCGTACAGCACCCTCTGTGGTGCTACGCCCTACATCCTGCTGCATGTTACAAGTCAGAGCTCTTCAAATAGCTTAGCCAGATTTGCGGGGACTGGCCTCCTTCAAGAGCAGTAAATGCTTGAACAATCATGGCATTAGCGTTGCGCTGTTGCATACACATCTTCAGAATGGACCATAGTGCTAGGCAACTGACAAGAACAAGGCAAAAGGCTAAGGGCTGCAATTCTCGCCCATTCTTTTAGGTGGCTCATTGCAGATCGGATCCAGGAGGGCAGGCCCTCATCAAAAAACAGGTCAACACAGGTGGAATTCACGTGCACCATGGCTAGCCGCAGCTTCTGCATTAAGCCATCGAAATCTTCTGTCCAATTTCCTGTAAAATACTGAGACAAATTTCTAGACAAATGGGCTGTTTGACTTGCATTTTCATATCTTACAGATGTCACACAAAGACCTGTATACTTCCACTGACAGCCCAACTGAGCTAATTCCATGAGCACGTCTACTTGCTCCTGGACTAGATCCACTCTTTGATTCACCAGCATAATGCCGGCTCTCAATTGAGAATTAATCTGCCTCTGTGTATCCAGGGCTGCAGCCGCATTGGCCTGCTCTGCTGAGAACTCTATGAAAAATGCTTTTCAATCAAGATATTGGCCAGGAGTTAAGCAGGCCTTGGCTAGGCTCATCCAATCACTTGGGGTCATGCAAAATCGATGAAGAGATTCTAATTGTGCTATGACAAAAGCTGCACTAGTGCCATAAGCATGGACCTCCTCTGTGAGCAGTTGAATTATTTTAAATTCCAAGGGCTCATGTACTCTATTTCCCCCTCCATCCTGAAATACGGGGAAGCACTGTTGCGCCCTAGCTTCTCTCCAGGCCTCCGGACAGAAACTCCGTCCACTAGACGTAGCTATTTCCGGGACATAGGGTGGTGGCCGTGGCAAATTTGGCAGCCCTGGGGCAGAAGGTTCCACATTAAGTTCTGCCTTCTCCAGCCTTCTTACTAATTTTTCTAGCTCTTCCTCAGTATCAGTATCCTCTCCCTCCTCATCTGTTTCTTCTGATTCCTCTGACTTTGCCGATATCTCCTCTTTTAATTGCTCTAACGCCTCGGATCCTTTTTAAAGTTCCTTCTGAAATCTTCCTTCTTTATCCTGGATGCAGCTACACACCAACTTCCACAAAGGGTGGACACCACCTTTTAACTCTCCTTGCTCCCATACAAGATCAAGATCCCTCCCAAGCTTATCCCAGCTTCTAAGTGTCAAGTGACCTGAAACAACAAACCATGGGGCCACTTTATCAATTTCTTGTAAAAATTTTTCTAATGTAGAGGACTTTATCTCCAGCCCCTTTGCCTTTAACAGCTCTCTTAGGGCGACAAAAATTGGGTGACTCTGTGAAGTTCCCATCTTATAAGAAACTTGTCTGAAAACCTGGAACTTTATCAGCTAGTTTCACTTTTGCACTTTATCGTCTCCTCCGAGAGTCTGACTTGTCCCACTAACCAGGAACCTACTTTCACTTTCAACTTTCACTTTCTTTTTTTCTTTTTTTTCTTTTTGTTTTTTCGAGACAGGGTTTCTCTGTGTAGCCCTGGCTGTCCTGGAACTCACTCTGTAGACCAGGCTGGCCTCAAACTCAGAAATCCTCCTGCCTCTGCCTTCCAAGTGCTGGGATTAAAGGCATGCGCCACCACTGCCGGCTCAACTGTCACTTTCAACTCTCGCTTTCAACTCTCACTTTCAATTCTCACTTTCAACTCGTCCCAATACCAGGAACCTATCTTGTCTCCTACCCGAGAACCTAACTTGTCCCACTTACCTGGGAACTTACCCAGTCGACTGTCCTGAAGCCGCAAGAAGTTCTGAACACGTCCCGAGAGGTTTTGGTAGATCTCAGTTTCGAGCACCACTTGTCGCTACCCTCGGAATAAGGCAACGGCAACCGTGTTCTTCTTCAAGTGGTTTATTCAGCTATCCCTGTACAGCGAGCTTCTTCTCTCTCTTTTTTCCTCCCTGTGCATCCCCTTAAAACCTTTTCCTTGTTCCAATCAGCGATTGCCACGATGTCACTACTAATTGGTCACTCTCAGTGACGAGAGGTAAGGCGATCGGGTAACCACACCTCTCAGCACATACAACTCCATATATGGAGTTGTCTTTTCTCTCAAGCAATGCCTATGCCAAGTGCCATCTTGTAATGGCGAGAGTGGAGCCACTTCCCACACTGCCCCCTACCCCCCACCCCCACCCACACCATGCCTGCCCAGCATGTCTGCAATGCTATGTGGGCTTCTTGCTGTCATTATCCAAATTTCTAACCTGGAAAGGCCAAACTTCTGATGACTGTATACTGACTGTTCCTGACTCTATCCATTTAGAGTTCAATATAGTTGCGTGTAGGAATACCCAAAGAGAGATGACCTGTGGGCTGAGTATGTCTACTTGCCCATCTGTAATAGTCCTGTTTATTCTTCTGATGGTAACACTTTTAAAGAATTAAAAATTTTAGTCTAGCATATAAGGTAATGGGTGTTGGCCTTTCTGCTCAGATGGGAAGATGTCCCAGGACTTGGGAGCCAGGAATGACATAGCTCTAAGGGGAGGCACCCCAGTGGAAGGGCATCCAAAGACACAGGAGCCCCAGGAACCACATAACCCTGAGAAGAAGCCTCCTCAGCAGAGGTGTTGCACCCAGAGAAGGGTATCCCCTGCCGAGCTGAGGAGCTCAGGGACCTCAGCCTGGCTCCTTCTCTTTGGTTTTCATCTTTTCTTTGTTGTTTGCTTTCTTCCCATGAATCACAGACAGTAAATCTCATGAAAGAGATTTATTAGAAGGTCCAAGGTGTGGAGGGACTAAGCCAGGTGAGAAGGAGCAGACAGCAGGGAACTGAGAAGACACAGAATATATAGGGATTCTTAGGGGGTGGAGCTTTCTAGAGCAAAGATTTCCAGGGTGAGGATTGGTGGATTTCAAGTCCTGAGTTTGGGGGATCTTAGGGATTGATGGGTTTCTGTGGGAAGTTCAGGGATTGGTGGCTTTTGTTCAGACTTTTCACCTAAAATTAGCATAATCTGGAGAGGGTTCTATTGAGGGCTGGAGATAACCTTTGTTACAGTTACAGAGACTGGAACCACCTTTATGATAGCTTGGGGGTGGGGCCTGGCTGCTGGAGCTCCCAGGTGGGGACCTGGACACTTTGTGCCTTGAGGATTTACAAAGTTAATAAAGTATACAAAGTTAACAAAGGGAGCCTAAGAGACTGGTGTGAATAGCCAACAATGGGGTTACTGACAATCAAGGTTGTCTCAGACAATGCATTAAGTTCCTTAGCTGTGTCTTCAAGAAGCCATTCCAATCTATTCCAGGTCAGCAGCTTTGGATAGTGAGGTCTGTGTGAGACCAGTGGATTTCATTATTGTGAGCATATCACTGTACTTCCTATACAATGTTATGAGAAATCTTTATCCATAACTGGAGTTATTGTCAGTCTTCAGCAAGATAAATCATTGCCTTTTCAGGGTAGAAGGCCCCAATGCAATCAACTATCCACTACTAGATAGGTTTGTGATGGTTCTATATTAGAAGCTGAGGATAATATTCTAGTTGTTGATATGTTGGGCGGTTCCCAGTAATAGCTTGATGTGATGATGCATGCCTTTAATCCCAGCACTTGGGATGCAGGGACAGGAAGATATCTGTGAGTTTGAGGCCAGCCTGGTCTACATAGTGAGATCTTGTCTCTGGGGAAGAGGGAACCTGAGCTGATGAGGCCATAATTAATCAGTCCTTAAACTTGAAATTATGAATTCTATTCACTCAGTGTTAGCTAACAAGAGTAGGTGGCTACCATCTATTGACAGAATATCTCTTTCCTCTTTGTTTTCAGTACATGCTTTCTCGAAGGAATTATTGTGAGCTACAGAGATCTTCTCAATTGTTATCTGTCGTCACATGTGTCTCTTCCTTTTGGCCTATTACATGGCAAACTTTTTAGGCAAATTTGATAATCATTATCCAAAAGACAAGTTGTTACAATTTTCCTCTATGCATGCCTTCCTGTATTTCCTGTAAATTTACGCATGCAGCCCATAGAAAATGTGTTTACTATATTTACAGACAACTTATCTAATGGGAAGACAGTATATGTAATTAGATCACATGTTCATTCTTTTGAGTTTCACCCTGATTCAGCACCAATAATTGAATTATGTACTGTAGCCACTGTTTGAAATGCTAAAAAAAAAAAAAAAAAAAAAAAAAAAAAAAAAAATCAAGCTTTCAATTTGTATACTCATAACCAGTATATAGCTCATGGTTTATACTTGCTTGAAATTGTTCCTTTTTAAGATATTGCTAATTCTCAAATTTTACAGTTATTTATGCAAATACAGCTTAATTTAAGAAACATGTACTATTCCTTAACTTTATAAGACATTTAAGAGCTTATACTGGATTGCCTGGACCCCAGGGCAATGCCACAGCAGATTTGTATAGCAGGCAGAACCCTTATAAGCCTTACAGAAACAATTGGCCATACAATCTTATTCTTTACATCATAAAATAGTAATAATTTGAGACAATAATTTGGTATTTCTAGAGAGTATGCAAGTCAAATTGCAAAAACTTATTCTCAGTGTCCTCAATTTCTTCATAATGGTGTTAATCCTTGAGGACTTATACCTAATCAATTAGGGCAAATGGATGTTACTTATTTTTGATTTTGAAAAATAAAAATATGTACATGTGACTTGACATATGTGACTTTTCAGGCTTTCCAGTTGCAACTGCTTTAACAGGAGAAGCAACTAAAAATGTAATTAGTTAATGCCTACATTATTTTTCTATGCTTGGTGTTCCATATCAGATTAAGATAGACAATGGCTATTGTCGTCAGACATTTGAGATGTTTTGTTGACAATTTAATATTACTCATATTACTGAGATTCCTTATTATCCTCAAGGATAAGGAATTGTGAAGCAGATATTATGAAACTTTAAAATAATATCTTCATAACTCTCTGAGTGTGGGACGAGCAGCTACTGGCACTTCTGCCATGGTTTTGCAAGGAACTTTGAAAAACTGGCTTTTAAAAATTAAGAGGGGGAATTATACCCTCCAAGGACACCAAAAGCACATCTTGCCTTTGTCTTATTCATCTTAAATTTTTTGCAAACTGATGCTAAAGGCCAGTCTGCAGCAGATTGCCACTGGCATCCAGTCACTTCCAATTCATTTGCCAGGATCAAATGGAGAGACCCCTAACTAATTCATGGAATGGTCCTGACCCTGTTTTAATTTGGGGATGTGGTTCGGTTTGTGCTTTTTCACAAAAAGAAAATGGAGCCCAATGGCTGCCTGAAAGATTGGTCCATCAAGTGGACACAATTCTTGAGCCTAATGATTATGGTACTAATGATGAAGATGGCTCAAAATTCCTATCAGCCAGCTGAGTTAACCTGACATATATTCTCCACTCTTACTGGAGAGTAAGTGATTTTTATCTATACTCAAAGCCACCCACTATGTACCTGGTGGCCAGACTTTGTGTCTGATCCCTGCCAATTAGTAGCTGGATTAGATACCTGGGACATTCCCGCTTACAACTTTATGTTCTACACTGCCTGGATAATACTGTTGCTTTTAACCTTTGGACCTTGTATTTCAAACAGATTGGTTGCTTTCACACAAGATTGCTCTCAGCAAGCTCAGCTATTCATCATGGCAGTTATCCATCACTATGAAAAAAATGCATCGAGTGCATGTTCACAGGTCCTTTGGTCTGAATGTGGCTTTGGTCTGTATGGGAAAGAGTGTGCCATAGATGACCGGTAGTCAAAGATGGGTAAGAGTGTTCTTGAGAACCTATAGACCTAGGGACAAAAGCATACAGGTATGTTCTCCATGATGGGTAATAAGGAGCAATATAGACACCAACCTAAGGCAGGCACGGTCACCTGGCCACTCTTTACCCTAGATGGAATGATGGAAAACAAGTAAATTTTGTGCCCCGTCCAGCTGCTGGCAGTGCTTATCTTTAAAAAACTAATAAGGGGGAATTGTGCCCTCCACCCAGCCTTGAGCAGGCCAGAAAGATCTTGCTTACCACAATAGACCTAATAATAGGACCTAGGTGGAGTTACCCACTTTGGCTGCACATACAACCTGGACAACTTTCGGACCCTTGTTATATGCCCGTGTTACATTCTATGATGACCTTCATAGCTCTGACCCAGCTATAAAACACGTGCAATTGGTTCTATTGCCTGCTAGAGTTTAAACCATTTGTTCAGTAGTATTCTCTTTCTCTGTCTCTGTTCCTGTTTCTCTCTTTCCAAAAAAAAAAAAAAAAAAAAAGACTGGTATGTATTAGATATGCAATGAAGACTTGTTTAAAATGTTTGTTGAAGGAGGGAGTGAGGTTTCAAAATTTGGCAGTAGTAGACAAATGAGGAAGACTGACATGAATGGTCTAATGCTGTAGAAAATGGGTCTGGGAAACAGGAACAAGGACCCACTTTTGTTTTAGGCTTCTCTCTTTTCTTGCAGAGTATTCATTTGTTTATTTATATTTACTTTACACCCTGCTCACTGCCCCACCTTCTGATCACCCCCTCCCACAATCCTTCCCCCATCTTCCCTCCTCTTCTCCTCTGAACAAGTGGGGGCTCCCAGCTCTTTCCCACTCTGGCTCATCAAGTCTGTGAGGCTAGGCATGTCCTCTCCATTCCCACTGAGGCTAGACAAGTGAGCCCAGCTGGAAGAACATAATCCATGCATAGGCAACAGCTTTTGAGATAGCTCCTTGCTCCAGTTGTTCAGGATACACATGAAGACCCAGTTTCCAGAGGTTTTTATTGAATAATTATTTCTTGAGTATTCCATGTATGACCAGGAGTCAATGACAAACACAATAAGACATTTTTAATTGTTAGACCAGCCAGGAAGTGGTGGTACATGCCTTTAATCCCAGCACTTAGGAGGCAGAGGCAGGTGGATTTCTGAGTTTGAGGCCAGCCTGGTTCACACAGTGAGTTCCAGGACAGCCAGGGCTAAACAGAGAAACCCTGTCTCGAAAAACAAACAAACAAAAAAACCAAGCAACAACAACAACAAAAAGAACTTAATTGTTAGACCAGATTGCATTGTTTCTAAATTGGTCTAGATCCTTGATTTTAAAAGTGAATCTCTATGCATACAAATTATTTTTATTTCATGCTAAGGAATTGTTTTTCCAAAGAGAATTTCTGTTTTTCCCCCAATAATCTCCTAACTTGAAATAATTTCAGTGGGCCTTGAGCTATAACACAGTATTTTATGAAACAGGTTAATAATATCACAGTGTTGGGATTTCACAAAGATTAATAGTAGTGATGTGATCAATACTACTTTAGTTAAAGAACAATAATACATGCATACTAGGTCTTCAGGAAAAGATATATTACATTTTTAGTATAAAATGATTAGAACATTATCGTTCAAATATAAGAATAATAGTAACAAAACAATAAACAAAAGGACCGTTGATTCTGTGAGGAAGAATCAGCAATTCCTGTTTTGAATAGCAGGACCTCACCTTCATTTAAGTAATGCCTTTTATGTTCAAATTGCTTAACCAAAATTAAGTAATTAATCCTCACAGTAAGCTCTGCAAGGGAGATAAGAATTATCTTCATTTTACAGATTAAGTCAAATGTACCATATTTCAAATGATTAATGCTTTGAAATCTCTAGTACCAAATGGTCTCTGCTCTTCCAGAAGCATGTGGAAGTGGAAATTTACATAGTAATTATGTGTTCAATTGTGTTGAGGAACCAAGTGGCAGGCTCAGATAATCTTTAGAAAGAGAAGGAAAAGAAAGAGAAAGAAAGAAAAATATTGGCATTACAGGGAGAAGGGAGAGCAATTCTTCTAATGCCTGTTGACTGATAATATTATTTGCACACATGGCTTCTCTTCTCATAAGTCCTGTACGCTAAGCGCAAGAACAAAAAGGCCCATGGAACAGTGGGTGATGCTGTTTAATGCACAGAACAAATCCCATGGAAAAGTAGGGTTTGCAGCTTGAGAAATAACAATGAAGGCACACTGATGATAGCTAGGACATACAGCCGTTTCCTTACCATGCAGTGTATAGATTCCAGTGTTGAGTGCATTCTGCTTACTATTAAACAGGTCTTCATTCTGAGGAGACTTCAGAAGATGTCACTAGAATGTTATAACACTGTTAATGCCTTACATTGTGGAAACACTTCAATCAATATGCTGTCCTTTATTTTCTTTTGAAGAAAAATTTCTCTTGTTCTCCAAGGCAGGACAAGTCTTAACTGGCTAATTGGTATGAAGAAAGGAGGAGGGTTGCATATTCACCTGGCTCTCTAGTCATTTACTTACATATTAATCATCTTGCTGTTTACTGGGTGGCACCACTGTGTTCTGGAAAAGGACCAATTCTGTGCATGAATAGGAAGGATTCATGGCTTTATGGGATTTTAGTTCAATGAGAGCAGTGTGTGTGTACATGCATGTGTGCATGAATGTCTGTACATGTGTATGTGCATGTATGCATATGCATGTGTGTGTGCACATACATGTATGTGTATATATATATACATATATATATATGAGTGCATGCATGTATGTGCATGTATGTGTGTGTGTGTGAGTTTGTATACTGCCAGACATGGTGCAGAGGGTCCTAAAGTAGCATCAGAGATGCAAGTTCTATTTCTAATGATACAGATGTCTGGAGTAACTCTCCTGGTGAACAATGGCCACTAGTGCTTAAGAGTGGAATGCTCGAGATCAGGACCTCCTTTCCTTTCCTGCTATTGTTGCCTGTGTATGTCTACATGTGTATGTCTACATGTGTAAGTACAACCTGCTCAGGCCATTTAGTTGTCTCTACTTGAAGCTTCAAAAAGTCTGGTTCCTGAGATATCTTCAACCTGGGGCCCAACATCACATCCTCTTTGTTGTTGTTGCAAAGAATCTACTCTTCATTGGTGGTCATTGAAAAATCACCATCTAGAAGCTAATGCAAGCTAGATTTCCATTGTTCCCACTTCCCCCCACCCATGAATGTCTGTGAGAAATCTCACAGATGGAATTCCTGTGCAGAAGAGGACATGGGACAATATCAGAAGATATGTGCAGAATCACAGACATCGGTAAGAACATCATCTTGTAGAAGCAGTCAGTGCACACTGTGGGTGTTGACATTTTGAAGGGGACATGGGAGACTCTGGAAAGTAGAAGCAAGGGCAGCATTCTACTCCAAATAATCAGGGTAGATTTTCAAAAGTTGTAAAAACAGGGATCTGGAACTGAAATTTGAATAATTTGTGAGAAAGACATGGGGTTGTGGACACAGCTCATTTTACATTATAGATGCATCTAGTTAGAGTTTCAGAACAAGTCTAGAGAAAAGTGGTAGACAGTATTTGAAAGAAATAGTATGGATTGTGTAAAGACAACAGACACCCCAATTCTATGGGTCTAACCACACCCCCATAGAGATATTCAAAATAAGTCTGAACTGAGACACACCTAGTGAGACTGTAGACCCCAAAGACAAACCACTTTCAAGGGCTTCATGGTAGTTACTTAGCAACAACAAGGCCAGGGAGATTGTCCTGAAAGCTTTAAGGGACTTGGTACTCTGTGTCATATGTGCTCTCTTTTAAGGACATAGTATATTCTTTAGGGGGAATGCTGGAAGGGTTGCTTCAAAAAATGCAAAATAAGGTCAGAAGGACAGAGATGAGGGAAAAGCAAAAATGAGAAAATAATCAGGTAGGCAGAGATTTAGAAAAAATCATTTTTGAGAATGTTGAACATCAAAAGCAGTTTTAGGGTCTGGGGAAATGGCTCAGTGGACACTGTGCTTGCCATGTTAGCCCAATGGGTAATCTAAGTTCTGATCCCCAGAGCCCATGTGAAAGCTGCACACAACAGTCTGAATGTCTGTGATCACAGCCCACTGCTGCAGGGAGGTGAGCAGTGAAGACAGGTCCTCAGGGGCTCTAGGACCAGCTAGCTCAAACACAGTGGGATGTGGGACATCAAGGAACAACACATGGAGTCTGTCCTCCGACCTCCACACCTGCCAGGGCACACCCCTCTTCCATAAAATTGCAACATTCGTGTCATAGGACACTGAGCAGTTTATAGAACACCCACTGTTTGGACTACAGCATGTCCCGTCACAAGCTGGCGTGGACCAGGCCAAAAGAGAACGCAGACAGTCAGAGTTCATGCAGTCAAACTAAATGTGAAGAGTCCAGGATTTCAAAACTAGGAGAGTCTAGGACAAACCAAGGGTCATGAGCATGCTGTGCCAGAAGCACAACCGAATATGATTGAGACTTTCCACCATGTCAGCATGTGCTGAAGGACAACAAATTCAAGAGCTTTGGCAGTTTCAATAACAGCAATTTGTCATAAAGCTTGCCTTTCTTAGCAATCATTCCGAAACGAATACTACTTCTTTATTCCGATTTTAATCACAAATATCAACTCTCATATCACACATCACACAGTAAGTATGTATGTCTCTTTTATGTATAAATGGGTTATGGAGTGAGTGGAAGTTGAAGAGGCTCCTGTGGAAGCAGCCAGAGACAGATGAACTAGGTCAGTGCTGGAAGCTGCTGGCTGCCGTGGCGGCTGCTGAGTCAGGGTTTGACATCAAAGCTGAAGGATGCAGCTGCCAGGTAGGTGGATGGCTGAACAGTGTCCAGAACAGTAAACAAGATGAGTAGACAGAGTTTGATAAGCTGTGTCAATAGCAGGGGTCCCAGCCAAGTTGGGGAGTCCCTGACACACATGACAAAGCTTGGATGAGGGTTTGGTTTGGAACCCTGTAATCTCAGAGTTAGGTGTTTGCCTCTGTATGGGCTCCTAGTAAGGGGTTTACACCCTCTCCCTGATCTGGCATGTCTGGTAAGTTCTCGGTTCTGGTTCTTGTTACATGAATTTAATGTGCTCATGTGCTCCTATGGGTTCAGGTCTGTAGGCCGCTGCCCAGACAGGTCAAGATGGCACTGGCTTCCGGTATGATCTACTGGTAAACAAGTGCACTGCGAATGTGATCACCCTTGGGCCAACTCAGTTTGGCACCAACCCCTCCCGAGTGGGATATGCTAATGAAGCACTGCAATTCTGACTAATGGCAAACCTCCACGTACATTCCTCCTCCCCCTGCCCCACCCATCAGGGCTGAGCATATAAGCAGCTCGCTCTGGGTGTTCAAGGTCCCCAGGTAAATGATGAATGAAGCGCTTCAATAAAGGTGTTGAGAAGGATCCGGTTGCTCACGTCTTTTCTTGCTGGTCGAGGGGTGGCGAGACACAGGTCAAGTCAATAAACTTAAAGAGGGACTCCCCTTCTGTGCCTGGGAATGTCATTGATGAGTCTGCCAGATGGCTGTGTCTGACGGTGCAATTTCTAAGTCCACTCATGGCTGAAGTCATCCTTCTCCTCTTTCAAAGGAATCAAAAGCTGTTTGTAAGATGGAGAATCCCAGGGAATTGCTCAGCTTGAAAAACCACCATTTTATTAAATATGGAATAATACAGAATAGGCATAAACTGATTTCAGTGCCAAGTCAGCAAAGTAAGGAAGCCATCTCTGTTTTAATCCTATGAGGAAACTAACTCAGAAAGAAATAGGATGTTTTGGTTCTGTTTCTGGAACTTTCTTTAGCCTTTCTTTTTTTTCTCTCTCTCTCAAGCCAACCTCTCTGTTCTGCTCACTGTAACACTTGCTTTACTCTAGGACTGAAAAGCCAATTACATCTTTGTTGTAGTTTTGTCTTTTGAAAGAAGTAAGGTTAGTTAAAATGCTGGAAGACCGTAGCTTTCAAGATGAGGTGTGGCTCCATATAAGAATTTGAAGTCTTGTTAATAATTGAGAGACAGAAGAAAGCACTATCTTCTGATATTAGGAAATTATATGCTTTGTATTTTAGGGCTGTCATCAAAAGAAGAAAAATAGAATGTAAAAATTTCAATGTATTTGCGAAAGAAATATGAAGTAATTTATTTAAATGAATTAGTCCAACTTTCTAATCCAAGTATTCAATGGAGAGCTTTGAGTAACTACCACATGCAGAGTAAGACATTTTCGTCACTCTTTCCTCCTCCGCCCCCACCTTGTCTTCCTTTTCATTTTTCTCTGAATCCTCACCAAACACCCAACGAGGAACAGGACTAAGCGCTAACACTGCGGATTTGGAGACAGACCAGCTGAAACCTCTCTCCCCGTAAGAGCTGGGTTCCAGTTCTCCAGCGGCTCTGGATGCTGACAGATGGAGAGCGATCTGTGGGATATGAGTCAAGCAGGCAGCTCCGTGCAGCCAGAGACAGGAAGAATCTAGACCTGAGCGAGCAACCGCAATAGTATGATGTTAAGCAACGGGTGTTTTCACTGGCTCAGGAACAGCATTCGACCCTTTAGGGGATATTTTTCTTTTTTCTTGAGAATGGAGATTGATTGTAGAAATGAAAGCCCAGTGGAAAAGGGAGGGTAATTGTACTCACTTTTTCTAGTTTTTTCCCCTTTCCTTTTTACTTTCTCTTATATTTATAGAATACTAAGAACTGAGTGCTTTGTGCTCCGAAACAGCTCACACTGTCAAACGACATGGGAGTTAGGTACTAGTGTCGCCTCCACCTTAGACCCGGGGAAGCGTGATCTGAACAGGCAGACTCTCACAAGAGCTACCTGATTCCAGAGCATAGGACCAGAAAGGGATCCATGAGCAAGTAAACCTGGGGCAGTCAGGATAAAGAAAGTTAACTCTTTTTTCACTTATTCACTTTACTACCCGCTTACTGCCCCATCCCAGTCACCCCTCCCACAATTCTTCCCCCATTCCCCCTTCCCTTCTCTTAGGGGTGGGGGGCCCCCTGGGTATCTCCCCGCCATGGCACTTCAAGTCTCTGAGAGACTAGGAGCTTCCTTTCCCACTGAGGCCAGACAAAGCAGCACAGCAAATAGAGCGTATCCTCCAGGCAACAGCTGTTGGGATAGCCCCCTCCACCCACATGAAGGCCACGCTGCACATCTGCAACATATGTACGGGGAGGCCCAGGTCCAGCCCGTGCATGTTCTTTGGTTGGTGGTTCAGACAGGAGAGCCCCAAGGGTCTAGGTTAGTCGACTCTGTAGGTCTTCTTGTGGTGTTGTTATCTCCTTTGGGGCCCTCAATCCTTTCTTAATGTGTCTTCTGATACTTTTGGAGTCCCAGGATTCCTGAAACCCTTGAAATAAGTTCTCACAAATCCTTGTTTATTATAGTCTCTTCAACTCAAAGAGGCCACATATATACTTATTGTTTGCTGCATCACCCCAAACAGACATGTGTGTAATGCCTGAGCTGCCCCACGTTGGGCGACCAAATTGTAATGGCCTGCTCTGTTCCGCAGGTCCAGGTCTATTGGGAGAGAGTGTGGGGCAAGTGACTCGAAGAATGGAGACAAGACAGAGGGTCTGATCAAGTCTCAAGTCTCGTTTATTGTGTCTCTCTCTCCTTTATTGTCTCTCTCATTGTCTCCCGTATTCTCTCTATTGAAGGGAAATCTGGGGTATTTATATGCTTTTGCCACATGCCTTGTAGGCGCGTGGATACCACGTGCCTTGCAGGTGTGGATATGACGTAATCCTTACAGGCATCTATAGCGTGGATAGCACGTGCACTGTGCATGCTTGGCTACCACATGCGCCTTACAGGCATGTATGGCGTGGATAGCACATGCACCGTGCACCTTGCAGGCTTGGATACCACGTGTGCCTTGCAGCTGGGGGCAGTAAACAGCAAAACAAAATATGTGGGATATCAGAGTGTGCTTCAGCTGTTGTAGGCTGTTGAAAAACAAGTCTCACGTCAGGGTATATGGCTTGAGATGGCTGCAAAGCTGATAGCCGCTTTCTGCTAAAAGTTGGCTCCCAACAGACGTGTTAAGTATCACACAGTTCCTGAGGGTTAGAAATCCCAGAGCAGCAAAGGCCCCATCTTGATCCTTTTCCTCGATTTCTGCCGAGGTCTGTGGGAAAGGCTGTGGTTTGAATGCTGGTACCGTGCTTATCTCTACAGTTGGATTTCCTTGATCACTGAATATTAACAGAGTACCATTCATGACTCAGAACATCATGCAGACTATATATATCGGTACCACTAGCTAATAGTGATATAAGTGGATATGTTTTAAGCATCTTTGAGCCTCAGCTAACTTTCTTATCTAATAAGAGTGTTATTTTATATACTATATTATAAAGTCATGAAGATTAAAAACATAGTATATGTAAAGACCTAGTTGATTATTTGACATATAGTAGGTACGAAATAATGGTAGCTATTATTTACCAAGAGAAAGTGCAACCTTTTCTATTTGCTTCCATGGTGTGTCTGAAGCTATAAGAGCATTTGACAATGAAAGTCATAATTTGCATTCTGGGGCAAGGTTACAATTTACTTGTATTTTTTGTTCAGAAAATAAAAATAAAATCTTTAGAAGCATACTAATTCTTTATTTTGTCGTAAGATTTTTTACTTATTTATTTTTTTTTTATTTTTTTTTTTATTTTTTTTTATTTTTTTTTTTTGAGACAGAGTTGCTCTATTAAGTAGTCCCAGGTGTCCTGGAACTTGACATGTAGACTTTGTTAGTCTTGAGCACCCAGAAATCCTCCTGCCTCTGACTGCCAAGGACAAGATTAAAGGCATCCGTTACCATGCCCAGCTAGCTGATCACGGATATTTTTAATATTACAATAAAAGATTATATTTACAAGAAAATGCTAGCATTGTGTTGTGTGCATGTTACAGTTGTGACACTTCACAGTACTGTATAGTACACCATAAGTAAAATCAACCAGACACTTTGTCCCTTTCGATTTAACAGTGAGAGGTCAGAACACTGAGGACTGCACCAGAGACTTCTTGAAGTGTACACATAGCACGAAGGACTTCTGGGCATCACTTCTAAATCTCTTTGTTTGCTTGAGGCTCACATTCCAAGTATTGTTCTCTGTGACATCGATGTGGAAGAGGAGTTGACTAGACAGGAGGTTGCTGGTTTTGTCAGCCTGATGCTTTGAAAGTGACCACGGGCGAACTGTCACCTCTGCAAGACAGTTATGTTTGATGCAGAGGAATGAAAATACTAACCTCCAACTTCCTTTTCATGAGGAAAACATCTTGATTCAGTTTTGAGATTACATATATACCATATGACTATATATGTATCTGCATTGTAAAATGAAAGGAAGAAAAATATAGCTTCCAGTGCAGACTGTTTAGTATAGGAGAGCTGGCTCCGGTGACGTGGGTGCAACTGGTGGCCAACCAACTCAGCTTCCACCCTGCCCAGATCCAGGTTTTCCAGTTGGTCCAATCCAGCATCTACCCCATCTGTGAACTGCTGATGCATGTGAAAGGGCTGGTCCTGCAGATCCAAAGCTGCAGGATCTCCACAACACAGAACAACAGGATTACAGAGACCAGTCCTGATGTGGACCCACTGTTGATGGTGTAGCAGATGCCTGCGGCCTCGAAGCAGACCAATGGCTCATTGGAGTGAGCATTTGCAAGTAAAGATGTGTGGACAAAAGGGTGCACCGTGGGACACACGGCCACTCACTGCAGCATCCACAGAGAGACTTACTGTCTTCGTGTGTGTGTGTGTGTGTGTGTGTGTGTGTGTGTTTGTGAGTGTTGCAAGGGCAGAGGGAGGATGTGGATGAGTGGGGAGATGAATGGGATTGGGGTGCATGATGTGAAATTCACAAAGGATCAATATAAAAGTTTTTTTAAAAAGGAAAACAGTTTTTAATTAGAGTAAAATATATCACTTTCCCCATCTCTTTCCTCCTTCCAGCCTTCCCACATACCCTCTCTCTGACTGCTCCCATGTGCACCCCAGGTTGGGAGCCTCTTTTCTTTGATTATTATATATATGCATGTATAAATTTGTGTGTGTGTATCTCTGTGTGTGTCTCTGTGTATATGTGTATGTCTATGTGTGTATATGTGTATGTCTCTGTGTGTGTGTCTCTGTGTGTGTCTCTCTGTGTATATGTGTATGTCTCTGTGTGTGTGTGTGTGTGTGTGTGTCTTCAGGACTGACCACTCTCCATGGAACAACCAACCTGTAAAGCAGCTCATCTCTTGGAGAGGCTAATCCTTCATTTCCAGGAGTCATTAGTTGCCTACAGGCTTTTGTCTAAGTATGGGACTCTGAAAAATTTTCTCCTTTCACATGAACAAGTCCATTGACTTTGGTGGTGTTCTTGTCTTGCATGTGCATCTGTTTCTAGGAGAGACCATCTCACACTAGACTTCTTGGTATTCTGGCTATAATTATTATTTTTATTATTTTATTATTTTTTTATTCCAGCTCCCTCTTCCGTCGTGTTCCCTGAGTCATAGATGCAGGAGCTGTGATGTGGATGTGTCCATTGGGGTTGATCTCTGTCTGCAGTGTGTCGGTTGTGCTTTTCTGTGACATTCTCCATTTGCTGTAAAGAGAATCGGTTTTTTTTTTTTTTTTTTTTTTTGTTTGTTTTGTTTTTTGTTTTTGATGAGGGGCAAGAGCTACGCTTATCCAGGAAAGGTTTATACCCATCTTCTCTTTTCTCCCCTTGTCTCCTCTCGTCTCCCCTCTCCTCCCCTCGTCTCCCTTCTCCTTCTCCTCCCCTCTCCTCCCCTCGTCTCCCTTCTCCTTCTCCTCCCCTCTCCTCCCCTCTCCTCCCTTCTCCTTCTCCTCCCCTCTCCTCCCCCCTCCTCTCCTCTCCTTCCCTCTCCTCTCCTCTCCTCTCCTCTCCTCTCCTCTCCTCTCCTCTCCTCTCCTCCCCTCTCCTCAGATGACCTGTCTCTACCTCCTGAGTTCTAGGATTAAAGCTGTGCCTGTCATAGGAAACATATTTTAAGCTTAGATACACCACTGAAGCTTTATTATAATTATGATTCTACCACTATATTAAACACTATTAAACCAATCCATGTTTTGAGAAATCAAATCTAGCAGAAATGGGGGATTTTGTCTATTTTTATTTCTGTGGATTTGTTTGGATTTGAAGTGCTTCTTGGTACTAAGTATTTTTCCACATTTTTTGTGACTATGCTGGCTAGTTATATTTCAGCTTGACACACTGGGGTCATCTTAGAGCAAGGAGACTCAATTAAGAAATTACCTGCAGCTGGGCGGTGGTGGCGCACGCCTTTAATCCCAGCACTTGGGAGGCGGAGGCAGGCGGATTTCTGAGTTCGAGGCTAGCCTGGTCTACAGAGTGAGTTCCAGGACAGCCAGGGCTACACAGAGAAACCCTGTCTGGGGGGCGGGGGGGGGGGAGAGATTGCCTGCATAAGATCAAGCTGTAGGCAAGCCTGTAGGGCATTTTCTTAATTGGTGATTGATGGAGTAAGGCCACAGGCTATTGTGGGTGGGGCCACCCCTGGACTTGTAGTCCTGGGTTCTATAAGAAAGCAGGCAGAGCAAGCCGAAGGGAGCAAGTAAGCAAGCAAGCAGCATTACTTCATAGCATCTGCATCAGCTCCTGCCTCCAAGTTTTTGCCCTGCTTGAGGCCCTGTCCTAACTTTCTCTGATGATATACAGCAATATGGAAGTATAAGTAAAATAAATTCTTTCCTCCCCAAGTTGCTTTAGCTCTTGGTGTTTCATCACAGCAATAGAATACTCCCCCCTGTAGCCTGTGCATCAGTTCCTGCCTCCAGCTTCCTGTCTGGTTTCAGTTCCTGCCTTGGACTCAATGGACTGTGATTTAGGATATATAAGCCAAATAACCCCTTTCCTCCCCAAGTTGCTTTTGGTCATGGTGTTTCATCACAGCAATTGTAACTCTAACAAAGAAACATGACTAATTTCATCACCACATATGTAAACAGATATAACCATACCAGTGTCCGCTGTTGGTTATATTTTTAGGGTCAATTTTGCTTGAACCTGTCAAGGAAGCTTTAGGCTTTTCTCTTCACTTTGTTGCTGTATCAAATCACTTGTGGGTCCTCTTTCTCATTCTTTTGTTTAAGCTAGCAGGAATCCAGCTGTATGGAGGTAGGTTGGTTTCCTAGACTTAAGAAAAGATGGGTCGATGAGGAAGGCCAAGAGTGACTCCAGGAGGAAGGAGTGACTCTAGGGTAAGGTCCAGCTTGAGAGCAGGAAGCCAGCCTAACCCCAACTTTGTAACACAGGGGTAGGCAGAGTGTGGGACCCTGTGCTGAGACATGTGATGGAAATAGAGGGTATAAGATTTGAAGAAGTGTAGGGGATGAGAAGTGAGGGGCAAGTGTCACACGCATTTCACTCCATCAGCACAGGTGTCATGGATTTCTGTGTGACAGGTGAGTCATCCCCTGGAGATGCTCCTCATGTGACTAGCAAACACTTTCGTGATTGCTCTATGGGGCTTGCAAGAGTGTGCCTTGTGGATATAACTTACATATCCAGTTACATTTCTTTACTGAAACATTTTTCTTTACTTGTGTCTTTTCTCTCCTCAAAAATCACATGGACTCTTTCCCCATGAGAGAAAGTCCTTTTCCTGATAACAGAATCCTCTCAAATATTATTCACTAAGTTTTTTTTTTTACATAGAACTTTTTGTTCTCTTGAAACAGGCTGCTTAGTGTGTACAGACATGGCATGGAGCCTTGTTCCAGCCTCATGCTCCTAGACTATGTCCCTTCACAAAAAGAACCTTCTGAATTGTCTTCCCAAGTTTACAACTTGTAGACTTCCCAGTCCACGGTAGAAACTCTGCACACTTTTTTCCCCCCTGATCTTTGCCACTAGGTGATAATCACAGTAACCAAACAGCTCCCAATTGGTATGCTTGTGGGGTATCCTTCCTTCCTTCCTTCCTTCCTTCCTTCCTTCCTTCCTTCCTTCCTTCTTTCCTTCCTTCCTTTCCTTCTCACTCTTTCTTCCTTTTTTCTTCTTTCTCTCTTTCTTTCCTTGCTCCCTCCCTTCTTCCTTCCTCTTTCCCTCCCTCTCTCCCTTCCCCTCCTCTCTCTCTGACAGGGTCTTTATGTAATTCTGGCTGTTCTGGAGCTCATTATGTGTAGATCAAGCTAGCCTCAAACTCACAAAGATCCTCTGTCTCTGCTCTCTGCCCCCTTTACCCCCTTTTCTGGAGTGCAGAGACTAAAAACATGCCTCACCACACCCAGTCCTTGTGTTTTTTCTCAAATGCTACGTAGTTCATTCACATTAGTTGGCTTCCATATTCCATCTTTACTTATCACTGTGGAGAGCAGATGAAGCTTCCAGTGAAAGTGCGTTGTTGACATGAGCTTAGTCATATCATGGGCACCCATGTCCTCGACCCCTTAGTCAGGTTCAGGAGCTGTGGGTCACTGTCATTAAATTCTTGGTATTCTTGAGGCCTAGACATAGTGTTGTATGAATAAGAGAGGCTCAGTCAGTCAGTCAGTCAGTCAGTCCTTCTCTCTTTCTTTTGAAAAAATATATATATATACATGTATATATATGTATACATTAAAGATTCGAATGTTGTGAATGAAACTCAGATAAGATGCTGCAAGAACAGCATGTTCTCTTAACTGCTGAGATTCTCGCCAGCACTGAGGCTCAGTCATAATGGATGGCTGCTGTAATGATCTCTGCCAGAAAGATCACAAAAGTTTAGCTCTTTGGTATTTTTTTTTTCTACCTGGCTTCATCTGTTTTTGTCTTTCATAGAAATGTTCCCTCAACAGCAATAAGGGAAATTCTCAGAATGTCCCTGTCCCAGAATGTCTCTTTTTGATAATTACCTCTGCAGATGATATACATGGCGCTCGAAGGTATTTTGACTTCATTACTATGCTAATGTTTATGTAAGTGTCATAAGGGGACTATAACCCCCACGTTCATTTTAGTTCTATATATTTCTGAAGTAAAGGTCCACAGAAAGAGAATTGATGTCTGCCGGTGGAAAAGAATGAAGGTAATGAAGATACAAATGGAAGTTTAGAACCATCATAAAGCACGCTAGCAAATAACAACAAAGACCGGGGAAAGAATTAGAATCCATTAAAAATATCTTATGCTTTCGCTAATGTTTTTTGCCTCCTAATATGATTCCTGTTCATTAGGCTTTTCCAGTTTTCATTATCTGTGCAGGCTGTTCTCGTCTTGATAAGACTCCCAGTTGAGTTTCGTCTGCCCCCACACCCCGTTCTTCATAGACCCCCTAAAACTTTTCACCTGTTTGTGTGACTGTCTCTCGGAAGCTTATTTTAGTGAAACTTTTAAACACCGTATTTTGTATTAGCATGCTAAAGATGTATTAGCATGGCTCTGTCAGTTTACTGACAGTACTGATCATGTTCATCTCTGCAAGGTTTAAAACTGTTGCCTAGCAAAAGAGAAGCTTTGCAGCTATCCCCATAGGCACACCAGGAAGCAGAGACGTAGCCATTCTTTCTCTCCCTCTGTCCCTCCTTCTCTCCCTCCCCTGTCCCTCCTTTTTTCCTTTTAAATTTAGGTTCATCTTTTTAATGGACACATTAACAAAAGAAGTTTAGTCAAAAAGAGGACTGGAGGAGCGGAAAGGAATTGCAACCTCATAGGAAGAACAATGGCGGCTGACTGGACCACCGTGTGCTCCCAGGGACTAGACCATGAACCAAGGAGTGTACAGGGAGGGATCTCAATATCAATGAGAGGAGAGGCCCTTGGTCATGAGTAGGTTTGATGCCTCAGCATAAGGGGATGCTAAGGCAATGAGGAGGGATTGAGCAGGTGGGTGGGTGAGCACCCTCATAGACATAAAGGGGAGGGGGAGAGGGCAGATGTGGGATGGGGGTTTGTGGAGGGGTAACCAGAAAGTGGATATCATTTGAGATGTAAATGAATGGAATGATTAGTAACAACAACAACAACAACAACAACAACAACAACAACCAAAGCTCACGCCAACATCAGACTCTTGAGGTCCATCCTTTTTCGAGTCTGCTTTCTTCTCTTCCACACAGTTGGCAGCAAGGAACTGAAAGGACAACTGTTGGTGTGGTGTCAGCAGCTGGAGAAGCACCTACTAGCTCCTACAGTGCAGATGAGGCTCTCAGTGTCGATGTTGGCCAGGGCCTTGCACACAAGCCAGGCCAGAAAGGTTCAACCTTGGCATCAGTTGCTTTAATGAAGGTATCGATCTCATCCTTAGGGCATGGTGAGGGTGGATTAGAGGCCTGTGAGTTTGCAGACAGAGGTCAGCAGGCTGACTGGACTGGCCATAAGTAAGTGTGCTCTTTGCAGGATGATGAAGTCTTCACCCCAGTGCAGCATTAGCTTCCTTAGCGTGCCCAAGCACTTTGGTGGCAGCTGAGGAAAGACGTATTTTCTTTCTTTCTTTCTTTCTTTCTTTCTTTCTTTCTTTCTTTCTTTCTTTCTTTCTTTCTTTCTTTCTTTCTTTTTTTGAGACAGGGTTTCACTGTGTAGCCCTGGCTGTCCTGGAGCTCACTCTGTAGACCAGGCTGGCCTCGAACTCAGAAATCCGCCTGCCTCTGCCTCCCAAGTGCTGGGATTAAAGGCGTGCGCCACCACCGCCCGGCAAGACGTATTTTCTTGTTTCCATGTCTAGGTCCTTGTTTGATGCCAATGGAGTGAAAGTTTGAAAAAGGTACCACTTTCCCAAAGCATAGTTTTTATTCTGAGCTATGCCTGCTGCTGACATTTGTAGAGGGATATTCCACTCCCCCTACATTTTACAATAAACTCGGTAATTTGGGAGGAGCTGATGTGGGAGGAGTAAGGAGAGGAAGAGGAGAAGGAAGAGGTAGAGTTAAGGAGCAGAGATGTAGGTGCCATGGAGGACCATGCATATATCGAGAGCAATCCCAATATTTAACCTTATGATATAAGTTGTTACCCAGGACTGCTGTATACTGGGACACACCTCTATCTAATTGTGTGGGTATCTTGTTAACTGAGCATTATCAAACATATAAAGCCTTTGGATAATCTTTAAGCATTAGAGTCTCATTTCTACTGGGTACTGCATGAATGGCGGGATGGTCTGGGCTCAGCCCAGCCTTGTGGAGACAGTGTGGTAGATTGGCAGAGCCATCTCCCACACTGGTGTCTCATGGGTGCAAGGGCTGGTGTTTCTGGCTGGCCGTTTCTAGCTCTGGCCACAAAACATGGCGGCAGAGCTAAGCAGAGCCGTCGCCGCTTAGATAGTTGGACCAAGAAATAGCCTTGTTGAAATGTTACTTTAACAGACATTAGTCAGTCTTGAATTTTTAATCTCCTTTATAAATGTGGAACTCTTGTGATGAAATGTATTCAGTATGGTCCTAACACTTCATTCATTCTCTCATTTGGCACAGATAACACACCTGCCTGTTGTCATTTTTCTTTGCTCACAGGTGCAATATAGCCTTCAACATCAGGATGGAATCACTTTTAAACAAATGTTGTAAAAGGTAGTTGACTGGTGGGGTGAAGCCAGGGAGGAGTTAAGCAGGGTGATGTGAAGACAAGAGAACGGTGAGGGATACTTTAGAAAAAGAGTGATCCCCTATTTGGGATCGTGGGGAAGGCCACTGAAGCTAGAGTGCTGTGAACATTGTCATGATGATGACGGAGTGGCAGCGACACCTGAGGGGATAGAGAAGACAGCTCATCTTCTTCATCTTCTAGGATGATGGGACATGGAATGGAGACTTTATTCAACAAGCAATGCAAAGCCACTGAGAGATCCCATCAGATGATTCATGGTTTTCACAGTCTGGCCTGGCTTTGACGTGGAGAATATTTGAGATACTGTAACTATGGTTGGCTGACATCTGACCACAGGCATTCTGTACCAGTGCCCAGAACTTCTGCCTGGTGCTGTGTTCTGGTTTCTTGCAAATTCCTCTTCTTTAAAACATTTATTTAATCTTTACATCTTAATTGTTGTTCCCCTCCTGGTCTCCCCTTGAAGAGTTCCTCCTCCATCCCTTATCTCCTTATGCCTCTGAGAGGGCACCCTCCCACGATTATGCACATCCTCCCCCACTGTGGCCAGATGCGGCAGCTCTCTGCTGCATATGTGTTGGGGGCCTTGGACCAGCCTGTGCATGTTCTTTGGTTGGTGGTTCAGTCTCTGGAAGCTCCCGGGGGGTCGAGGTTAGTTGACACTGTTGGTTTTCCTGTGGAGTTGCCATCTCCTTGAGGGCCTTCAATCCTTCCCCTAACTCTTCCACAGGGGTCCCCAACCTCTGTCCAATGTTTGTCTGTGGGTATCTGCATCTGTCTCAGTCAGCTGGTAGGTAGAGGCTCTCAGAGGGCTGCTATGCTAGGTTCCAGTCTCTGCCAGCTGTCCCAGGCAGACTACTAGTGGGGGTGGCTGGTGGATCCAACTTGGATGGGTAGTTGGGCAGGGTTCCAAGCTGGTTAGTTTCCCAAGGGTTCCCTGAGATGGCAGAATGCTCTTGATGTTCCGCAAGGCTCTTCCAGACTGGAGAGCCAGGCCACAGCTAGACAATCTAAATTTCTTTTACACACAAGCTTAGATGTCTTTTCCTATTGAAATAAGATGACTAAGATTTATTATTCTCACAGCGATTTGTGAGTCCAGAGAGGATACCATTAAAGACTATACTTGATAAAGAGGGTTCCAACAAAAACTAGGATTTACGGCCACCTGTTTCCTACCTGCTTGCACTGGTAGGCTAGAAGCATTTTGCACCATTTTTTTTCCTCCGTTTGGATACAGTATGCTTAGTGCTTAAGGCCCTAGTCCCTAAGTTAGGCCAGCAGGGTATAAATCGCAGGTCTGGCCCTTGCTCTGGGCTGTGTGACTACAGTCAAGTCCCATAAACTTTCCGGGCTTCATGTCCTCATTTGTACAGCGAGAGGAAAATAATGATAATATTTCTTCCATGATTTGCTGTTGCTGTGGGAAAGCGGGGCTCGTGTATATACAGAAAGTCTAGCATCAGGACTGGCTCACAGTCCACACTCACTAACTGTTGACTGTAACTCCTTGTCACACAGACTCCGGATGACTTTCTCTCCTACTGAAGCATGGATTCTGATAGGGCAGGGAGCCTTTACTACTTATTCACCTTTATGGTTTTAGTTTACAGCTTAGTGTCTAGTAAGCAGTAAATTCTAAAACAACCAAAAAAAAATGCAGAAGAAAATGACAGGTGCCTTAGACAGAAAAGTCCCTTAATATTTCACCTTCACATATGAGAGAAGAAAGCATGTGTGTATTTCTCTAGTCAGGACAAGAAAAAAAAATCAGAATCCAATTCACTCCACACTCTTTCTACAATGCAAAATGTCTCCCTTGTTCTTGGTGAAACAAAAAGAGGATGTTGACACCCTGGTGACTGAGGACGGGGCCTCTCAAACTGAAACAATTGCAAATGTTTATTCAGTTCACAAAAATATGGCCCTTGTAGGATACAATTAAAATGTAATGTTTTCTTACTGTTAGTTCTGTCTTGCTTTAAAATTAAAAAGTAGTATTTTCTTATTGTTAGTTCTGTCTTGCATGTAACAAATTTAAAATCCCAGACCTCCATAGGGCTAAGAATTTATTAAAAGAACTATTCAAATGTAACAATAATTGGCACTTGCCAAAACAAATTTGTCCAGAAGGCTTGCTTACCTTGCCACTCTTTAAACCTAAGTCATTTAAAGTATTTTGTGGAGGGTGTATCATAACCATAAGGGAATTATGTGAATATAGATATATGCTAAAATATTAACCACATGCTTGGCATTATTGTCAGCCAGATATTAAAAGCCTAAGACTTCCTATTTCATATTTTTAATTCAACACACACAAATAGCCGATTTAATCACAAGTAGACTTAAAATTTGGACTTTTAGATACTTTAGCTTAATTCTTCATTCAATTTGTGGACACCATCGTCCCTTGTGATAGGAGGTTGCTGATGAGCCATGGTTAGAGAGAGCTGTGCTCGACATTAAGAGTTTTAACCAGAATAGGTACTTCATGACCAAAAGGTAGACATTCACCTTTACTCTATGTGCATCACTGAGTAAGTTATTGTTAGTTAATGTCATGCTTTAATATTTAGAAAACACACCAGGCATGGAGGGTTGGCCTTCCATGGAAGGGATATGGGTAACCTCACTGCTTAACTCTCTATTACTGGGCTGGAGAGATGGCTCATCTGACTGCTCTTCCAGAGGTCCTGAGTTCAATTCCCAGCAACCACATGGTGGCTCACAACCATCTGTAATGAGATCCAGTGCCCTCTTCTGGTGTGTGCCTGAACACAGCTGCAGTGTACTCATATAAATAAAAATAAATAAATCCTTAAATCTTTATTATTTCTGCCAGACCTGCTGTCTTACAAGTAAAATGTAGATGCTTACCAAATATTTACATTGTATTTAATATTATCTTATTTATGGGCAATCCCTTGGCAGCCCCTATGCTTCTCAGAGGAAAGGAACCAGTCTCATCCTGTGCTCACCTCTGGGGTTGGCACGACTCTTGGCACATGTTCACTTATCTCAGTTGGGCTTGGATGGACAGGTCAAACATGTCTACTGTCTTAGGGTTTTGCTGCTGTGAACAGACAACATGACCAAGGCAACTCTTATAAGGACAACATTTAATTGGGGCTGATTTACAAGTTTAAAAGTTCAGTCCATTATCATCAAGGCATGAGCATGGCAGCATCCAGGTAGGCATGATACAGGAGGAGCTGAGAGTTCTACATCTTCATCTGAATATTGAATACTGAATAGCAGAATATTGGCTTCTGGGTAGCTAGGACTATAGTCTTAAACCCACGCCCACAGTGACACATCTACTCCAAGGCCACACTTCCCAATAGTGCCACTCCCTGGGCCAAACATATTCAAACCACTACATTTATTGAGGACTGAGGAGCCACATGGTGCTCCTCTGGTGACAGTCCTTTGGGGGTTCCGTTCTGCTCTCAGGAGTTTCAGAAGTGTCTGGGAGGAATACACTCCATTTTTACAGATGTTGTCTGCTGTCACTGAACAGAGACTCCTAGGAGGAAGTACAAGGAAAAAAATAATCAATGAACAGCACGAAATCATTTGAAGTCTTCTAGATTTTTCTCTAGTATCAACAGGTGTCCTCTGACAAAACACTTCATTTTCATAAAATGTTATCAATGGTAATGAATTTGAAATTCAACTCAACTATATCTAAAAACTAAAGACCAAGAAATTAGCAAAACAATTTAATTTCACTGTTTATGGGGCCATTAAATTATGGAAATGAGTTGATTTACAATAACCCCATACTAAATCCGATGATTGAACACTTGATTAGAATCTTATAATTAAAGTAAGGTCACAATGAATCATAAATTGTTATATACATTGCAGTCTTTGGTGTATGAATATATATATGCTATAGAGATAACTTATTACATATGTATGTGTGTTAGTGTTTTGTATATGGTGTTTAATTTGTAGATTGATATTTCCACTATTATCCACCTTTAAAGAGAGAAGAAAAGAAAAACCAATAGAACTGGTAAACATATATAATGACAAAAGAAGTAGTTTTGTATTTAGAAAAGGACGTGTTTTTATAGCCAGGACCATTCTTAGAAGCTGGTACGTGATGCAATTTCTAACTCATGAAGGCTTGCTGAGTGGGTTCTTGCAAAGACTGCAACCCCTATGTTGTGAAAATTAGATTTAATTGCTTTAGCTTTAAGAAAGACTGTTAAAATTGACCAGAACATTTCAGACCGAGCTGTCTTGAATAGTCACAGTTACTAATTTAGCTTGGAGTTTACTAGGTCTTCCTGATAATTCTGGAGTTTATGCTTTCATGCAATTAATAGAACATGATTTTGCCCACAACATTCCATATATGCTATTTAAATTTGTTTACTATATCTAAAATATAATATATTCTATTTCAATAGGGACAGTAAATAGATTTCTCTTAAGAATCTAAGGTTTAAAGAGAAAACAGCATGGGAGAGCTGGCTCAGCACTTAAAAGCACTGGATGCTCTTCCAGAGGACTCAGGTTTCACTCCCAGCACCATGGTGGCTCCTAAGTGTAACTTCGGTTTTCAGGGACCCAGTGATCTCTTGTGGCCTCCGTGAACACATAGCATACACATGATGCACAGACATACATACAGAAAAAACACCCACATGCATAGACTTAAACAAACAAACAAACAAACAAACAAACAGTATATAGATGGTGACTTGAGAGATCAAATACACACAGAGAGGCAATAACTCTCCATGTTTTAAAACAAGCCTGATTTGTTTTTCCTCAGGTCTACGTTCCCAACTTTCCATTAAACCAGGCTATTCAATAATTGCTCCTTAACTGTTGTGCACCTTTAATGGTCACACCGCTAATCGTAACCTTCAACAACATTTGTTGAGCATGTAGTGCATAGGTTACTGTGGCAGAGGGAGCCGCTTGTTTGAAATGATTAATAGTTTACTTAGCACAGGCTCTGCTGTATGGATATGTGGGCGGGGCTTAATGGCTTACTGACATAGGCTATGGCATATTTAGAGAGAAGGGTTGGTTCAGCTATAGTAAGGTCATCTTCAGCAAGGGGAGCTTTGAAACAATTCCACACTATTTTTTTTTAACTCCATGCTTTATGACAACTCTTAGGAAAGGTTTGTTTGTTCCTTCCTTCTTTCTTTGCTCCCCCCTCCCTTTCTCCCTCCCTCCCCCCTCCCTCCCTCCCTCCCTTTCTCCTTCCCTTTCTCCCTCCCTCCCTCCCTCCCTCCCTCCCTCCCTCCCTCCCTCCCTCCCTCCCTCCTTCCTTCCTTCCTTCCTTCCTTCCTTCCTTCCTTCCTTCCTTCCTTCCTTCCTGTTTCCCTTGCTTGCTTGGTTTCATCTTGAGATGGACTCACTATGTATTCCTGGATGGCTTGGATTTCACTGTGTGGACCATGCTAGCTTCTAAGTCAGAGTTTCATCTGCTTTGCTTTCCAAAGTGCTGGTATCAAAGGTGAATGCCACCACATCTGGCATATGTTTTGTATTTTTCTAAAATTTGTCAGTTTATCTTTTGACTATCTACTATACGCCATATGCACATAAGCAAAGCTAAGTAAAACTGTTCTTATATAGAATGCTCATTTTCCTGTTTATCTTCCATTAACATAACTCATGCCCTACAGTATAAATGAGTCTATCATTCTCCCCAGGAGTGAAAGCTGCAAATAATGCGGCTCACACAACCCCCAACAACAGGTGCACTGAGAAAAGGCAGCAATCACAGGACATGGGTGTGGGGTTTAAGGTCTTGTCTTGAGCTTTCTGAAAATCTAGAGGCAATTTCACAGGGGCCGTTTCACTCTTGAGGGGGCTCTTCAGATCTGTGAGTGATATTACACACACTGTTCCAAGCACCTTGGTTCAATTTCATCAGAAGGCAGGTCCTGGTCTTCATTGGGTTGGACGGATTTAACCAGAATTTAGGCTGTAGTTTTTTTTTTTTTTTCCGAGACAGGGTGTAGCCCTGGTTGTCCTGGAACTCACTCTGTAGACCAGGCTGGCCTCGAACTCAGAAATCTACCTGCTTCTGCCTCCCAAGTGCTGGGATTAAAGGCGTGTGCCACCACCGCCCGGCTAGGCTGTAGTTTTTGATGCGTTGCATAAGGAATAGTTTGAATTATAGACAGAAAAGCTGAAAGAGATACATTTAAGAAATTATCTGTATTTGTGGAAATTTAGAAACCTGTGTTCTAAAACCTGTATCTTCAAGTGTCAGTTCTCATAGCTAATTTGTAAGTTAAATATAATTAGATGGATATATGCATTTGTGTATACATATATTCCTAAGTATAAACTATTGAGTCCATGTACTGTTTCTTGTATGTATGTTTTCAGGGCTGATTATAACAACTGATGGGAAAAGAAGATGTGAATTTGAAGGAAATAAGGAGGGGTACATGTGAGGGCTTAGAGGGAAGAAAGGAAAGGGAAATGTTATAATTAAAATATGGCCTCAAAAAAAATAATAATTAAATGCATATTAATAATATCAACTACCAAAAATGAATCAACCATAAGGCTCAAGTTACTCAGTTAAATTTGAAATCTAGGGATTTTTTCTTTTATAAAAGGGCTATAAATGTTCTATAAAAACCTCTAGAAATTATTGTATTTTATCACATGCATAAAAATGAGCCTGCTGGTGCTTGCTGGTAATGTCAGCCATTGGAAGACAGGGGCAGAAGGGTCAGTAGTTCACGGGCATCCTTGACTACATGGACAGTTAGAAGCTAACTTGGGTTCCATGAGACCCTACCTCAAAAAATTTGCCACTAGCATAACTTCATTTTCTTAAGAGGTTGGCCAAAATAAATGTACAAAAGAAAATGAAAATTCAAAGAAATACGTAGATAGTGGCAGGTTTTCTTAGAGAACTGAAGAAGAGATTTACAGAGTGGCTGGGCAATGCCATCTCACACAACGCATGACATTTCGTTCATAGGTTCTGTCTGTCTGTCTGTCTGTCTGTCTGTCTCTCTCTCTCTTTGATGAACCAATGACTTATTGGTGTTACACAAATAATTCAAAAACACCTGCATCATGAAAGCCCACCCCAGGAGAGGAAGCCATTCATGACAGTGGAGTGAGTGGGAAAAAGCAATGATTTCACACCTGGTTGCAATAATCTTCTACATGTCTTTCTTTTGGCTCCAGGCATGGATACATTTAGCACTCAAGAATTTATTTCCTGGGAGAAACTGTGGTGGGTTGATGATGGCTTTGTGTAGGAAGCTTGTTCTGGAACAAGATGCAACTACTTCTGGGCCATCAATAACAGTGGCATCTATAGTGAGTCTAAGGATGCCCGTCAATCTCAGCGTCACCTGAAAAGGGGAAAGTGTGATCTCAGGCAGCTTCAGGCATCAGTTCTTGCTATTAAAAGGTGCCCTGTCCTGTTGTGGGTTGCCCTGGTTCTGTATGTTTTTTTTTTAAGATTTATTTTATGTATATGTATATTTATCTTATGTATGTATATGTATATTATCTTATGACTACCATGTCTTCATGCCTACCAGAAGAGGGCATAGGATCCCATTACAGATGGTTGTGAGCCACCATGTGATTGCTAGGAACTGAACTCAGGACCTCTGGAAGAGCAGTCAGTGCTCTTAACCACTGAGCCGTCTCTCCAGTCCCGTGGTTCTGTATGTTAATTCTGTTTCCTCAAGAGGGGCTGCCCCTACAAGAAGTGGATCACTTAGGTGATTTCATGTGAACCTTCTCCCCATCCTAACTGGTCAAATAAAGGCTAGAGCCTGTGATTGGGGAGTGGAAGGGAAAGGTGGTGGTAGAGGTTTTAGAGAGTGGAGGAAGGGTAAGGGACGATGATGAAGGACAAAGAAGAGGTGGAAGGAAGATGGAGCAGAAGCACGGGGCCTGGAGAAGCCACAAGTAGCAAGGGATCCCATAGCTGGGGAGTAGACTAGTGTAGTGGTAGATCTGCCCAATCTAGATGTACATCTTATAAATATTATAACTGGGTTGTGTGCTTTTGCACAGGATTGTTGGGGTTGGAGATTTACTGCAACACTGACCCGCCCAGTCTCTGTCATCAAAAACAAGAGCTTAATCTCTCTTGGCTGATTCTTCAAAGGATGAGGAAGGGTGTCGAAAGCATCCTTCCACCCTTTCACACATGGTCTCTGTTTGTGTATTGATATCAACGATGCTTATTTGTCAAGGTCTGTAATACTCACGAGTGCATCAAATCCTCAGAATAACCTCAGAAGATTGCATTAGCCTGTGTCAGCTGCAGTAACAAAATACCACAGAGTGGGTGGCTTAAATATGAGTATTTTCCCTCATCGTTTGAAGGCTAGAATCTTAGCTGCCTAGTCATACCTGTCACTTTACTGCATTGAAAAATGCCCAGGAGATTAGTAAAGCAAGTCCTGGGTGAATCTGTGCTGATGTTTTCAGAGTGAATTAGGTCCTGAGAGATCTACCATAATAAATGTGTTAACCATTTGATGAGGTTATATTATAAGGGAGAGGTCTACTGTAATGAATGTATTAATAATTTGATGAGGTTATATTAGAGGGGCATAGTAGGAAATTGATTCAAGATGGGAGATGGGAGGTGAAACCAATTGGAGGAAGTGTCAATAGGGACATGTCCTAGGACACGCTGCATTTGTCCTAGGACAGATCTCTTCCTGTATCCTTTCTGTTTCTTGACATCATTATGCTATGCCTAAACATGAAGCCAAGTATCCAAGCATTGAGCCTTCTGAAACCATTAGAAAAAAAAATAAGCATTTCATCCTTTAAGTGCTTATATCTGGTAATAAGAGGGGTGTAAAGTCCTAGGTGAGAGTCCTGGCAAAGCTGATACCTGATGAGGCATTGCTCCTTGGCTGAAAGATGGCTGCTTCTCACTGAATCCTTAAAGCGCCTTTTATTTTCACATGGGCATCCACAATGTCTCTCTCGCTCTCTTGCTATCGGGACATTCCTTCTGTGAGTTAGAGTCTTACACTCAGGACATCATTTAACATTATTTGCTTCTTTAAAGGCCACATCCTCACAGGCAGATATGTAGACTAGGGTTTCACCATGTATTTTTCCCGTGACAGGGGTGCTGCTGCAGTGCCCTTGCACAGCAGAGAAATACCATCATTTAGAAGACCATCCAGCTAGGTGAAGGTGAAATTTATATCCAACCTCATCTGATTGAGAGTGCAAATTCTGGACAACTGTTCTATGCTGGCATGAAATATGGCATGCTTCATATTTTTATCTGTTTATTGTTGTTCTCTCGTTGTATATTTTCCTTTACGATGGCCAGAAGTTCCTCTAAGCATCTGGTGTTAAGTTGCCCTTCAGATTTAATTTTCAAGGTTACTTTGAATTTTTGTCTTTTTTTTTTTTTTAAATTGTTTCCTGAACATTGCACTTTGTGAAATGGTGAGAGAAATTACTTAGTAATTACTAAATGGTTTTGAGTCAGCTAGGCTAACTAACTATAGGTATTAACTGTATTTTATAATAGAAGCAGTGACGGTCTCTCTAATGGTTTTAAATCTTTATCTTTTCTTATCAGACCATAGAAGGAATATCTCCCCCATGTCCGCTTGCTATTTCCTATTGATTGAAGTAGTTCTTTATTGAAGAGAGCAGAGCATTAGCGATTCACAGTTCCCATCTTTCCCACACAGTTACCAAAAGCTCCATTGCACAACCATACTGCTTTATAGGTTTCTAGAGGAGGAATCAATTTTCCCTCAAAAGAATTATAATCCTGAAGTCACAGGCAAAAATATACTGAAATTTAAGCTGACTTTTTTCTGTGTAGCTTGTTTTGTGTGTGTGTGTGTGTGTGTGTGTGTGTGTGTGATTGACAAGAAGGATCAGCTGTGGGCTGCTGATAATAGTTTCTACTCCCGAATTGGCATGATCACAGACCACAGGCTCCTGTCAAACACCATATGATAAGTATAGCAGACACTTGCTAAATGCAAATGCCTCAAAGTAAGGTTTAAATGTTAAGATTTAATGTTAAAGCTGTCTGCCCATGAACAACTTAACACAAACCAATTTTTAAAGCCATTGTTCTGGAGTCCTTGCCCCATCAGCTGTTTACTTTCAACTGGAGTCATGTTGCTTTGAAAAGCACATGCAGGAAGAATAGAACCATGCCCCTTCCACCCACCGTTCTATACCCAGCAATATCTCACCCATAGTGATTCTCACCAAATGCCTGTGAGGTTGAATGTTCCTAATAAATGCCCCCAGCCAAGCTGCTGGTAATCATCGGACATACAAGATGCTAGGTGACACCCATGTCTGAACCACTGGAGTCTGAAGGAAATAAACAGAGAATAGCTGCAGAATGGTAGCCCCATGAGGCAAGTGATAGCAGAAAAAAAACTACTTGTCTCAATAGCAAAGAAAGGTAGGGAAAGAGAGAGAGAGAGAGAGAGAGAGAGAGGAGAGAGAGAGAGAGAGGAGAGAGAGAGAGAGAGAGAGATCAGTGGCCACAGACAGACAGACAATTGGCACTGGGGTCAGGAGAGTAACCTTATGGACACTGATTCTGGTTAATATCTAATTTTAATTTTGTGAATTACTTTGCCCTGCTCTCTATTCATCCTTTCTCTCTGTGGTCTTGAGGTAATGCTGCCATAGGGCATAGGCTGTCCTGGGGATTCAGGCCTCCCAAGTGCTGCTGGGATTACTTGGGTGTTGCCACTGCATTTCTCTGTTGTTCTAATATGAACCACCTGTCTTAGATTACTGCGTTTTCCGTCCCTGACAGAACAACCGATATCTTGGCACATACCTACACTACTCTTGTTTCTTTAATCCCTGTAAAGCAATTGGGTTTAAAGGGGTGACTTTTTAAAACCACACTGGTTACTACTTGTTATTTCTTGTGCATTCATAGTGACTTTGTTCAGTTGTGCAAGCTCCCCAAGGAGATTTCTACTCTTAGAGAGATTGGTATTGGAGGTAGTGGTTGGTTGTGTGAGAATATCAAATGAGGGTAAGTTGGGACAGGGGATGACACCTCAACCTTGATGCTAGAAAGTATATTGATTAAAATTTCCAACTTAGGACCTAACACCAAATGTGGTCATCCCATTGCAGAAACACAAAAACATTAGGTATGAAGACAATATCAAATCCACAGAAGAGGTTCTTAGTGAAAGTAAATTTAGATAAAATCCCCAAATCAAGAATCCAGAAGATTGATTACAAGAATGTTCAATGCTGGCCCTGCCCCTCACCAGTGGCAACACTCTGGAAAGTGGGCCCTGAATCTCACCTGAGTATCACAGCAGAGCTGACTCTGGGGGCAGGGGATGATGGTAGTCAGCCCTGAGGCTGTGAACATGGGAGAGCTGGCCCAGCCACTTGTCTGCCCTGTGATGGCATGGAGGAGTGAAAGATGCCCTCCCCCAGCCCTACCCCTTGTCACATGTGGCAGGCAGGAGAGCTGTCCTTGCGTCTTACCTGTTGCAGCACTTGGGTGAACAGACCCTGCTCCTCACCTGAGCAGCACAGTAGAGCTGACCATGGAATAGAGCTGACTATGGAATAGAGCTGACCGTGGAGGTGAGGGTTGCAGGTGGGCTGTCCCACAGGCATGAGTACAGGAGAGCTGGTTCTGCCTCTTATCTGCTGGGTGGTGGCACATATGAGGGAGAAACACCCTCCTCCCTTTCCTCATTCCTCGCCATCTGCAGCAGACCGGAGAGCTGCATGAGAGAAGAACTGGCTATGTCCCGCACCAGCTGCAACACTTGGGAGAGCAGTTGGCTTGACATCTCACCTGGGCAGGAGGATAGAGCTGGCTCTGGTGTGGGGGTTGCTGGTGAGCTAGTCCCAAGGGTGTGAGAGCAGGAGATCTGGCAAGCTGACCAGTTCAGATACATCTTAGGCTCATATCCAGGGCTTTGAATTGGCCCATCACAACTTCTAACTGCACAGTGCATGAAGGGGCTGCTTATACAGATCCAAAACTACGGGATCTCCCTGACACAGGGCAACAATAGGATATCTGAGAGGAGCCCCAGGGAGGTTCCAGTATTCCTAGAGTAGCAGAAGTCAGAGGTCTCGAACCAGACCAAGGCCTCATTGCAATGATCATTTATAAGCAAAGAAGTGTGAACAAAAGGGTACACTATGGGACACACTGTGACACACTACAGCTTTCTCTGTTGGGAGTGAGTTGCAACAGTGGAGGGCAGGTATGAGGAGAGAGGGAAATGAGTGGGATTGGAGAGCATGATGTGAAATTCACAAAGAACCAACAGTTTTTAAAAATTAAGAATGTTCAATGAAGTCAGGCATGGTGGAACATGTACTTAATTCCAGAAGCAGAGGCAGGCAGATCTCTGTGAGTTCGAGTTAGGTATACATAGCAAGTCCAAGGACATCCAGGGCTACAGAGAAACTCTGTGTGTGAGTGTGTGAGTGTGTGTGTGCGTGTGTGCGTGTGCGCGTGTGCGCGTGCGCGTGCGCGTGAGAGAGAGAGAGAGAGAGAGAGAGAGAGAGAGAGAGAGAGAGAGAAAGAGAGAGAGGATACAGATTGAGAGAGTCTGAGAGACAGACACACAGTGACAAAGAGGAGACCCAGAGACAGATGGAGAGAATAGCTAATGAAATCAGAGGACATGAGGAAACCCTTGAGTGAATTAAAAGTGAATATAAATAAATGGCTGAGTGAAATGAGGAAATCAATACAGGATATGAAAGTAGAATTATAAAATCCAGAAAGAGATAGAAATGCTGAAAAATCAATTAAAATTTTGAAAATAAAAGGATTAATAAATCTAATAGAAAGCTCAACAAAAAGTCTCACTAATGAAATGGATCAAGTGGAAGTCAGGATATCAGGCTCAGAGACAAGACAGGTGAAGTAGAAGAGCAATAAAGTGAAACTAAAATAATAAGAAAGTACAAACAGAACATGTGGGTCTGTGGGATACCATTAAAAGACCAAACTGCTGAAACATCAAACTAGAAGTACAAGGCAAAGGCATAGAAAATATATTCTACTAAAATCAAAGCAGAAATATTTCTAAATCTAATTGAGAGAGATGGTCATTATGACACAGAAGGCATTTAGGATGTCAGAAGGTCAGGATCAGGAAAGATGCTCCTTATATCATAGTATAGGTGAAACATGAGCCTATTGAACAAGGAAAGAATACTGAAAGCCAAGAGTAAGTCAAGGGTAAAGGTCAACACAGCAGAATAATAGCCAAGTTCTCATTTGAAACCCAGGAGGCCTTGGGATGATTTTTTCTAAGCTCCAGAAGAGAATAACTTCAACCCCAGCTTATGATATCAAGAAAAGATATCCTTAATTGAAGGATGTCAAGAAAGATATCTTTAACTGAAGTGATGCCACTGTTCACAACAATCCTGTCTCCCAAGAAGAAGGATCCCTCTCTGTGGCAGGGCTACCAGGCACCATGTAGATGGCCTATGTTCCATCCTCCAAACTGATTCTACTGTCCTCTGTTCATTCTGTTGATCTGTAGAAACATGGCTACTTTGTTATGTCTGCATCACAACTGTTGATGGTCCCCTCTTTACTGAGGAGAACCTTCTCGTGTTTGTTGATGAGGGTCATGATGTTGATTCTCAGCAGTTTGTTATTGACCCTCAAAAGAGACTAACTAACACTACTTCCTTCATCCACTTCAGTGACAAGCATCCTGCAGTCCTCTGGTGGACGAAGCTCACTCATATCTTCTACCTTGTCAAACTCAAGTGCTTTCAAGTTGGTCTTTGCCATCTCCCTCTCAAACTCCACAACTTCTGTTCCCTACTTCATGGAATTCAAGTCGTGGGAGCTGTGAGCCATCAGCTGCTTTGTTTTCCAGCTGGCCTTCCATCTGCTCCTTGAGCATCTACATGCTCCCTATTGACATCATGGTTGGCATCATTCTGCTTCTGAGTGCCATCCAGGATGTGCATCGCTCCCACAGCTCACTCACAGCTGCTGAGATAACTTAGCAGGGAAGAGTGCTTCCTGCCAATCCTGATGACCCGAGTTTGATCCCTGTAACCCACGTGGGGAAGGAGACTGTCTTCCTAGTTGTCTTCTAATTCCACATGTGCCTACATAAATATAAAAAAAAAGAAGCCAAGGTTTTGAAAGTAAATGTTCATGAGAAGAAGGTCAAAAGAAATAGGATCAAGAGAACATATGGCAAGTTTGGCTTCAGTGTGAGAATCAGGTCCTTGTACTTAGAAGAAAGTGAGTGCAGAGTGGCCCATGGAACCCATCAGTGACAACAATCCATTAGACAGCAATACTAAGACTTAAGTCCAGTGTGCCAGCTGAGTCCATACTACCAACCACCATCGCCAATCACAGTTAACATATTGAATTACTTGCTCATCTAACCCTCTTTTCTGTTATATGAGAAAGCCACCTAATCTTTAAATTCCAGTCAAACAAGATTTGGACACATGTAGACATTGAATTCATGTTTATAACATTTATGAATGGATGATGGAATTAATCCTACCTGTAAGGGATTTTTTTTTTTTTTTGAGACAAGCATTCATGTAGCTCAAAGTGCCTTGAAACATGTTATTATGACTGAGGATCTCCTTGAACTACTGATCCTCTTGCGTCAGCCTCCCAGCTTCTGGGATTATAGATGTGAACTACCATACCTAGTTAGGGATCTTACTTTATGAATGGGACAAAGAATTCTGTAATTACTTGTGTGTAGCAAGGAGTGCTTATCTGTGAGGGCAGCTGAACACACCCATTCTGTCATTTCAACAAGCTCTGCCTCCTGGGTATCACCCTCCTGCCATCAAGTAGCTGCCCCATATGTATATCATGCACATTTACACAATGTCATCTTCATCCTCTACAAGAGTACCAAGCACATCAAGGAGCAGAGAGAACCCACCTACCTGTGGTGGTTTGAATGAGAATGGCCTCCATAGGTTCATATGTTTGACTACTTGGTTTCTAGTTGGTGGAACTGCTTAGGAAGGATTAAGAGGTGTGGCCTTATTGGAGGAAGTGTGTAACTGGGAATAGGTTTTGAGGTTTCAAAGATCCAAGCTGTTACCAATTAACTATTTGCCTCCTACTTTTGGATAATGATGTAAATTCTTAGCTACTGCCTGCCTGCTTCCATGCTCCCTGCCATGATGGTCATGGACTCACATTCTGAAACTGTAAGCCTCCAATTAAATGCTTTCTTTTATAGGTTGCGTTGGTTATGGTGTCTTCATAACAAGGGAACAGTAACTAAGACATCACTGGGTGGACAAGGTGACACAGAAGTATTTTACCTTGAGATTGTGGGGACCCAGCAGGTATGTCACAGGAGTCTTTGAGGGCAGAACTCTATCCAGTGTTTGTACCCAGACCCAGCCAGTCATCAATGTAACAAAGTAAACACATTAAACAATGTAACAATGTAAGCAAAATAAAGTCCTGAGGATACATATTTGCTCACTTTTGCTCATTGGGTGCCGGTGGAGGAGCCTCCCTAACTTGATGTTGAGGACAACTAACTGAGGCCTCACCAGACAATGAATACAGGGGTCTGTCTGTCAATGGGTAAGTCCAGAAGGATCTAGAACCAGGGTTATAGGAGCACCTCCTTTGTAGAGATTGGGGCCTGAGATAATGTACTGTGCTGCTCACACCTGTGTTTTGAAACAAAAAGCAGAATGTGAAAAACTTGACCCTCCTATAGTCAGCCCACCAGAGGCGCTGCACCTAGAACCATGCAGAAGGCATATTTACAAACCTTTATCATACTTGGTTGTTTCTTTACTTGAGTGACTCCATGTTGTCTGCCCAGCCTCTGGCTGTGCCACGCCCTCTTGGTTTGAGGTTTCTGTTTTGGGCACAACCAACTGGGACGCCTTGGGAGGCTACTTTACTATTTGAGGCTCCTGTCTGTGGGACCAGAGCTTTGACAGACTTTCTGCTACTCTGTGGCACCACACCTGAGAGGACCTTATAGCAGCAGGTGCTCTGACCACCCAGCGTGCTGGCCAGTCCACGGCACTATGACAGTGTGTTGTCCCATTGCCTAGGAAGGCATTTGAGACCCTTGTAGATTTTCTTCTTGGTCCGTCTTTGGTGACCTTGGAGTCTTCGACATCTTCATTTTCTATCCACAATTGGGAAGTATATATACCAGGGGAGCTAACCATGCTGCATGCCTTCAAATCTGGCTCCTTTACCCGTTGTACAGGTCCTGCTTTCTGGACACTAGGATACATCTGGACAATGGGACTTAGATTACTTGGTTCAGGACTGTTACATTGCAAGGCATATTCAAGCATTGTAAGATATTTCTATAGATTTTCCCCTTCCATATAGATCATATTTTTCTTCTAAACGTCTTTGATTCTTTTAAAATAGAGGGAGCTTTTAATGGTAGAATTTAATTTCTTGAACTCAATTTAAAAATTGAATTAAAGGGTCTTAAATTGCAACAAATTGCTTTCTCCACAGCACATAAAACTAAGAACGGGTCACACCTGATCAATGGCCTAAAACACATTAGCATAAGGAGAGTTAATGACTCTAGAGACATGAGTAAGAATCTGGAATTTAAGAAAACACTCCTAGAATCTGCTTTCAGCCTCAGGGTGTAATTTTCCTCAGGGCAGTTGATGTGGGAGAAGACTTGAAAGCAGTCACTGAAACTGGTTCCCTCATTTCCAGCTTAATGTCGCAATACTGTCTTCCATGACACTCAGGTGCGTGTCATTAGGCACTCATTGTCTGAGGGACATCTCAGGGTGCAGAATGGATTGCCTGTGCTTGCTCCAGACTTTAGTTTCTGAAACTCAACTGGGAATTCAGAAGAAACTGCTGGACCACTGAGAAGCATGACTGCCAGAGTTTGGTCTCAGGAACCCGTGATGGAAGGAAAGAACAGACTCCTCAAAGGTGTCCCCTGTGCTTCACAATGCTCCATGATATGCACGCACTCCAAACACAAAATAATAAAAAAACCAAAGTATCTTAGAAACGGAATAGCTAATGGCAGCTCTGATCTGAGGTGTTCACCATGAATTAAAACAGACAAATATTTGCACTTGACCTCCTGAAGTCATGATCATCTTAATTTTGGCACTAGTTATGGTATAATTGTAAGTTTTACCCTGATGATAAATAATCGTATCAAGAAGATTAGAAATAGGAAAAGAAAGTTGGTATCCAGTTTCTATCTTGAGAAGTTAGGCAAGAGCTGCATGCCTTGGACCCAGATGCTCCGTATGCTCAGCAGAAAGACCCTAGTTGTCCTGTACTGCTCAGCAGCAAGACTCTGGAGCCATCAGTATTTCTTGGCTCTGAATCACTGGAAAACATTCAATTTTCCCACATCATTTTTCCAATTCAGTATTAGTGTGAGGAGTGGGTGCAATGGTGCAGCCAGCTATAATGGCTCCTGCAAAGTCTCGAACGCTGCTTCTTGGCGGTTTGCACCCCGCCCGCCTTTCCCTGACAGAGCCACGACCACAGAACTACTGCGCAGACTCGCTGCCATGCAGAATCGGGCTGTTTGAGGTGCACCAATGAGGCATGCCCACGTGGCAGGTGCTGAATGGGACAGACAGGGGTATAAAAGGACAGCCGTTAAGGGGTTGAGGGAGAGAGGAGCTTCCAGAGAGAGAGGATGGTAAAGGATCCTGAATAAACTGCATTGAGAAGAACTCTGAGTTGCATTGTTTCTGTCTGCTGGTCGGATAGAGAAGCGACAAGTGGTGGCCTGTACGGGGAGTTCAGAACTCAGAGAAGTCAGGGCAGCTAGCTGGTAAGTTCCCAGGTAAGTGGGACAAGTTAAGTTCTTGGATAGGAGACAATATAAGTTCCCAGTTTTGGGACGAGTTGAAAGCGAAAGTATAAGTTCTCGGTTTTGGGATGAGTTAAAAGTGAAAGGAAAAGTTCTTACAGGCTGTGGATAAGGTTTCGGTTTCGGGAAAGGACCTTAAGACAGCCAAGGAACGAGGGATACTAGTCATGGGAGTAAAAGGCACTCGATACCAACCACAGAAGTTTTTCCAGGAGTATGAAACCATCTTTGTTTCTCCCCCACCCCCAATTAGTACCTATCGAAGGAACGAGGTCAGCAAAAGTTTGGGTGTTTTTAAATTGGCTTAAAAATTTACTAGAGTATAAAGACTTTAATATCTAGAAGAAAGGGTAGTGAATTGATGCAATAGAATAGAGTGATAATTTCTTTTCCCCTCTTAATTTTCAGTATTCATATAGTAAAATTTTACTGTATGGAAACTTTGGTATATTTTTATTTGTGTTTGGCAGCTCTGTGTATGTGTGTGTGTGTGTGTGTGTGTGTGTGAGAGAGAGAGAGAGAGAGAGAGAGAGAGAGAGAGAGAGAGAGAGAGAGGGAGGGAGGGAGGGATTTTGAAAAATAAAAGGCCCTGTGCTTCTAATACTTGATTTCTTAACTTTTAAGACAAACATTACATCAAGCAAGAGAGTGAAAGTTCAGGTCATGTGTTCATTATTAATACATTGTTAAGTCAGACTGTTGTAGTTTGGAAGTCTCACTAGTTTTAGATTGCAGAATGATAGATAGTTTGTGATTTTTCCAAGTTGACTTTAAATAAAGATGGACAAATGAAAACAGGGTCAGCCGGGAGTGGGTTTTTCACAGGAGCCACTGAGGATGTTCTTCCCACGTCATGGAAATCTGAGGAGCCCGTGTGGGTTCCTCAGTGGCCACTCCCCTCAGAAAAATTACAAGTTGTACAAGAGCTGGTAAAAGAACAATTATTGTTAGGTCATCTGCAGCCATCTACATCACCTTGGAATACACCCATTTTTGTGATAAAGAAAAAATCTGGGAAATCGAGGCTTCTACATGATTTAAGAGAAATTAATAAACAAATGATTTTAATGGGACCAGTACAACGAGGTCTGCCTTTACCCTCCGCATTGCCCAAAAATTGGCCTGTCATAGTTTTAGATATTAAAGATTGTTTCTTTTCAATCCCATTGCATCAAAAGGATATGCCTAGGTTTGCTTTTTCAGTTCCTTCCATGAATCATGCAGAGCCAGATCAGTGATATGAATGGGTTGTATTGCCACAAGGCATGGCCAACAGTCCCACTATGTGTCAACTGTATGTTGATGCTGCCTTGAAAGAAGTCAGACAGAATTTTTTGAAAATCTAATGTTATTATTATATAAATGATATTCTTGTTGCTGCCCCTAATGAGCAGATGCTTGATGAAGCCTATAGAACCGTTGTGTTAAGTTTAAGAAAGAAACAGTTAGTGATAGCTCCTGAGAAGGTACAAAAGGGCTCTGTGGTTAATTATTTAGGAACAAAAATATCTTTAGGACAAGTAATTCCTCAAAAAATCCAGATTCGCACAGATAATTTGCGTACCTTGAATGATTTTCAAAGATTGTTGGGAGATAAACAGTGACTTAGACCCTATCTCTCATTGTCTAATAAACAATTACAGCCATTATATGATATTTTACCAGGTGATTTGGACCTCAACTCTCCTAGACACTTAACTAATGAAGCTAGAGTGGCATTAACATTAGTGGAAAAGGGCATACAAGATGCAGCCTTGAGGCGTAGAGATGAATCACAGGATATTACATTATGCATATTGCCAAACGAATGTCAGCCTACAGGAGTATTATGACAAGGGGCCCCTTTACTTTGGGTGCATCCAAAAATTTCTCCTGCTCAGACACTCACTCATTATCCAACTTCAGTAGCCCAATTAGCCATGCTGGGAATTCGTCAGAGTGTTCAACACTTTGGCATCCAACCTATAAGCCTAATTGTACCATATACAGCTGCTCAACTTGAAGTATTGACAGCCACTGTGGATGATTGGGCAATTTTGAGATGCACTTTTAATGGGACAATGGATAATCATTTTCCAAAGGACCCTATATTACAATTGATTAATGCTCATCCTGTGGTCTTTCCATGGATCATCCATAGAAAGCCTTTGTTAAATTGACCTACTATTTTTACAGATGGTTCTAAGACAGGATGTGGAGCGTTTTTGGTTGCAGGATCGTTGCCTGTAACCATCCAATTTCCTCCAGTGTCCCCTCAAGTTATAGAATTATAGATTGTGATAAAGGTTTTTGAACAATTTTCTCATTCCTTTAATATGATATCTGATAGTCAATATGTAGTAAATGCTATTAAACAATTGGAAATTGTAGGTATAATAAACCTAACGTCCACCATTGGAGAGTTACTTACCCAATTGCAATTTCTTATTTGGAATAGGGAACAACCCTTTTTTGTTCAACATATTCATGCCCATACTGGTTTACTTGGTCCATTGACTGAAGGAAATGATATTGTTGATAAAGCTTCAAAGACCTGTTTTAATGTTGCAAATTTTGTGCTCTATGATTCCCTGGAGTTAGCAAGACACTTTCATAGCCAGTTTCATGTAAATTCTAAAACCCTATCATCTCGCTTTGGCATTCCTTGTGCTGATGATAGAGATATAGTGAAAGCTTGTCAAGCTTGTGCCCCATTGTTACCTCAGATGGGAATCGGGGTTAATCCCCAAGGCCTACGCCCCCTACATTTATGGCAAATGGATGTCACCCATTTCTCTGAGTTTGGAAGATTAAAATATATTCATGTATCTATAGACACTGCTTCTGGAATTATGTTTGCCTCCCTGCATTCTGGGGAGAAGGCTTGCCATGTCATTGCTCATTGTTTTGAAGCCTGGGGATCCTGGGGCATGCCTAAATGTTTAAAGACAGATAATGGACCGGAGTACACCTCTACTTCCTTTGTGTCCTTTTGTAAGACCATGGGAGTTCACCTTAACCATGGTTTGTCTTATAATCCTCAGGGGCAGGGCATTGCTGAACGGGCACACCGCACCCTAAAGGAATGTCTTTTTAAACAAAGAGGGGGAATAGCCTCTGGCTGCATGCCTAGAGAGAGAGTGGCTATAGCCCTCTTTACCCTAAATTTTTTGACTCTGGATAAGCAGGGACGGTCTGCAGCTGATTGCCATGCTGATCCCGATGCTACCCATAAAGGCATGGTAATGTGGAAGGACATATTGACAGGAAAATGGAGTGGCCCTGACCCAGTATTGGTGTGGATGAGAGGGTCTGTTTGTGTGTTTCCTCAGGATCAACATCAGCCAATTTGGGTTCCAGAAAGACTTACCAGGCTTATAGAGCAAGAAGACAGGAATGGAGATGCTAAGGAAGACTCTTCTGCTGATGTGGATGCTACCAGAGATAAGGAGCAATGCTAGTTTTTATTATGGAAGTCTCGCCTTTGAAAGCTCAGTATTTCTTTTATATGTGTTACCTCTGTGCCTTTTCAGAATATAAGCCATGCTAGTAATCTTTCCAAAAGCCTTTCTCAGTTCCTTACAGGAAATTGGTCGAGAGAATTAGAGGGAATGTTGAGAGAATTATGACAGTCCATTGTTCACATTAACTGGACCAGAGTAGACACCTCCCTGGCCTCTGGATTGACCAGCTGGATTCTTCAAGCAATGTCCCACATCAAGGAGTGGGTGGGAATTGTGGAGGTTGCTATGTGCCTGGTCCTCATCAGTTGCCTTGCCTTTTGGTGCATGCATCAGATGAAAGCTCAACAGAAAACATCTCAGGCCTTGATTGTACAAGTGTTTGCAGCAGTGGAGATGGGACAGTCTCCTCAAGTGTGGCTTGGCATGCTAGAGAGGTAGTCAATGACAGGTAAGACTCCTTGGGCACGTTACCAACCTAAGACAGGGACAAACCAAAGCTGTTTGACTCCCATGATGGGTAAGGAGTGTTGCTTGAAAGGGTCAACCTAAGACAGGCACTATCTCTGCCAAAATTAATAAATAAGGAGGAATTGTGAGGAGTGGGTGCAATGGTGCAGCCAGCTATAATGGTGCTTGCAAAGTCTTGAACGCTGCTTCTTGGTGGTTTGCGTGCCACCCGCCTTTCCCTGACAGAGCCACGACCGCAGAACTACTGCACAGACTCACTGCCACGCAGAATCAGGCTGTTTGAGGTGCACCAATGAGGCATGCCCACGTGGCAGGTGCTGAATGGGACAGGCAGGGGTATAAAAGGACAGCCGTTAAGGGGCTGAGGGAGAGAGGAGCTTCCAGAGAGAGAGGATGGTAAAGGATCCTGAATAAACTGCATTGAGAAGAACTCTGAGTTGCTTCATTCCTGTCTGCTGGTCGGATAGAGAAGCGACATATTAGTTACTCAGTACCACATTAAATTGGTTCCTGGGGCCCTGATTGTCTCTTCTGTTTCACAGGTTCTCACTTTGGGGATCTGCTGCCACAACGTGATTGCAAAACTCCCAGGTGGCAGGGAGGTTAGTTACTGTTGCACCCCAAAATCTAGTTTGACATTGGCATGCTTCAGGGAATGCTTCCCTCAGGCTGCATCCCTCCCCTTGTTTTCTGCAGGCAGGGTACCACTGCAGGCCCATTCCTGGGAGGCCTGGGACAACACTGGGCACTACAACCACCTAAAGGCAGAAGCTGCATAGCCAACTCCCAGGGAGTTTTTTTTTTTTTCTTTCAATATTCTTTTTTAAAAATTTTTTTATTTTATTTTTATTTTTTTTATTTTTTATTAGATATTTTATTTACACTTCAGATGTCATCCCCTTTCCCCATTCCCTCCCCCCTTAGAAAACCCCTATCCCATGCCCCCTTCTCCTTTTTGCATTTATACATTTTTTTAAAATAATGTTAATCATAAGCGTTATAAGTTTGGAATTGTTCAATCAGAGGTGTAACCCACTGACCGACCTAGATATAACAACTATCTTTGACTGGTGGAGAGACATGAATATCTGCCTCCCTGTCTCCCCCCTCTTTCTCTCTTTCATCACCTACCTTCTCCTATCCTTCTTCTCCTCCTCTTCTTACTTCTTCTCCTCCTCTCAGTACTCCTCTTACACATCACCCTTCCTGTTAAAATGAAACTTTTCTCTCAAAATACAATTAGAGCATAATTATGCCAATTTGTACCAGTGAGGTACAAGATAGTCCTAATACCCAGTCCATCATTTTGTTGACTAACCAGCACCTCTGTCATCTATCCTAACTAAAACGTTTACTTCTGAACCCGGCTTTAGGATGAATGTCAGCTGACGACCATCCACTCAAATCTTTTCTCTTACGGTAAATAGCTATAAGTTTTCAACCCCGTCAGAAATCCAGAATGACTGAGTTAACTATAATTGTGGGAAGCACAAAGCATAGCTTCTAAAACTTAGCCAATTTATAGAGACCTCTGAACACCTGAAAAGCCCCTATACTACCAAACGTTGGAGCATCAAATCTTCAGCCTTCTGGCCCAGAATCATCTGACAGACCTTGGTGATGCAGGATTATTAAGGACTGATTACTCTGTCTAGGCAGATATAATCAGTCGACTATTCTGCATGTGTGTCCTTTTCTGGACAGTAATTTGTCTGTAGATGGAGAGAGGCAATTCTTGCCTAGTGGCTGTTACCACACAACTGGAGTAACTCCAAGGATGCTCAATTTCTTCTTAGAATCCACGACAGGAAGCTGTCAGGAGCAGACAGGTCTCTAATCAATATGAACATTAATATATAAATATTTGTAGCATCAGTTCTATGGACTTCTGATGTTTTGAAAACCAACTATCCATGTAAGGTAACCTGGACTGTTTTCTGTTAACTCCTCTCAGCTATTTCTAAGTAAAATATGGAAAGCACCCTAACAATAAACTCAAAAATATGAATTTGCTATAGTCCCTTAACTCATAGGTTAACCGTTTCCAGGGAGCTTCTATCCCAGCTTTGTTCCCTTTTTTCTTCACTGTGGGTCAGACTGTATCCTAGTTGAATGGCTATTCCTGTTGGGCTCCTTCCCCATTTTCTTTCCTGTGAAAGTTTCTTCTAGGGAAATGCTTGGTAGCTTTATCTTGTCACAACATCTGTGTCTAAGGAGACCTTGGACAATATAGTAAGGGTATGGAAGATTTTCACTCTGAAAATCTCCAAACATTTCCCTTAAAATGGAAGGCTGGTTCTTCAATATCCTTCCCACGGATTCTGTTACACTGTCTGTATTAAGTAGACATATCTCAAAGTAGTGTTACTGGTGAGCACGTCTGTTTCTGCTGCCCTGTGCATTTGCTCGAATTAGAGTCTGGAACTAGATAGCCGCTGGTGGTTGGGGTGCAAGTGGGTTCACACAAGACTGGAAGAAGGCAAGCAGAGTCTGTTATCAGAATACCATTTCTGTCTCTCCCGATCCCAGTTGTGATCTCTTCAATTCATCCCAAAATTCTCCTGTAAAGTGAAAAAAAAAGTGCTTCTCAGAGCTCTCGACCTCCCCATGGGGGAGTTTAAGGAAATGAAGAAAACTGTTTCCTCTCAGCATTAAAAGTGCCGTATGTGCGGTGTGGTTTGTTCCAGCCTGAGCCATGTGTCCATGTAGAGTCAGTTGCTAAGGATGGGGACAAGAGAAGATCTTTCAGACAGACTGTCATTGGTCAGGATGGCGTGGGGCAGGGTTGCATAGTGTGGGTGGGGCTGGAGACGTGAGATGCTCTTTCAGACAGTCTTTGGTCAGGATGGTTGAGGAGGGGCTGGGGACAGCTTTCTAGAACAGAATTTAAAGACATTCTGAAATAATGGCAGATGTCTAATACTGGAACCACGAGTTAATACAAATTCAGTGGTTCTTTTTGGGAAGCAATAAATATTTTTTCTTTGAGACCTGAAAGCACTGTTATACAAATAATGTATTCTGAATTTTACTACATGAATAATACTTTTATTTTATAAATGGGAAAACAGAAATTTAGGGATTGAAGGGTTTGGTTAGGGTCATGATAATTAGGAAAAACATTTATTTAACTTTGTACTTTACAGTGTGGACATTCAATGAAGTACAAAATGTGAACGAGTAAAACTTACAAAAGGAAAAAGAAAACCCTGCTAGATTAGAGTTTGTAGAGTGCATTGAAAACATGTTCTATGTAATCAATGTATGTCCTATGTAATCAATATATGTCCTATGTAATCAGTGTATGTCACACATTTGATATTAGTTTATGGGTAGCCACAGTAGAAAGAGAAATATGGTTAGAAAGAGTTAAGCGTATCAACTTAGAAGGGGAAATAAATCTTATTTTGATTTTAAGATGAAAAATGAAGTTGCCATGTTGTGTTCTTTTTAGAGGCTCCCTGGCTGGCTACCTGGACAACATCCTTCTAGCAATTACAGCTATCATGTCATGTCTCACCTTGCATTTTGAAGTACAAAGGAGCAGAAGCCATTCCTCTTGCAGGACAGACAGGGAGGCTTACACTGTTGCTGATGCAATGTGGGTTTGACATCATATATTCACAGACACAAAGGATGTGCAAGACACACACAATGTCACATTTCTGTGGCTAATATATAGCATGTTAATGGTAAGCTTTGAACACATGTTTTGGTGTTGACTGAGTTTTGTTCGTGTTCAAATTTTAGCTTCTTTTTTTGCAATATGTTGCTTAACTATAGAGCTATCCCAGTAGCTTTAAAGTCTATAAATTTTAATTTCCTGTTAAAGAGACCTTTAACCTGGTGACCACTATTCACTTTTTCACATATTTTTAGTGTGTTTGTGCACATACACAACCAACTCTTCTTGAAGCAATTGAATTTGATGAATTCATAGGAAAGAAAATAGATGACATAATACGGTTCATAATATGGAGGAATTATACGTAATAAGCAGAACTTACAGCTTAAATCTCTGAACTTTGACTGATAGGATATCAGTGAATTGGAAGTAATTGACTTCCAGAGCAACTGCAAGACACAAATCCCGCCCTAAATCCTTCTCTTGGAGTGGCATCTGCAGCATGTTGAATAACGTTTTCTGCAATTAGAAAGCTTCTTTCAATGGGCTGTTCTGTGAAAAGTGTGAACGGATTCCAGCTCGTCTTTCATACATGACAACTCAGCTGGAAGGACGGGAAGGGAAGGAAGGAGAGACATCAGTACCCGCCCTGGCTTGTTTTCCACACATGCGTCTGTGATGATGTTCTCAGGGCTTGAAAGATGTCTGCTTCTTTAGAGTAAGACAGTTTATCTTGGAGAACTGTCCTAAGTGTGGTGTGGGAGGTAGCTGCATTAGAAGATCACTGGAAACAACCCTGAATAAGAGGAAAGAGTGAGCAAATAATTCCAGGGAAGAGGTGAGCCCTTGTGAGGAGCCTGGGCAGCCCAAGGTATGCTATTAAAATTCTAACACAGTGACAAAATGATAACACCTTAGCATTAATTGTGTGTTTGACACGACGGTAAACTGTGCAGGATGTGTTTCTCTGTGTGCATGCGCAAATGTATTCCTCCGTGTGCACGCGCAGATGTGTTATATACCGATGGATGCACAGGCTGTCTATCCACAAGAGCATACTCACTGTACCTCAGCTTCAAGGTGATAGTTTCCTATACTATTTACATCCCACCTAAGTGTACTATTTTGGTAAGAGGAACATTATTCCATATAGATTATTAACTTTGAAAGCAATGTCTTTTGTAACCTTGAAGCTTTTATTCTTTCCTGGTGTAGCTAAGCGAACACGTTCCTCTCCTGTGTTCTCCCTGTGGCATATGGCGCCACTAACTCAGTCTTTATTACAGATAATAAGCTTTAAACTCTAAAAGCACAAGGTCAGAGCTTTGCCTTGCCCACCTTACACTCCCAGAGCTTAGCCATTCTAATGGATAGTAGGTGCTAAGATGTGAACTTGCTGAACAAACCGAGTGCTAAAACCATGCTTGCTGCTGGGAACTGTCATGTTTCTTGTCTTTACAATGCTTGATGATGCAAAAACGGAGACTATTGCATTTTATTAACAGACGGTAAGAAGCAATGATACTGGAGACAGAAATAGGCCTCCTAGTTTACATTTGGCAGTCTGATTGTGGAAAGGTGGCTTCATACCCTGAGGGCGAGTTCATCATTTTAAAGAAGGAATTGGCAACATTGCCTACAGCAGAGTTGGTCAGTCCCATTAAAGTGTATAGGGGAGTGGCTTCTATTTATCCGTCGTAATTAGTGGTAGGATTTCAGGTCTTCTTCATTGCTTCTTGAGAGGCTTCTGAAATAATATACTGCAATTATCTTGTTTCCAAAATGTGCAGTTCTGTGTGTCTTCATCATTCGAGGAAAATTTTCTCTCAGTGATCTCTTCATCTCTGCCTCTTCAGAGGGGCATCAAAGCCAGAGCTGGAAGGTCAGAGCCAGGATTGAGGAAGAAGGAATGGGAAGGAAGATCGGAGGCTTTAGGGTGTCCTATGTTAGCTGCTCCCTTATGCTGCCTCTGAAAAAGAATCACATTGCTTATGTGATTGGAATAGGAAAATTATTTGCTAATAAAGGTGAGAGTCTACTTAACTCTCTGGGAAGTCAATTTGTTAAATTAAAGCCACACATGACTTCTGCCCCTTTCTTCTTACAATTGAATGTGTGAATAAACCTGAAGAGGCTGGAAAGTGCAAAGCTAAAGGCCAAATAAACAGTAGTGGTAACAAACTGCAAATGAAGATGGAGAGGCAGCAAGTGAAAGTGTAAGTGCCGACAGAGGAAAAGATGCCAGCATTTGACAGCTACGTAATTCTAGAAGCAGTGAGTGCTTACAGTAGGGAAAGCGAATGTTACAGCTCCTGAAGTGGCCTCAAGTTTCAGGGCCAGTTCTTTAACTTCTATCACATTATCCAGTGCTTGGGCCTACAATGGCAGGATGTATAGTTCCTGGCAGAGGCTTGTGCCATAGGTTTAGAGCTTGGATGTTGGTATTCAGGCTGTTAAGTCTGGTAGCTCTCTTGAATTCACCCTGCACAGTTTGCTATCGATGGCTTTTTTAAGTTTCTTTTTTCTTTTTTTTAATTGGATATTTTATTTAATTACATTTCAGATGTCATCCTTTTCCCCAAGCCCCGTACCCTATTCCTCCCTCCTTTTTGCTTTTATACCATTTTAATTACATGCAAGTATTAAGGTCAGTTCTAGTTTGAGGGTCTAGCAATACAATAGGTGCAAATAGTCAAGGAACAAGCAAGACAATGAACGCAAATACTCAAAGAACAAGCAAGGCAATAAACAAAGTTCCACGAACACTCCTGTGATCACTGTTTCTAAAGGCTTATCAGGATGACCAAAATATCTGAGCCTACTTCCCTGTCCTAGCCCAAAGTCATTTTCATGTCTGAAGCCTTCTTCCTTGTTCTAGCCTAAGATTTAGATTCTTGCCTGAAATTACTTCTTTGTTCTTTAGCCTCGGCTCTCTCTCCTTCTCCCTTCCCTTTGTTGGTCCATGGCCAGTGTTCCTGCCAGCTGGGTCTCTATAGCTCCTTAGTTACTCTTTTCCTGCTATTACCAACTTGCTTCTTCCATTTCCTCTTGTTACCCATTTGCCTTATTCTAAGAATCACAAAGATAAAAAGTCAACGAGGAAAGGGCACAGGAGAAAAGCTTTTTATTGGCTTTCTATTGTCACATTTAAGGCCATCAGAGTGTATCTCCTGGCTGGCTTTCAAGTGAACGGACCTTTTTGAATACATAGTCAGGAGGGGGCTGAGACAAGGGTGTTTGTACTAATGATGTCAAAGTCCCTCATGTAAAAAGAGGGCTGTGCCTGCAACAATCAAGGTACAGTCAGTGGAAATATAGGCTGTCTTTGCACCAGCCAAGCATTTAGGCTGGACTACCAGAAGGACTGTTATCCATCTAACTGGTCTGAAAAAGGCAGTTAGTTTTTTTTTTTTTTAACCAAGGCTGTGGCTAGCAAAGGGTTCAGTGTAAGCTGACTGAAACAGTTTTTGCAGCAACAGAGGCCACAGTCGTGCTTTGGCAGTAAGCAGCTGCCACTGCAGTGCAGCTTCCACAAGGCATCTGGGAAATGTTCAAAACAAGGGAACAGCCATGAAGACAGTCTTGGTGGCTCTCAAAGACTGCGGTTGGGTGACAGCTTTCTGGTCAAGGTTACTGAGCACCAAATGTCTACCAATTCAATTTGGAAGTCAAATTGCTTAGGGCCATGAATTTGGGAACAGTGGGATCAGGAGCCAATAAGCATTAAGCAGCAGTATGTCCTATGGCTTCTTCTTCATAGTTAATCCAGTGATGTATTCTGAGTGTGTGTGTGTGCATGCACTTATGTGTATGTGTGCACATGTGTGTCTGTATGTACATGTGTGTATACATAAGTTTATATGTGTGTATCTGTGCTCATGTGTATATGCCTGTGTGTGTATGTGCACATATATGTATTTGTGTATGTGCACATGTGTTTGTATATGTGTCCATGCATGTGTGCACATGTGTGCACATGTGTGTATGAATGTATGTCTGTGTATGTGCATATGTACATGTGTCTGTGCACATGTGAATGCATGTAAAAGTCTCTATATGTGCTTGTGTCTATGTGTATGTGGATATGCATGTATGTACACATGTATGTATATATCTTACTGCTATAATTTCAAGACTGAATTTTAAAATTAAAATGTAATTATACAATTTCCCCTTTCTCTTTTTTCCCTCCAATCGTTCTAATTCCCTCTCAAATTTATGGCTTCCTTTTTTATAATTGTTATGTGTACAAACATACAACACACACACACACATACATACACACATATACACACATACCAAATGAGTCCATTTAGGTCTCCTTGTATATATATGATTTCAGGGCTGGCTACTTTGGACTGGATAACCAGTTAGGGAGATCATCCTGAGGATTGATGCTTCCTCTCTCAGCAGCCTTTAGTTGCCTGTAGTTCTTTGTGCACGGGTGGGATGGGAAGGAGATTTTCTCCTTCCATGTTAGCATGTCTGTCTATGTTGTGTTTGCTTAGGTCTAACTTAGGGAGTCATATTATCGAGTATCCTAGGAGTAGCTTCCCTGTCATTTTAAGAAGACACAAACCTTACAGTAAACTTACTGTACTGTGGCTCTCATAATCGTTTTACCCACTATTGTGTGACGGTCCCTAATGACCTAAGGATCATGAAGGGTCCCTAAGGACCCTTAGGTGCAGGAGTTGAGGCTGAGTATCCCACAATCAGTTATCTCTGCTTTGTGATCAGTGTGAGTTTCTGTAATGGTCTCCATCTGCTGTAGAGGGAAGCTTCTTTGATGAGCTATATACATCTGTAAGTATAAGGTCAAGCATTTAGGACGGCAAGGAATTACTCTGGTTTACGTGGTAGTAGACTATCCTCTAAGACCTACCATCTTACTCACTAGTCTCATGTAGGTGACTAGGTTTCCAGTACCAGGCATGGTTTCTTACCCATACAGTGTGCTTTAATCCAACCAGATATGAGTGCCATGGGTGGACATGTCTCGAAATCTTGCCATGTTGATCATTGTGGTTCATAGGCATCACAGCGGGGTAGGACTGTTAGTTGCATCTCTCCCTTGAAAGCTTGTATCATACTTTCTGTTGTCCAAAGTGCATGGTGTATTCAACACTAAGGACTTACCTTCACACTCTGGAAGGCTACAAAGAGCAACAGCAGTAGCCTATACTGTTGTGGGAGTCTCCTGGGCATCCCTGATCAAAACTCAAAGGGAGTTTCTTGTGCCTGGCATTATGGTTTTTGTTAGATGATCTGTGGCTATTGTGGGTAAGCATTTTTAGCCCAGATGGGAAAATTTAATTTTAATTATATACATATATATATACTCATACATCTATGTGTATTATGTGTAATTTTAGGGAGATAAAAGTAATATGATTCTTTATGACTTTTTCAAACATCCTTTATTAACACTTCTCAATTACTGGACAGTACATGAAGGCATCATTTCTGGAAATGTGTATGATAACTAATAGTAAAGATATCTGGCTCAAATAGATAGGAATTCTAGGTGGGGGATCAACTCAGTTAATCAACCAAATGTAATACAGGCAAGGCTTAATCCTACCAGATATCAAGCAAACATAAGGCGTTGACGTTAGTTGAAATGCAATAGTACTTTTATTTTTGTTATGATGGTAGCTTTGTGCCTTGTATGCAAGTCTGAATTCACTGGAAATCACTGGTATTTGCTTCAGTGGCAGAGTGCCTGACTCATTCCTGTGAATGAGTGCTGCCCAGAGACTCCGGTCCTGGAGCGGGTTGAAACAGCAGTGTATAACTCTGGTGTGGCTTTAAAGACTGAGGCTCTTCAGACATTCTAGCTCTCTAACTATACTGAATGCTGGTGATAACTTCTAAAAAGTCCTAAAATCTTTCTTGTTAATTCTGAGGGTGAAAAGCTGCTGGCTTAGGTGATTGACATCTGTAGCCTAACAAAGGGGATTAAGTAATGTAGCCTTTGTTCAATCACAGCAGGACCTGCGTGACTTTGAAAAGTGATTTTAGGCTCTTTCTGCCATCTTGGAGCCTGTGGAGACCTGCTGGGAACAGGACTTCTAAAAAAAAAAAAAGCAAGTATGTTTTGGAAGGCTGTGGTGCAAGGCCATTTTTGCTGGCTTCATGCGAGGTCTCCGGAACCAAAGAGAGCACACAGCTCTTCTTAAAATTGAAGGCATTTATGCCTGAGATAAAACTGAGTTCTACTTGGGCAAGAGATGTGCTTATGTATACAAGCACAAAACAATTACAGTGACTCCTGGAGGCAAACCAAATAAAACCAGAGTGATCTGGAGAAAGTAACTCGGGCCCACAGAAACAGTGGTATGGTTCATGCCAAATTCTGAAGCAACCTTCCTGCAAAGGCCACTGGACACAGAATCCGCGTGATGCTGTACCCATCCTGGATTTAAACTAATGGAGAGTGAATAAATAAAAGTAGATTTGTTCTCTTGTACAAAAAAAGTGATTTTAGTGTTTATTTACAAGTTGCAAAAAGTTTCCTATGAAAGCTCTTCGAAGAAAAAGCAGAAAAACAGAATGAACGGAAAGGAGGAGAAGGGAAAAAGTTCTTTGCTTTCCTCTCTTTGTCCTCAGCACTTATACATCTTTCAGAATATGTGATCACATGGAAAATATTCATCACAAATTCACGCATAAAATCAAATCATGAATAGATAAGAAGTTTACAACAGTGAATGTTTATGTGCATATCCACTAGGAGTATTTATTTGACTAAACATTCATCACCGGTCACAGCTCCACAGGTTCACTGAGCATTAAAAACCATTAACTAAGTTATTAGTTATTAGTTTTGTATAGCTAAACCCAGTCAATATTTTATCTTCTGTCCAATCATCTATACTAAATCGATAGTTCCCTTTTTATGACGTTTGGTTAATGGTTTTACAACCTCTTGGAATGTGCTCTGAGTAGGAGAAAGTCTGGTTACTATCTAGAAGCAATTAACTGGTGATGCATGGGAGACTGGCAGAGTTCTCACTGCAGTTTTGACTATCAGAAAAGGACCTAAGAGCAGTCCCGCTATAAAAGAGTTTAATAATCACTGATATAACTTTAGACATTCTTAGAGGCTCATCATTAAGAATTAAGAAGTCATCTATTTGACTATATAGCATCACTAAAAGACAGTAAGTACATCTTTGTTATTCTGCAGAGATCTGCTCAAAAGGGTGGGATAATTATATATTTAATAATAACAGGAAAAGCATATTAATAGCAAGAATCTTTTCTAAAATGATCTTTTCCCCTGGGCCTTGCCTATAGGAGAAAAATCTGTTGTGGATTATTATAATCTGAGGCAGACCATCTCAGGAAGATCACGCGCTGGTTATTAGCTTGTTGGCTCCTGACAGGGTGCCTTTGAGCTGTTTTAAAGAACTGGTAGAAGATTTTGTAGGTTCTTTCATTTTAGACAGGTTGTGGTGCAATTGGCACAAGTGTAGATAGTGATCCCTTCAGACACTGCAGCAACTGTGAAGTGCTTGGGGGATATCTCAGAACATTTAGCTTTCACTTCAAATAGGAGCTGCTTCATCTACTGTTCCAGATTATGGGGCAAACACTGCACTCCGTGAATCAAGATTTATTCAAGTCTACTATGTCTGTGATAGTAGCTCCAAACTCATTCTAGCTTACGTTCTCTTATTGTATGTGTTTGTGTGTGTGCATGTGTGTCTCTCTCTGTGTGTAGGCCTGAAGTTTGATGTCGAAAGTCTCGCTTGCTTGCTCTGGGATTGCCTGTCAGTATCTGCTGAACACTGCAATTGCAGCTGGTGAGCTGCCATGCCTACCCAGCACTCATATGGTCTCTGGGGATCCAAAGTCCCATCCTCTCACTTGTGTGGTTGAGTGCATTATTCACTGAGTCATCTCTGTAGCCTTTGCTTCACTTCTAAGGAGAAATGGGCTCCCACTCAAGTAGAAAAACAGACTCGGAAACATAGTGTTCTCTTACCTGAAACGCTTCCTCTGGTGATTGTGTCCCCAGGATTTCCATGTTTCCATCAGAAATTTGTTTTATCCTTATCTTTGTTTTAAGCTCATTAAGCCAAATGTTTCCTAATTAAAACATTTCATATCATTTAAAGATTTAACATCTCCTTTAATATTATCTGTTACAAAGCCTGGGGCATTTAAACAAGGGGTAGTTGTTTTATTTTCAACTTGTCTTCTCAGAGCTACCATATTCTCTGGGGTTCTATTCTTCTGGAAAAAAAAAGTCGCTGAAAAAATGCTTTCATTCTGAAATATTGATAAGGCAACTATGACATAATTACTATTTCTTCAAAGGGCATTGAGTTTTAATACTGTCACTTCCTGTTCTTATTGGTTCTCATTATTCTTTACTATGATGGTCTTCACGCCAAGTAACAGGAACTTGCCATTAAGGCCCTCAAGAAAGTTCTCTTCTTACTTAATTTCCCGAGTCACAGGCAATGTGTGCAAGGTACTGAAGGTCATATAGGGAGTCACAGTGGGACTTACCATCCTTTGTATTTCTATTGTTGCCTCAGGTGTCATAGAGAGTTCTTTAAATGTGCACTCATAGCTCATCCTTTTGCTAAGAAGCTCTGGGTCTACAGATGCAAGAGCAGGGCCTCCTGGGGTCCAGGTAAAGCATGCTCAGGTTTGCATCACGACACACATTGAGCCCCTTTCTAGAAAGCCAAAAGATTCCTTGATTTCTTCAGCAAAAAATAGACGTAGTTTAATGGAATAAATGATATGATGTAAAAATAGCACGTGGATGCTTGCCATCGGTGGTTCTGTTAGAAGCAGTGCTTCTAACATGTGATCATCTATAGCGAGTTACAGATAATCATAAATGTGTTTCTCAATTAATAGAAAATGACAGGACCGAGAGGTGGCAGTTAAGTCCCCATCTCTGAACACAACATGCATTTCAGATGCAGTACCCAGAGAGCCCTGAAGCTAGAACTGACCTGAACGACTCCTGCCTAAGGACTGATTTAAAAGCCTCCTCTCTGAGGACTCACTTTCATGGTACCAGAAGGAGCTGTGCAAGGAGGGAAGCAACCAGCAGTCCGATGCAGTATGATGCCTGTGAACCACCACCACAACAGCATGGCATGATGCCCTAACAGTGTGGTAGTGGCAGGCATGTCTGTGCTGCAACTGAACTTTCCAGTAGGACTCAAGATCCACTCAACCAAAGAGACATCATGCCTGGTACTCGAAACCCAGCCAGGGATAGTGAAGTCATAAATCTTAGAGGAGAATCTACAATAGCCACTTTACTAAACCAGCATGATTCCTAACACACATGCTAAATATTAGTCCTTATCCCTGCAGGTAAGTGTAGTTCTTCTCACCAAGAAAATCTCCCTTTGCAACAGACAGAGCCCTGGAAACATTACACAAATTATGTTATAAGACTGGGTACGTTGTATTTAGGAATCTATATGCATATACGTATACACATATGCATGTAATAACAATTAATGAAAGAGAGGCCATGAATTTGAAAGACAGCAAAGAAAGAGGCATCTGGAAGTATTTAGAGGGAAGAAGCAGAAGGGAAAAATGATGATCTCAAAATTAAGATAATTTTAAAGAGTTTGATTATCGATTGGAAATAGAAGAGGAATGTGTAAGAAATGAAGTTAGCCAAAATTTGAATTGTGTTTACTGAAGTAAATATCAATATACTATACGGGGTCAAAAAGTGCTTTAAGCTGAAATGATCTTAGCTTTCTGACTATTATTGTGCTTGAAAGACAGAGCTTTTTGCTTTTTCTTTTGATAAAAGGTCAATTGATATCTATTTTTAGCACTGCATTTGAAGTTGGTTTCTGCATAAAAAAATTTAAATCCATATGGGCGACCCTCATGACCCCGGCCACAGGTTTTGCTTGTGCTTACTTTGTGTGAGACATCATGTCCACAGACCCAAGTGCAACTAGAGTCTTGAAGAACAGGCAATAAAGGTCAGATTATTTCTCATCTAGGAAAATCTGTGTGCACAGCACAGAATTCTAGACCATTTTCTGTGTTTTTCTCTGTCTTTTCTAAGTTACAGCAGCTGCTAGAGACTTACCCTGCGTCTAACTTAGTCTGCTCCTCAGCCCAATCTCTGAACACATATTTTTCCTTTAGATTTTCATATAGACTTTATTTTTTAGAGCACTTTCTGGCTTATGGTGAGATGAAACAAAAATTATCAAGGTTGAGAATTCGTATATGTTAATATATAAATCTTTGTATTATTTGGAACGAGTTGCTTGTTTTGTACAGTGTAAATGTTCTATTTTTCTTTTTAAAGGATGTTTGCATTTTACATTTTAAAATATTTTAATATTTTATTAAGAATACATTTTTTCTATATAATATACTTTGGTCATGGTGTTTCCTTCCCAGTCTCTTCCCAGATCATTCCTCCCTCCGTGCCATCCAACTTCTTTCTCTCTCTTTTTAGAAAACAAACAGGTGAATAAAAAAATCCAAACAAACCAGAATTTTAAAAAAGCTGAAACAAAAAACAAAGGAAAAGCCTTAGAAACATAGTGCACACATCCCCCACATATATATACACACACACCACACATATACATACACACACCACATACATCCACACACACTACACATGATCCCCTAAAAACATTCACACACATACCACATACACTCACACCACATATAGGATGTATACCTCCTACATACATCCCCAAACACACACACACACACACACACACACACACACACACACACACACACACACACATCATAATATACCCCCAACACATACACAGAGTCCACATACACATACATACACACACATCTCATACACTGCCACACACATACATACACACCCCCCCACATATACATTCTCCCACATACACACAAACACCACACATACACACACCACACAAACACAACATACTACAGTACAACCACACACACATATGTCCAAACACACACACACACACACCACCCTACCACACATATACCACACACACACACATAAACACACATATACCCACCAGCACACATACAACACACACATACTACATGCCCCACATACACATAAACATGTACACCTCTCACACACACACCTCATATACATACAGATACATACATGTGCACATACCTACCACCCACCCGCCCCCTCCCCCCCCACACACACCCTGCCCCTCAGAACCTATAAAAATGAGTGCAACTTCCCTTCCTCCTCTGGTCTTTGTCAGTGCCTATAGTCCTTCTAGTGGTTAAAGTATTCATGCTCTCAGCAGTGCGGGTGCTCACTGTGTGACTAACACTACCTGAGGTTATACTAGCAAAATATAATCTCCATTTTATCTGTTAGTGTTTTCTTCCTTCCTTCCTTCCTTCCTTCCTTCCTTCCTTCCTTCCTTCCTTCCTTCCAGTTTCCTTCCCCTCTTTGTCTCTGTCTATCTCTGGTTGGGGAAGGTTTGCAAGTATTCACCTCAAAAAAAAAACTTTAACAGAAAGAAGAACATGGCTTGGATGTCTTACATAACCGAGTGGGCAAGCTGTGATTCAGAGCTCAATGCGCCTAGAGTCCTCTTAGCTATTCAGCGTTGTCTTGGTTGCCTTTATTTTCCAACTTTCCCAGCTGGCATGGTAGAGTTGCGAGTTTACCTAATATGATAATACCCAGTGTAATGTGAGGGTACTTCCAAAGTGAAGAGTACAGGACCAGGCAGGGCACGCTTAGAATTGAACTTATTCCTCAAAACAGATCAACCCTGGGCTGTGATGATACTGTGAAAACAGTATCAACTCAGCTGTGATGCCACCACTGTAATGGGGATATTGAATCGGCTGCTAACCCTTGCTCCTGCACTTGGAGCTAGAATTGAGCAACTCCGAGAATATTAGAAGGGGGTAGTTGTTTTCGGGAGTCAAAGACATCATGACCCACACGACTGCTTTTAGTGCTTTCGTGCTACAGGATCGAAGCTTTCCTCTTATTAAACGAACAATGGGCATCCTGTTACATATTAATTTTTTGGCATCATCCAATATAATCTTATGTCATTGGAGGACTCTCAGATGCTATGGTACCCAGAGACACATGCTTTTCTTGAGTGTCATCAGTGAGAGAATGTTCACTTTTTCAAGATGTAGTCTCTCGGTGCCGTGAATCAGCCTCTGCTTTTCCTGCCGCCACGTGGCTTGATCTGCACTGGCTCCAATAGTGCTGAGCGCTGACTTCAGACAGCTTGCTTATTCTTCACAGGAAGAGGGATGTGTGATAGGGATCTTACACAAGTCACATGTACATACATGCATGTCACGGCTAAAGATTGAGTTACTCTGGTTTATATGACCGGAACGCAAATCAACTCATATTTGTGGGTTTTGCTTGTATTTTCTCCTACCTTAGATGATAAGATTTTAAGCAGGTTTTTTTTTTTTTTTTTTAAATTATGATCAGAATGGTGATCTATAATAAATACTTACAGAGCCTTGCAGTCTGGTGATTGGCAACTTTAAGAAATTCAAGGATAATTTTAGCCACTAAACTTGTGTTTAAGGAGGAAGCTGTTAAATAGACAGATAGGATGGAATACAAATAATGAATCTCTAGACTTATTGCCCTCAATTTCATAGATGATTTATGTGTAGGCTTTTGTATCTGATAATCGGTTCATACACGGAGAGAAAAAGAGATCTTACTTAAGTATCATTTTTAAACATGATGCAATCTGTTTGGTAGCAGACGTGTAGCCAGGCTCCAAGATCTCACCTCCCGCAGGAGCACATCATAAATGACACCCACTCGGGCAGAAGCGCTGTAACTTCTCTGGCAGCAGGTGCTTTGGAAGTTGCTAAATGTTGGACTGCTTTAGGTGAGGAGCATCTGGAGGAACGAGGAGCATCTGGAAGGGTCTTAGCATATATAAAACACTGGGTGCTCAAGCATTCCAGGCTGTGCTGGACTGTGCACTACTCTAGAGTAACAGAACTGAAGTGCTGCAGTCACTCATTCCAGGAGGAACAAAAAAAGGAGGTGGTTTCTGTGCTTCCATATTGCCGTAGATTTATACAAGGCCTCAGCTTTTATCTGCTTATTCTTAATGCCACCATGTGAATAGTACTTCACACAAGCTGATGGTAGAGTGGGTCAAACCCTAGGGAACATGTGCCTGCTTTTCTCATGATGCACTGTCAAGGTGCGAGGACATAGTTATTCATGGGGTGTCACTTGAGGTATTCATTACTTGTACTTTGTTGTTTTTGAATGGGAACCAATTACATAAAGAATAAATTATATATATATATTTATATATTTCTATACTAATAAGAGTTACCTATGTTTATAAAGATGTCTTTAGCTTTAAAGACCTATCTAGGCATTTCATCATGAAAACTATTTGGAAAATATAAATTTGGGAGAATTTTAATATCAGAAAATCAGTAGCACAGGCATCATTTATATAGACACAGTGATTTTGGTCACTTACATTGTAAGAAACATAAAAGCATAGTGTATTTCTTTCTTTTTTTTTTAAAGGTGATTTTCTCCTCTCAGCCTTCTTTGACCTGTTGGAATTCAGGTAAGAATCCTAGAATGGTTATGAATGTCTTTCTGAGCATCTCGATTCAGCCTTCGGCCTCTGGGGACATAAGTGAGTCAGGACAGACTAACTACAGAAAACTGAGCCCTGAAGGAGGACTTGATTTTTCTCTTTGTTTTTTCCATGAGGTCTTATTCTCCCTGTCCTCCCACTGGAGTAATGTGGTTCAGTTCTGACTGAAGCAATGGGCAATCTGAGGCAATGGCTGAAGAAGTCTCTATTTGGAGGAGAGTGGGCTGCTCAGCAAACAGATAATCACAGAGGTATTTCTTTTCCCTTTTTGTCTTTATTGGATGTTACAGTGATTGGTGTTCAACTGGCCCTGCATGGATGGTACCAAGGAAGCCAGATGCTATATCCTACTGGCAAAGACATTAGAAAACTCACCCTGTGTTCTGTACGACTCTCAACTTTTCCACAAGTGGTGCCTTTGATGCAGGGATGCTGCATTTTCCGAGGATAAGGGCTGTGTGAGAAGTGTACATGTTCTACATTGACTAAGGAGTTAATAAGAGTTGGTCAAGTCTCCCAAACACATTACTGAAGGCATCCTCACCTGCGAACCTGGGATGGTTGCAATTCAGATTGTATTTATAACTGTTGATGCTACAAGAACCCCACATCTATCTGAAGGGCCCAGATGTACATTACAAACTCCATTTTATGATTAACTTGCCTTCTGAATGAACTCAGCCATTTGAAAAACCCCAACTTGTTCTGGGAGCCATGTTACCCTGGTAACACTCACAATTCCTCTGAGCAAATAGCCACTCTACTCCTAGTAACACAACCAATCAGTTCTTAAAGGGGAAAGTACCTAATGTCTAAAGTAGATTGATTAAGCTAGCAATCATTGTTCATACCAAGCTGAAATCATTACTAGCCAATAGAAGTGCGCCAAATGAATGGCAACCAATCATGTAACTGCCAAGTTGGAAAGTCGCTCACCCTGCTATAGCAACTATAATAAATAGGCAAGGCTTGTACCAGCGCAGGACCTTCCACACCTTCCACCGTACTGGAGAGGTTGGAGGTTCCGAGCTCAAGCTTGAATAAAGACTCTCTGATGTTGCATGCACGTTGGACTCCTGGTGGTCTCTGGCGATCTGTGGGGACCTCACGATCTGGGCATAATATTGTCCTCAATCCCTTATTATAAAATATGAATATACAAATGGTGTGGTGATATTGGATTGAATACTGTTTCTCTTTACATCTAAATGTAATCATCTTCAATAAGGACAAGCATTTAACTTCTTTTGCTTCTTTAGTGGGGTCATGCCTGGGCATTTGTATACTGTTGTTATATCCATAAAATTTTATTTTCTTTTATTTCATAATTTTAGCAGTGTATTGATTCTTTGAAATTATATATATATATATATATATATATATATATATATATATATATATTTGGTTGGATTATCTGTGAATTTTACTGCGTGGTGGCAAAGGAGTGTGATAAAAAAGCTGTTATTAAAACAATGTTTTGGCTGGATATAATTGAAAGCCATTGCAATAAATTCTACTGATTAAAGTGAAAGGGAGAGAGTAGGATTTTTAAAGAAACAACAGAATAAGGGTATCACATTATCTTTGCTGCTAGAAGGACTTGAAAGAAGTTGAAATGTAGAGAAAGAAAAGAATTTATTTAGTTGACTGTGATTTTTTTCTTCTTTTTCTTAAATGGTCTCATTATGTAGCCTAAGCTAGGCTGAACCAAACTTGTCTTGGCTCAGACCTCCTAGTGTTGGCACTGTATGTGTGCACCATCATCTTCTGTTAGAGAACAGAGTTCTCTAACGCTAATTAGTTAGAGAAGAGTTAGTTTTTAGGGTTACATTCCCAGGTGGCCTAGGGTAGAATTTCCATGTGACCACTCAGAAAAGCTTCAAAGTGCTCCCTGTAGCTGTAGCACACTCTCTCTCTCTCTGTCTCTCTCTCTCTCTCTCTCTCTCTCTCTCTCTCTCTCTCTATATATATATATATATATATATATATATATATATATATTAAGAGATAGAGTATCTGCAGGACAGAGGTGGCTGCCCCTTGCTTGGCTGTACTCAGAGAGTCAGAGAGCTGGTGATGATAATTAATTCATGGTCAGAAACTGACAGAGGGCAGAGAGCCAACATAGCACTGTCTAATGTCCTTCTCACAGTACAGAAACTTGTCAAAGAGCAATAGGACTCCTGTGGAGAGGGTCTGTGTAAATTGGATTATGCATGCTGGCTAAGGTCTTAGGAAGAGGAGAGTGAGTTTTAAATCTAAAACAATGTGTCTCTGTCAAAGAAGCTCCACAAAGCCCACAATTGCTCAGCAAAGGGAGAGCCAGCCTTAAAGAGACAGTGGGTCTTGGGTGTAAGCACTGTTTAACCAAGTAGGCAATGTTCTATTCCTCCACTTCACTTGCCTCCCTTGCTGAAATTGAAACTGAGGGAAAGCAAGACTTGGAGACTGAGCACAGAAACCTTCACTTCAGCCTTTCCCTCCAGTTCAGTGTGGTTTGACTCAGTCCTCTGTGATAGAGGAAAAAGACAGATGTTACCTTGAATTGAAAATGGACGTGCTGATGATTTCATTGTGTTATAGTCACTGAACTGAATTGTAATTGTGTAATTAAAAGGAATTATATGAACTGTCTTTGTCATGTAAAAGTACAGTTATAAGCAATAGACACTATTGGAGGTCCAGGTTTCACCTTAGGACAAAGAAAGTATTACTTTCATTAAACAAACCTTCAGAGGTCTTTTGTAGGGTGTGTCAGGGATTTCAATAATTTCCCATAGGCCATGTAATAAATTTGGCAGAATCATGCCCCAAGCATAGTGTTCTCTTTCTTCCCATTTTTTTGAACAGTTCACACACATACATAGGCTATCTACCTTTTCTGCTCTCAGAGAACATCCTTGTATTGAACATGCCCATATCATCATAGGGAAATTGCACCAGCTCTTGGTGCTTTGGTCTTGTTGTTGTCTGTGGCTGTAGAATAAAGGGTCTTCTTCTTCTTCTTCTTCTTCTTCTTCTTCTTCTTCTTCTTCTTCTTCTTCTTCTTCTTCTTCTTCTTCTTCCTCCTCCTCCTCCTCCTCCTCCTCCTCCTCCTCCTCCTCCTCCTCCTCCTCCTCCTCCTCCTCCTTCTTCTTCTTCTTCTTCTGGGTCTGCTTCTTGCTGAAGGGTTTTTAGGCTTCTTTCAAGAGCAGGAGAGCTGTTTGAAAACAGGCTTCTGTGGTCTACATGGAAGGTTAGAGGGGGAAGATCTGTTGTGTATGTTACACTAGTAATGTATCCTTTGGAGTTCAAACATTAGAAGGGACTATCTTTAAAAGATAATAAATCAGACAATAAAGAAACTTGAGTAGGCAGTGAGTCTAAAGTTCCATGATCTGCTGAAGGAAGCATGGCTGAATAGTCGAGGTCTGGTATTAGTGTAATTTTCCCATTTATAATCATTTAATAGAATTGTCTTATCATCTTACATTATTGTCATCTACTAATTTAAGAAACTTTATCATAAGTAAAATTATTAGTCTTAAAAGATTCATAAGGTTAAGAGTTGAGCATCTTCTATTCAGAGTTTAGGTTCCCTTAAGAAAGGGACAAGTTTTCTCATGTAAATGCATTGAATTTCTTTATTAATATAATAGCTATCTATGAAAAAGTAGTTTAGGATATCAGAGTTAAAATTATGGTATAAATGTACTATGCATTAGTTACTAAACTAGGTTTTTCAGTAGTTGGGATTAAATTATGAATTTAGGTTCAGCATGGAATGCTAAACCCTTGCAAAAGCCGACTATAATTTTCAAGAACAATGAACAACCCTCAGAGATGAAGAGAATCAAGCTGAAGGTGGGCATGGGTTGAGTAGTGGCTCCATAATTGAGACCTAAATGTGCAAGAAAGGGAATACCCGTACAGGATGCACAGCTGGACTCTGTTATGGACTTTATGACCAAATGAACATCAGTAATTTCATTAGTTATGTCTAGGATTTTGTCATCCAGTGAACTTTGATTGCTGGAAGTGTGCTAAGTATGCTGTTAAGAATGGAATACATCATTTGGTCCAGTCACTTAATATCCCAGTATAAGTTATAAGAAGAAAAAGTCTGACTTAATGATCTAGGCTTTAGGACCCTGTGTAAATGCATCTGTAATCCTCATCTTTTACTGCTCTTCTGGACCTGACTTGTTCCTATAACAGGGCTCCTTCTCTGGGGTCTGTCCAAGACGACACCCTTCAACCTTCATCCTGTCTCTTTGGTGGCTGGCCCAGTCATGTGATGGCCTCTGGTCATAAGAATGTGAGCAAGAGTGGGTCCATGACAATAGTTTTAGAGATGTTCCACTCAGATTTTTCTGCAAAGAGGGACTTGGTAGCCATGTGGGGCATAGTCTGGGGATGGCCTTCAGTGTCAGGTTCCTGAAGATCTGCTTCCACTGTGGAGAGATGCCTCCCTCCTAATTATTTCAGCATCTGCTTCCAAAGCAACTCATGCTGTGCTTGATGTATAGTCTTGAAGTCATCATCTGAGTTTTGCTTGCTTCAGTCCCTCTGCCAGTAGAACAGCCTGTGCTGAGTAGGTGTTGCTGTCTAGCTTGATTCTCAGAACTAAGACATTAACCAGCCCAGCCAAAGGCGTATTTTGGCTAAAATTAACCTTCCTTGTTGGGAGCCACCAGAGGTTTAGAGTACTTATTGTAGGAAGACTTGACCTTGCCAACAGTAGAATGGAGGGATTCTATCTTAAAGCATTGCCTCCAACATGAAACAGTACTCCAGTATTAAATGTTTAGACTAACCTCTGTAGTTAATTCCTCCAGGGAATTAAGTTTTTGTCTGTCAGAACATTATATGCTTCATTATTGGAAAGTACTGGCTGAGGAAGTCTGTCTACATGTATGCATGAATGCCATTCAGTGGCTCTGTTTTCAACACAGTATTTGGCATGTAGTAAAAATTATATGACACAGTCTCACAGCAAACTCCTTGTTCCTCTGTCCCCTCTTTAGCAATGATCTCTGAGCTTTAAGTGGGAAGCTATATTTTTAGATGGAGCCTATAATATGGGACTCTACAACTGTGCACTTTGATTGGTTGTGGTTTTCTATAATAGTCTTAATTTGTTTAAGATTCTTTAATGATGGGTGGGGACTGCACCTATATCTGAAGATTTGGAAGTAGGAGCCATAAATGAGATAGAACATGCTATGTTTGTCTTTCTGGGGCAGGGTTACCTCACTCAAAATGATCCTTCTTAGTTCTATCCATTTACTTTCAAAGCTCATGATTTCATTTTTCTTTACAGATAGTCAGTATCTCAGTATAAAGGGCTGGAAAAAGGTTTCCTAAGCAAATGTACCCAAGAAAGAAGCTGGAGTAGCCATTCTAATGTCTAATAAAATAGACTCTCAAAAGCTGTGCTTCCAGACCCGAGGGTCCCTGCTCCCAGCTGACTTTGATTGGTCATAAAGAATTGCTGTACAGCCAATGGCTGGGCAGGGAGATAGAGTGGGGACTTTTGGATTTTGCAGGCAAGAGATTGAGGGAGACAGGGAGAAGACGAGAATCACCATGACTGGGCAGAAAAGAGAGCAGACTTAAAGGCCCGCAGCCATATAAGAATCTAAGAAAGTGGTCTTTAGAGCCACTCCCCCAATTGTATCTGGGATAGCAGAGATGAAATACAGATTTTAAAAAATGTTAACTCAAGAATACCAGAGCAGAGTGTGTGCTAGTTGCAGGGAGGTTTAGAAGTGCCCAACCATTGATCTAGTCAAGGCACATCAAAATTAGCTGGGGCGCACATGTCTCTCCCTCCCCCTCTCCCCTTTTCCCTCCCCCCTCCGTGTTTGTGTATTGTCTTTCATTCGCTCTTGGGTGGGTGCAGCGTTAGTGTGTGATTGCAACCCACTGGGAGCCAAAGCAGTTTAACTAATTCATTGCTACATAGACTGGCAGGAAATAATCAAGCTCAGTGATGAAATCAATTAATTAGAAACAAAGAGAACAATACAAAGAATCAATGAAACCAAGAGCTGGTTCTTTGAGAAAATCAACAAGCTAGATAAACCCTTAGCCAAAATAACTAAAAGGCAGAAAGACCCTACCCAAATTGACAAAATCAGAAGCAAAAAGGGAAACAAAACAACAGACACTGAGGAAATTCAAAGACTCACTAGGTCATACTTCTAAAGCGTGTTTGTACTTCACAAAATTGGAAAAACTAAATGAAATGTATAATTTTCTAGACAGATACCAATTACCAAAGCTAAATTAAGATAAGGCAATCTGAATTGTCCTATAATTCCCAAGGAAATAGAAGCAGTCATTAAAATCCCCCCCCTTCCAAAAAAGCCCCGGCCAGATGGTTTTAGTGCAGAGTTATACCAGACTTTCAAAAAAAAAAAAAAAAAGAGCTAATGTCAATACTTTTAAAACTAATCCACAAAACAGAAACAGAAAGTGTAGGAACCAAATGTAAGAATTTCAGGTCTTAACCCAAACTTAAAATCCCAATGTCCCAGGATGCATTCCAGGAGGAGTACATTCCTTAGTCAGAGGACACTTGCTGGATTTACATTTAGAGGAGGAAGGGAGAGGCTGACTAACCTTCCTCAGACCACAGGGAAGGGAACCCACCTGCGGGTGGGAAAGGTCCAGAGCACAGAAACACATTCCAGGATGGGGAGGAAGCTGGAACCTTAACGTAATAAACCTGGGCAAATGGAAGACACTCATTGTCATAAAAGTGATGTGTGAATCTTAGTCACCTAACCTGGGAAGGTCAGCCTTTGTGGTTGCCCTCATAAACTCTGTATAAAAACTGCTCCCGATTTTGGCTCGGGGTTCCTCTTGTCTGTGTATAGGTGAACCCCAGTATACTGGCTACCATCTTATCATTAATAAACCTCATGTTATTGCATCGAATCCCGTTCGTGAGTGTTTCTGGGGGAGCGTGTCCCCTGGTTTTGAGTCTTAGAGTCCAACAAAGGCACGCTTCCAAACTCATTCTATGAGGTCACAGTCACCCTGATATATCCTCACCAGCATGTGCTCTCTCTTGAGTTTTTAATCTTAGTCATTCTGATGGGTGTGAGGTGGAATCTCAGTGTCTTTTTGATTTGTGTTTTCCCAATGACTAAGGATGTTGAACATTTTTTTTAAGTGCTTCTCAGCTTTTAGAGATTCCTCTGTTGAGAATTCTCTGTTTAGCTCTATATCCATTTTTTTAATAGGGTCATTTGGATTGCTGGTATCTAACTTCTTGAGTTTTTTATTTATTTTGGAGAGTAGCCCTCTGTTGGATGTAAGGTTGATGAAGATCTTTTCCCAATCTATAGGTTGTTGCTTTGTCCTATTGACAGTGTCCTTTGCCTTACAGAACTTTTTCAGTTTCATGAGTCAGCCATTTGTGTTCTGTTCAGGAAGTTGTCTCCTGTACTAAGGAGTTCAAGGTTATTCCCTACTTTGTGTTCTGTTAGATTAAGTGAATCTGGTTTTACTTTGAGATCTTTGACCCACTTGGACTTGAGTTTTGTGCAGGGTGATAAATATGGATCTAATTGCATTCTTCTACATGCAGATAGCCAGTTAGACCAGTACCATTTGTTGAAGATGCTCTCTTTTTTCCATTGTATGGTTTTGGCTTCTTTGTCAAAAATCAAGTGTCAATACGTGTGTGGGCTTATTTCCGCACCTTCAATTTGATTTCATTGATAAGCCTGTCTGTTCTTATACTAATACCATGCAGTTTTTTATTAGTAATGCCCTGTAGTACAGCTTTAAGTCAGGGATAATGATTTATCCTCAAGTTCTTTTATTGTTCAGGATTATTTTAGCTATTTACCCATTGTTCAGGGTTTTTGGTTTCCCTTGCTTGGGTAGAGTTACACCAAGATATTGTGTATTATTTGTGGCTATTTTAGCAGTTTCAGGTTTCAGCTTTTCAGGTATAGGCCTTTGATCTATTTGGAATTAGTTTTTCTGCAAGGTGATCTATATGAGTCTAATTTCATTCCTTTCCATATGGACAATCATTTTTCTCAGAACCATCTGTTGAAGGTGCTTTCTTTTCTTCAGCATATGTTTTTGTCATCTTTGTCAAATATTAAGTGCTTAAAGTTATGTGTGCTCATGTTTAGGTCTTCAATTTTGTTCCATTTTTCTATGTGTCTGATTTTGTGATATATGTGTGTGTGTGTGTGTGTGTATTAAAATTTTTATTTATTTATTTATTCATTAGGTTTAAAAATTTTTTTTAGACAGGGTTTTTCCGTGTAGCTCTGGCTGTCCTGGAACTTGCTCTATAGATGAAACTGGCCTCAAACTCTGAGATCTGTTCATTTGTCACCACCACTGACCATATAGCCATACACTGACTATGGCTTTGTAGTCTATTTTGAGATCTGGAATGAAAATCTCTCCAGCATTGTGCTTTTTGCTCTGGATTGTTTTGGCTACCCAGGGTCTTCTGTGGTTCCTTATGAATTTTAGGATTTTTTTTTTTTCTATTTCTGTGAGGAATGAGATGAGGAGTTTGGTTGGGATTGATTGACCCCATAAAGTGTCATCCACAAGACTGCAGAAACAAGAGCAGAACAAAGACAACAGTAGATATACTAATGTAGATGAGGGAAAGTCCTGGAGGTCACAGTCCTGCAGAAAGAACTACAGGCAAGTAAGGAAAGCTGAGAGTGGGATGTTGGGAGCCGACTTTTAGCAGAAAGCGGCTATCAGCTTTGCAGCCATCTTGAGCCATATACCCTGACATGAGACTTGGATTACAATAGCCTACAACAGCTGAGCACACTCTGATAAGTTCTTGCTTTAGATACCCAGGACTTTCCTTGGGTGTGTGAGATTAAAGGTGTATGACTTAAGAGTGTGACTTAGAGATTTAGAGACAAGACCTAAGGGCATAATTAAAGGTGTGACCTGAAGTCTTGGCTTAAAAGTGAGACATATAAAAGGCTAGAGGCAGACAGAGAAAGTAACAGATTTCTTGTCATTAGGTAGAAGACACTTGGCTCTAGAGAGAACAATTTGGAGTAACAGAGATTCAGACACTAGGAGTAGGAGTAGTCATTAGACAGTCGGAAGAGAACGAATTGAGTACAACTAAGAACTAGGAGGAGTACAACTAGGAACTAGGAACTAGGAACTCAAGACTTGGGACTTGGACTAGGAAGAGAGACTGAAGAATAAATGGGATTGAAACACACTCTGTCTGGTCTCCATTCTTCGAGTCCGTCCTCACTCTCTTGCTGAACCCCGACCCGTGGATCAGAGTGGCAGCTTGGGCCGGGAAACAGTGGCCACCAAGCGTGGAGTGGAGAGGGCCACAATATTTTTGGCGCCCGAACAGGGACTCGAGCTTGGGCCTCAACAGTGGGAGAAATAGTCTTCCCCAGGGAAGAGCACTCTAATTAGTTGTCCAATACCAAACAGCTCTGAAAATGTACATACAAGTAGCATCATAAAGACTGAGTAGGTTGTACATATGCATTTAGGAGTGTGTGTGTGTGTATGTGTGTGTGTGTGTGTGTGTGTGTGTCAACAATTAAGGAAAAGAGGGATTGTGCATTTGAGAGAATGCAAGAAGGAATATATGGGAGAATTTGGAGGGAGAAAAAGGACTGGATCAATGATGTAAGTATAATGTCAAAAATCAAAGAAAATTAAAGTAATTACAAGACCTGTAGAAGGCAAGAAATTGGGCTTAGTAACAAGAGACAAGGGATTTAAAAGACACGGATTCAGAAATGACTCAGAGCTTTGTTCTAAGACCTGGATAAAGGTTGGGGTTAAGCTCAGTGGTAGCAGTTTAGCATGGACAAAGTCCTGGATTCAGCCTTTAACAACTAGAAAGAAGAAGGGCCAGTCATAAACACTTATTGGTGAAATTAGAATTAACCAATGTATGCAATTTCTGAAGATGTTGGTATAATCAGAAGCATTAGATAACTTGTGTCATTACTAAAATTTTGCTGCCTACTTTGGCTGAACTAGGAAACTAGATAGTCCATGCACAAGGGCACAAGTTAACTTCATTAGCGTCAGTATTTATGGGAAACAGAAGAATTCTAATCTCTCTTTTGGACAACCACAGAATATAAAACACTGTCAACATTTCCTTCTGTAATGGACTCATGCAGGCAAAGAGAAACCAGCACATTACTGCAGACTGAATGTCTCAAACAATGGATTTCTCATCTTCTTACAATTCTAAAGTATAGAAATTTGAACAAGTAGGCAGGATTAGCTTCTTCTGAGGCCCTGGTTTCTACATGTGGATGATGACGCCCTCTTCTCTGTGTCTTCAGATGGTTTCATGTCTGCATATGCCTCATCATGCCTTCTCTTATAAGGCCATCAATCAATGAAATTAAGATTTGGTCCATCTTAATGACTTAACACCATCTCCTTACATTGTAAGATAATTAGATTAGGGTATTGACATTATAATTTTGAAGGTATGCATTCAGCCTGTAAGAATCCCCACTAAACAAAAGACCATGTGACTAAGGTAGCCTCAGCGTGTTGGAACTTGTTTTCTTGGTCAATCTGAGAAGTACTGAGTTACATTTCTAAAGTTCATTCTAATAATATTTTTGGTTTTCTTCTTCAGTGGCTGATGTTTCAAACCTGTATGGAGTCTTATAAGTTCTTCTCTTCAGCCATTGTCTTGTTAACATGATCCAATCTTTAAATGGAATGTGACCTGATGGTGTTCCACTGAACTGTTAAAGGCTTGATTGTTTGGGTGGTGCTACTATAGGTGGTGGATTTATCAGGAAGTGGAGACTAGTTAAAAAACCTTAAGTAACTGAAGCCGTGGTCTTAGAAGTCAGTCTACAAGCCCTTGAGTTTTCAGTGATATTAAGAAATCTCTGACCACATCCCATTCCATCTTTTTCTGGTGACCTCTAACCACTGGCTTACTCTTTCATATATTCGATCATCTGCCATTGGTCATGATGTCCTTGCCACAACTAAGCTATAGTAGGATGGCTTGTTCCCCAAATCTACTAGCTAAATGAATGAATCTATCTTTATAAGAAGTTTCTTTCTTTCTTTCTTTCTTTCTTTCTTTCTTTCTTTCTTTCTTTCTTTTTGGATGCAATCAGCAGAAGTTTATTGGGGAGAGTTGGCTAGCCAATGGTCAAAACTGCTCGTCCACGTGGGAACAGAATTTTGACAAAAGGCCAGCAAGATGAGGGTTTTTTTTTATAGCATGGGGTGGGGAAAGGAAGGAATTTTGGCACGGTTACACATGATTGGTTGCATTTTCGCTCAGTTACACATGATTGGTTGTTTTACAAATTTTGAACATCAGCAGGGTGTAACACTGGGAAAAACTCAAAGGGGCGGGGTAACCAAGAACAGTGGAAAGCTAGCTACTTCTTGGAACTACCCAGATGACTTGCATCTTTCTCTGTGGTTAGGAATGTTTTCTTGCTTTGGGCCTTCCCTACCCTGAGGCTTGAGGAATATTAATCCAACAAGTGTCCTCTGATTCAGGGATAATGCCCTCCACCCGGAATGTGTCCCGGGGCAGTGAAAACCTGAAATCTTACATTCAGTTCTGCCTATAAGAAGTTTCTATACAGTGGCAAACTGCTGACTGACACAGTTACTTTCAAATGGAACAGGACATTTCTTCAAATAAAACTTTGTCTTCAAGGAGCACCAATAACAAGATGAAGACCTTGAAAATCTTTTATAGCTTTGGCTGAGGGAAGATCAAATGAGAGGCTTAATAGTTACTTTTCTCATTGATGTAGTCAAATACTTGACCTAAACCATGAGTGGAAAGGGCTATGGTGTTTCATAATTGAGGGGTACAATCTACGAGAGTGGGGAAGGAGGGGAGGCTCAGGCAGAGACAGCTGGTCACATTGCATCTGCTTTTAGGTGGTAGAATGATAAAAGTTGATATCTGCCCGGTTTCTGCTTTTTATTTGTGACCTCTACCCCTGGAATATCGCTGCCCTCATTTAGGTTAGATCTAACCTTAATTAACCCAGTCTAGAAACTCTCTTGTAGGCCTACCCAATGTGTGTTTTCTATATGATTCTGTCAAGGTGACAATCAATGCCAACCATCACAGGAGGGTTGATAATGAGTTTTCAGACTCTTAGTAAAAGCCAATTGGTTTTTAGTCACAGGAACAGTAAACCATTGGGACTTAATGATAGACTAGTTTGATCAATGATATTTCTATAGCTAAGGAAAAACATGACCACCCAAGCACATTAAACAGTAGGTGATAGCTCTCTTCACTGACTGTATATTCTCCAAGATAACCCATTGGTGACAGCTTTTCCTTTTTCTTCAGTCAGACTCCCTCGATGAACACACTTTTGAGAGACGAAATTCTCACAGAGGCCATGGTGTGCCTCCACAGCCAATACCAAGACTCTTCTGTGTGGTAAACCTGCTGGTCACTTAACCCCATGCTTTGCAGATAACTTATGCTGCTTCAAGTCTGTTCTGCTTGGGGAGTTTGCACATTGGCAGCATAGACATACCTTAAATAAGCAGTCAATATAGCTTTATGCTTTACTTCAGGTTTTGTCCTTTATCTCTGCCCTTTCATTCTAGAGGTTTCGATTCATACCCAGGGTTCAGGGAAGGAGTATACACAGACAATCTAAAAGACTCTGGGCACACCATTATGTCATAGCCTTGATCCAACCATAGTGCCAGACAGTTGTCCAATTGTCATCAAAGTTAGGCATAAAATCTGACAGTTTACCTTGGGTTTTTTCATCATTTATGAAGACTTGTATATGAAACTTGAATAAAATAATTTGTTATGCTTTCTTTTGTCAACTTGAAACAACCAGGGGTTACCAGGAAAGAGGAAACCTCAGTTGAGGAATTGCCTAGAAACAGATCAGCCTAACTGAAGTATAAGGACCCAGTCTATTCTGGGTGGTGCAATTCTTAGGCAAGTAGGCTCTGATTGTGTATGAAAGGTAGCTGAGCAAGCCAGAGGGAGCAAGCCAGGAAGCATTCTTTCATGAGCCTCGGCTTTTCTTGATGATGGATTGTAAACTGTAAACCAAATGAACGCTTCCTTCCACCAAGTGGAGTTTAGTCACTGGTGTTTATCACAGGACCAGGACGCAAACCAGAACAATGAGTGTATTTTTCATTATTTAATACTATTCTATATGTGGTTGCTTGTATTACAGTTACCTGACAAAATCATTTGTACAGTGTCCTGTTTTTTTTTTTTTTTTTATAACATGGATTCATTTTCTGTTCTTGAATGACTTGGGTTAATACTAGAGTGCTCATATATGACAGACAAGTTATGGGATTCACAGTGATAACAAATCACAAGTACTGTTTCATAATCTTTTGAACTCAAGTTCTCATAGACAGCAGTTAGGTGAGACTCACCTTGTAGGTCATCAGGCCTAGAACTGAATTGGTCCTGAGTACTTTACTGGGGTCTCTTTACCACATATTTACCACATAACATATTTCAGTGTTAATGTTTGCCATTTAAAAATTACATGCAAAAACTTACTACCACCATACATTGTTTAATCCTCAGTCATTGCTATGAGATATAAATATATCAATAAAATGAGTAATATTCAGGCCATATGGTACCCATGGCATGTTTTATTTAAGCTACACATACATTGTGTGTGTGGGAAAAATGTGTCTAGTTTTCAGAAATATTTGAGGTAACTTACAAGTTAAATAACATATTATTGGTTCCTTAAAACATTTGATTAGTTCTTTGAGAATTTTGTACAATATCTTTTAATCATATTTACCCTCCCCAACTTTTACTAGACAGATCTTCCTTCTCTTTAACTGCTTATATGATGCTACACCTAAGAACAGTCTATATATTAGAAAATATCATACTTATTTAGAAATCTACTTTTATTCTTTTACTCTTAGGTGGAAAAATATTAAAATGTTTTGAAACATAGATATACATTACTTAATTTCTCAATCCACTAAAACCATCACTATACTAAAAATGGTTGCTATAATTTTTGTGAAATATTCACAGGTAAAACTGTAAGTGCATCCTGTGTACTCACTCTGTCTATTAGCAAATCTGTGTTTCCAAACTCAAAGCACTGTCATTCTCTTTGTGTGCAAAACTATAGATCTCAAGTTTCTTGTGTAAAATGTTCTCCCAAAGTTGGCACATTCCTTAAACACCGCCTTGGTTATAGTGTTTCCTGTTGTACTAGGTTACCTGTAATGCCTACTACTGTGTAAATGCGAAATGTTGTTACCTGTGTTGGCTGGAGAATGATGACTGTGCATGTTCGGTACAGATGCAACTTTCAAAACAGCTTGCCTAAAGAAGTACTTGCTGACAGGAGCCTGGTATGGCTGTCCCTGAGAGGCTCTGCCAGAGCCTGACCAATACAGATGCGGATGCTCACAGCTAACCATCAGAATGAGCACAGGGACCCCAGTGGAGGAGTTAGGGGAAGGACTGAACGAGCTAAAGGAGTCTGTAACTCCATAGGAAGAACAACAACATCAATAAACCAGATGCCCCAGAGCTTCCAGGGACTACACCACCAACCAAAGAATACACATGGAGGAACCCATGGCTCCAGGTGCATATGTAGCAGAGGATTGCCTTATTGGGCATCAGTGAGGGGGAGGCCCTTGGTCCTGTGGAGACTCGATGCCCTAACGTAAGGGAATGCTAGGGCAGTGAGGCGGGAGTGGGTGGGTGGGTGGGCGAGCTCCTTCATAGAAGCAGGAGGGGGGCATGTGATAGGGGGTTTCTGGAGGGGAAACCGGGAAGGGGGACATTTGAAATATAAATAAATAAAATAACCAATAAAAAATAGTATGATAAAAAACATCTTGGCTCAGACTAGGATTCAGAACCCTGCTATGGAAAGCCATATGCATTTTTGAATCTCGCCACCTCTCATTCATTTGTCCCTCCTCTCCTCTGTTACTGCCCCTCTCCGCTTCAGCTGGTGTTCCAGCATTCCAGTCATTTCCATGGTTTACACCCAGACTCTGCTCCCTTCTTATCCCTTGTTACCAAAGTGACCCTTCAGTCTAAATTGGTCTCTATCACTTCCTGGCTCTCAGCTTTCTATGGCTTCAGTTACCCAAACTCTGAAGGCCCTATCAGGCCCCTGAGCGCCCTATGGGCCTGATTACTACACTTCTCTACCGTAGCAGGCCTCTTAGTTTGTGTTTTGAGTACACCGAGCTCCACCATGGCTCAGAGTGTAGTTTCTCCTCTCTTCCTTGAATATACAAACCTCTCTATATGAATGCATGTACACTCTATTTTTGAAATCACAATATAAGCTTTATATAGCAGGGACTTGTTATTTCTTTTTTCCCATTCCTGGAATTGTACCTACACATTGGAAGTGTTCCTAAAATGTTAAGCAAGTGGGTCTCTTTGGGGAACCATTCACCCTCATTCTTATACCTTCCTGCCCTGGACACTGTTGAGACAGACGGTGGAGACAATTCTACCACTAGTAGTGGTAGTTGTTATTGCAAAATTATAATACACATAATAGTCCACTCCATTAATAAAGAAGCAATGACCTGATTTATCAATGTTTTTGTGAGAAGCCATGAACAAATGGCAGCAAGCGACACCAAGGTATTACTTCCCTGGTTCCTTCCCAGTATAATTACTAACAGTTGGTTGGCTGCATCCCTTGCCTGAAGGTGCCTGGAGCTGTCAGGCTCAAATGGATTACCATTACAGGCTCTTCCTATCTGTCTAGGATTCTAAACACCATTCTCTAAAGTTACTTTATACACAGACCCCCTTTATAGTTTCTTCATAAATAATTCTGCCTTGAATTCTCAGTATACGAGCTTTTTACTGTTAGGCTCCTGAGTGATACAAATGGACTCTGGTAGGTATGAGCTTGTTATAGGTATTGCATAAAGCTATGAGGAAGGGGCCCACACCTCTGATTCTCTATTTACCCTACCTTCAGTCTTCTTTGTGTTTCCCGATGGCTGAGTCCAGCTAAATGCAGGCTGTAGCAGTCAATGAAAAGCAAGGAATGGACTCGAGAACAAATACAAGCAGGATTTGCCTAAAGGGATAGGTAGGAGGGTTGTACAGTGGCATGAAGACCCTACTGTTGGTATGGAGTAGGTTGAGGGACCAGGGACAGAGAGAGGAAGACAGCTCCTCACTCGCTTTGGTCATATGCTTTTAAAAAACATTGGTTATTTTATTTATTTACATTTTAAATGTTGTTCCCCTTGCCTGTTTCCCCTCTGCAACCTTCTATCCCATCCCCCCTTCCTTGCCTCTATGGTGTGCTTCCCTACCCACTCACCCACTCCCCACTTCCCTCTCTAGCATCCCCCTACACTGGGGCATCAAACCTCCACAGAACCAAGGGCCTCCCCTCTCATTGAAGCAAGATAAGGCCATCCTCTGCTACATATGCAGCTGGAGCCATGGGTCCCTCCATGTGTACTCTTTGGTTGGTGGTTTAGTCCCTGGGAGATGTGGGGGGTCCAGTTAGTTGATATTGTTGTTTTTCCTATGGGGTTACAATCCCCTTCAGCTCCTTTAGTTTTTCTCCTAACTCTTCCACCGGGGTCCCCATGCTCAGTTCGATGGTTGACTACAAGCATCCGCATCTATATTGGTCAGGCTCTGGCAGAGCCTCTCAAGGGACAGCTATATCAGGCTCCTGTCAACAAGCATTTCTTGGCATCAGCAATAGTGTCTGGGTTTGGTGTCTGCAGATGGAATGGATCCCTAGGTGGGGCAGTCTCTGGATGGTCTTTCTTCAGTTTCTGCTCCACTCTTTGTCCCTGCATTTCCTTTAGACAGGAGCAATTCTGGATTAATACTTTTGGGATGGATGGGTGGCCCCATCCCTCAACTGGGGGCCATGCCTAACCTCTGGATATAGTCTCTGCAGGTTCATATTCTTTGAGGAGCACTTATTGCTTCAGGGAAGGAAGCTGGGAAGTGGCAGACATGTGCATCTGGAAAAGCAAACCTATAACATCATTCTTAGGTTGGACTGTGGTCTCAGAATTGTTGAAGCCTTGAAGATTTCAATAGAACACAGTAATCCAAATTTTTAAGTAAAAAGGAGGTCAATTTCCAAAGCTTGACAACTAGTTAGAAAGCCATACAAAATGAACTAAACTGGATTTAGTTGGAGAATGACAACTTTGAGACCTTAACCTGCTTAGACTTATGAATGAGCTATAGATTACAAGCTGATAGCTTACTTTTTGTGTCTCCAGGTCTCTAATTTTTATCTTTAAACTCAGAATTAGGGAATTTGATCCATTTAAAAATAATTTCTGGGCTGGTGAGATGGCTCAGTGGTTAAGAACACTGACTGCTCTTCAGGAGGTCATGAGTTCAAATCCCAGCAACCACATGGTGTCTCACAACCACCCGTAATGAGATCTGATGCCCTCATATGGGTGTCTGAAAACAGCTTCAGTGGGCCAGAACAAGCAGGGGTGGGGGTGGGAGCACAGAGGGAGTGGGGTCGGAGCAAGAAGGAGAAGGGAAGGGGAAAAGATAATTTCTAAGGAAAAGTATAGATACTCTAGAACAGGACAATTAACATCCAGGCCAGGACTGAAACTTGGTGGCTCTTCAAAATAATGCCCTGTATTTACTGCTCATGTTAGCTATAATGCATGGAACAACTTTATGTGCATACCATATTAATTGCTAATAAAACATTATTGTTTATATACTCTAGGCTCTGTGTGAGATACTGTTGAGGACAATGAAAAAAATTTTTGTTTTTTTTTTTTTCGAGACAGGGTTTCTCTGTGTAGTCCTGGCTATCCTGGAACTCACTCTGTAGACCAGGCTGGCCTCGAACTCAGAAATCCGCCTGCCTCTGCCTCCCAAGTGCTGGGATTAAAGGCGTGCGCCACCACCGCCTGGCTCTTTTTTTTTATGAAAAATATTTTAATTACAAAACAAATAAACATGTTTGCAGTTGAAAAATCTGATAACCAGAAAGCCAAAGTCTCAGAACTCACATGGTTAGAAAATCTAAGCTGTAGGGACAGTCCTCACCTTAGACTGTTCTTTGTGAAGAACCCGTGCCAAGACAGTATCTAGAATTGAATGGCTGCAAGCAAAGTTGACAAATGATATTGGGATTGTATCTCTCAAGGAGCAGCCATGCCAAGGGATTCAGACCTACCTAGAGGGGTGACCATAGTCCAACATACTGTATGGCACATCATGTATAACTTGAGCACAGGTGACCTCAAAGCCTGATGCCACAGTGACACACTTCCTCCATCAAGGCCACACCTACTCTAACAAGGCCACATCTCCTAATAGTGCCACTCCCTATGGGTCAAGCATTCAAACACGTGAGTCTGCAGGCGCCATTCCTATTCAACTGACCTAATCATTCTAAGAGAAATTTAAAGGAAGTCACACAACAAGGGGGACAGGCCAGTGTTGTTCTTTCTAACTCTGTATCAATGGATCAAGGACTAGGAATGGGCTGTCATGGTGACTCAGCAGAGCCTCTAGGCTGCCGTCGTCTTTGCCTCTCTCACATAGGCTTGTGGGTATATGGTGCTGAGCTTGTAAGACAGAGACAAGGCATCTGCACTGGAGGAGTCTATGATGTGTGTCCCTCAACCCTATCAGAACAGTCCCCAAAACCTGTTGCAAGACAGGTTCAGCAACAGCTCACCCAGCCCTGTTACAACATAAAACATTGAAAAATTAATTTAAATGTCAATAAAATAACCACCAGAGCTCTGATCTCCAAATAAAACTAGGTTTGTGTGTCCTTTAGGTATTATATGCATGAGATGATTTTTTTTCCAGCACAGCAGAGATTTAGGTCTTATCCCTATAGGACCTTAAAAGTAGTATTGATCCTGCAAGTTGGGTCTTGAGGATCCTTTGAGATTCAGGATAAAGTTCCAGGTCCTTCATGTATGAAATGAACCCTCTCACATTCTCTTCTCCCTTGCCCTCCCTCCTTTCTCTTTCCCCACCCCCTTGTCCCCCCAACACTGATCCCAGCTATGAAAGCAGTGTCAAATGCTCAGCCAATAGAAGACAATTTCTACAGAATTTTCATGGACACCACAGTGAATTAGAAGATGGCTGGAGTGAGTCACTCAACAAATGTTTATATGTGATGTGTCTACATCGTTCAAGCACCAATGACCCATTAGTCAACAGAGCATTGTTTCCTCACACATTTCACCATGGGGTGTGGAAGGTGAACACACAAATGTTTAACATGCCAGAATTAACATGCTTGCATTGGCTGATATTTTCAGCCTGATAGTATATAGAATCAAGCCTCTGGGCTGGTGGGAGGGATTATCTATATTAGGTTAGTTCAGGTAAGAAGACCCACCATAAATATGGGGAGCAATAACTTTTGGGCTGGGGTCCTGGAATGTGTTGAGGCCTGCATCTTTCCACCCCCTGACATAGCTGTAGCCATTTTGTTCCATGCCTGCCAGCTTTTTCATATTGTTGCTGTAATATGCCTGCCAGTCATTGACACAGAAAAAAAAAATGACTCAGAGTAGGGTCATGCTGACCACATACGCTGTTATGTTCTGTATGTTCTGAGGTTTGTTAATCTTAAGAAATTTGACAATTGTAAGCTCCACTTAGGACCAATCAGACTAAAGTTCAGTTAGAACTGTTCTTTCGAGCTAGCCAAAATAGCTTGGGTCAGAGCTGACCACCAGGCAGCACTTCCTGCACCTGCACATGAGCTCATTGTGGTTTTTTCCTTTATAAGCCAGGCCTGAGAGATGTTTGGGCTCGTAGCCTCTATGAATTCTGAGCTATGGCCCCGATTGATCAGTCTTAGGGTGTGCATTCTATAAACTGTCTCTTTCTCACTGAGATGGTTGTTTGTGTGGTTTGTCGGGTGATTCCTAGACCCCAACAGAATGAATAAAATTGAGAAAGCAAGCTGAGAGCTTGCAAGCATCCATCTCCCTACTTCCTGACCATGCATACACTGAGACCAGGTGCCTCACGCCCTTGTTGCTGTGATTTTCCCACCATGATGCTGCACTCTCCAACTGTGAAACAAAATGAATCCTTTCTATCTTAAGTTGCTCTTGTCAAGGTTTTTTTTTTCTTTCTTTCACAGAAGCAGGAAAAGTAACATACTACTGTGAAGATAAAAAGCCCCTAAAGAAGGGAGAGAGGTCACAGGGGTTCTGGTAAAGACATCTATCTAAAAGCTCTCTAGACCCTTCAGAGATTGGAACAGAGAAAGCTACAAATTAGGAATAAAGCAATTAACAGAGTTGGAGACAAGAACAGCTGTGCCAAAGCCAGAAGAAGTAACTTCTGAGCCAAACCGAAGAGACCAGTGAAGGAGAAAAGGTTAGAGGGAGGATCAGAGAGGGAGCTGGGCTAAAGCAAGGTGGGCCCAGCAGGCTTTGAAATGCCAAGGAGTGTGCATTTTTGTGGTTTGTTTATTCACTTTACATTCCCCTCACATCCCCCCCTCCCAGTCACTCTCTCCCACAATCCTTCCCCCCAAACCCCTGAGGTAGGTGGAGGGGGGCCTGAGGTGTCTGGGGGGCTAGGTACATCTTCCCACTGAGGCCAGACAAGGCAGCCCAGCAAGAAAAACATATCCCATGTATAGGGATCAGCTTTTGGTATAGCTGCCATTCCAGTTGTTCGGGACCCACATGAAAGTAAAGCTACACATATGCTACATACGTGGGGGGGAGGCCAGGCCAAGCCCATGTATGTTCTTTGGTTGGCGGTTCAGACTCAGAGCCCCAAGGGTCCAGGTTAGTTGACTTTCTGTTGGTCTTCCTATGGAGTCCCTATTCCCTTTGTCCCACAATCCTTCCCCCTACTCTTCCATATGAGTCCCTAAGCTCCATTCACAGTTTGGCTGTGGGTGTTTGCATCCGTCTGAGTCAGCTGAAAAGGAGTGTGCCTTTTACTTCCAGCATGATGAAAGTTGTGAAGGGAAGAGTCATGTCTGAATACAATTCATCATTGTTGTTGCTCTGGAGAATAGACTATTGGGGAACAACAGTAGATCCCGTGAGGCTCTGTTTTGTCATTGAATGCAAAGGGCATTATGCAGTCAATGACTACATGGAATATTTACTGTGAACTCTTGTAGTATGGTGGTTACAGGCATAAACAGGAAAAGGGTCTTACTTTCAGGAAATTTACACTTCAAAGTTACACCTACTTTGCTTTATATAACATTACAGTGTTTCTCACTGACTGATCCCGATGGGTGGAGGACCCCCTGTTCTTCTGAGGGCCAGGAGGGCCACAGGAGGACCACAGTGAGGATTTCACACAGGCGGTTTAAAATGGAGCAATTTTCACATTGGTGGTTCAGTTTCAGAAAAGCATATGTAGAATTTAAATTATTTTCCTCATTTTTCAATACCCATGTTCTTCTGCAAAAGATTCATAATGAGAGACTCTGACTTAGACTTGGAAAATCAGCAGCTGGTTCTTAAAATGAGTCTTGGGAAAATTTAAAGAACTATCTTTGGATAGATATATTCAGTCACAGAAATCCTTATCAAATGCACTTTTTATTTTTATGTAAAAAAAATTATGTCAGCTGTTGGTGATGAGGTGCTGTCTGAGGCCTGACTTTAGGAAGGTGATTTCAACAAGCCCAGTTAAGGGTAAAGCTTTTTCAACAACGGGCTTAGGGGTTCAGTTTTGACAAGAAAATGGACTTGTCTGCAGCTTACAATTTTTTTTATTGAAGTATTTTTTTTTTTTTTTTTTTTTTTTTTTTGGGACCAGGTTTCTCTGCATAGCCCTGGCTGTCCTGAAACTCACTCAGTAGACCAGGCTGGCCTTGAACTCGGAGCATCTCTCCCGAGTGCTGAGATTGCAGGTATGTGCTACCACTGCCCTGATTTGTTGAAGTCTTAATATGGTAAATCAGAGGTCTCAGATTTTAGGGGATATTTTATGCACTCCAAAGTGTTTGCTTGGCCTTAAACCTTAGTTTCCATCTATAAACACCAGTATATTATTCACTTAGACAAGATAATGGCTTTCTGAACTATATTTGGTCACACCTCAGGCTCTGAGAAGAAAAGATAAATACATTACTTAATAGTATCTGGGTAGCTCCAAAGATAAGAGCCAGGATTCTCTATTGAGAGAAATAAATGGAATAACTTCCTTTACTTTGAAGCAAGTATATAATTGAAAAGTCACTTAAGTTTAGTTTGTAGATCACATTTTCCGTACAAGCCAAGTGGGAATCACAGCCAATAAGATGTAGAATGATGAATAAGTGTTAAAAAAAAAACCATAGCACATACTTGCAACCTAGTAGAAAATTATTTAAAACTAATAAATTATTGTGGAACTGAGAGAGTTAACTTTCACTTATATATTAACTCTATTAGGATTGTGGCTGATTCAGAGTTAATTATAGGAAAATCTGGAGGTCCATAGCAAGGCAGGAAGGTATGACCTGTGTGGACTGGGAAGATGTTTTCTGTTTCATGGATATATTTATCATAGATGAATCTGTTTTAACTTAATTTTTCTGTACTTAGGGAGTTGGACCTCATTTCTGGCTTGTGTATTCCATGTCAGTTGTGTAGTGAGTGGGGTGGACATCTCTCTGCTTGTGCCATAGGCCTTTGGTCATGGACCCTTTCATTATCCCAGGCTGACTCTGTGTGTTACTAGAAATTGCTCACTCAATACATTACTGGTTCTGTTGTGTGTATGTATATATGTGTAAATTCCTAGTGTTTCCTGGCGACTTTAGCCTGAAACAAGCAATCTCCCTAACTTCCTTTCCTTCAATGCCATTACTCTGATACAACAATGAAAACGGTCTTATTTGGTGGTTATCCATAGCCATGTATAACAATCATTATAAACAAGCCACGTATAACTCTTCAAAAGACTTGAAGCAGGCTTTTTTCTTTGCCACACACAGTAGATATTTAGTGACTATTTGACATTTGGATGAATTCATGGTTGCATGATTGTGTGTGTACACTTGCATTGGTTGCACCCTGCTTCCCTCCCCTCCCCCAAGGATGATGTCTCCAATCAAAACATGCAGCTGTGTTTGAAAAGAAAGCTGCCAATGTCTGTTCTACATACATGAAGCAGATTTTCAGTTCAAAAAATGTAGCTATTTGAAGGAACAAATTTGTTTTTTTTTTTTTTTTACTCTTAATTCACAGTTGGCCTAAAGCATTTGCCCACACAAGTGTGATCATCTCTTGCACACACACCAGGTGCTCTGTTAGCTGCTGGTGTTTCTGAGCATTTCACAGGCGTGCCATACTTTTGACAAGCTGTGTTATATCTCATCGAGGAAAAGCCACCTCTGCTTTCCCTTTCCAGTGATTCCCTGTTATTTCACGAGACCATACCTTCTCGGACCATCAACTCAACAGTAGTAATGGACAGTGATTCTGTGCTGTCAGTCTGAGCATGTGCAAAGACGTTCAAGTGGGGATATGATATTTGCATCTCAAATTCATTAACGTTTTTCTTAACTCCCCCCAAGACAGGAACTTCAGTGTGATACTCAGATCCCTGTCATGTCACATCCAGTGGCCATCTGTTCTTGTGGACAAATGGCCTTAACTCTCACTAAGACTTGGTTTTCTTGAGTATAAAGGATCTGTGACTGTCCTTTCTGGTTTAGGGAGATTAATGCATGTTGCTGAAATGATGAGGAGATGCTGTAGCATTAGAACTGATGGCTGTCAATCTAACCTAGTGGCACGAGTTATGCTTTCAATAGAGAAGTTATAGTAGTAATGATCATGGTAATGGTGACACTTGCGAAGCTATTGATAATGGTAAGGTGACTGTAACCTTTATAGTCCTTGGATAACATTTATTAACTACCTCATGATGCCTTAGCTGACTCCAGCAGCAGATTCAGTCCTCTCTGGCTCACATTTGCACGTGCAGTGTAAACATTTGGTTTGCATATTTTGTCTAGAAAACAATTTGGTACAAGGATTTCCATTCCTCCCATTATCTTCCTCCTTTAACTAAGAAGTGTGTTATCTTGTTTTTCTCACCCAAACATCATGATTTCCTTCACCTTTTAGTCTATTCTCATCCAATCTCTGTAGGCATATACTTTTCACAACCTACTTTAATACGGGTTCAACCTCCCCTCTAGCCCACCACTCACCAGAGGCAGTGTAAGAGAAAGGTTATTAGGATACAGGGGAAGCGGGCCTGTTTAGAAATAGTTCTTTGGGGGAGATTCCAATCTTTATTGTTCTCAGTCCACTCTATTAGAAGACACTAAATACAAATCAGCAGCTGCAGTCCAGTTCACTTGGCAGACACCACACACGAATCAGCAAGGGCAGTTCAATCCAGAAGAAACCTCAAGGCTTGGTAATCCTCCCGAGTCTGCAGAAGTGGCAAGAAGCTGCAGGAATTTCATGAGACGCTCTTTGGAAAGTTTCTCTCTATGAAGTCTCCACAAGTGAAGCTCAGCAACACAATGTTGTGGGGTGATGGACCGTACCACCAGACAGGAAACCTGGTAAGGTTGAGTGGATTCAGGAACCCAATAATTCACATAATTAAGAATGGTAGGCATTTAAATCTACACCCGACCAGGTTCCTGCCCTGGAACACGTGAACACAACACCCCATTGAGAGAACTGTGACAATCAGTCACATAGGAACAATACCTGAATCCTTCTACATGCAGATGGAGCATCCCTAACATCTCAGACCAAGCCACTAGAAAGCATCTGCCTCAAGATCCCGCCCCGCCCCCAGATGTTTATAAGGTCCTATCCACAAGGAGTAAAGTGCACGAGTTATTTCACCAAAGGTCATCTGAGAGTTCCTGTCTTATTGAGCTGTAACATTCCAGGGAAGAGTATTCTGTCTGGAAGCTTTTGTTGCTGGATTTCCACCCAACCAGCCTGTGTGGGAGTTTGACCACAGTCACTTCTTGTTTGACTTTCTGCCACTGTCTCTGAGGCAGGAGTGGCAGGGAAGAGACTGGGCAGCCCACCTTGCTTCAGCTTCCCCTCCGAGAGCTGTAACTCTTTGGCCACTCCAGCCAGGCTAGAGCCCCTTCAGATCCCTGTGGACAGTGTCCGCAGACAACCACAATGAAAGGTCAACCTTTTATTGTATACATGCCTTCCTGAGCCAAGACTAGTGAGGCAGACCTAAGCAAACCAGTGCTTGAGCTCCCATTGTCTGTGGGGTCATATTTATATTCTTTCTAAACATCATGCATGCTTTCATGTGTTTGCTATAACAAAACATCCTTTCACCTGTCTGCCCCAGCAAAGCATCATTATAACCTGCCTATCCGAGTCTCCAAAGAAACCAGAAATTTCCGCTTTATATCTCCGACTGTTCGAGAGTTCTATTCCTCACTCAAGTACCCTTTCATGACTCTCTCTCACGGTTCCAGAGCACAGTTATCATGCTATCTAGACCCGATGCATCTTGGACACAGAGACTACAGTCTAGAGGGCTACTGCCTGTCCAGTATTGTTGGGAGCCGACTTTAGTAGAAAGAGGCTAGATCAACTTTGCAGCCATCTGGAACCATATACCCTGATGAAAGACTTGGTTTTCAAAAGCCTATAACAGCTGAAGCACACTCTGATAAATATATTGTTTATCCCACATAGCTTGTTTTGCTGTTTAGTGACCTCATCTGTATGGTGCACGTGGTAAAGTGTTTTCACCTGTGTTCTCCTGCTTGTGTTTATAAATACCCCAGATTTCCTTTAAATAAAGAGAGAGGGGAAGGGGACTTAAGACCTGACCACACACCCTGTCTTGTCTCCATTCTTCGTGTCTCTTGCCCCTCCAGCCCCACTCTCTCTCTTGACCAGAGCACTTAGCCCCAAAAATGTTGAGGCAGAGTGTGGGCCTCAACACTGTATATTGTGGGTAAGGATTTACAATGGGATTGACAACCAAAGCGACACTTAAATTAGCTGTGCAGCCTCCCCCAAATAAATACAGGCTGGAGGTCCATGTTTTCAGTATATATGCTCATGGCAATGGCATCCTTCTCTGAACTAGACCAGATACCATAGCTTTCATTCAGCATTGGACATTTACTCATGAACCTGTCTGTAAAAGGCTGTCTTGAGATAAGATTGTGACTTTTCTATGGGATTAAGTTTCATATTTCTTAACCTCTAAGACAGCATTGGAGTGCAGATGCTGCTCAGTAGCTGGGTAGATGAAATCGTTTCAGTTACATCCTATGAACTCTGCATAATTCTAATAGTAGCACTGTTTTTCTGTGGACTAGTTCCTTCTCTGAATATGCTTCTCTATTTCTTGTGGCAGAGTATGTCTTGGAATATCTGCTAATCAAGTGGTTGGCTTTTTTTGAGGAAATTTCTAATGAGGGTCACAATGTCTTTGTGTGTGGGGTCAGAATAATTGATGTTATTTTTTTTATTATTGTTTGAGAATCCCTTGCATGTGTATAATGAAATATAATTGTATTTATATTGTATGTATATAATGTTTTCCCATCCAACACCCCCTTCCTAACTTCATCTCTTCCTTTTATTATTATTATGATAACCTGTTAGATTCTGTTAGTGCTGCCTACATGTGTCTAGGTGTGGGACCATTCCCTGGAGCATGAGGGAACCTGTCAGTGGCCACATCCTCACAGACAAGCAAGTCTTCTTTCCCTATGCCAATAGCTTTTCTTTAAAGGATGGTGGCTGGAGGTCATCTGTCACATCATCGGAAATTTTGGCTGGATTGATCTTCTGCAGGTCTGGTGGAGGTTACCACAGGTGCTATGAGCTCATGAGTCCAACAGCCATGTAATATCCAGAATGACATTTCACAGCATATCCCCTTGATGGGGATGGAAGCTTAATAAAGACGCCCAATTCCGAGCTGACACATGGCTTTTCTTGGCTTTTTTGAATAGTTATGTATTTCTGCACTGACTGCAGTTCACTATAAAAAGAAGCTTCTCCCACTCAGACTGAAAACACCCAGGGCAATGAGCACAAACATTTGACAACATGATCATTTAGCAAAATAACAATAGCAGGTTCTACCTAAGGGCCCATGACCTTCCCAGCCATGAGCTTTTGACCAGGGTTAGAGTATTGGGATAAATTCCCCTCTTGTCAAGAAGGCCACCTCAAATCCAATCAGAAAGCGGTTCTGCCACTGCTGTACCTGGACACCTTTTACCTGGCAAGTTGGCATGGCAGCCTACAGAGTCCGGGGCAAGGTAAGACCATTCATGTCCTTTCTCTCCAGAGTCATACAGAGCACCTTTACCTCTATAAAACCTAGTCAGAAGGGAGGCTAAGCTTGGGATTTCTATGTCCTACTGCCTCAAAGTGTGGCATCTTCAGTCTTACAGTGTTGTTATGGAGGGCAACCCCAGGCAGCAGTGATGGTTTGTGTAGTGTTGGAGACCTCTGGGGCTTCCCTGCCCAAAAACCTGCCAGGAAGGAGCCATTACATGCCTTGCACTGCATTTTCCATTTAATAACCCATGTCTTCGTGGTGAACCACTGTCCACTCATACAAGGTAACTCTGAGCTAGTTTTAAAAGGCTTTATTTTGGGATTAGCTTATCAACTGGTGGATTTCCTTTATAAACACCCCTTGTGACTCCCCCCACTACCTCCCCCTCTTTCCTTTCTCTCAGCCCTGGTCTCTTCCAAATCCTTTAAACCCCCTCTTTCTTCATATCACATGTATCACTGTCCTTCCAGTGATATTTTCTAATTACGTTGCCAGATAATAGACTTCCATATAGCTTTTTAAAAATATATATATTCTTCCTTTGGGCTAGCTCTTCCTCCTACTTCTATCCATTTACCTCCAAATTTCATGATTTTATTTTTCTTTACAGCTGAGTAATGTTTTTTGGTGCATATGGTTTTCTTATATTCACCTCTTGATGGCTATTCAAGCTGTCCCTGTTAATAGAGATATCTAACAGTTCTTAACTATCATGAAAGATAGTGTCTCTCTCAACTGAAGACCATAAAGAGTCTCACATTTCTCCATGTTAGTTATTGGTTCTTTAGAGTCCCTTCAACACAAGCAAGCATGTGATCAACTACTTCTCCTTTTGTGTTTGTGTTTTCAGGCCTCCCAGTCACAGAAGGGGGGTGTTCCTGGGTCACTGGGTGGTGGGGTTACTCAGTCCCAGTCTCAGAATGGAGTTGCTCCTGGGCCAATGGAGGGTGCATGGGGTTACTGAGTCAATGCAAGAAAGGAGAATTCCAGTGAGGGTTACACCCCTCTTATGAGATACAGATTCAGTTAACTGCTCAGTATTGGCTAAATGACTACTGCAAGCCAAGGACTGTGGTTTTCTTCGTCAGTTACATTATCTAATTTCTTCCCCATGAGTCTTCATTGTGTCTGAGCCTAATTTGGGAAATGGAGAGGTCACGCTGTCTGCTCAGGCCACCCAGACAGGAAACACCCCAGCTGTGATTTAAAGAAGATCTGTGATAAATTCAATATCTTTCACTATATGTATGTATTTTCTATTAACTTTAAAACCATTTAAAGTGGAAATCTTTTAAGTATCTTGTATACTGTGAGAAATATGCTGATTTTAATTACTATCATCGTTTTTCCATTTTCACAATTTGCAAATCACATTTTTTTATGGTACATATGTTTTTCTTAACCTTTCATCCCTGGACATCCTTCTAAGTTGTCTCTGTTAATAGAGACATCTAAGAGGTCCTTCTTTCCCTCTTGGATACAATGTTGCAACAAATGTTAAAGGGCATGTTTAGGATATTTGATGGATTTTCTTGCTGCTATAAATTTGAAAAAAATCCATTAGATTTTGAGACTTGGCATAAGGTGTATATGCAAGTCAGTGCTGGTAAGTATCTGGTTTAAAAACACCAGATTAGACACTGCAAGTTTTGCATGATGTTATGATCTAGCATTCTTTCTGATGCCAGCATCAGGGGCTATCCTTATTTATGTTATTGTTCACCACTTGAGTGATTACAAAATCTTTTCTACCACAATGGGTTTTTTTTTTATTGGATAATATATTTACATTTCAGATTTTATCCCCTAGCCTCCCTTCCCCCCACCACCCAGGATTCTACAATGATTGTTAAACATACTCTCTATACTGTTGGGAAACTTTACTTAGTGGTGACAGTTGAGTCTGTATTTATGGAAAGAATGTTTTAAAAATTCGGTTGCATACCTTTGGGCTCACCACTTTGGCCTCATTTCTGCCTTAGTGAGCTTGGCTTCTGAGCAGTGTAAAGGCAAGTCAGTCAGAGGTGAGGCCAGCTGTTAATTCAGATAGGAGTTATTACAGAAGAGTAAGAAATCACATTTCTAGGCAGAACTCACAGTAATCCATGGTACTTTCATGTTGTTGTCAGGCTTCTGGGGCTCTGTAGCAAAGTGGGGATAGGAAGGCTGGAACCTGATTGTGGAGGGACAAATGAATAAACCTGAGGATGTCTGACAAGAATAATAGCTTCTTTATCTCACAAGCCAGTGTCTGCTGGGCTCTGAGGCAAGGCAATTTTCTATCAATACTGTAGTTCACAAGCTAATTAGATTTTTAAAGCTGATGTTACCTGAAGAGGTTTAAGCGTCTTTGATATTATTTTTAAATAGGTTTTCCCACCATTTTCTTTTGTGAACTAAATCTATTCTGCACTTACACAAAAACAAAAAAACACCATGCTGGAAATCGGTGTATACCTGCTTTTGTTGGGGTAGACAGTGTGCATTCAGAACCAAAGTATATTCAACCACAAAGAGACATAATTTTCTTGGTTATATGAGCCACAGCTTAAAAAAAAAATCAATGCTTCTATAAACTTAATAAAAATCAGCTCAAGGCACATTTTGTGCTATTGAATTCTAACATCAGTGATTTTTTTCCAGCAGGAAGAACTTCCAGGAGACTAATTCTGTCTGCTTTCTTTTGATGTGAACATAGTTGTCAGAATATAAAATGATTTCTTTAGGAAGAAAAAAAAAATAAAAATGAATACACCACCACAATGTTAAACATCTTTCAAAACCTATGGTACAGGTCAGTGCCAAGAGTGGATCCTGATAATGATGTGCTAGTCCTATTGGCTCACTAATAGACACCCAAGAAATTACTGATAGGAGGAAGTATGGGGAGGCATAGAGTCCACAGGGATTCTCTGTATGTCACCTCAAGTCCCCCCTGTAAACCTAAATCTGCTGTAAATACGGAGTATAGAATTCTTCTGTTACCATTAAAAGGTCACTAAATTTATTATCCTGGAAATATTAGTTTTTAAATTCATGATACAGAGTGTCGTTATGACCATGGTAATCCACTGGTTCTGTGATTTCTATCCCAATAGAAATATAAAATATATTAATTAAAAACTATTAACATATTGATTAAAAATTAAAAGGCATTAATTAAAAAGTTGAGAGATTCTTATTTTACTACTTGGCAATAGTTTATTATGTGTAATGTGTGTAATATGGCTTCCAAAAGGAAAATATTGAGTATAGCATTTTTGAGAATTCAGCTATGAAATGTTTATTTTCTGAGGATGAGTACTTATCAGGCAGAGGATATCTAAAAATATAGCACCATGGGAGACAGGTAACTGACTCTGTCAGGATGCTATCCCATCTCTCTGGGAAAAAACCGGAAGTTCAAGAAGGTGTGTTGATTTTCTGTGATCACCCCACATCCAATCGCCTGTCCAATTTTGTTGATTCAGAATTCATAATTGGGTTTGCTTTTCCCAAACTTTTTATGCTTTCCTGCCGCGGTCCTAATTCATAGCCTGCTGATTTCATTGCTGGACAGGTCCCTTGTGACAGTACTGTCATAAAGATATAGTTATCTGCTGATATAACACTCAGAACACCCAGCAAGGTTTGTTCTGTTTGGGGCAGCACTATGTTCTTCTGGGACCGACAGTCTTCCTGGGAGACGAAGCTTTTCATATAGAGTCTGGAGAATATCAACCAAGTGGAGACAAGCAGCTCATTGGTTCTGGGAAAATTTTGACAAGGGACTTGGAGTGTTGCTTGGGTTTTTCTTCTTGTCTCCTTAGTGAGCTTGAGACTCGGATTCAGAAATTGGACTCTCACCTGGGCCTCTGTTTCTATAAAGTATTCCTTCATGTCCCCTGTCCCTAAGCAACTTGCCATATCCCGTTTGGAGATGCAAGTCTTAGTTCTGACACTTTCATCAGAGTCTGAACCCTGAGCTTATTAGCAGGCTTTTCTGAAAATCTCTCTATATCTATATCTATATCTATATCTATATCTATATCTATATCTATATCTATATCTATATCTATATCTATATCTAATCTATATCTTTATCTATATCTATATCTCTGTGTGTGTGTGTGTGTGTGTCATTTGAGACAGTCTCTCACTGTACCTGGAACTCCCTGATTTGACTGGACTGGCTGGCCAGCAAGTCCCAGGGTGCTTCTCTATCCAGCACTAGCCAGTACGGGCTGGCTTGTATGGCCACTGGAGCCTCAACTCTGTGTGGCAAACACTTTACCCACCAAAGCTTCACTGCAGCCTGAAAAACCTGTTTCTTAAATGTTTGAATTCTCATCTGCATCTACTATGCAAACTTCCATCACCTATCTCTCTCCTCTCAGATGGATGCCAGATTATGCAAAATCCCAATGACCCTAGACTGGGCCTTACCTATTGCTGGGTTATGGGAGTCCCCACGGCATCGCAAGCAGCAGGGAAATGATTCAGGCAAAATAAGTAGAAAAATTGGCTCAGCGTGACTTAGTGAGCCAGGCTGGTTCAAACTTCTGGAGTCTGACACCAAGCAGTTTATTTTTTACATACTTAAAGTAAAACTTTGAGGGAAAATTTTTTCTTGTGGGAATTATCACAATAAGGTTTACAGAGTGGCTATATCTCTTTAGCAAAGCACCCATGACCTTTACCCTAGAATGGGTTCTATTGATTGAGAAACTGACCAAGACAAGGGCCTAGGGTGAAAGGGCTTGTGATAAGCAAAGGATGGATTCTATTGACTGAGAAACAGTGCTCAGGATTCTGGAAGGAATTTGGGTAAGGACTAGTGTTTTAGTTAGGGTTTTACTGCTGTGAACAGACACCATGACCAAGGCACTTCTTATAAGGGCAACATCTAACTGGGGCTGGCTTATAGGTTCAGAGGTTTAGACCAGAATCATCAAGGCAGGAGCATGCCAGCAACCAGGCAGGCATGGTGCAGGAGGAACTGAGAGTTCTGCATCTTCACCTGAAAGCTGCTAGCAGAATACTGGCTTCCAGAGAGCTAGAATGTGAGTCTTAAAGCCCACACCCACAGTGACACATCTACTTCAACAAGGCCACACCTCTCGAGTGCCACTCCCTAGGCCAAGCATACACTAACCATCACATTTCATTCCGTGGTCCTCATAGGCTTGTTCAAACATATGAGTCTATGGGGGCCATACCTAGCCATAGCATAATAAAAAATACATTTAGTTCAACTTCCAAAGCCCTCATAGTCTATAGCAGTCTCAACAATGTTAAAAGTCCAAAATTCAATGTCTCTTTTGAGATTCATCCAACCACTTAACTGTAATCTCCAAAGCAAAACAGAAAACCAGCTGGGCAAACTTGAAACTCTGCATCTTTATGTCTGATGTCAAAGCAGTCTTCAGATCTCCAGCTCCTTTCAACTTTGTTGACTGCAACAAACTTCTTTCTTCTGGGCTGGTTCCACGCTCTGTTAGCAGTCTTCCTCAGCAGATAGTCCATGGCTCTGGCATCTCAAACAACTTGGGGTAACCAAGGCAACTTCAGCTTTACAGCTTCTTGTTCCAATGACTGAGATCCACACATGATCTTCTGGGCTCTGCCAAAGGACTTGCTTCACTTCTCCAGTTCTGCCCTCTGTAGCACTATAAACTGAGGTTGATCCACTCCACTGTTGATGCTGTTCTTGTGATCATCCCATGGTACTGACATCTCCAATACACTGAGGTCTTCCACTGCAACTAGGCTTCACCAGTAGCCTCTCATAGGCTCTCTTCATGGTGCCAAGTCTCAACTCCTTCGCATGACCCTTCAGTCCTGGGCCATCAATTGCAACTGCAGCTGCATCTTCACCAAAGGCCTTCCATGGCCTCTCAAAGTGCCAAGCCTCAGCTGCTTTTCACGACCCCTTCATGCCTTCAAAACCAGTACCACCTGGGTGACTCTTATACACTACTGCAGCACAAGACACAACCTTTGTTATCTCTAGAGCACAGCTTCTTCGTGTTCTCAGAAAACACTTCCCAGAAAACTTTACCTCAGTGATGCTGGCTCCAGCCAACCAGCATCAATGGTGCCAGAAATCCCTTCTGTTTTGACACTAAAGCCAGAGGCACATGGCCAAAGCTGCTGAGTTCTGCTGCTTGCTCGAGCTAGAACATGGCCTTCTTGTTCTATTGAACATTATCACCAGGCTTTTGTTTTCCCACTCCTTCACTGCCTAAGCTTGGCTGAAACTTGTTCTTTAGATTGACCTTGAACTTGGGGACTCATATGGCTCTGTTTCCTGAATTAAATCTTTATCTGTTTTCTGTTTATCTGAATTAAATCTTTATCTGTTTCCTGATTAAAGGCCTGTACTATCTTGCCTGGGCCTAAGCTTTTCATGGCCACTACACCTCAAGATTTTCACGTCAAGATCCAGGTCAGAAACTTGTATCTTCCAGCTCAAGATCGGATCAGAGGTGAGCCCTCCGATTCTGGATTGTAGTTCATTCCAGATTGTAGTTTGCTCCAGCTCCTTTCATCTTTGTTGACTGCAACAAACTTCTTTCTTCTGGGCTGGTTCCACGCTCTGTTAGCAGTCTTCCTCAGCAGATAGTCCATGGCTCTGGCATCTCAAACAACTTGGGGTATCCAAGGCAACTTCAGCTTTACAGCTTCTTGTTCCAATGACTAGCCACCACAGCTGGCTCTGTAGACTAACGCAAATGATCAGGTTGTTAAACAATACACACTCCAGCCTTCCAGGTAAGCAGGTGTTAGTTCCTTCCACTGGGGGAAAAGCCTGCATATTTAACAATTCCAGTTTCTCTAGCGAGAACATGGACTTCTTGTCCTTCTACACCGGATGTGTTTGGGTCTGACAAGTCAAGATTTAGGGCAAAGCACTAGTTTTTTATACAAAGGAGTTTTAATCCAGCAACATGGCTGCTCTAGTAAGAGATCACATTTAAAAGCCTTCTAGGTTTATGTGATCTGGCTGGAATCACACACCTTTAATCCCTCTGGCTGGAACACAGACACACCCTCAGTACACTCCTTTAATCCCAAACAATGAAGGTAATTTTGGTTTGTAGAAGGAAGCAGCCATGTTTGAAAGTGACATTGAGGGGGCAAAGTGATGAACCAGAGAAAGATTTGACAGAATGAGACAGAGTTAGGATACTCCCAACTCTCATGAGAAGAGACAGGAAAGGGAGATGATTTAAGAGAGTAACACAGAGATGAAAAAGAGGTGGGGGAGAGAGAGAGAGAGAGAGAGAGAGAGAGAGAGAGAGAGAGAGAGAGAGAGAGAGAGAGAAGCAGGTTTACCTGGACATCTGGACAGTTTAACAGACAGGTTGCAGGTAAAGACCAAAGGAGCCAGAGACTGAAAAGGAGTCAGAAGATTAGAACAGAGTGACAGAGTTAGTTCGAGGCCAAGCAGAGCAATTCAGTCAGAAGCTGAGAGAAGCCAGTTTGAATCAGTCAGTTTGCAGAGGAGTTTGAGGAAGAACAGCTGAGTTCAACCAGCCAGCCATAAACCAGGAAGAGCTAGAAAGGGGGACCTTATTCACATTAGCCTCCAAGATGACAATTATATCTGGTGAATAAAAGTTACATTTACATTAGCAAGTTTTAGAACTCTAACTTATTGCTCCTTTATCAATTTCCTTCTCAGAGGTTGACAAGAATTTCCCCCTGAAATTAGAATTTAGCAGTATTAGATGAATACATTTAAAGAGTTAGACCTCAGTTAGTTCTGACAAATTGATGGACACATGTACCAGCTCACAGCTCTAGCACAACGTAGGCCAGTTTCATCACTGCTCACAGAACTCTCATTCTCCACTGTTTGCTGCCTGCCTCCCCCAAGAAGTTATTGCTCTGATTCCTATCACAATAGAGCAGGTATGTCTGTCCTTCAGTCTCATGGAAAAAAACATTATTCAGACAGAACAGCGATTTTGAGAGTTATCTATGCATGTTTTAGCAGCTTATTTTGAAAGAGGTAGACATTCCTTTATATCCTTAGCAGTGTCACTATATATACCTGCCACTCCATACTGAGACTTGTAAACAACGGGTGGTAAATAAATAAAGTCTATCTTTTAAAAATGAGAATTTACATTTAGTCGCTTAAGATTTATTCAAAAATTCATAAAACTGGTAATACTGAAATGACCCAAATCAGACCTTCTTTAAATGGTTTCATTCAAAAACATTTTAAAGAGTCTGCCACTTCTCAACTGAAAGAATACACTGCATGGGAAACATGATAATCTCATAAATTATCTCTTCTTCCCTGCTTACATTACATTTTTTTATCATGTGTTTATTTGGCTAATAAGAGGCCCAGAAACTTGTTTTGTTGGCTCGAAATATGACAGTAGAGGAATATACTAAAATCCAGGATGTTGCATAAAGCTTTGGTTTATTCTAATAAAGAATGGGAACTATCTATGTATTGATTTTTAAAAAAAAATCACTTGTATTTATTTCATACTCAAATTTTAGGAAATTATTCCCTGACATGTATAGAATAGATTTAAATATAACATTAATAATGCAAACACCACTGAAATATGCAGGTTGAGAATTAAAGATTTAAACAGTTCTATTCTTCTCCACATCAGCTTGGCATCCAATACTCCTGGACACTAATGCCATGAAGAGTATTATTCAATGAATGGAAATGGTTGATGTCAACCTATTCATGGCTGTAATCCTTTGTGAAATTCTGCTACATGAATATACAGTAGTTTGCTTATCTGTTCTGTAGACATACTTTTAATTGCTTGTAGTTTGTATTTATTGCAGATAAAGCTGGTAGAGCATTTATGCACAGCATTTTGTGGGCATGTTTCTATCCCCTTGCATGAATACCTAGAAATGGAATTCTTTTTTATTTTTTTTTTATTGGATATTTTCTTTACAGTTCAGATGTAATCCTCCTTCCCCATTCCCTCCCCCCCCCACCCAGGAACCCCTATCCCATCCCCCCTCCTCCTGCTTCTATGAGGATATGCCCCTACCCACCCTCCCACTCCCACCTCCCCACCCATGATTTCTGCCCCCACTGGGGTGTCCAGCCTTCACTGGACCAAGGACTTCCTCACTCACCTATACCTGACAAGGCTATCTTCCCCTACATATACAGCTGGAGTCATGGGTCCCTCCCTATGTGCTCCCAGGCTGGTGGTTTAGACCCTGGGAGCTCTGGTTGGTTGGTATTGTTGCTCTCCCCATGGGGCCACAAACCCTTTCAGCTCCTTCAGTTTTCTCTCTCACTCCTCCATTGGGAACCCCATGATTGGCTCAATGGTTAGCTGTGAGCATCCGCCTCTGTATATAGAAATGGAATTCTTGAGTCACACTGTAGGTGTCTGTTTATCACGATGGAAACCTTCTGACCTGCTTCCGAAAGTAGCTTTATCACTTTCTATTCTGGTCAGCAAGGAAGAGAGTTCTGGCTTCTCATAGCCCTGTCAGTATGGATGCTTTTGATTTTAACCATTTTTGTGGGCATGGAGTGGAATTAGCATTGTTTCCTGATGTTGAGTGCCTTTTCTTGTATGTATAGACTATTGATAAGCCTTCCTTCAAGTGTCTGCTGAAGGCTTCTTACTCATCATACATCTTTGTTTTCATTGCTGGATTGTACACGCTCATATAATCAGGAGTTTGTATACATTGAGTATATTTTTACAGGCATGCCAATATTTTCTTCTAGTCTGCTTTCTCACTGATGACTGGGTAAGTAAAAGCTTTTAACGTTGATGAAGTATGTTTCTCTTTTCTTTTTTTTTCAAAGCAAATACATTTATTTGCCCTAAGAAATCTTACTCTACTTTAAGATCAGAAATTTAATTTTTTGTTTCATTTAGAAGACACACACTATTTTACTAGCTTTATAGATTTTTAACTCTCATGTTCTGGTACACAACTTCTCCTGATTTAGTATTTGTCCACAGTGCAAGGTAAGAGCTGAAGTTCAGTGTCTCCTTGTCAGCGCTGAGTTATTGGGATTGACTTTTGCTATGGAAACAGGTGGGGGATGCTGCATGGCAGAGGGCTTGCTTAGCATGCATAGACCTTGGCATCTGGTTCCTAGCACAGAAAAGGTAGGGAGAGAGAAGCAGAGGAAAGAAAGGACGTTCAGACCAATAAATTAAAAGCCATTGTGACGCCGTTTGGCTGTCCATCCACAGTTTTATAGTAGGCCGTCATAATATAAGTAGACCCAAGTGGAGAGTAAAAATTAGTAGTCAGCTACTGATTCTTATGGGACTTGAATTCAGGACAAAGAAACTACCAGAAACTTGTTGGGAGTTCTAGAGTGAGAGCTCACACAACTTTCCATTTCCCGACTTTCTTCTCGGGTAAAACAGCGCAGAGACCGCAAACCCGATGTGGTTCCTCAGGATTTCACGATGTGTCACAGGCTCTGCCATCTCTGCTGGCTTTACACCCCTTTTATCTTCTTCCTTACCCTACGACAGAAGCTCCTCGTTCAAGTCAGTGGGCCAGATCCAAGGCTCGGTGTGGAAACATGTGTTTTAGCACTAGTTGCTTCAACAGCTGGAAACCCATCTAAAAGGTGTTTGAGAAAAACTGGCATTGGATCTCATTCTGGAGCTTGAGAAGTACAAAGGCTAAGATTACTTTCAAAATATGCATTGAAATGATGCCCTATGTGAAAAAAGGTGAAAATTGTTTTAGTAGTGTTTTAATAGTGAAAGTACTCTAAAACCAGAAAACGAATACCAGGTGCTCTAATTTATTAACTCAAATTGTCAGTAGTTTCTTTCTACCTTAAACTGCAATATAAACATGAGTTTAGCGAGTTTGCTTTAGTGGATATTTATGCAGGTTGGTTTTTTTTTTTTTTTAAATAGGGAGACCAAGAAGAAATGGAGTTGGACAAATGACCTCTGTGGTCCGGACGCAGGACCAATCTTGCATCTCTTCTGAGGTTGAGCCCATCTCTTGTTTATTTTGACATCCAGAGAGATGGTACACCTCTGCCTTTCTTCGCTGTTTGCAAAAAGCTGAAGTAGTTAAAAAGCAAGGGTGACTGGCTTCCCAATGGCTTTTCGATCTGCCCTTGGTGCTGTGCAGAGCTGGAGAGGCAGAGAGGATGCTCCTTGGCTTTGTGCAGAATCCTCCCCCCCCCCCCGCCCCCTCCCCTCGCAGCGCTGAATTCGCAGATCTTGGTTGCTACGTTCCCGTTCCTTTACATTCCGAAGCTGCTTCTCATTTTGCCAGAAAACGAGGTAGCTGTAGCCGCAGATAGACTTTTTCCTTTTTTTCTTCCTTCCTCCTACCCCTCCCTAGACCTCTCTGGGCTTTGACGTCATGTGTGCTCCTTTCAGTTGCCATAGCAACCCCATTCCCCAAGCCCTCTGTCGGTCTCCTCTGGTAGGTTCCACAATGGTACAGGCAGCCTCCTGCTGCACAATGGTTTCCAGGCAGTGAGAGGGTGATTCAGCAAGCCGCTCTCTCTTCTCTTAAGCCTCCTCGTCTCCGTTTATTTTTATGGGGGTGGGTGGTGCTTCTTATATGCTTACTCTTTTTTTTTTCTATTTTCATTTTTACAAATTTCCTTTTTCTTCCTCACTCCTCAATTCCTAGGGGCTTGAGTGAGCTAAAGATTGGGTCTTCTTGGAAATCACCTGTCTGTTATTATTTTTAAACAATCTCTACACCTCCAAAGACTCTCCTCCTTATTCCGGTTTGGAATGTGGCTAATGAAAACCCAGTAGGAAGGATTTCTGGGGCAAACAGCCGGACCAGGATCTTAGTTCTCAGGCACGGAATGGTAGGTGGCTCCTTGCTCATTCTGGGTTCTAACCTGGTTTGGGAGGGTGGATGATATCTGTCATCGCTCCTGGTGGGATGGGAGAGAGCATGAGAAAGTAGGAAGTGATGGTGTTGGAGAGCAGGTTTAACGAAGCGAAGCGTACTATCTCTGAGGCAGCAAGACTGGCGTTCTCTCTGGGCAAAGCATCTCTTCTCAGATAGAGACTGAAACCTTTCTGTTTGGAGTGAAGAATTCTAGAAGGTGGGACAGACCATTATTATTATGACTTGGCAGAGTAAGAGAAACACACACAAGGGTGGAGAGAGAGTGGGGAGAGGGAGAGATAGATAGGTAGAGATAGAGAGAGAGAGAGGCTGGATCTCGATTTATCTGAGAAATACTATGGGTCTCATAAAACGTTCAAAAATGCCATTAGTAAACATAAATATTTATTTCCAGACCAGTTTAACTTTAAATATTCTAGAATATAGTAATACAGTTTAGAGGTATTTACAAATATGTTAGAAACTAACTATGTTCTTCTTGTAGAAAGATCCCGAGCTAAATTTGGGCTGCAGACAGGAACAGGGACCAGACCAGGGAACGGAGCAAACATTGGCACTGCAGCCACCTAGGTGAAGGTCCCTTTAAGAAAGTGATCTCCCAGTCAGAGCAGGCAGCATTTTTCTATGGCAAGGTTCCCAGGTATTCAGTGCTGAGATACTGTGTCCCCTAGAAATGTCAGAGCATTTTCAGAAAGAAAAAAAAAAAAGCTGCGGTTGAGAAAGAGCCGGATGATGCAGTTATCAGAATTTTTGTGTTTGTGCTTCAGAGAATAAGTGTGCTTTATTTGAAAACCTCCAAGTAAATCAGGTTATGGATATTTCAAGAAAATCATACATATATGTGTGTATATATATGTGGTATATATGTGATACATATGTTATATATATATATTCTTTTCCTTCCAACATTTAAATAGAGGGACCAAGGTGCTGCTTTGACTCCCTTTTACAGATAACTTTCAAGGGCATTGCAATTTGGCCACAGGAAGGAATGGCTTACCCCAGGGCAGTAGGTTTTGGAGCAGCCACAAGGTTGTTTACATGGTCTGCGTTTGCTGCAGAGCGATGTGTCTGCGTGACAGAGATAACTTTCATGAGCACAGGCTAAGTCATATGGGACAGGCCACAGCTGGGAGTGAAGGAAGGTTGCTATTACCAGGCATTACGTGCCCAAGTCCTGCCTCTTTCTAACGCTGCTTTTGTGAATCCTGGATGGGTTTGCAGAATGCTGATCTACCTATTTTAAATGGTTGTGGTAATAGCCACTTCCCTCGGAGAGGCTTCAGTAGAAGGCTGTCTCTAGTGAGCATGTATGCACAGGAGCCATGCTCATGAATGAATTCACCAGCTTCCAACTCCACTTTGGAATCATGGGGGTTTAGGGCTAAACAGTTTGATGTAGCAGTCTTGCTGCTTCTGGTGTGTTTCTTTTCTTTCTTTAAACAAACAAACCAACCTTGGTCTTACCCTTCAAATTGATACAGAGTATTGTTCAGTTTACCTACTTAGACCAGAAGGGATTGTCTCTTTCCTCCCAAGGGGACTAGAAAAGCCGATGAGAAAGACGGTTTGACCTTAAGTATGAGTTTCCAGCTTCCTTATTGGCTTCTCCTTCTCTCCGGTCATTAGCAGCATTCATTTTCAGGGCAAAATCTTTGCAGTTGTAAAGAAAGAGGCTCCCAGTGACAAGTGAGCAGAAACTACCTGGGGACTGGCAAATTCAGCTGCCCCCAGCTTCCTGCTTGCTGTCCCCCCAAAACAGCATCTGCTGGGGGATGGGGTATGTTTGCACTCCGGAAAGGGTGATTATAAACCGATTCCACAGGGACTGAGTGTGTTCTCTCTGTCATTGTCTGGTGCATCTGCAGCTAGTACTATGGTTTCATAGTACGTGGTCAAGATGTTTCAAGGTTAAGAGACACTGAGAGGTGATATGGATGCTATAGAACAGTGTTATTTTAAATCTACAGCAAAACTCATTCACTGTCTATGTGTGCTATAGGAATATCAGAAGCAAAGGAGATTTGCCTAATGTAAGTGATCAAAGGCACATACATGTATTAAAAGTTATATTGTAGCCTCAGGTAAATGAACCTGCCTCTTTGAGTATAAGCTTAACCACGAAGGCTTTCCATCCTGATGATAAGATAAAGAGTAAGTGAGGTTTCCTTATTTGTTAAGCACTGGGTCAGGCGTGTTTTCTTCTTGCTCCAGAGCTGACCATAGGGCCTATCTGTAGCTAGAGGCTGGATCTGGAGTGGAATTGCTGTAAGCTAAGCAAATCTTTGGTTGCTGGTAAGAAAAATGGGCTGCTGGTGAAGGCTGCCACCAATGTGCACGAGAAGCAAATGCATCCACATGTAGAGGACCTCATCCCTGTCGTCCCCCCCCCCACTTTCCCCCACCCCTACCCCTGCTTCCTGTAAGGTTTCTTCCAAAGCTCTCGCTTGGCATGGTGGCAGTCTTGCATAGCGAGGCGCAGAAGTGTCCAGTAGCGACTAGAAGGGAGCGCACTGCTCTCCTTGCTGCGGGCATGCCAAGGAGCTCCCACCACACAGGCATCTGTTATTGCACCTTCTCCAGAGAGAGGAGGGGAGGGCTCGTGGGGCAAGCGGCCTACAGACTCCCGGGAGGGAAGCTGCATCAGTCAAGGCGAACAAAACCCATTTGTGTTTTCAGCATATTGAGATTATTTATTGCATTACATAATCTTGTGTTGAGACGCGGTGCTGCCGATTTGGGTAAGAGGGCTTGCTGTGTATTGTTTTTGAAGAGAAGCTGTCTTTTAGAACAGAGCTTGTGTGTTAGTTACTCCCTACTGGCTTTCACATTGAAGTTCAAGTGTTTTGAGCAGACTGCTCTCCCCCAGCCCCCACAGTTTGAGTACATTTCAATCTTACACGCTAATTAGAGAAAGGAAAGTTAAAAATCTGTATATTTTGAGGACCATTGTTTTCCCTATGTTTACCTTTTTTTTTTTTTAAAAAAAAAATATAGTGAATCTTGGTAAAATGAGTGGAAACACCAGGTAACACTGAAAATCTCTGTCTCGAACTTGTATGTTTGAAAGCAGTTTCCAAACACACCTATTTTCAGCAAAGGATTTTGTAGTCTAATTGACATTTTGGACCTACAATGAGCTACTTTGGCTTCTCTCACCATTCTCAGCCCTGGTGCCTCCAAGATACAAACCTCATAAAATAGTGCTGCTGGGGATGGAAACCCAAGCTTTGTACAGAAAAATAAATGACAGCGAGCTCCTGTGGAGTTACTCCATTCACAGCTGCTCACATGCTCCGTTCGAGTGCTGTGCAGACTGAAGGTGCAGCTATGGCACAGGGCACCAGGCATGGCACAGGGCCTCAGGCATGGCACAGGGCCTCAGGCATGGCACAGGGCCTCAGGCATGGCACCAGGCACCAGGCATGGCACAGGGCACCAGGCATGGTACAGGGCATCAGGCATGGTACAGGGCCTCAGGCATGGCACAGGGCACCAGGCATGGCACAGGGCCTCAGGCATGGCACAGGGCACCAGGCATGGCACAGGGCCTCAGGCATGGCACCAGGCACCAGGCATGGCACAGGGCACTAGGCATGGTACAGGGCATCAGGCATGGCACAGGACCTCAGGCATGGCACAGGGCACCAGGCATGGCACAGGGCACCAGGCATGGTACAGGGCACTAGGCATGGTACAGGGCATCAGGCATGGCACAGGACCTCAGGCATGGCACAGGGCACCAGGCATGGCACAGGGCACCAGGCATGGTACAGGGCACTAGGCATGGTACAGGGCACCAGGCATGGCACAGGGCACTAGGCATGGTACAGGGCATCAGGCATGGCACAGGACCTCAGGCATGGCACAGGGCACCAGGCATGGCACAGGGCACCAGGCATGGCACAGGGCACCAGGCATGGCACAGGGCACCAAGCATGGCATAGGCCACCAGGCATGATACAGGGCACCAGGCATGGCACAGGGCACCAGGCATGGCACAGGCCACCAGGCATAGCACAGGGCACCAGGCATGGCACAGGGCACCAAGCATGGCATAGGCCACCAGGCATGATACAGGGCACCAGGCATGGCACAGGGCACCAGGCATGGCACAGGGCATCAGGCATGGCACAGGCCACCAGGCATGGCACAGGGCACCAGGCATGGCACAGGGCCTAAGGCATGGCACAGGGCCTCAGGCATGGCACAGGGCACCAGCCATGGCACAGGCCACCAGGCATAGCACAGGGCTTCAGGCATGGCACAGGGCCTCAGGCATGGCACAGGGCATCAGGCATGGCACAGGGCCTAAGGCATGGCACAGGGCCTCAGGCATGATACAGGGCACCGGGCATAGCACAGGGCACCAGGCGTGGCACAGGGCACCAGGCATGGCACAGGGCACCAGCCATGGCACAGGCCACCAGGCATGGCACAGGCCACCAGGCATGGCACAGGGTATCAGGCATGGCACAGGGTATCAGGCATGGCACAGGGCCTCAGGCATGGCACAGGGCACCAGGCATGGTACAGGGCCTCAGGCATGGCACAGGGCACCAGGCATGGCACAGGCCACCAGGCATGGTACAGGGCACCAGGCATGGTACAGGGCACCAGGCATGGCACAGGGCACCAGGCATGGTACAGGGCCTCAGGCATGGCACAGGGCACCAGGCATGGCACAGGGCACCAGGCATGGTACAGGGCTTCAGGCATGGCACAGGGCACCAGGCATGGCACAGGGCACCAGGCATGGTACAGGGCCTCAGGCATGGCACAGGGCACCAGGCATGGCACAGGGCACCAGGCATGGCACAGGCCACCAGGCATGGCACAGGGCACCAGGCATGGTACAGGGCCTCAGGCATGGCACAGGGCACCAGGCATGGCACAGGGCACCAGGCATGGTACAGGGCCTCAGGCATGGCACAGGGCACCAGGCATGGCACAGGGAACCAGGCATGGCACAGGGCACCAGCCATGGCACAGGGTCCCAGGCATTGCTAAGCAGCCAGCACAGGAAGAGACAGGATCCTACTAATTCCTCCCCGTACCCCTTCTCCCTCTTCCTCCTGAATGTCAGGAGCAAGACAAAACATAAACAACAGAGACTTAAGAGTGCTACAAATGCACGTCAGTGGGTTTTCCTCACAGAAATAAAACCAAGTCCTGGTGTGTGGCTAGTGGCCTGCCTGGATGCACCAGATGCTTCCTAAGTCTGGGATCCTGGAATCATTGTTCTTTTTCTGTGTGGAAATGGGACCTGAAACCTCTTGAGTGTGAAGGCAGGCTCCTAGGTTTACTTACTTGGCTGTGTTTATTCTGTGTCTCTAGGGGGAGCTTCCCTCTTTACAACAACTACCTTACCAAACAGTGATTTTTTTGTGCCTTCAGATACTGTCTTGTTCAGCCTAGCACACAGTAGGCATACTAGGTACACAATAGGTGTCTGTTAAGTGAGAAGTGCTAGGCATGGAAGACTGTGAGATGAGTTGGAGTCCATGCTTGTGTAGGGAGTTGAGTTAAACGGTGAGGACAGGGTAGTTTGATGGTCAGTGCAACAGGAATAAGAAGGGGAAGATCCACTTCGATCTAAAATGGCAGTGCATGGCACAGCAGACCACGCTGGGATGTTAGAAGTAGCTGAAAGGATGGTGGGAAAGGTATTCCTAGAAGTCACTGTAACACTCTGGCCAGGGATGAGACCCTTACTTGTCCAAAAAAGGGAGATTATTTCAGGATGTTGGCCATATCCGATAAGCCTGTGGTTTGACAATAGGTAGGTAGAACAATGAAAACCTGGCCCGGGCCTTGAGAATCTGCTGTAAACTAAGGCAGGCAGCAAGGATAAAGAGTGGGTTTGTAGTAAGATCAGATTACTATAGTGGCCTCTTTAGCCTCCAAACCAGCATCAGCTTAGTTTTATGCTGTAGATCCCAGTTCTTCTTATTGGTAACCACATAGCCATTCTTCAGGTGAGCTCCACTGTAAAAGGAAGGCTATGTGCCCGTGGAAGAGGAACTGATTGATATATCTGAAAACTAAGTCCACAATTAGAAGGGTAAATATCTTATCCATTCAAATGATTGGTAACTGAGTTCCATGTTTAGATTTTACAAGCTTGTAGCTGTTCGGCTACGGAGGTCACTGAAGTTTGTTTGCAACAGATTCTAACAGAGGCTCTTACCTCAAATGTCTCTTGTCATTTCCTTGCTCCTTGTCACCTGGGAAACTGTTCTATTGTATTTGATGTTAGTATTTTGGTTTTAATCGTGAAGATGAAATTCAGTGTGGAATCTTAAAATCAAACTGAAGTGTCTTTCTGCTCTGATTTTAGGCTATTGTGAGAACACCACCATCAGGACCATCGCAGATCTTGGTTATGGCAGCTCAGGCAAGAAGCTGTTGAGCTAGACCTCTTTCCCATAGATGAGAAGCCACATAAGCAGTGGTAAGTGAAACATCCTCAAGTATTCTTTAGTGGGAAGTTGATAGTTGACATGACCCATTTACCATATCACCTCACATCACCTCATATATGGAGCTGAAGAAATGGGGTCAATCTAGGCAAAACTCACTGGAAAAGAACATGCACATTGTTGATGGTGTGGTACTTCTAATACTGCTTATAATTCTGTGGTTTTGAGATACACCACAGAAATCATCTCCATGTGCCATCCCAGTCTACGTAGGATAGCTTCAGCTAATAACTCCATGTTGTGAAGGTGGGCTAACATTATTTTAAGTGGCCCTGTTTGTTTTTTGTTTTACAGCATGCCACTCGATGGATTAAACTCTTTTAGTAGAAAAGTTGGTTCTGAGCTAAATTATGACTGGTTTCTTTCAGAACCAATCCTGTATGTGTCACCCCACCCCTATACCCCCTCACACACGTCATTTAGCTCTTCAGACACACAGGAAAGAGAACTCCATCGCATTTGTGGATATTTTCAGCTATAAATCCATTTGCTCAGGAAAACAATATTAAAGTTATAGTTAATTGCTCTGCCTGCTTAGAATAATTTGAAAAAATGTGTTATTTTATAAAAATATTAGTGTACCCAAATACAATGTATAAAGTCAAATAGTCGCCAAAATCAGCAGTTAGTAAGCTAAAGTCAAGATGAGGAAGCTATGGTCTGCCAAATAGCATCTTTGAGGAACAGACTGCAGGATGGGTGCCTGGAAGACTCCGTGAAAGGAAGCTCTTGGTGCTGGCAATCAGTGTCTCACTTCCATTTGCCTGGTGGCTTCTTCAGAGCAAGGCTGTCCCATGCTTTAATGTGGCTCCTACAGCTGCAGAAATCTGAGGAAATTAATTCTATAGTGAGTCACACTATGGTTTTTACAATCTGCCAACCATCACACTGAAGATGCAAATCCAATATCCAAGATCCACTATAGTGTGTGCTTTAGAAAAATGTGTTGTGTGTTCATTGTAAAGGAAGAATCATAGATAATTGCCAATAACCAACCACTTATGATCTATAACAATGACAGTTTTCTATGGTCGACTCTAATATGTTGCTGTATGTTATGTGATTAGAAGGCATGCTCTATCCCCAGGCTAAACATTTATCTATTAAGCTAACACTTAATGAGAATCTGTCGTGTAGATATGCTGTTGGCTTGTTGACTAGATGGAGTTCTCTGTCTTAAAGGACTTTGTAGTTTAAAGAATGTGTCACTTACACGATGTGCTATTATCAGGACAAATATATCCTAAAGATTGTGTACTTGTGAAGTGTGATTTGGTAGGTAGACACAGAGTTCAAAGGGATTTCAGAGAGAATCTTACAAATACAGTGAAAATTAGTTAAGGAAGATTTCACGGAAGGATATTTTAGTGGAAGAGGTTAGCCAGCGGAAAGGCACAGTCAATTCATGGCAGGGACACTTAGACAATTGGCTGCAGGAGTGATCACTTGGGAGCAAGCATGCTCAGCATGGGTGGAGAGGGGACATGAGGGATCCCTTAGACAAAGCTAAGTTGCTTAGAGTTTATACTAAAATGAAGAGCTTTGGAAATCTTAAGTCAGAGAGTGATGCAACTGGCTTATTTTAAAATTGTAGATATTTCTTCTACTAGAAGAATATATTATATCTTCTATTATATATAATATGATATATATTATAATTAGAAATGGAAGGTGAGGAAGATAATCATGCATCATACTTCCCAGACTTCCAGCAAGCACTGCATGCTCCAGATACCCAGCAAGCACTGCATGCTCCAGACTTCCAGCAAGCACTGCATGCTCCAGATACCTTTCCCTCTACAGCACAGAATTCTTACCTGTCATTCACTCCCTGTTCTTCTTTGTAGAATTTATAACCAAGTGGCTCTGCAATATGTATCTCAGTTTGTCTGTGCTTCAATTTTACATTTTGTCATTATAGTGTATGTGTTCTTTTTTTTTTTTTTTTTGGTTTTTCGAGACAGGGTTTCTCTGTATAGCCTTTGGCTGTCCTGGAACTCACTCGGTAGACCAGGCTGGCTCGAACTCAGAAATCTGCCTGCCTCTGCCTCCCAAGTGCTGGGATTAAAGGCGTGCGCCACCACCGCCCGGCTAGTGTATGTGTTCTTAACCCTCTGGTGATAACGTCCACACATAGAACATGCTTGTGTGAGTTGGTGCATAGCATTTTATTGTAGAAATATGCCAAAATTTGCTTGTCCCTTTACTGTTGACAGACATTCAGACTGTATCACATATATCTAGAATAAATATCAAGAGAAGGAGTTGCTAAGTTTTGGGTCATATGTGCCTTTAATTTTAATAAATAATTCAAAAAATATTTTTAATTTGGACACACCAATTTGTCCTCATGGCGACAGTGAAGGAGAGGCTAAGTGTTTTCTTCTGCACTTCATTTGCAAGCCCTTATGTTTTTCTAATCAGGTGGATTTGTAATCATACTCATATAAGTATCAATTTGCATTTTGCTGATTACTAATGATGAATATCATTGCATTCTTCTTAATGTGGCCAATTGATATTCTTCTTTTGTGAAGTGCCTGTTCCAGCCTCTTTAAAATTTGTCTCTCAAAGTCGTATCATTTTTGAATTCTTACTGTGTAATGGGCACTACACCAAGCACTTTACACACATTAATCTTCAGCCATATCTGTGATTTACAGACCAGGGAATGCAGAGTTTAGGAGGTTAAAACCTTGTGACCGATATGCAGTGAAGAAGCAATGGACTTAGCACTCACCATGAAGTCTTCCTGACCTGAGAGTTTGTCCAGGGGCTGATTAGGCTGAGGCCAGAGGGGGCGCCAACAGTGTTGCTGCAGGAACAAAAATACTGAGAGCATAAAGTAAAGAATGGCTGGCGGTGGTTACACACCAAAGGAGCTGAATGTCGTCGGGGGTGAAGAAAGGGGGGATGGGAAATGTTGTGGGTTTCCGTATCTGTAGGGTAGGTAGATTCCATGTGAGCCATATGTATGGATTTATAGTCTTGGTGTTGTTAAAGCCTCTAAAAATATATCTTATGATTGTAGTATTTAATTGGAAATTAATTAAAGCCTGTAAGGTTATAAAGTTTAGGGTTAAAAAGAGGCCACAGTGTTTATTTGGGTCCACTCTTTACATTCTAAAGGATGTAGTATGAGTTGCTAACAGAGAGCAGGTGGCTTTTTTGAGATCACATATCATCAAGCATCATGTTAAGGATAGGCACTAGGACTGCAAAAAAGAAATTGTACCCTAAATGCTTTTCAGGTTAGTAACCTGTGGTCCAAGTCTATTGTCTCTGTTACCAGGTAGGTTCTGCCATCTTTATTGAACTTACTCAAGCGCCTTAGCACCAAATCTTTTTGCCAATGATTCAACCAATGGAACCACACTTGTTTTATTTAGCTTACAGTTATTACCGTATGACCTGCCTGCATGAGGACTCTTCATTACTCTACTGCCCATGCAATAAATTTTGTTTTCCTTAAAGAGTACCACATTCTTGCCCAGTCCCATCTCAGAGGCTCAGGACACCTAATTGAAGTGTTGGGGACTCCAATGTGTCTCAATCCACCCCCTACTCAGGTGGCCTTTTCCTCTGTGGCTTGCTGCATCTTCTCAGTCTGACTGTATTCACTCTGCTTGTGGCTTACAGGTGGCCCCAACTTACAATACATCAAGTTATGGGTTTTGTTTTGCCTCACATTAATGCATATATGATATGCATCTACTAGGAACCATGTCTCAGCATCTAAGAAATGCAGAGACAGGAGAAATAGTCTTTCATAGGGAAGAACCTTCCCAATTACTAATCCAGTACTAAGTGGTTAGCCCTGAAATCATATACACATAAGTAACACTATACGGACTGTGCAAATTACATTTACACTTAGAAATATATATATGTGTATATATGTATGTAATATATATGTAATTTATATATATGTATGCATGTGTATATATAACAACAATGAAAGAAAAAGAGATCATGAATTCGAGAGAGAGCAAAGGGGTACATGGGAAGAAATGATGTAATTATATTCTAATTTCAAAATCCAAAAAGTCATTAAAAAGAATCCTGCTTCAGATTTTGAGGCTTGATCTTTTGCCCAGCTGGTGATGTGTTATAGGATACTTACTTGTGATGATTGAAAGCAGCAGGAATCTGCAGATCCCAATTAGCTGCATGAGATACACAACACTTCATTATAAAATAGGCTTTGCATTGGATGACTTGGGCAAACTGGAGGCGAATGGACATATCTTGAGTCCATGAAATGAGTCGAGATATGATGCTTGTAAGGTTAGGTTTATCATGGGTGCTTTTGGCCTCTGATAGTATTGGCTTGCAATCAGTTTGCTGGAGAGAGCATCACAGTCAGAACATCTATACTGGCCCATGGTGATTCTATTGGTTCCTTTCCCATCACTCTGACCACAACCCTGACAGATGTGATTTAAAGGAGAAAGGGTCCATTGTAACACAGAAGGATGTTGGAAGAGCTTCAGTCATAATGTCAGAACTGTAGTTGGATTTTTCCCATGTGTTTGGATCAGGGAGTAAAGTGGGCTGCACTGGGATGCTATCCTCAAAGGTCTGTACTAGTGATCCACCTCCTGAAGTCCAATGCATGGCATCCAGGTGTTCCAATACATGACCTTGTGGGGGACATTCCAAACTCAAACCTTGACATCATCTTTTCAAACACTGGCTACATTAGGAAGGCACAGCATGGCTTCTTCTAGAGCTGAACAGAACTGTAGCACCTCAGGTCTCCCTGAGACCCACTGCCTTAGAATATGTATCTTAACAAGACTTGAGTCATTTTATGTGTATTAAAAATAAAGAGGTACTGTGTACATTGGCTCCAGCTCTTCTGGTGTCTTCTCTTAGATGTTGTCTTTTCTCTTTTCCACTTGGCATTCTTTCCCAGTTCCTTTTGAGCAGTCTGAGCAGATCCCCTCACCGTGTTACTACAGTGTCTTATTATGCATCTTCTTGTGACTATGCATCAACAAGGAAGTAATCCTAGCCAGATTTACTTACCTTTGAAGCTCCTTTATATAGCCTAGGCACTCTGCATTTAACAGGCACCGAGTTCATGCTTGTTGAATGATTGTTTCTTGAAATATGACTGAAAAAGAGACAGGCAACACCAGAAACAGACCTACAGAATGGCAGATGCAGGCCCAGGAAGACTGAGGAGGAAAGCATACAGCTACACATAGAAATAATCAAGCTATATAAAAGCATCTGAAATTTTATCTCCGATAGTCTGGAAAATGACTTGGAAAAATTCAGTCTCCTTTAAGTAGGTGACAGGACGGCCTGCATTGTTTGACACATCTCTCAGAAAAACGGATGATTCAATTTCATTTTTATAAGCATTGATTAATTTTACCAAACATTCATTTTGCTTTCCTAAACAAAGTGCCCACTGTTCTTTTCACTATTTGAAGGCTGTTGGAAGGCCATGTGCAGTTACTCTTGGGAAGAAATATGGACTTGGGAGTATTGGGAAGGAAGTGGGTCTTGAACACGGGAGAGAGGATAGTGAAGACTGAGAAACTGTGCCTTGTGATATGTAATCAGAAAGCATTACGCTGTTTAGCCTGGAGAAGAGAAATGGGGGTCGAGACTAGGCAGTAAGGAGGTGGCTGCTTTAAAATAATTTGAGGGCTTTTGGGAGAAGTTAGAAAGTACAAGATTGTTTTTCAATTGTAAATGGAGAACGGACTGCTGAAGAGATGGTATACCCAGGAGAGCACTTGTTGATTGTGGAACTGCTTCTATGTCCTTGCTTTGTGAGCAATGGTAACCTTCAGGTCCATGTAAATGTTTGAGCAGAGTCGTGGCTCACCAGCTATGAAAAGCTTGTTAGGGATTCTCTTGCCCTGTGTGGGAAAAGAAAGTCAATGACCTCTGAGCTGCGAGATCCTTAGGATCCCAGAATTACAGTTGCTCAGACAAGAGCAGGAACAATGAATGAAGCCACAGTAAAGCTGAAGGTGTCAGCTGATATCCACCTCGTACCAAACGCGGCTTGAAGGGCTCTGCCTACGCCAGTTCATCCGGTCCTCCCCGAGGCCCTTCTGAACACACTGATTTTTACGAACGATGACAAGGAAGTGTAAAATATTTAGTGACTCTCCCCAGGTTATGAAGCCAGTGGTGGCAGAGTCCAGGGACTTTTACTTTGAACTGCATACATTAAAAAAAAAATCTATATGTTCTGTAGCATTAAAGATGAAAGTTGGGCCTGAACAGAGGAGCCTTAAAATACTGATGAGTTATGTTCTGGGTAAACACAGAGACAAGGATGCCAAGGAACAATACAAAATAATCAAAGTAAGAGACACTATTCTCATAGATTTGTGGAACCAAGCACCTTATAAGTGAGATAGATCAGGGACTATGCTGATGTCTGACATTCTGAGTGCTGTTCTGTCTTGATTCTCAATAACTGCCAACCGACTGAGATGGCAAACTAAATTCTTAGGATTGTGTGAACTCAGTGAAACTGGGAGAAGTATTCTTGATCAGAGTACTTGTTTCTCCCTCCTAAATTCATTATTATTATTATTTGTTTTTTTGCTTTTCTTTTTGGGGGGAGATTTTTTAAATTGGTTATTTTGTTTTTTTATATTTCAAATGTTGTCCCCCTTCCCAGTTTCCCCTCCACAAACCCCCTAACCCTTTTCCCTTCCCCCCCCCCCGCCTCTGAGGGAGCTCTCCCACCCACCCACCCACCCCTGCCTCATTGCCCTAGGATTCACCTATGCTGAAGCATTGAGCCTCCCATAGAATCAAGGGCCTCCCCTCCCACTGATGCCAGATAAGGCCATCCTCTGCTACATAAGCAACTGGAGCCATCGGTCCCTCCATGTTGGTGGTTTAGTCCCTGGGAGCTCTGGGGTGTCTGGTTGGTTGATATTCTTGTTCTTCCTATGGGATTGCAATCCACTTCAGCTCCCCAGTCCTTCCCCTAACTCCTCCATTGGGGTCCTCGTGCTCAGTCTGATGTTTCGCTGTGTGCATCTGCATCTGTATTGGTCAGGCTCTGGCAGAACCTCACTGGGGACAGCTATACCAGTTTCTTGTCAGCAAGAATGTCTGACAATCAGCAATAATGTCTGAGTTTGGTGTCTTCAGATGGGATGGGTTCCTTGCAGTCTCTGGATGACAGGGTTTTTCTGTGTAGTTGTTCTGGCTGTCCTGGAACACTCTTTGTAGACCAGGCTGGCCTAGAACTCACAGAAATCCGACTGCCTCCTGAGCACTGGGACTAAAGGTGTGTGCCACCATGCTCGGCTTTCCTCCCGAGTTCATTTACTAAATCTTAACTCCTAAGTTGATGTTGTCAGGAGACCTGGCCTTTGGGAGATGATTAAATCAAATGGGTGAGTCCTTATCCTGAGAAAAATGTTCCTGTGTGAGAATCCAGAGAACAGAGTACTTTCTTCTGGCAAGTGAGAAAGGTCCTGCTGTGAGGCAGGACATCAAATCTGACTGTATCGATTTGCCAGCCTGCCAAATTGCCAGCATTGCTTGTTTGTTTCACAAGTTCCCACTATATGCTACTTTGTTACGGTAGCTCAAGTGGACCAAGATTCTCCAGTTCTGCACACAATCTGGAGAGGTTTTTACACTGATTGATACGCCTCCTCAGGCTATGGGCCTCTAAGGATGGTGGATGGTGAGTCACTGAAGGTTCCTACGTAATCAACACCAGATCACATGCTTTACTGTTTCAGGGAAAGCTGGGTTTCCCTGGCTCATATTTAGAGAGGAAATTAGTGTCTCCAAAGCTTTCATTATCTCTCAGGGATTTCATGAAAAATTCTTTGTATTCTGATCACTGGCATTAGAGCAACTATTATTGAAACCATGGTTCGAGACGCTAGTGAGAGTTTG